>NC_086175.1:11417239-12029739 GCF_023053635.1 Elgaria multicarinata webbii | reverse complement strand
ATATATATATATATATATATATATATATATATATATATATATATATTCCTCTTTCTTTTTCTCCTCATACGTTCCCTTGTACTCTGTTTTTTACACTATATTTAACTAGGCTGATCGTATGAAAAGGAGGACAGGGCTCCTGTATCTTTAACAGTTGTATTGACAAGGGAATTTCACCAGGTGTCATTTGTATATATGGAGAACCTGGTGAAATTTCCTCTTCATCACAACAGTTAAAGCTGCAGGTGCCCTGCCCTCTTTTAAATCTGGTCACTCTAGTATAGCTCCTGCACTTTGACTGTTGTGATGAAGAGGGAATTTCACCAGGTTCTCCATATATTCAAGTGACACCTGCTGAAATTCCCTTTTCTATGCAACTGTTAAAGATACAGGAGTCCTGTCCTCCTTTTCATATGGTCACTCTAATTTAACTCATTAGTCTTCCTTTTTACCACTTTTTCCTATTATCCAACACCCCCCCCCTTTTAATGTTTTTTGCCTGGTTCTCTTGATGATCTTTCTTCTTTTCTGACCTCTTCCTGAAGTTTCTCCAATTTTTTTAAAAGTATTGTTATCTATTTAAAAGTAATTAATAGCCACATAACACTGTAACTCAATAGTCCAAAAATAATTGAAATGCATCCACATATTACAATAACTCACTTGTCCAAAATATTTGAAAAGTACACAAATAATCTTTAATGAATGCCCAGTGACCGAACTGTAAGTAATTTTGAACATAATCTGGAAAAATAAAACAAAACCAACACTTGAACAAACGAAACACAGCACAAGGTGGCTAATTAATCTCCATAAATTTTACATTTATATTTCAATAAATATAAATCAGAATATGACATGTAAATACAAGGCAGGTAAAGAAGAAATTAAATCCTATTTAACAGAGCAATCTTATGGCTTTTTGGTAAGGCAGCTTTGGTGGGAAGAATGGTCTATTCCAGAAGCAACCCCACCTCACAGACAATTCAGCCAGGTCAACATGATCTGAGTTCTCTTAATGATACCTTTCTGTTTTGAAAATTGTGCTAGGCTATTCTTTATAGCAATTGACTTTTAATGTTGCTCTTTGTGACTCCAATGTGCCCCAGTGGCCCTGCCAACAGTCGAGACTGACCAGGCACAAAAGGACTTCAGTTACAAGCTACTACTTGAGAAGAAGCAGAAAAAGCTGTTCCAAACTTTCCTGGGAGGAGGTTTCACAGCTTCCACAAAGCAGCCACTGTAAAAGTCCACTTCAAGCTATTGCTGTTCCTACTTTCTACAAATATGGAACAGACTATGGAGCCTGTTGACTGGCCCTCATTAGGTGGGAGGGGGAGAACAGAAGATAGGTAGTGGATTTATACAAAGGTCTAATCTACACCTGCAGGCATTTCAGCACAGAAGAGGGATACTTCTGAATGTTTCCCATTTCCGCGATCGGCACTCGCGGGGCACATGACACTAACGTGTACCACAATTTCAGGAGTGTCATTGTGGAAGCACGTGCGCCCCGTTACAATGCTTGCATGTGTGGATCACCAGAAGTGGGCAGTGCTGTGCAGATGATGCAGCTATGGGCGTTTTAATGACTCATGAGGCATGTGCACGAGCGTAGATGTGCAGCAACACATGGGGGGGAATAGGAAATCTGTTGAATGCAGAGATATGTTTGTATCTTGTGCAGAGATATGTTTGTATTAAAACACACACAGTGGTAAAACATGCTGATACTCATCCATAACATGTGGCAATGATGGTCAGGTCCACTCCCGCACACCTCCAATGCCCCTCCCAGCTGATTGGCTGTTTGCTGCGCCCAGAACTCACAGTGAACAGCAACAACAATGGAAGCAAGAGAGCTGGAAAAAACATAACGGAAGCAGTCAGGGATATTCCGGGAAAACTGAGAGGTGGAGCTGAGATCACCACGGGCGCAGGTGAACGCCATGTGGCCCATTAGTGATGACTGTGATACAGTCCTGCAATAAGCGGCTGGTGTAGACTCCCCCAAAGTCAGACCATTGGTGCATCTAGCCCCTAGATGAGAGTGCAGAACCTCAGGACTGGTGGCCAAATCAGCCCTTTGGGCTTCTCCCAGCCCCATCCTATTTCCCTAACCACTAATCATTTGGTGGTTTCTTGGGTTTTGTGCAGTTTCCCCCCCCCCCCATTTCAAAAAGGTGAAATACCTCTCCTCAAATCAGGTAAGAACTTTAAGCTACAATATGCTGGTCTTTTTGGACCTCCCCTTTTTCCTTTTGGCCCCACTCACCACTGCAATGTGGCCACCGAAAGCTTCTCTGATATGGAACTCGCCCCCCTAGGCTGAGATTCTGCAAGCCCTGATCTAGCGGCTCTCCAACATTGCAGACAGGCGACTGCCCCATCCCTATTCCGAGATGCCAGGAATTGAACTTAAGACTTTTGCATGCAAGGCACGTGATTTACCACTGAGCTATGGCTGTTCCCCAAGGTATGAGAGCCCATGGTCATTCATGGCCTACAAGAAGGATTCCACCAGGTTTATCTGCTGCAGTCACTACAGCATGTGTGAGCTGGTTGCCCTTAGGGAACAATGAAAACTAACAAGCAAGAGGACAGGCTAAATTTCACAGATTAGCCATACAGTCCTATTATGGCAAGAACATAGTGGGGAATCACTATGCAAGGAAGCATTATAAATAGAGTGATGATAAGAGACTTAGAGAGTAACATATTAAATAATCACATACTCCCACGTGTTTACATTACCACCACCAATAATACAATAACATAAGGTAATGAGACCTTCACTGGAACACCTGAACAATCAATTTGGCAAAAAAGCAGCAACAACCCTGATTTCATTTAAATAAAAAACTGCAAGCCCAGGTCACTGTTGGCTCCTTTGGGGGATAATTTAAATAGCTGACTTTGTTTAGGGAGCTTAATTGGTTATGTGCTGGCTATTAGCCCTTTTAGAGAAACTGTCTGTGACACACTTAGACTGCTATTGTGTCTCCGCTGATACTATAATGATAAATGAGACCTGATTACATAGCATTTTCAACAGCATTAATTTACATATTTGTGGAAATCTGTTGGGATTGGGGGTTTTATAGCTTCTGTAATTTGTAGGCTTTTGACATTGCTTTGGGAGAACTTGTCTAATTGTCTTTTCGTCCTGATCAGAGTGGAGGATGTTTTGAAACTGACATTGCCATGGTCGTTATGCTACACCTTTGCTAGATGGGACTCTGTTTTTTTGTACTTGTCATTGGGACTCCCACACAAACACACACCCCACCCTGCTAACTTATTTCATGTTAAAATAATGCAGTTTGGAAGGAGAGTAGAAAAGGAAGAAGCTGGACACATCTCTGACCAAGATGCCTCGAGCAGCTTGGCCAGCCTGGTGGCAGGAATATTATCAGGTAGATGCTGAGGGCCTAACACCTGGGCAGGGCTGCATTTTATGCATAACTAAGCACTTTACACCTGCAAACTGCATAATATATGGTAATTACGGTCATAATTTGCCCAAGATACACAAATTGCAGCAACAGAGAGAAAATTACACCGAAAACTGCAAGCCATTCCGGGGGTCCAGGGAAATCCATCCAGCCCCCAAAGTGCCAAATTTTTGCTATGATGGGCATCCCTTGGACTGGCCATTGGGGGATTCACACATCCCTCAGAAAGTTTGTGTAGTGCTGTGGTTTCTCAGCTTTGTGCCTTCAGGTGTCCCCTTTCCTGTTAACTTGTCTCCCAAGGCAACTCTGTGTTTCTACCATAAACCATTTTGCATGAAATGGCCTTTTCCAATTGTTGTAGCTTACAACAGTAGGTCTGTAGCAGGTCGGAACGGCTCTCCTGGAGGACGGGCAACCCGAGAGCACACACAAAGTCTTCAGGTAAGTCCCACGGGCAGGCGGGGTGCAGCAGCTGACCATCAGGCCTAATCAGGCTGATGCGATTTGGCTTCTTTGGTCTGAAGTGCTTCAGCTGCTTCAGGACAAGGTGGTCCAATCCGGTCCTGAACCGGATTTTGGTCAAGGCAAGCCAGATTGTCCTGCTTCAAGTCCGCCCAGAGAGCTTTGGCTATTGGGCGGTATAAAAATGTAATAAATAAATAAAATAAATAAATAAAAGTCAGATTCAGGGTTCAGCACCAAGGTGAAGCACATGCCTATTATTTGAAAGGCAGAGTCATCTTTTGACTCTCAAAAAGCAAGGTGTTTAGGGAAGAACTTGTGGATGTACTATACCTTTTTTAGATTATGTTGCCAACCACAGAGACAGGTTATTTAAGGAGAAGTTTGGGATTTTTCAAAATTCTTTGGAATTAGTCAAAATGTCAGTAATGATGTTTTCAGAAAGGAGGCACTTACATTTAGACTAAGGGGTTTAAATGTTACTAGACCACCTTCTAATAACCAACCAGTAAGCTTGTAGTATAATGGATGCCAAGTATGATATTTAGGGGTGGGCAAACGCCCACCCCCCATGGGTTGGCAGGAGCTTGCCCCATCTCTGCAGCTGCCATTGATGCAGGGGGATAAATGCACAATTTTGCCTTGAATGGACGATCACCTGCTGAGCACTCTATGGGCCTTGTGGGCACTAGAGTATGGTCCATGCTCATACCAGAAGCCTGAGTCTTGCCAGCTGGGTGCTCAAGACAATCTTAATGATATTAGATAAAGGGTGGGCATAGGACTTATGGATATAAAAGAATGTTTTTACCTAATAGGTGAGGTCCCTGCCTTCCATCTTGACTCTAAAAGAACTTCTTTTGGGAGAGAGAGGGGACAGGGCTTCTGTGATCAGAATTGTTGTAAATCTATCACTTTCTTTTCTCTTTCTGTATTAAGAATTAATGGTGTGTATGAAAACGTTTATAATAAAAGACCTTTATTTCATTCTAATTGGTTGTATATGTAAATAATGCATTTGTATATGAAACTCAGCAATTTATTGTGTCAAGACAGTCATATCTACTAGCCAAGTCAAATTCTAGAAGACAGGAAGTATAGTGCCTGGCGAAATTCAAATTCCTTTCACAATCTCAAAGCTCACTCCACCTCTTTCACATTTCTGAATGTGAGCTTTTTGTTGTTGTTTGAATGGGGGAAATGCGCATTTGGAAGCACTTTTTTAAAAATACATGCACCCAAATGTGTACTTTCACCCATTTACTAAAATTTGCCAGGCCAGGGAGCTCCTGCCATCAGATCCAGAAGGGAACTGTCCTCTGTTGTTTATCTGATGGTGTGTGTGTGTGTGTGTGTGTGTGTGTATAGTAACATTCATTTCTTTGTCGATGTATTAAACATTGTAAACCACCTTCAGAGCCTTGGCACAAAGGCACTATTGACATATATTAAATAAATAGCTAAAATAAAATAAATAAAATGTGTGTGCCCGCCCCCACAAATGGACTTGTTTAAAGTACACATTTTTCGAATGAATGGATATTGCAAATACTATTACAATCTCAGGATATATGTGAGTTTTGCATGAAAAATGCACTCTTGTTTGCATTCAGCGGTGCGAATGGGCAAGTTCTGATGTTTAATGAACTGAGACAAAACTCTGCTATATCCCTGCATTATGTAACACATAAGAAATATACCTGACTATCAGAGGCAGACATGAGACAACAAGGCCTCTTCCACCAGCTGGTCATTTGGCTGTTCACTTCCCAGAAATCTCCCCTGCAGGGGCCATTCTATCAGCTTATCTTGCAACTTTATGCTGAATTAGCTTCTTTACCTTCTCCCTGCCTCACCCTTTTCCTTTTTCTAGTAGACTGTAAGCCATTGTTTAAAACTTCAAACCACCTAGTGTGCATTGACAGAAAGGCAGTATATAACTGCAGCAAAAAAAAAGAAATAGAATACTGAAAAACATGATATTATGCAGAGGTAAATACAATGAAATGCTGATTTTTTTTCAACATTTCTTATGTTGGATATTTATTTATTTATTTATTTTATTACATTTATATACCGCCCCACAGCCAAAGCTCTCTGAGTGGTTTACAACAATTAAAAATGGTAAACATTAAAAGTATACAAAATTTAAAAACCATCAAAAACATAAAAAACAGTACAAAAACAACAGTATCCATTTAAAAACAACAATTCTGGGGTCCATTAAAAACAAACTTAACGTTGTTAAATGCTGTTAAAATGCCTGGGAGAAGAGAAAAGTCTTGACCTGGCGCCGAAAAGATAACAATGTTGCCACCAGGCGAGCCTCATCAGGAAGATCATTCCACAGTCGGGGGGCCACCACTGAAAAGGCCCTCTCCCTTGTTGCCATCCTCCGAGCTTCCCTCGGAGTAGGCACTCGGAGAAGGACCTTAGATGTTGAGCGCAGTGTACAGGTAGGTTCATGTCGGGAGAGGCGTTCCATCAGGTATTGCAGTCCCAAGCCATGTATGTTATGGCACATTCTTAAAAATGGTGAAGATGTCATTTCTAAAGCTTCAAAATATGTTCCTTTTGGTGTTGCCAAAAACTAAGATACTTGTGCAGTGGTTTGGACAGAAAATAGAAATGCTTGGATTTGGATATATTACCGATTGAGTGGAATAATAATAATAATAATAATAATAATAATAATAATAATAATAGTAATAGTAATAAATTTATTTCTTACCCGCCTCTCCCTTTGGATCGAGGTGGGGAACAACATTAGTACAACAAATCAACACATCTTAAAAATTCTTGGTTTCACATTCATCTGGTAGGCCTGCCAGAAAAGGCTAGTCTTTAAAGCTGTCTTAAATTCAGAGAGAGAGAGAGAGAGAGTTTAGTTTACGGATCTCCTCCAGCAGGCCATTCCACAGTCTGGGCGCAGCAGCAGAGAAGTACTTCCAGTAGTATCAGCAAGGTTTACCAATTGCCAGCAAACATGCTGCAAGTTTCTAGAACTACTTCTAGACGCACCATTGAGAAACAATTTACTTTTATGTGAAGAACCAGAAACACTTTTAACTAGTGCTGCACCATTTCCCCCTCAGGCTCCTCCTTCTTTCTCTTTCCTTGATTAGTAACATGGGGAATTCCAGCCAACCAGGGATCACATAATGAAAGATCAGACTTTGCATTGCTATGTGCCCAATCTGATTTGGCTATGTGGGCATCACATCTCAAAGCCTTTGCAAATGAACAGGAATACACTTTTACAGTGTGCCAGGAAAACAAAATCATCACAATATGAACATTTTTCCTAGATGTACTTATAAAAAGCTCCAAGTAGTTAGCTCAGCAGAAATCTTAGAACAGCATCAACATCTCTCTCTCTCTCTCTCTCTATATATATATATATATAGAGAGAGAGAGAGAGAGAGAGAGAGAATATATATTAAATATTATATATATATATATATATATATATATATATATATATATATTAATATATATTAAAAAAAATAATCGGTATTAATTGCAGTTGTTGCTAACACAAGTAGAGAGTCAGGGTGATGCCATGAGTGACTCCCTTAATCTTTATTGATCCTTGGGAGGAAGTTCATCCTCACCAGTGCCAGCGATATCACTGTTTTTCAGGAGGGCTGCATGGCCCAGTGCCACCCTTCAAGGTACTAATTCCCTTTCTTGCCAGTGCACAGCGACAGTAATGCCATCTGCTCAAAAGCAACCCACCTGCTTGGGAGCGAAATGGAGAAAAACAAATTTCATTCAAGCCTGGCACGGCTGAAATATCCTTTCACTGATTATCTATAATGGTAGGGTAAAGATGCGAACCCAATTTCAGGAGAGTCGGGATGTGCCTGATTAAATGATAAAGGGCACATACAAATGGAGCCATAATCCCTAATTCACAAATCACACTTCAGCGCTCTTATTCATTGTAACCAATCATTTTTATATCTCTGTTGCAGTCTATTTACTTGCATTATCAATAATCTGGCTTAGCCTCTTATCACTTTGTTGCATTCCCTTTAAAGTCTATTGCCTTAAATTACTGGTCTCGTCTTGCAATTTGGTTTAACTCAGTGTCTTATATTATGTTCTCACTCTTATCAGTGGAATGCTAAGACTGTGTCATTTCCAAGAGCAATCTCCCCGCCCTAAGATCTCCACTGCTAATGGAGCCACATGGCCAGATAGGCATTTATTTTATTTTTGGAATCTTCAAATGCTTCTTGACCACAGCCAATTCTGTTTCAGATTTAAACTTAGCAGGGATCAAAAGTTTTCATCCCATGCTCATTCCCTTTGATCATTCATGATTTTAAATACACCCATTGATTGTAGGGTTCACAATAGGTGAGGCAAGTCTTCTTAACAAAGGTGCAAACAGTCGTTAGGAAAAGTGGTTTGCAGCCTCCCAGTTAATGCTTTTGCACTTTGCAGCCTCCCAGTTAATGCTTTTGGCTAATTGAACAGAATCTTAAGAAATAAAATAAAAACCACGATGGGCAGGAAACCTCATGTGTTCCACTTTGGAGACGCCTGATCAGAGCGATAGCGCAAGTTTTCAGATGTATATTTTTGTAATCACAGATTGAGAAGGAAAGATGCAGGTTTCCAAGGGATGGGAGAGTCAGCCTAAAACATTGTTATATTACATCCCCAGTAGGGTTAAGTCATCTCATGGAGCACATAGGGAGTGTACTTTAGCTCAGTGCTTGGTATGCAGAATGCCCCAGGTTCAATCTCTGGCATCTCCACACAGGGCTGAGAAAGAGTCCTCTGAAACCCTGGAGAGTCACTACTAGTCAATGCAATCAATACTGATCTTTGCTCCTTTTTTTTTTTTTTTTTTTTGCAGTACATATATGCCATTGGTAAATTACGGCAAGTGCATAGCACGTAAGAGGAAGGAAGAATTTGAAAGACAGCCTACGTTTTTCACAGCAGACTCTTGCAGGAATCAGCTAGGCATTCCCCCCCCCTTTTTTTTCCCCATGGTGAATAAAATATGCATAATATTCATCCCATCCCTTGTGGACAAGAGCTGCTTTCCTTTGCATCTGGTTTACCACCAGGTTTTTCTAGCAGAGTTTTAACATTTCTCCCAGTGCTGTGAAAATGTGCGCTATAAAACATACACCCAGAATGTTCAGCGCTATGTGTGTTAAGGCAGCAAGAGGAAACAGACATAAGCAGTGCTATTCTTGACTTCTTTTACTGTTGGCATAGATGGTTTTCTTTTCGTGAGCACACCTCCTCAGCTTTAATATAATTGTGGGGAAGGCGGAATGACAAGTTTTTAAAAACATGCCCAAGAGATAGACATACACACATTGAAATGGACCCAATAGGCCTTGAAACTCATACCCCATTGAAGCTGCTTGCACTGGGGAAGAGAAGGGGGAAATGCCAGTGATTAAGCATAACACAACACACTGTAAGGACCTAAGGTGCATGTCTGTGTGTATCTGGCTAACAAGGTAATGGGAAAGAAGGCAGAGCTCTTAGGGGTGCCCATTTTCTTGCCAAACATCATTTTAGTTAGGACATTTGCATTAACATTATCACTTGTTTTCCTATGTTGCCTCTTGTTCTATAGAACAACATAGACATTTCTGGTGGGACTACAAGATATTAAATTGCCCAAAAATTGTATGGGACTGATAAGTGATATATAAAGGAAGTCTCTCTCCCCTCCACCTTGCCAATAGAAAGACCAGTTCATAACTTCCTTTCACCCCGTGACATGACTCAAGGCTAGGCGGCTCAAATTAATGGTTTTATTTCTGACAGTGGTAGGGTGTCGAAGTGCCATTGTGAGACAGATGTAAGAAAATAAAGAGACAACACACAGAACTTTGGGCTACATTTATTAAAGATCTACAAAAGGGGTGGGAGATCCTATTGGGCATCCAGCCTGGTCTGTTTTCAGACCTTTCTGAGTAAGGGCGAGCATTCTTGGCCAGTGAGTTGGGGCTGCATCCTTCGCCCTCCCACTGGCCATCCCCCCTTTTTGGGGTAGGGAGACCTTCCCTTGTCACCCCAAAACCCAGGCCACCAGGTTCAAGGTGGGTGAGAAAGGTTGGCCTCAGAGGTAATCCATATATCCCAGCCCGACCACAAGGCTCAACACTGGGCGCCCTTGGGAAATTACCTGTCACCGCAACAGTGCCTGAATGCTCGCTGATAAAATTCCCTCTGGATGCCCGTTCCTACCTGCCATAAGCAAATGAGACCAAATTAGTAAGCAACGCCAAATCAACCTAATTATACTCCCAATCTGTCTTACAGTGTGGAGTAGGCGAAAAAACTCATGCCCAAATTAGAACATGAGTAAAAAATTCCTACTCGGCCCCCTATTGGCGACCAGCAAACTCACACTGTCTACAGGGAGGGAGGGAGGGAGCAAAGTGGATCTGGGAGGGGTAAGTGCCAATTTAAGAGCAAATATTATCCCCTCCCAGTCCAGTGGCACCACCCTAAGTTACCCAATCACAATTGGGCACGTCTCTCCCCTTACCCCGTCCGCAATTTCCTCCCCACGCAAAGGCTTTGCCGGGCGTGGCAGAATGGCCAATCTCCTGGAAACCATGTTGTTTGCTTAACTGGTGTGACAAACCAAACCGAGACCCACAGTCATGCTCCCCAATAGCCGAAGCCTGATATCCTTCATCACTGCTGTCACTTGACATGTTAATCTAGCTAGGCTTGAGCACAGGCCTACCAGACCCACAAGTGCAGCATGACCATTCTGTTGCTGCTATAGTTCTGCTGAAGATGTCAAGGTGGAGGTAGAGCCCCTTTAAAGGTTGAGCCTCCTCCCACTGCACCCACCTTGCATTGGGACATGATGTCTTTGTCATGGCGGAGTGAGATTCCCCTTATGAAGGGCCAACTATGGCCCAAAACACATTGGGTTTTGTTCTTGTTGTTGCTGCTGCTGTGCTGCTGCTTTAATGTCACCCCACTCTTCTTAATAGGCAGAACTTCTTGTTTAAGGGCATCCTAATTGTGAAGAATAAAGCCTTTCCCACTGAATCAGTTTGGCCAAATTTTTATTATCTTTTCTTTCTTTATTGCCAGAGAACAGCCAGATTGCAAACCTCTCAGTGTATTAATTATCAAAAATAATTAGGAAATTCCTCTAGTGATTAATTTTGTCGACAGACTGTTTACAAACACAACATTTTGAACAGTCAAAATTTGTACT
Organism: Elgaria multicarinata webbii; assembly: GCF_023053635.1. Classification (NCBI taxonomy): domain Eukaryota; kingdom Metazoa; phylum Chordata; class Lepidosauria; order Squamata; family Anguidae; genus Elgaria; species Elgaria multicarinata. The sequence goes on along the minus strand of NC_086175.1, from coordinate 12,018,600 downwards.
GTTAATTTTTTTTAAAGATTTTTTTTTACTCCCCCTTTCTTTGTGAAAAACAGATTAACAGCAAGATTGCATATTCTAAATATTATGATAAGAATATAGAATTTCAAATTCATGTTCTTCATAGAGTGTTTTTAAGATTAACATCAACTTCTATTAGCATTCGTGACAGGAAAGCTTGATCTCTCATACATATGGAGAAACAGCCACAATTAAAATAAAATCCACTTAAAATTCTATCAGTTTTCCAGTGAAGTCAAACACCCAAAGACTTGGGCCATTTCACATATTACAAAATGATAAACCTGGGTTTATCACCAAGTGATATTCAGTAAGGAACTTCAGTCAATCCTGGTCTTCTTTGTGCATGATAGATGTATTTGCAAGCCCATGTTGATGACATTCATGTGTTATAGTTTTAGGTGTACACTTCAAAAAAAAATTAGGTGTACATAACGATTTAAACATTCAGCAGCCCCCTTGGTTTTGTGCAAAGCATCATTTTCCCAAGTAAATGGCAGAAGCAAAATGTCTGATAGCCAGATCACAACTATAGAAACAGCTCCCTCCTGCTGATGTCTGGCTCTCTAACATTTGGGAGATACATAACAGTGCAATTCTATATATGTCTACTTAAAAGTAAGTTCCATTGATTTCAGTGTGGCTGACTCCCAGCAGACTTAAAGCATCAGAATTTACATATTTTGCTCATTACACACTCAAAGGTGTACGGTTCCAGGTTATTGTTCAAACTGCTATGACCGATTTAGAGGCATGGAGAGACTTGCCAATAATGACTGAAGAATTAGTGATGATGACACCAAAATTCAGTTGTGGGGGTAGGTGGGTTGATATAATTGCAAGGTTAGACCCTCTGAAATTTGGCCGCAGGTCTCCATATCCTTGTTTTTGCCCTCCGGCTATGAGCAGGAATTGTCAGCTATCAAACCTGGATCCAAAACATGTGTTCTACCTTTGAGCTATGCCCCCCTCCTCAACTACATAACCTTTATGAGAGTCCCATAATGCCTTCTCACTCTGATACTTTATTTATTTATTATTTATTTAGAATATTTATATACCGCTCCTCATTGAAAAAATTTCGGAGCGGTGTACAAGGTAAAATGAAAATAAAAACAGAATAAAACAGTTATATACTTGTGGCACTTACATGGCAAGTTGGCCAATCATGACTCAATTCCTAGTGCACTGCAGCCAAAACAAGAGCACCTTCAGATGCCTCTGCTATAGAACAACTGTGCTATTGATCTGAGAGATTCACAGGTATTCACTGGGTCTAATGCTGCCTCTGCTTTGCAAAAATTCACCTGCATGTTCAGAATTCCATTTATGCTCTTCTTAGCATTTATATTGCAATAATGCTGGCATGATTTCTTTCGCCGCTCTAGGCTGCAGAGACAACAATGACCTGAATTCATTAGCACTGACTTTCGTTTCAGTTGTCACAACTTTAAGGAAATAAACCCCTCAAAATAGTGACTAGAGTGTATGTCTTTAAAAAGTGCCATGCGTTTGTGGGCTATTTCAAGGGCAGCTCCTTACCATGTCATTTTCCAGTCTTGTTTTTGAAGGATGTTGATCTCTCATTTTGTGTTAGTCTCACAAACTTCCCAAACCTGGTGCCCTCCAAATATTTTGGATGACAATTCTGGTCAACTCCAACTAATGGTCAGGCCCATGGTCAGGTATGTGGAGAGCTGTAGTCCAAAGCATTTGGAGGGCTTCAGGTTAGGAAAGGCTGCTCTATCATTGATGGCTATGCCTATGGATAGAAAAATTATTAATCTAATAATTCCATTTTCTGTGTTTCCATATCAGTTTTCAACTACATAAATAAGGCAATAAAACCCTGCATGAAAATTTGTATTCATTTTCATTTGCATTTTGCCTAATAAACAAATTTCTGTATGCATTTTTGCAAGCAGTTTTCCTTTACATCGTGCTTTTTGTAAATCATTTAACCAATATACACATTTTGTGTGCACTTTTCCCTAAGATGCGCATTTTTTGTATACTTTTGTTTTTTGTATAAAAAGGCCGGGGCTGCGGAAAACCCGGGCCATAAGCGAATCCGCTTATCCCTGTTCAAGCGAGGTCTTAGCCCAGCCTGACCCCGGCATCCCCTGTGCGTCATCTGGATGCACAGGAGGGAGACTGGGCCTCACACCACACTAAGGCCTCGTCTAGCAACGGCCTGTGATTGTAATTCACATGATATACATGGCATATCTTCTAGAGCAATTTAAACGATGTCACTGCCTCACCCTCTTTGTGCATCTTCTGAAAAGCAATTGCAGTTTTCCTGAAATCCAGAAGTGCAAGGTTAACACAGGGGAATCTCATTTATGGTCTATTATATGCAGATCGGAGTTTCTTCAATACTGCTTCCACCCTTTTAAGTTGCTTTTGCTATATATCTTCCATTGCTCTTAGGCACTTGTGATCTTCAAATTTATATGAACTCAATTATTGTCTTGTTCAAGAAAATTACAAATGTTTTAGTTAAACTCAGTGCACCAGTCCCTTTCACTTCTGTATTTAATTAGGTCTTCGCAGACAGTATAAATGTACTTTCTCTTTAGTGTGTGTGTGTACTTAGGGTGACCATATGAAAAGGAGGACAGGGCTCCTGTATCTTTAATAGTTGCACAGAAAAGGGAATTTCAGCAGGTGTCATTTGTATATATGGAGAACCTGGTGAAATTCCCTCTTCATCACACCAGTTAAAGCTGCAGGTGCCCTGCCCTCTTTTAAATCTGGTCACTCTAGTATAGCTCCTGTACCTTTAACTGTTGTGATGAAGAGGGAATTTCACCAGGCTCCCCATATATACAAATGACACCTGCTGAAATTCCCTTTTCTGTGCAACTATTAAAGATACAGGAGCCCTGTCCTCCTTTCCATGTGGTCACCCTAGTGCACTGAACTTTGGATGTGATCCACACAAACTTCAGATGTCAATGGGAGAAAGTTAAGGATTCCTCAATCTCTTCCATTAAAATCAATTGAAATCAAAAGTGCTGGGCTGTTGATTGAGTTGCAGGCTCTGTTTTTCATAGCTTCTTCCACTTTTCCTCTCAACTGAGAATACAAATGTGATTTTGCTTTAATATAACTTTGTATTGATATAAAAGCCTGATGTAGACTTCAGCAAGTAGTGACACATGAAAAGTCAGGGCAAACACCACATGCAATGGCCATCCCATTAGCACCTTGGAAGTATTCATGTGGCTGGGTCATGCTCACCTGGAGGTGCTACTGGTGTGAGTTAGGTGTTTGGCCAGTTGCAATGTTTTATGTCATTTCAATAGCACTTTCCCAAACCATTTCAATCATGCAAATTGCAGCTCCTGTATATACACTCAACACCTAGTTTGGCCTTCTCTCTGTGTCATGCTAGCTTTGTATCTGAAAGAAGTTTGTCTGTTTTTTGCATAAAGGAGATTTAAAAGGTTACAGTCCGTGCTTTCAGCCTGAAATGGTACAGTCCAACCACATACATAACAGGCTGTGTATTGTATGTTTCATCACCCAGGCCAAACTAGATGTTACTTTAATAGCAACCAGGGCCATTGCTAGACCACGAGTTAGCCTGGGCTGACACCGGGGCTCGCCCCTGTGTGTCCAGATGATGCACAGGGGATCCTGGGGTCAGCCCAGTCTAAACCCTCCCTTGGCCCAGGATAACCGGTCTCCCCTCCTCTCCCCTGGATTTACCACCAGGTCTAGCAAGGCCCCAGGTCTGTTTCACACACACACACACACACACACACACACACTGCAGATGGGGGTGTCCCTGAAATCACAGTAACCCTTCTATACCCAACCATGACCCTAACAAAAATTGCCCCACCTGCCGTAGCAAATACAGCTACATAATCACTCAAAACTTGTGCCTGGTTGGAGAACTCTGTCAGTTTCACTTTCTACTTTATTATTCTCCTCAGCTTTTATTTATACCATTTATTACACACTTTTCATTAGAACATAATCCCAAAGCAGGGTGCAAGCCCAATAAAGCACAGTAAAACCATACAAAGATGAACTGATAAGCAGCAAAGGATGGGTTGGGGGAGAAGTAGGACTGCTTAGAAGATGCAAGCATAGGTGAACAAATAGGTATTTTGTTAGAGATGAAGAAATTTGCAACTTTTGTTATCAAAAATCGGACTGAACAAAATTCTCACCCATCTCCACACTGAAGGTGAGATAAACATTGCTTTGATGGCTAGATCTGCTCCATGAGATTTCAGCAGATCACCCCCATTTGTATATGGCATATTTGCATTCGTAAGAGGTTCGGATATAACAAACCTTTGAAGTTCCCTAAATTGCAAGCTGAACCATTCAGTTGTGCTACCCTTCCATTTTCCTTGTTTGAATAAAAATTGGAAGCCCTTGTCGTTTTGTTAGTGAAAATGTGTGTGGGAAGCTCTTGCTTTATGGGGATCAAAACCAAAGGGCAGAATAAACATATTTCATTCAGCTTGGTTAATTGTTGGTAAGTATTAACAGTATAACTTGTCAGCATCATATTCTCCATACTATTCAGAAATGCTTTAATTTACATGTGTTCATTTCCCTGCAGTGATAAACAAATGCAATTCATGACAGCAATTAAATGTATTTGTCATAGCAACACAGTTGTTTAAGTTACTACGAGGCCCGCAGAAAAGAAGCCGTGCCACCCGTAGAATGGTTTTGCAATTCTACAGCCATGGACTAAAACAGCGTTGTCACTAAAGTCCCTATTTAATTATTGAGATAATTAGATTCCTCTAGAAGATGAGAATAATAGCCGGAGGCCAACTTGGTGTTCTCTTGATAGTCCTCACACTGACATGCAAGAGACAGTTTTAATTTTCAGTCAAAAAAAAAAGGGGGGGAGCCGGGGGAGAGAACAGGAACGCCCTTGGCATTTCTCACATATTGTCCCTTTTGTGCCAACTGCCAGCAGCTGATTGTGATTAACAAGGTATCAACCTATATCTTCCCTTTTCTGGACTCTTGAAATTACAGAAATTATTGTTTTTGTGAAGAGGAAAGGACAGAATACTGTCTTATGGAGCAAGTGAAACATTGGCCATAGCTAGACCTAAGGTTTATCCCTGGATCGTCCAGAGGTCAAACCAGTTCATCTAGGTGACACACAGGGAGTGCCCTGCTCAAGCAGGGGCAAACCCTGGATGATCCCAGGATAAACCTTAGGTCTAGCTGTGGCCACATGACTCCTAATTTGGAACAGAACTGATGGTGATTCTGAGCAGGACCTTTTCTGATGTGGCACCACACTCGAGGAATGGCCATCCATTCACTAACCTGAAAAGTTAGAAAAATGGCTCAGGTATTTTTTTCTATGCTAGGTATGTAAGTAAGTAAATAGAAGTTTATTTGTGTAGCCAAAGCCATTACATATATATATATATATATATATATATATATATATATATATATAATCAAATAAAACAGAATAATCAAATATATTACATAAGTTTACATTACAAGACTAAAATCATCAAAAACATCATTCTATAGACTCTATTCAGTTGCAACTTAAAATGCTAGGTATGTAGACTGGGCTGATTCCAATTCTTCCTGCTGCTGTATATATTTTCTAAATGTGTGTATATATATATATTCCTTAACATCCTTTGAGGCTGCATGTGCATAGAAATGGGTTTCCATATGAATGCCCCCAACTGGATGGGAACATGTCTTCATAATTGGGTGCAATGAGCATGGTTTCCTAGCATGATCCAAGCCAGAGTTGTGTGGACGCATCACCATCATCATCATCATTGACTAAATAAACTGGGCATTGTACAAAGACACAAAAGACATAACGCCAGATCTACACCAAGCAGGATATTGCACTGTGAAAGTTAGTATGAATGCAGAATATGGATGCAGGATCTACACTACAGCTTTATAGCAGTATTGTCGTGCACTGACAACTGTTGGGGCCCATGACACATAGAATCATAGAATCATAGAATAGCAGAGTTGGAAGGGGCCTACAAGGCCATCGAGTCCAACCCCCTGCTCAATGCAGGAATCCACCCTAAAGCATCCCTGACAGCTGCTTGTCCAGCTGCCTCTTGAATGCCTCTAGTGTGAGAGAGCCCACAACCTCCCTAGGGAACTGGTTCCATTGTCGTACTGCTCTAACAGTCAGGAAGTTTTTCCTGATGTCCAGCTGGAATCTGGCTTCTTGTAACTTGAGCCCATTATTCCGTGTCCTGCACTCTGGGAGGATCGAGAACAGATCCCAGCCCTCCTCTGTGTGACAACCTTTTAAGTAGGGATGTGCTCCGCTCCGATTAGGAGCGTAGAAGCAGTAGCGGATTGGCCTGCTCCGCCTTACCCAGAGGCGGAGTAGGAGCGGACCGTGGACCCCCTAGAAGCAAGGCGAAGAGAAGCGACCATTTTTCGGAGCTCCGAGTTCAGGCGGAGCGCTCCGGTCGCCATCTTGAAAACATTTCGCCATAGGATTGCATTGCGGCAAATAATCGCGCATAACTACGATGTTTTTGAAGCTATCGCTCTGGAAATTCTTGTGCTCAGAGAGTCGTGGATGGGGGTCATTTTGAGACCACTCTCACCTCTCTGCGTTGTCTGTGTCGCGTGCTATATTTTTTTGAAAATCGGGTCAACCGCGCGGCTCAAACTGCGTTTCGGCTTTTCGCCCATAGGATTGCATTGAGGGAAAGAATCGGGGATAACTGGGGGGGGGTTTAAGCTATCGTTCTGAAAATTCTTGTGCACAGAGAGTCGTGGATGGGGGTCATTTTGAGACTACTCTCAACTTTCTGCGTGCTGTGGTTCACGTGCAATGTTTTTGTGAAAATCGGGTCAACCGCGCGGCTCAAACTGCGTTTTCGGCTTTTCGCCCATAGGATTGCATTGAGGGAAAGAATCGGGGATAACTGTGGGGGGGGTTTAAGCTATCGTTCTGAAAATTCTTGTGCACAGAGAGTCGTGGATGGGGGTAATTTTGAGACCACTCTCAACTTTCTGCATCGTACGGGTCGCGGGCTAGAAGTTTTTAAAAAATCGGCGGGAAAAATACCTTTTTCAAAGGGCTGAGGGGCAGAGTCAGCTCCCGGTCATGATGATCCCAAAGTTGGAGGAGGGCATAGGCAAAACAGGTAACTTGGGATTCTGGGAAACTTCTCTTTCTTCATCTGAACGGGCTTTTCCCCGTGTTTTTTAACACAGTAGCCCCACCAAATGCACAAACACAACCTGAAATCATATACTAAGCCAAGAATAAGAGATAGAAACACAGCACTGCTCCCCACCCTAACCTTGGGGAACAACTGAATCGATGTGGTGCAAGGGGATGAGCTCCCCTAGGGCATCTCATCGTGGACGTGCCCCCACTCTCTCCTGCACTGGAAGGCCATAGAGCCTTCCAAAGAGAGTAAAACGGTGGAGCAATGCCTATCATGAGTTGAAGTGAATGGTCACTTTTCAGTGGTGGAGCAATGCCTGTTCTGAGTCGAAGTGAGCGTTTTACTTCTTCTCGGAGCTGTGGCTGTCAGTGTCTTGAACTGGCAGCTACTTCCCCCTCCCCCGGGCACATCCCCCTATTGCTGGTAAAAGACAGATATAGCCTTTTTAAAAAAGTTCTTCTTGTTGTTTATTGAGCAACACTGCTGCCTTTAATTCCACCCCTCCTTTGTTTATTGATTGATTTATTCCATTTTATATGCATTACTGGCTTATCCTTGGCTCACTTCCTTATGCCCCCAGAAATGCCAGCTGCATGCCTGCCTGCCTTCCCTCCCTCCTCCCCTGCCCACCTCGCAGGGATGTTGTGTGTGGGGTGCCCGATTTTCAAAAATTCGCCAAAAATCAGGGGATGATGGGATTGCTTTGAAACTTGGCATGCGTGTGTATATCCCCATGAGGTGTCATGGTGCCAAACATGAGGTTTCTAACTTGAACAGAAAAAAAGTTGTATAATTTTTTAGCTTTCAATGCAAGCCTATGGGGGGGGGGAAACGGAGCTCCGGATCCGGATCCGGAGCTCCGGGCGGAGCAGAGCGGAAGTGGGCGGAGCGGGGGCGGGGCGGAGCGGCCCGATCCGGAAAATGGCGGATCTGCAAGTGAAGCGGAGCGGGGGGTCCGTGCACACCCCTACTTTTAAGTATTTGAAGAGTGCTATCATGTCTCCCCTCAATCTTCTCTTCTCCAGGCTAAACATGCCCAGTTCTTTCAGTCTCTCTTCATAGGGCTTTGTTTCCAGAGCCCTGATCATCCTGGTTGCTGTCCTCTGAACATGCTCCAGCTTGTCTGCGTCCTTCTTGAATTGTGGAGCCCAGAACTGGACACAACACTCTAGATGAGGCCTAACCAGGGCCGAATAGAGAGGAACCAGTACCTCACGTGATTTGGAAGCTATACTTCTATTAATGCAGCCCAAAATAGCACTTGCCTTTCTTGCAGCCATATCGCACTGTTGGCTCATATTCAGCTTGCAATCTACAACAATTCCAAGATCCTTCTCATTTGTAGTATTGCTGAGCCAAGTATCCCCCATCTTGTAACTGTGCATTTGGTTTCTATTTCCTAAATGTAGAACTTGGCATTTATCCCTATTAAATTTCATTCTGTTGTTTTCAGCCCAGCACTCCAGCCTATCAAGATCACTTTGAAGTTTGTTTCTGTCTTCCAGGGTATTAGCTATTCCACCCAATTTTGTGTCATCTGCAAATTTGATCAGTGTTCCCTGCACCTCCTTGTCCAAATCATTAATAAAAATGTTGAAGAGCACTGGGCCCAGGACTGAGCCCTGTGGCACCCCACTCGTTGCCTCTCCCCAGTTTGAGAAGGTTCCATTGATAAGTACTCTTTGAGTCCGATTCTGTAGCCAACTGTGGATCCACCGAATAGTTGTTCCATCTAGCCCACTTTTAGCTAGTTTTTAATCAGAATGTCATGTGGTACTTTGTCAAAAGCTTTGCTGAAGTCAAGATATATGACATCCACAGCATTCCCACAGTCCACAAGGGAGGTTACCTTATCAAAAAATGAGATCAAATTTGTCTGACAGGACTTGTTCTTGACAAATCCATGTTGGCTTCTAGTGATCACTGCATTTATTTCAAGGTGTTTACAGATTGACTTCTTTATAATCTGCTCCAGAATTTTCCCAGGGATGGATGTCAGACTGACTGGTCTGTAGTTCCCAGGTTCCTTCTTTTAGCCCTTTTTGAAGATAGGGACAACGTTAGCCCTCCTCCAGTCGTCCGGCACCTCACCCGTCTTCCATGATTTTGCAAAGATAATAGACAAAGGTTCTGAGAGTTCTTCCGCTAGCTCCTTCATTACTCTAGGATGCAGTTCATCCGGCCCTGGAGATTTGAACTCATTCAAGGAAATTAGGTGTTCTTTGACCATTTGTTTATCAATCTCAAACTGTAATCCTGCCCCCTCAACTTCATCTTCACTTTTTCTAGGGGGGGGTCATAGACCCGCTTTTGGGAGAAGACTGAGGCAAAGTAGGAATTGAGCACTTCAGCCTTTTCTTTGTCATCTGTTATCAATTTGCCATCCTCATTTAGCAGTTGAACCACCATTTCTTTCCTCTGTCTTTTACTACTCACATATCTGAAGAAAGCCTTTTTATTGCTTTTAGCATCCCTCGCTAATCTCAGCTCATTCTGAGCTTTAGCCTTCCTGATGCCATTTCGGCACTTCTGCGCCACCTGTCTGTACTCTTCTTTTGTAGCCTGGCCTTCCTTCCACTTCCTATATGTATCCCTTTTTGTTTTAAGGTCATCTCTAAGCTTTTTGTGGAGCCACATTGGTTTTCTCTTTTGTCTTCTATCTTTTCTCCTTGTTGGAATTGTTTGTAACTGTGCCTTTAAAATTTCCTTTTTTAAATACTCCCACCCATCCTGCACTCTTTTTCTCATTAGGCTCACTTGTCATGGGACCTTACTTATTATAGTTCTGAGTTTATTAAAATCAGCTTTCCTAAAATCCAGAGTACATGTATGCCTACACTCAACTTTTTTCTCCTTCATAATCAAGAATTCAAGTATGATGTGGTCACTTTCCCCCAGAGTTCCCGTAACTGCCACTTTATCCACTAAGTCATCCCTATTGGTCAATATCAAGTCAAGGATTGCCGATCCTCTAGTTCCTTCCTCCACTTTCCGCAGGAGATAGTTATCACCCATGCATGTCAGGAATTTCTTGGAAGGGCCGCTTTTGGCAGTATTGGTCTCCCAACAGATATCAGGGTAATTGAAGTCCCCCATCACTACTACATCACATTTCCTTGAAACACTGGCAATTTGTTTCTCAAAAGTTTCGTCCTCGTCTTCTCCTTGATTGGGTGGTCGGTAGTAGACTCCGATTGTCATGTTCTTTTTATTCCTTGTGCCATTTATTTTAATCCAGATGCTCTCGATGGGGCTCCCAGTATGATCCGCCTGTATTTCTGTGCAGGGATAGGTATTTTTAACATATAGTGCAACTCCACCTCCCTTTCTATTTCTTCTGTTCTTTTTGAACAAGTTATATCCTTCAGTTGCTATATTCCAGTCATGGGAGTCATCCCACCAAGTTTCATACCTATCAAGTCGTATTTGCCTTCATGTAATAAGAGTTCAAGTTCGTTCTGTTTTTTTCCCATGCTCTGGGCATTAGTATATAGACATCGAAGACCATGTGTTTTATAGTCTGGCTTTGTTCCTACATTGTTGCTGACACTGTTTTGGGGCACTATTGGAGCTGTTCTCTGTACTGTGGTGCCTTAGCCTTCATCCATTGTTGCCTCGAGGTTTATGTCTCCCGCCCCCGTAAGATTCATTTTAAAGCCCTCCTGATCAAGTTCTTCATGCTGTAGCTGAACACATTCTTTCCAGCCCTTGTGAGGCGCAACCCATCCATTGCCAGCAGTCCATGTTCCAAGTAGCGTAGCCCGTGGTCCCAGAATCCAAAACTCTCACATCGACACCACCTTCATAGCCAGTCGTTCATCCAAAGTATTTTTCTTTCCCTTTCTAATCCTCTTCCAAGAACCGGGAGGATGGATGAGAAAACTACCTGGGCCTCAAAGTTCTTCAGTTTCCTTCCCAGAGCTTCAAAGTCTGAAATGATTTCTTCGTAGCTCTGCTTGGCGACATCATTTGTCCCCACATGGATGAGAAGAAAGGGGTATGTGTCCGTAGGCTTTATGAGCTTCGGTAACCCTTCAGTCACATCTCTAATCTGTGCTCCAGGGAGACAGCACACCTGGCGATTCCATGTGTCTTCACGACATACTTGGGTTTCAATCCCACGCAGCAGGGAGTCTCCCACAACGACTACTCTTCTCTTCTTCTTGGTTGACCTACCTTCTGCCTCTTGTTCATTGTTGCATGGTGTCTCCTGCACTTCTTCCTCTGCAAACTGTCCTTCAGACTCATCCTCCAGAAGCTGAAAGCAGTTGCTTAACTCTAATGGTTCCACCGGTGCAGAATGCCTTCTAGTTCTTCTGCTCCTAACTGTCATTCTTTTCCAGAGAGTTTCCTCTTCATTGGCTTTCCTCCCCTCAGCATACTCCACTTCTGCTTCAGCTGGCTGTTGCTCTTCAATCTCGTGTGCTTCTTGTTGCTGTTGCAGTTCCACTGTTCAGTCTAAGAACTCCTCATCTTCTCTTATTCTTTGGAGGGTGGACACTCGCCGCTCAAGTCCTCTCACTTTTTCTTCCCAAAGTGCCACCAGCTTGCACTTGTTGCAGGTATACACCATGTTGAGCTCAGGCAGAAACACAAACATTGCACACCCTTTGCAGGTCACCACCTCTAGGGGCTCCTTTCCATCCATACTGTCTATTTCTGCTTTGTTTTTTCCTTTCTGATTATGTCATATACCACTTCCATGCCACTTTCATAGTGTTATATCCTGCTTGGTGTAGATGTGTCATGGGCCCCAACCATTGTCAGTGCACTTCAGTACCACTATAAAGCAGAAGTGACGATCCTACTAAAGAAACAAAACTAAAAGTAAAAAAAAAACCAAAACACCTCCCTAAAAACTGGAGAATGAAGACCAAAAGCCAATTAACCAGTGCAATTGAGAGAAATTGGCCATAAGGCGTTTAAAAAAGGATAAAAGTAATATTGAGGAAAATATAAAGAAACCAGAGATAAAAGATAAGCAGGAGCGAGAAATCAAATAAGATAGATACTGAGATTCATTAGGAAAGGGCCTAGATTGAAAGGGATATTACCTATTGTTATGCACAGGGGAGACAATTAATAGGACCAGCCAACAAGTGAAAATAGACCCCATAGAAGAAACACAAAACAGCCTGTGGGGATAAAAAAAAAGCAACATATGTACAATAACAGCAGAACCCAGATAGTTGGGCCTGTTTCAGCTTTAAAAAATAGAAAAATTGCCTATCAGCTGTTAGGGCAGGAGACTGAATAGATGGATCACAGCTGATTGGTGGAATCGCTGAACATGTGCATAGACTTGTGATTGCTCATTCACAAATGCAAGTCAACACTTGTTAACTATAGTCCTCTGGGAGGTTGTGTCTAAAGTTGTGTCTTTAATGGAACACTAAGCTCTCTCACAAGCAGACACCCAGTTGGAAGACACACTTGGTAAAGAAAGATCTAAACCTCCTGTTTCTCCTTGAGGGGGGGGGGGGACATGGATTACAGGATGGTTGTGACTAACAAGTAGGATGGTCAGTTATGATTCACAAAAAAAGAGAAAATGTATTAAAAAGAGAAAATCATCAAAACAAAACAAAAGGATAAAAGAGGTCAGTGTTTTACATAATATTTTCAGATGCTAATTTATATGTATAGATGCAAATTTAAAAATAATTATTATAACTTAAAGAGAAATGCAGTACGTCAGTGCCTGCATGTTCAACTTCTTGTCCAAGTTGATCGGCAACAGTTCTTATGTTTCCATATCGTTGAACTAGAATTGGTCAGGACAGTCTTTGAAACTGAGGATGACTTCTAACAGAGGGTGGTCCTCTGGCAGACCATTAAAATAGAGACTATCCTCTGTAAAAGTGGACACCTGGCCATCCTATGAGCCCACCACCAGTTACGTTTTGTGGCATTCAATGTGCTTGACAATCACTCTGCTTTATTGTCCCAGCCCAAACCAAGATATTTCCTAAACCCCCAGTTGGCCTTTATACCTAGGTTGTTTCCTGCTTTGTGGAGAACAATTTACGCTTGCCTGATGATTCTAAACACCACTGGTTGAGTCCTTGTGGTTAGGGCCTTTGAATGCTTGATTTCCAGTACAAATCTGTTAGAATTATGAAAGTGAAGATCTTGATTTTAATGTGGAACACTGGACACACACACCACCAATGAAAAAGAATAGATCACACAGTCCAGGCGCTAAGCAGTACAGCATTACTGTTCATCTAATGTGTAAAACCATTTCAGTCCCTTTACCCTGTTTAGGAGAAAGTCTTCTTTTTTAAGCTGGCAATTTTATAGGCTTCAGTTTTAAGTCTTTTTAATGGGCAATAAAGGCCTTTTTGTTTCATGTTTATGCTTCTGTTGAAAACTGCAATGTTTTTTAAAAGTATTTTAAAGTTCAGATATAGACAATTCACCCACCCCCCTTTTAAGGAGACTTTAATGTATTCCAGCTGAAGGGAGAAAGACTAGATGCTAATAACACTGGAGATTATGGTAGAGACTCCTTTCAATTTCACTGAACAAATAAAAGTTTTGTCAATCAAATTAAAACCTGTATTTTAAATTGTATTGTGACAAAATCAATTGTTTTTGCAATATGCTAATGTGCTGTAGCAGCATGGAATGAACAAAGGGCCAAACAGTAGGGTTTTTTTCTTCTTAGAAAAGAACCAATTCACACCTGTTAGCAGCTGTGAAATAGGCTTAGACGTAATGCTAAGCATGGAATTTAAATACAATGCCACCTATTTCATGCAGTGTCATTTATATATCATTCCTTTTAAAGTGATTTATTTAATTTAAATAAAATATGGCACCAGCACATGGAGAATTACTTGATGAAGCTGACAGCAGCAGAGCATTTCGTAAAAGCAGGTCCTTTGCAGGAGGGAGCTTAATCTACAATATTGTGAGGTTGGAAAACTCAGTTTCCTTGTGATTTCAGCACGTAGAAAATCAGCATTCTGACTCAGGTGGAGAGCCACCATAGATAGAGGAGGCTGTCCCCTTCAGACAGTCACCCTTCATCAGGGTGAGGGCAAGAAGGGTGGCTAAGAGTGGCAGGGCTGGAATGTTGTTTCTCATCATGTCTTTGCCCTACTCAGGTACAGAACACCTGAATAGGGCTATGGGATGCCCCATAGCACTAAGCAAGCAGGGAGCTGGTATAATAAGTGCATCCCTCGGAAGTTGCTGCCACCTCAACAAACTGAGGAATGGAACTTAATCATCCTCGCTTGTTTGAATGTTACAGCCACTCTTGCTCAATGGACCACAAATGTCAAAAGCATGTAGGGAAAGTCTGAAACTCACAACATGACAGGGTAAACAAGGGAAGTCCTTTAAGGTATTATGTAAGGGTTGCTCCCTAGGACAGGATCTTTCTCTGGTCTAACAAGGAATGACTTTGGAGTACCTCAATGGGGCTCACAGAACTTGTGGAGGCTGTTGGAGGTCTGCAGGAAACTTCCCCTTGGAGCTTGCTCCTGCCATCTTCCCTTTCGTTTTTGCACCCTGGCCTTAAAAAGGGGCGTAACTCAGAAGCAACACACCCTGCAGGGAGGATCTCGTGATATGGTGACCCTGCTTCCCTCCCCACCCCGGAGGGGCACGGAGTGCTTGAAGAGCTCCGTGCCCTGTGCCTGGTTCCCGGCTCCTCACAGCTACTTGTGAGGAGCCGGGATGAAACCGGGGTGGCTGCCCACACGTCCTACGGGATGATCCCAAGATGGTGGGAAAAACTGGTGTAAAAGCTGTCCCGGTTATCCTGGGGAAATGGAGGGATCATCCCTCCCTGACACTGGGATCCCCTGTGCATCATGTGGATGCACAGGGATGATCCCCGGGTGATCCCCGGGATAAGGTATGGTGTAGACATACCCTATGAAATGTAAACTGATACCTGCATAGATTCCCTTCAAGCTGTCCTTCCTCACTGCTTTTCTTTTATCACCCCTTGTCTAGGAAGCATGCCTGTTGGAAAGAAACCGGTTTCCCCCCCAGAAACGGACATAATTTTGTGCATGAAATGCCTGTCTTGCTGTACTACCATGTCACCATAACTCAGTGATGACTGGAACACTTGTCAGAGGTTTGTTTGTTTGTTTAATCAAAATGCCTGTGATTTGAACTACACCATCTGTGGTGACAAAAGCAGACAGAAAAACATAAAAGAACCTTGATATACATTTATAGATCTGTTGATTTCCTACAATGTGCAATGCTAATCTCCAAAGACTTGGCAAAATATGAAAAATCGTGGGTGGTTTACCAGGTTACACTGAGGCATAACAGCTTTTTTTTCACAACTTACACTGAACATGACATCCCTTTTTATGACTCCATTGATTTCCGTTCTGCAGTGAACATATACAACCGCAATTTACATAACTTGCACACTGTATTACTTTCAATTCATGGGGGGGGGGATAGTTCAGATGGAAAGGAAAATAACACCTTAAGGGTTCAAAGTCAGAGGTTGAGGAGAAACAGGAAGAGAAGAAACCCCTGTCACACAAGGAGGAGGAAGGTGAAGCGCATGGGCAATGTCAGGTATTGGCACCATTGGGCATCTGCTGAGCATCATGCAGAAGTAGGGGGCCCAGTGCAGTCCCTCAAGTCTTCTGGCCCTGTTGGTTCTCTTTACTGTCTATTCAACTGAACAAGAATTGAGAGGAGCAAGGAGAAAAGAATAGTGATCTCGGAACAGCCTGTTCTCTCTCTCTTTCTCTCTCCCTGGAAGATGGTGCTGATTGGCCAGTGGCAACAGCAAGATGGAAGAAGGGGCCCACTCATGGAGAGCATCATGCTCAACCTGCCCCCCAAAATTGGAAACGGTATTGGAGGGGTTCCAGTTGTAGGAGATGAGTGTTTGGGTAGGAGGGGAATTAATTCTTTTTCCATCCACTGATCTCCCCCCACCTAGGATCTTTTTTTTCCACTCGGTCAGATTCTAAGATTTGTTTCCAAACCAAGTTGGGGGGGGGGGGAATCAACCATGGGAATGGTGTGGTAAAAGAAAAACAGTGGGGATAGACACCTTGAATGGAATTTGTGGAGGCATCTATGTTCTGGCTGGGGAAGGCTGGGAGTCTTTATTCTCTCTAAACATGCATAGGATTGTGCCTTAGTGCTGTAATCCTATACATACTAAGTCCCATTGAACTCTGTGGGACTCACTTCTGAGAAGACACACATAGGATTGCACTGTTAATCAGTCATGGGACATTATGTCCCAACCAGTTCAATGGCTGATCCCTCTGTGAACCCACTGCTTTGCCTTTGCAAACTGCAATAAAAAGGAAGAAAACAAAACGAAAAGATGTCATCAGTAACACGAGGAATCAGTAGAAGGCATTCAAGTTCTCCCCATTCTTCCCTGCCCAGACCCTTCAAAGCTTTTCCCCTGAAGCATAACAATCTTCAAAGTCTATGCTCTGGAGCATGTTCACTTTCAAAGCTTTCGCCAATCGGAATGCTTTGAAGACAAAGCTATTTCCAACGCCTAGTCATCTTCAAAGCGTGCCCCCCTCCATCATCTACTTTAAGGTTAAAAAAGAAGTCTATTCCTATTACTATGATGGCAATGTTGGACTAGGAGGCCTTTGGAAAAATCTTTTCTCCACCCAGTTAGTCACTTCGAATGGCAAATGGATGGAGACACATGAAGATGTTCTGTAGGAGATGCCATCTTGGTTTGGCTTGGGAATTGTTATTTTTTTAACACAAATTGTAAAACAGTGAGCAATATGTAACTTTACCACAGCAGTTATATTAAAGCTAACAACTGTCTGAAGAACTCCTAGTTGATAAAGGACCCAGCTCTTCATCAATCAACCAAGGCAATTTACATATACAGACTTGCAGCTCCGCAATGGGGATTATTGTGCTTCTTTGAGGTTTGTGAACGAAAGCACACGCTGTTATTTGCAACAATATTTTTGAAAGAACCCTCATCATTCATTGGGTAGAAAAGGCAAGGGCAACTTTATACGTAAACTTCCAAGCCAGGCAATGTTTTCACTGCCTTGCTTTGAGGTTTACTTGATGATTTCTGAAGGCATTTCTATGCTACAACCCCATATTATTGCTTTTCTGTCACTTTAACTGTTATGGTTTCCCCTCAGATAATCCTCCTCCCCTCATTTATAGAACTATTCTTCCCAAGATTCACTGGGAAGAGGAAATAGCTATTAAAACTTGAAGCTGCCAATATTTTGATTCAATTTCCTTTAGTCTGTCAACGTTCTTAAGCAGTTCTTTTAAATCATAGTAGTTCAGTGATCACAGCTAGCCCAAGCTCATAGGATAAAAGCAACTGGGTTGACCTGAAGCAGAGACATATTCTTTTTGTGTTGATACTGTAAGAGTAGGTTCATCACCCCAGTTATTATGGTGATTTGATAGTCTTCCTTGTATATTATGTGGGACTTCCATTCTTCAGCGGTGGGTGATGCTTGCTACTGGTGTTAATCAGCTTTATCAGGTGGCCATTGGAAGCTTCAAGTGACCAGGCTATCATCAGATGACTTAACTAGGTTTGTTTCTAGATTCATTTTGGTGTCAAATACTCCTTAAAAAGCTCATCACCAACATCGCCATGCTGACCAACTACTATCCCAGACCTTGCGTAATAGGGAAAAGGTCTGAAGGAGAAGCCTACATGTGTTCACCTTATCATTTAGACCAGCCTTGAGGAAGGCTGATTTAGACCTTCCGCTGAACATTCTGAGGTCAGGAGGGTTGGTGACGTTGGGGGTGGAGCCAGGGGGTGTGGCACTGCTTCTTTCTCTCTACACATGAAGGGAATTACTGAACTATTAAATAGAGCTAGGGTGTATGGATGGCAAATCACAGCCCACCTACATCATTAATAGCTTCCATGCTGGGAACGAGTACGCAGTGGCACTGATCCGATTTGTCCTCAAGAGAATCTCTGCCTATGCTTTAAGAATAAGTTCCAAGATTTGTTTAGAAAGATTTCAATGGAATCAAAAGTGGCAGTTTGTTTGTTTTTGTTTATTTATTTATTAATTACATTTCTATACCGCCCAATAGCCGGAGCTCTCTGGGTGGTTCACAAAAATTAAAAACATTCAAAGTATAAAACAACAGTATAAAACCATACTATAAAATACAATATAAAAGCTCAACCAGATAAAAACAGCAGCAATGCAAAATTACAAATTTAAAACACCAAGTTAAAAAAATTTATAGACTGTTAAAATGCTGGGAGAATAAAAAGGTCTTCAGCTGGCATCTGAAAGAATACAGTGTAGGTGCCAGGCTAACCTCCTTAGGGAGCTCATTCCACAGCCGGGGTGCCACAACAGAGAAGGTCCTCCTCCTGGTAGCCACCTGCCCAACTTCCTTTGACAGGGGATCGCAGAGAATTAGATTTCTTACATGTGGCCACAGCAGTCTGAGGCCATTCCATCAAATCCATTCTTTTATGGTTTCTGCTATGTAATAATTAGATGTGAAGATTCTAATTAATTAATTAATTCAGGTACTTCTATGGCTGTTTCTACACCTGCCTTTTCCCCCGGGATTATCCTGGGATCATCCCTGTACATCCAAGTGACACACAGGGGATCCCAGGAGCAGGCAGGGATGATCCCTCCATTTGCCTGGGATAATCCTTAGGTATAGAAAGGGCCTATGAGTGCTGATGGAGAGGGAATAAGAGGTGGAGCTACAAATTGTAAAGCCTACAGCCAAAAATAGTTTCTCAATAGAACTCAGCAAGTGGCCTTTGGCAAATCACAATTACCCTGTTCAGATGACACACTAACCCACTCTAGTTAAGCATTTTGAGCTAAACATTCTGGCTTAGTGTCTCTTGTGAACTATGACTTAGGCCTAATCTACACCTGCAGTCCTTTCGCAATGGAGGAGTGATTGTGAGTTTTCCCACTTCCATGATCGGCACTCACGGGGCACACCGAAGTGAAGTTTCCCGCCATGGCAGGAGTGCTATTGTGGGAGCACGTGTGCCGTTACGGTGGTTCCACATGTGTATCGGTAGAAGTGGGTGGGACCATGCAGATGGGTATGGCGCAAAGGATTTTTTAAATTACTCCTCAGAGATGCGCACCAGCGCAGATACACAGCAACACATGGGGGATAGGAACTATGATGAATATGCGTTCCTGTGCAGAGATAAGTTTGTTTGTGTGTTTAAAAAAACTAGGGTGACCATATGAAAAGGAGGACAGGGCTCCTGTATCTTTAACCATTGCATTGAAAAGGGAATTTCAGCAGGTGTCATTTGTATATATGGAGAACCTGGGGGAATTTCCTGTTCATCACAACAGTCCCTCTTTTAAATCTGGTCACTCTAGTATAGCTCCTGCAGCTTTCACTGTTGTGATGAAGAGGGAATTTCACCAGGTTCTCCATATATAGAAATGACAGCTGCTGAAATTCCCTTTTCTATGCAACTGTTAAAGATACAAGAGCCCTGTCCTCCTTTTCATAGGGTCACCCTAAAAAAACCTCGGTGGTGAAACACACCAATACCCATGCATTGATACCCTCACAGTTGATTGGCTGTTTGTTGAGCCTGAAACTTGCGGTGAACAGCAATGACCTCGCAAAGGGGAGGAGGGGACAAACCGCAAACATTCTTCACAATGGACACGAGAAAGCTGGAAAAAACATGACAAAATCGGTCAGGGATATTCCAGGAAAACTGAGAAGTGGAGACGAGATTACCACGGGAGCAGGGGAACATCGTAGTGATGTTCCCCTGCTGTAGTCTCCCCTTTAGCATGTTGTGTGAACCATTCCTAACCATGGTGACCACATAACCACTACACAGTGACTGCATGAGAGCAGTTTAAACATGCTCACTAAACCTTTGCTGAAAAAGGGTTAATGGCATAACCACTGCTTATTGTATTGTCTGAGCAGCCCCGATCTCTCAGCCTCCATCTGCAATATGGGCTTAATAATACCGAGCTCCCTCGTGGGATTGTTGTAAACTAAGGCAATACATGTGAAGTGCTTTGAACACTATTCAGAGCTTATGACAGCTAGAAGTACAATTAAACATGAAAAGTATGGCATCGATCTCTTAAAAAGAATGACAGCATAATGATAAGAAAAATAAAACAGTAGCTCATTGGAACATTGGAAGCTGTCTTATAAGGTCTCATCTACACCAAGCAGGATTTTCCACTCTGAAAGCAGTATATAAAAGGCAGGAGCTACACTACTGCTTTAGAGCGGTATTGAAGTGCACTGACAACTGTTGGGGCCCATTGACAAAGACCATGTACCACTTTCATACTACTTTCATAATTTTAAATCCTGCTTGGTGTAGATGTGTCCTGGGCCCCAGCAGTTGTCAGTGCACTTCAGTACCACTATAAAGCAGTAGCTTAGATCCTGCAGTACGCTTCAATACCGCTATAAAGCAGTAGTGTGGCTCCTGCCTTTTATATACCGCTTTCGTACCACTTTCATAGTGGAATATCCTACTTGGTGTAGATGAGCCCTTAGACTGAGGTCAGATTATCGGTCCATCTAGCCCTGAATTGTCAACTCTGACGGGCAGCAGATCTCATGGGTTTCAGGCAGGAGTTTTTCCAGCCTTTCCTAAAGGTACTGGGCTTGAGCCTGGGACCTTCTGCATATAAAGCACATACTCTACCACGTGCTATAGCTTCCTCTTCTAATTGTTTAGGTGTGATCAGGGTGACCAGGCACAATGCAGGGCATTTCTTTCCTTTCACTTTGCTGCTTTTGTCCATTCTGCGATGCTCTAAAGGTTTGCACTTGGTGAGTGTTTCAGTTGCTTTGCACAACTGCAGTTTTCTTTGTGTGATTTGTCCATTTCTTTCACACTTTGGGGCAATCTTACATAATGAGAAGGGATTAAAAAAAAAAACACTTTATTTTCTACCCAGTTCATTACACTTTATTTTTATTTTTATGTCATTGTTGTTGTTTGGGGTTGTTCTGTGCAATTGTGCTGTTTTCTGCACAATTATCTCTCTATGTCTTGTGTAATTGCTCAGTTCTCCATGTGATTTTCCTAACCAAAGTCTATGAGTATGACACACAAACAAAATCTCTGCCAATGGAGGCAGGAGAAGACAATAACAATGGTAAAATCCTGGGGACAGCTAACAAAAGCAAGGGCACACCCACATAACAAAAAGATTCATCAGAAGGCAGGAAACTGCTACATTGCAACCTGGGAGATAGCAATTTCTTTTGAAGTGCAAATGCTGTTTTCATTCACGTTTAACAACAGAACAATTTTCTGAGGATGGAGTTGTATGTTCGTAAAGAGTAAGGACCCAGTTTGTCATTAAATTGGGGTGCTGGGTAGTTATTTTTATTTTAAACTTAATGGATTTCACAAGGGTAGAACCATATATAGATAGATATAGATATATAAAATTACTCATCAACAATAACAATTTCAGTTGGTATAAATATTTTCTTTAGCCTTGATCAAATCACACAGTGTCCACAGGGCTCTACAGAGCCTTGTTTCAAGGGAAATTGGAGTAAAGCAGTGAGTGAGACCATGGCAATACAGTTACATAGCCAATCATAGGTGTTTAGGTGTACATATTTTTGATGTTTTGATTTTATGTTACCTTGGGGGAGAATTGCCTTTTTTAGTGCAGAGGCAATTAATAAATACATGTTGCAGCAGCAGCAGCCAAAGTTTAGAATGGGCAGAGGCAGGTATCGTAGTCCAAGGCCCTTTCTATACCTAAGGATTATCCCAGGAAAATGGAGGGATCATCCCTGCCTGCTCCCGGGATCCCCTGGGTGTCATTTGCATGCACAAGGGTGATCCCAGGAAAAAGGCAGGTGTATAAATGGCCCAAGACAATCAGGAAGTCAAGTTCCAAAGGCAACAGAGGAAGCAGGGGGAGGCAACAGCCATAATCCCCCCTCCATGAGTCATTTTTCATCCTGTGTGAACCTGCAGCCTGATTGGGGTCCACCCGGAGGACTGTGGAGTCTTCAGCAGGGTGTCTCTCTTTCCTACATTGCAGGTACCAACATTGTGTCATTACCGGCATGAATTGAAGACGTCTTTCTTTAAAGA
Source organism: Elgaria multicarinata webbii (assembly GCF_023053635.1). NCBI lineage: Eukaryota > Metazoa > Chordata > Lepidosauria > Squamata > Anguidae > Elgaria > Elgaria multicarinata. Next base: position 11,996,325 of record NC_086175.1, on the reverse strand, counting down.
GCCTTCCTTGATTGACCAGGCATATTTTTATTGGTATTCTATTTTTTTTTAAAAAAAAATCTAAACATGTTTTATTTTTATACATTTCAATACGTTGTTGTTGATTGCTCACTGCTCCAGAATCTCTTCAAATGTGGAGTAGTATATAAATGTTGTAAATAAATATATTCACGCTCCCGACGTGAATATACCTGGTCACTACGTTCAACATCTAAGGTCCTCCTCCGGGTGCCTACTCTGAGAGAGGCTCGGAGGGTGGCAACGAGGGACAGGGCCTTTTCAGTGGTGGCCCCCAGACGATGGAACCCTGATGAGGTTCACCTGGCACCAACGCTGCTATCTTTCCGGTGCCAGGTTAAGACTTTCCTCTTTGCCCAGGCATATGGCGGCACATCTTAATCACCCACATGTTTAGTTTTTTTAAAATGGTTTTTAATGCTTTATGTGTGTATGTTCTGTGTTTTAGAATTTTAAATTTTGTATACTCGTTTTTATCTTAATTTTAGAATTTCTGTAAACCGCCCAGAGAGCCCTGGCTATGGGAGCGGTATGTAAGTGCAATAAAATAAATAAATAAATAAATAAATATTCTTTTGACAGACAGGAGACCAAAATCATAGGCTTCCCTTTTGTACAAGTTGGTGGAGTGGAGGGAAGTTGGTATTTGGACTGAGCAGGGCTGGCCAAAGACATTTTGCTGCTTGAGATAGAACAGCATATGGAGCTCCCCACCTAAGTTATTTACAGAAATGAAATACCCAACAATTGTCTGCCCTTTCATGGCACTCAATGCTACCTGAAAGGCCCACCTCAATTCGCCTAATGGTAGAGCTGGCCTTGATTCAAAGATCATCTTTGCTATGAATTCTCTTAGCAGCATTAAACTAGCCACAATCTCTCAAACTCAGGCCTTGTCCTACCTGCAATATGAGCCCCATAATTCTGTCATACAGCAGAGCTGGGCATCCTGTGGCCCCTGAGACATTTTGGGTGACATCTCCCCTCATCCCTCACCATTGGGCATGTTGGCCAGTGCTAATGGGAACGGCACCTTAAGTGATGAAAAACTGGTTCCCCCCCACTTTATTGCTCATTGTTCAAGCCTTTTTTTTTTTTTGGTCCTAGATATTTTTTCAGTTGCTATTTTTTAAGGCTGGGTCCCCACCAACGGGCTCATCTTTATTTATTTATTTATTTATTTATTTATTTATTACATTCTTATACGCCCAATAGCCGAAGCTCTCTGGGCGGTTCAAAAAATTAAAACCATAATAAAACAACCAACAGTCTAAAAACACAAATACAAAACACAGTATAAAAAGCACAACCAGGATAAAACCACACAGCAGAAATTGATATAAGATTAAAATACAGAGTTAGGAACAGTAAAATTTAAAGTTAAAATTAAGTGTTAAAATACTGAGAGAATAAAAAGGTCTTCAGCTGGTGATGAAAGGAGTACAGTGTAGGCGCCAGGTGGACGTCTCTGGGGAGCTCATTCCACAGCCGGGGAGCCACAGCGGAGAAGGTCCTCCTCCTAGTAGCCACCTGCCTCACTTCCTTTGGCAGGGGCTCACGAAGAAGGACCCCTTAAGATGTGGATGATCTTAAGGTCCGGGCAGGTACATATGGGAGGAGGCGTTCCTTCCAATAACCTGGCCCCAAACCGTTTAGGGCTTTGAATGTCAATACCAGCACTTTGAATTGGGCTCGGACCTGGACTGGCAGCCAATGAAGTTGTAGAAGGACTGGCGTAATGTGGTCTCGCCGGCCAGTCCCTGTTAGTAAATCTTGCAGCTGAGTATGGTCTTACAGTGCTTTCAACATTGTTAGAAATAATGGCTCCCCAGTCCTGAGCAGTACCAGTGTTCAGCAAGACTGGGCAGCCCATGAACAGTTGAAGGGGATACCTTTTCCCTGCTCACTCAAGGCACCAGCAGAGAGCATGATTTAAAGACAGTGAAAAACAGAGATGTGTGAGCAGTAATGGAACAATTAGCCTTCAGCTAACATTACAATGCCCGAAGAAGAACTTAGATCTCTCTATGATCAATTCACCAGCCTCATGCTACGTTACATGATGTTTTATTTTTTGATAGTTTAAGTAATCCCAGCTGTTCGTATTGCCATAAGCAGTAGGGGAGTGCTGAATTACCTGCTCATCATATTAGTCAGTAGAAAATGGTCCTCCTTTACACAGTTGCTATATCCTTGCATTTTGGGTAGGCAAACACTAAAGGGTTATGACACAGCCTTTAACTGATACACTGCATCTCGTGTCTGTGTTGCTGTTAACATAACATCCCATTATTAAAACACTGCAGTGCTTATGGATTAAGCATATTGTGATTGACTTTGGCTCTGTATTGGCTCCTGCTTGTAGCATGCGGTGATCAAGTCAAAGTTTGGAAGAACGCCAGCTTCCGTTCGCAGTAATGGGACGTCATACAAATACTAACATAGGGTGTTATCCAAACCAGCTGTTGTTATTAATTTCATCGGCTCTAAAGGAAGACACAATTTTCACAGTCTGAAAGGATTCAAAAATGGATAATTATGCCCATTTAGTGATGTTTAATTTCTGTTTACTTACAAATGGGAGGTTTATCCATATGTCAATGGCGTAATGTAGCCAGAATGAAAGCTGGCGTTGTCCAGTGAATAAAATTATGGACTTGAACCAAAGAGATTCAAGTCCCTCCTCAACTCTTCAGTAATAGTTTGCCTTCCAGTGAGCTGCAACCTCACAGGCTCAATTTACTGAACTCTAAAATGGGAAAATTTGCAACCAATTTCACAGGGTTGTTGTGAAGATGAATGAGATTAGTTATGTTTATCTTTCATATGTTAAAAGCTCCATCCAGTACTACACAGGATCCAATTTTCACACATAACAGTTCACAAATAAGTACTATCCCTCCATTTTAGTATTGGGGAAGATCTACAGTTGTAGCCTGTTTTTATGTGCGTGCACCAAAGATTCTCTAACACTAAGAACAATTAAGAGTCTTGTCACGCCTTAAAGACTTACACATTTATTCTGCCACAAACTTTGTGGACTACACAAACATTTTAATTTATTTCTGTGACATTTTTTATCTTCCTGAACACTGATTCCTTATATCGGAACACTTTTCACCTAAAGCAAATATGTCATTTTTGCCATGATGTGTTTTTTGTAATTTCTTTTGCGAATCACTTCACATCATAAGTGAATTGGATTCATTGTGCATTATTTCGTATTCTAAGCTCTCTTATTTCCCATTCAAAAACATGATATAGTCATAGTTGTACTTTTGCATGTTCTGTTGGCTTTGTTGTGCATCATTCCCAATTCCAGAGCATGATCTTTCTAGCCAGTATAGCCAGTGCTAAGCATCACATAAACAGTTAAAGTATTGTGCGATAGGCTGCACATTTGAGTTACCACCAAGCCAATGAAACCATTCACAATATTCCTGCTGCTGGTATCTGCAAAAACCAATCTGTGATTTTCACTTTAAGAGTGGAGGACCATGGATATTTGTAGCATCCTTTTCTGATGCAGGGAGCTTCATCTACACATCAAACCCATATACACCACAGCCACGGAAGCCGGCCTTGAAAGTGTTACAGAAATGGTAAATGAGACTGATGTCAGTACTCTTAAGAGTCCATATACATGAATTTTACGTCAAAGGAGCAACTGGAAAACAAAGACCTTATAATAAAAACCATTTTGCCATCATAACTAAACCAGTCTCTGCTTTTGTGATATGTATTTTTCTGGGGGGGTTACTAATCACGTCATGTAAACATCTGGCCAACTAATCTGATGGTTAGTTGTCCTTGTCAAGCAACAACTACTTTTCCAAATTGTAATCTTTTAATCTCAGAGTCTGTTATGTCTAATCTTCTCAGCTATTTTATCTCTCAGCTTCCAAAAAAGGAAATCAGAACACATATGCAAAACAAGAAGGGAAAGAATATATATATATATATATATATATATATATATATATATAATCTTCCTACATGCACAAATCTGCTTGCATCTTCGAACTATCTCTAGTTCATTTCACTCTGCTTGTAAATATTTCTTTACCACTTCTGTCAAGGTGTGACTTGCATGAGAAGCGTGCCTGTGCTCTCTGCTTTCTTCAAATGTCTCTTCGCTGCAGAATGTGAGAAGGTTCCAAGTAATCTGCAATTACTGTTTTTGTTTTTGTGCGGGGTTTTTTCTGTTGTACCACACTGTGGACAAGGCTTAGTTGCATATTCATTCAGCTGAAAGGATGGGCTCTGACATCCCGTCACACATTCTTTGGTCTGATGAAATATTGTCTGGCTTCGTCAAGGTGCACAGAGCTGGGAGAGTTTCCTCCGAGGTGGTTGGAATCGTTCTTAATAAATCTTGTACTGAAACTTGCCAGTAAGAGAGATGAGAAAACAACAGCAAGAGAAATAGACCAGGCTGCTGTGCCCTTTCTTTTCTTTCCTTTTTACAATTTCAGGAGGCTGGGGTTACATTCGAAAACATCACAGCAAAACCACTGGATTGTTCCCAGAAAACACATGTTTCCTCTTGTTCAGGATTAACGCTTTCGTCGTTGTTGCTCTTGCATTTGGATGCTCCTTAAAGATTCCTTTTGCCATCAAGTGTGGTTCTGTTAACTATGAACCACCAACCCAAAACTAGTATCTTCTCCAAGCAGATGCCAACATTTTATGCCAGTTTTCTGCTGTTTTGTGTCACAAATCCTGAGGAATAAAAGAATGTCTTTCAGACTGCAATCTATTTTCCCTTATATAGTATCTAGCTTATGCTAGCTAATGTTTTCGGAAATGTTGAAACCTTCATAAAATAAGGGATACACATAGAAAAGGTAAAATGTTACCACGTTAAAGTTTGTGCATTTTGGTTCTTCAAGCAAACTGGTCACCTTCCCATCCCCCATTAAGCAATTTCACCCTTGAAAGCAAAAATGTGTTTCCTTGGTTTACAAGCATGTAGTGATACATCAAAAGCAGCTTTGGCATTAACACCCACAAAAATGAACATTGTCATATGATCTCCAAAACCGTGCCAAGGTTTTGTGCTGTTTTATGTCACAAATCCTGAGTGCCTCAATCAAGAGCATGAAAATGACATTGTCTCAGGCGGGGAATAGGGAATGTAAAAATGCCCTACCCTGCATTTAGCTTGCCTGACCATGGGGAGGGATGGGTATTATGGGTGTGGAAGGGGGGAGTGCAGAGATGCACTGGCAAGCCTCAGCATTTGTTGGGCTTGGTGGTGCCACCAGCTGAAGGAGGGGTTTACCAGGCGATATTAGCCTGAAGAGCCGTCCTCCTGGCATCTTTGAAGGATGGCTCCCTGCTGCCTCCCTGTATTACTGGTCACTCTTTTGAGGGCAGGAATTTGGGCCGCAACATCCAGTTGGCTTGCTGTGTGCCTTTTTGCCTGTTTCACACTGTAAGTCAGATTTAATACATCCATACAGTTGTGTCATCCCTTTATTTTCCCACCTCCTTTACTTGCAAACAACAACAATCCCATATCACCTCCTACCATATGCCAAAGTTTTGACCTAGTTTGTGCTACAAACCCTGAGTTTTTTTTGTGGTTTTTTTTGTCACCAACAAAGGTGTGAAAATGACATAACCTTAGGTGGGCTGATGAATGCTAACAACAAAACCCCAAAACATTCCCATATCACCTGCGAGCCTAAGCCAAAGTTTTGCCCAAAACTAGCACAAAACATGCAATCTGGGTCACTGCTGAAGGGCGGCAAAATATCTATATCACTATTATCCATTATATATATTTGTATCCTGCCCTTTTGTATCCTCCTGAATCCAAGGAGCATTGGACAGCACAGCTCCCTCTGCCTCCACATTTTATTCTCACAACAACTTTGTGAGGTAGGAGAGAGAAAGAGAGAGAGAGAGAGAGAGAGAGAAGCTCAAGGTAGCCTAATGAGATATTGAACGGGGTTCTCCATGACCCCAAGTCCTATGCTACATTAGTTCACCATTCTAATTAGTATATTTTTATGTCAAAATTCTCCAAGAACCACCAGGGCTTTTTGTCTTGGGCAATGCTGTGAGTGTGCTGAGAGAGGGCAGGTGTCATGACCCGTAAACATGAAAGCAGGGAAGAGAATACCTCTTTCCTTCCCTTTCAATAAAGCCATACTGCTGTCACTGCTGCTGCCGGTGCGCCACCCAGTACTTTGGGTTTAAAGGAAGGTGGAAAGATGTTCTTCTCTGACCGGGATTTTAATCTGAGTTAAAGAAGAAAATGGGGCTCTTAACACTTACCCCTTTGTTGTGGATTATCAAACTCTTATCTGAACCCAAGATGGGCAAGTTTCATTGACGGCTCTAGTTTTAAGGAAGAAGGGAAATTGGCTTGATGGATAACAAGTGGGTGGTGTTTTGAAAGCATTAGCCATGACATGGCAGAAGGTAGGAAAGAAAAATGGGTGAAGGGAGTGAAACAGATATTTTAGAAATGAGAAATCATTTCCGTGTACAACACTTTGATTTATGCCAACCCGTCTTCTAATGTAAGAATAATACTTCAGTGAGAATAAGCTAGAAACTAATGGCTCTTTCACACAGCACAAAATTATAAAGGCAACATGAGGCTGCCTGAATTTAAGTCCATGATTTTGCATTAGGTAAACACACACAGCAAGCAAGCTAGTGGAAGATAGGTGAGTGATAAACTATTTGTTATTGAATCACTGACTTGGGCCAGATCCACACCTCGCATTGTAGTGACACGATCCCATCATGGTGATGCCATCTCCCTCTTGCGCATTTAAAATTCGTGGCACACACAGTGACATCTGTGGCAGTATTTTGGATAACATTGAATGAAAAGCAGGAAATAACACTAGAGAAGCAGTGGATGCATTTTTTTATTGCTATATGTGATTATTAATTATTTTAAAACTATCCTGAACATCTGCTGCCAATATATGGAAAGATGAAAATACTACTGAAAATAAAATAACTGTTTTTGCAGACCCTTAGCTGTCAGCCATGCCAATTTAGATGCTTTCTTATATTGATGTTTCAAGTCATGTCTGAACTACAGAAGTCTTTCCAACTTGATTATTTGACTTGGGCTTTATTTGATTATTCAGGCTGGATAGTCAATGGATATCAATTAGTAAATTGTTTCAGTGTTTAAATGATCAGTCCCAGAATCAGGAGTGGGTACTGCTGGGCTGTTGCTGACAGCCTGAGCCCTGAGGAAGGCCCACTTATGACTGTGTTGTGGACCCAGAATGCCAGCTACAGCCAACAAGGCCCAGTGGTCCTCCCTAGATAAACGGGGAAAGAGGACTTCAGAATAATTTCATCCTAATGTACATTTTTCTGAACTTGACAGACACCATGTCAAATCTGGGAGACCGTCAACATGACCCTATGTGTGTTTCCACCAAAGAAAGTTCCACTGAATTCACTGTGTCCTACTCCCATGCACAGGATTGCCGCCTGTATTGTGTCTAACATGCTAGGCATGCTGTAAGGTACTTCCATATGCCAGCAATGCCAATACAAAATCCAATTCTTCTGGATGCGTCCCTCATTTTGTAGACGCTCCAGGGAGCAAGTTCAAGTGGGAGGAAGGGATTTAAAAAGTGGTAGCTACCTGACAGATATATTTTTCCTCAAGTCATCAATGCTGCCTAAAATGCAGGTATGAGCCAACAACTTCTCCCTCTTTGCCTTAAAATGCTTCTGGGTTTTGCTAGCAATCCTTGTCAGTACATGCAAATTGTTGAGGGATTTTGCAAAGCACTTGAAAGGAATGATCACAAACGGGGATGGAAAGCCTCCCTCCCCACCTTGGCAAACAGACAAAAATGCTGTTACCAATACTGGGGTTGGGATAGGGAATAATTAGCATTTAAAGCAGTTTAACACAACAGACTTGAAAGGCATGACCTTCTGAGCCCATTCAGAACTAAATTTCTTTCTTTCAACATTTATGCAATGCCCTTCATCCAATTCAGATTCCAGAATGGTGTTAAACAAAAGATATATAATAAATTATGCAATGATACCACAGCAACCATGGATAAAATACAGCCATTTAAATCATTATATAGGCTAAGGCTTAGACAGAAATGCCTGGATAAATACAAATGTTTTAGCCTGCTGAAGCCTAAAAGATTGCAAAGTCATGTGCACCAGGCAAGCCTCTTTAGGGATGCCATTCCAAAACCAGAGTGCCATCACTAGAAAAGCCCTCACCCTTGTGAGTGAGTAATGCTTTTCCAATAGAGAAGGACTTCAGCAGAACATCTTAAGGCACAGCCCACCAGTACAGGAAGATACTCTCCTCCAGTATTTGGGTCCCAAGCCATTTTAAGGCTTTAAAGGAAAGTATTGGCACCTTTAATTGTGACCCTGAAGTGAGCAGAGAGTAAATGAGGTTCTTTCAAAATTTGTGTAATATGACTAAATGTGGTTGTACAGTTTACAATTCCAGCAGCCACCTTCTGTATGAACTGAAGCTCCTGAGCAATCTTCAAGGGCAGCCCCATGTATAATGTATTTCAATAATCCCACTGGGAGTTACCAGAGCATGAATCACTGTGATTAGTCTATCCCAGTACAGAAATTCCCATGGCTGACATAAGAACAAGAGAAGAGCCATGCTGGATCAGACCAAGGGTCTATTTAGTCCTGCATTCTGTTCACACAGTTGCCAATGAACTGTTGACCAGGGCCGCACACAGTGCAACAGCACCCTCCCACCCATGTCCCCTAGCAACTGGTGTCTATAGGCTTACTGTGGAGGTAGCACATAGCCATCAGGGCTAGTAGCCATCAGGGCTAGTAGCCCCTGATACCCTTCCTCTCCAGGAATATATCCTCCAGGAAAAGATTTATTTATTTATTTATTTTATTGTGAAGTTAACAAAACAAAACAGAAAACAAATTGTGTGGAGGGGGAGCAAACATTACATGCACAGGATACACCATTCATTAAAAAAAAGTGGAATGGGGAGAGTTATGTATGGGTCTCAAGAAAAGCAGAATAAATATTAGAGGTGTGCTCCGCTCCGATTAGAATCGGAGAATCAGAAGCGAATTGGCCTGCTCCGCCTTGCCCAGAGGCAGAGTAGAAGCAGACTGCGGACCCTTAGAAGCAAGGTGAAGAGAAGCACCTATAGGAGAAGCACTTCTATTTTCATGGAGCGCTCCGATCGCCATTTTGAAAAATTTCGCCCATAGGATTGCATTGCGGAAAAGAATAGGGGATGACTGTGTTGTTTTCAAAGCTATCTTTCTGAAATTTCTAGTGCTTAGAGAGTTGTGGCTGGGGGTCATTTTGAGCCTACTCTCAGCTCTCTGCGTGGTGCGGTTCGCTTGCTATAATTTTTGGAAAAATCAGGTAAAACCCCCGGGATATTTACCTTTTTGAAGTGCTGAGGGGCAGAGTCAACTTCCGGTCATGATCACATGATCCCAAAGTTGGAGGAGGGGATAGGCAAAACGGGATACTTGGGATACTGGGAACTTCTCTTTCTTAGTCTGAACGGACTTTTCCCAGTGTTTTTTAACACAGTAGCCCCACCAAATGCACAAACACAACATGAAATCATATACTAAGCAAATCAATAACAGATAGGAAACACAGCACTGCTACCCACCCTAACCTTGGGGAACAACTGAATAGATGTGGTGCAAGAGGATGAGCTCCCCTAGGGCATGTGGATGTGCCCAGTGCCCAGACACTGTGTCCTGCCCTGGAGGGTCATCAGAGCCCTCCAAAGGTAAACCAGTGGAGAAGCAAGCTAATGCCTATCATGAGTTGTAGTGTTAGTTTGCTTCTTAAAGAATGGTCCCTAGACAGGGCCAGTCAAAATTGGCGTAATTCCCCCTCCCCCTGGGCACGTCCACTTCCCTCTTACTGGTAAAAGACAGATATAGCCTTTTTTTAAAAAATTCTTCCTGTTGTTTATTCAGCAACACTGCTGCTTTTAATTCTACCCCTCCTTTGTTTGTTTATTTATTTATTTATTTATTTATTTATTTATTCCATTTTATATTTACACCCCATAGCCCAAGCTCTCCTGGCTTTTCCTCTTCAGTGAAGTCAGGCAGGCTTTCATTGTGGTTCAACTCCTTATTGTTGTTGTTATTGCTATTAATATTAATTAGTACTGCTATTATTAATGTTACTATTGTTGTTGTTGTTGTTGTTTAATAATGGCTGTGATCACAATGCAGTCAATCAACTCTGAAGCAAGGATCATAAAGCTTTACTCTTATCCTCCTAGCCTACTAGTTATGGGATGCAAAAGAAAAGGCATCTCTCTGTGCTGCTCCCACCTCACAGGGATGGTTTGCATTACTGGCTTTGAAACTATCCTTGGCTCACTTCCTTGTGCCCCCAGAAATGTCTGCTGCCTGCCTGCCTTCCCTCCCTCCTCCCCCGCCCACCTCGCAGGGATGGTTTTTGTGTGTCTGGCTTTGACTCAGGGGAGAAGTCCTTCCTGCGCTCACTTGGAGTTTTGGAAGTTCCAAATCAATTTTTCAAGTGTGGAAGAAGATTCTTATAGGTTTATCTCTACTCCCCAATTCATGGCATGTTGGGATTTCCTTTGAAATGGCCCCTGTCTGCAGCTTTAACATCCCTGAGATACTGGGGTGTCCAATTTTCATAAATTCCCCAAAAATCAGGGGATGATGGGATTTGCTTGAAACTTGGCGTCCATGTGAACACATGGATAAGCTGTCATGGGACTGAACATGAGGTTTCTCACATGCAAATTGACGTAGTTGTAGCATGGGACTTGATTTGGGGTGAGTTAAAAGGTTTAAGCCCCACCAAAAATCAGGGGATGATGGGATTTGCTTGAAACTTAGCATGAATGTGGATCTAGATGGCATCTGTGAGGGTGCCCACTTCAATTTTTTTTATCTGTCAAAATGTCAGAGAACAGTCCATGTCTGAAAATGGGGTGTCCGATTTTCATAAATTCCCCAAAAATCAGGGGATGATGGGATTTGCTTGAAACTTGGCGTCCATGTGAACACATGGATAAGCTGTCATGGGACCGAACATGAGGTTTCTCACGTGCAAATTGATGTAGTTGTAGCATGGGACTTGATTTGGGGTGAGTTAAAAGGTTTAAGCCCCACTGAAAATCAGGGGATGATGGGATTTGCTTGTAACTTGGCATGAATGTGGATCTAGATGGCATCTGTGAGAGTGCCCACTTCAATTTTTTTTATCTGTCAAAATGTCGGAGAACAGTCCATGTCTGAAAATGGGGTGTCCGATTTTCAAAAATTCCCCAAAAATCAGGAGATGATGGGATTTGCTTGAGTCTTGGCATGCATGTGTATACATACATACATGAGGTGTCACGGTGCCTAATTTGAGGTTTCTAACGTGAAAATTGATGTAGTTCTAGCATGGGACTTTATTTGCAGTGAGTTAAAAGGTTAAAGCCCCGCCAAAAATCAGGGGATGATGGGATTTGCTTGAAACTTGGCATGAATGTGGATCTAGAACGCTTCTGTGAGGGTGCCCACTTCAAAAAAATTTATCTGTCAAAATGTTGGAGAACAGTCCATGTCTGAAAATGGGGTGTCTGATATTCATAAATTCCCCAAAAATCAGGAGATGATGGGATTGGCTTGAGTCTTGGCATGCATGTGTATCCATGGATAAGCTATCATGGTTCCAAGTTTGAGGTTTCTAACGTGAAAATGGATGGAGATATCGAAAGGGGTGTGAATTGGGGTTATGGGTGCTGCGTTAGAGGTTAAAGCCCCGCCAAAAATCAGGGGATGATGGGATTTGCTTGAAACTTGGCATGAATGTGGATCTAGATGGCATCTGTGAGGGTGCCCACTTCCAATTTTTTTATCTGTCAAAATGTCGGAGAATAGTCCATGTCTGAAAATGGGGTGTCTGATTTTCAAAAATTCCCCAAAAATCAGGGGATGCTTGGATTGGCTAGAGTCTTGGCAAGCATGTGTATACATCCATGAGGTGTCATGGTGCCAAACTTGAGGTTTCTAACTTTAACAGAAAAAAAGTTGTATACTTTTTTGGATTTCAATGCAAGCCTATGGGGGGGAAAAGCGGAGCTCTGATCCGGATCCAGAGCTCCGCAGCGGAGCGGAGCGGACTATAGGCGGAGCGGGGCGGAGCGGAGCGGCTAAATATCCATGTATTTATACACTCACAAGTGAACATCCCTGTTACGTCCTCAGTCCATCACATTATGGGAGGAGAACATGTATCCTTCCAAAGAGATAATATCAGTCTTTTAGCTGTCATAATGGCTCAGAAAACCCATTTGCACTGACCATGTGTTAACTTCCAAGAAACTGGTGGGTAGTTTAGAAGGGCATGCACACCGTTTCATATTAAAGTCTATTTCAATACTAAGTTTATATTTATTATGACCTGTCAAAAGGGGGCAACTATTGGGCATTGCCAAAATGTATGAATAAAAGTAGAATTAGCTACATTACATCTCCAACAATTATGCAAATTAGATAAACCCTTTTTAAAAGAGGTGTTGTTTAGTCCAATAAACCCAAAACAATTGGTTTTTTTGAATGAGACAACAATCCATTAATTAGGCAAAATAGGACTATCCAATTCTCTATTCCATTCCTGTCTTAGACCTTGGGTATCATATTTATTTACTGTTACTAAGTACTTATATCCAATTCTCTATTCCATTCCTGTCTTAGACCTTGGGTATCATATTTATTTACTGTTACTAAGTACTTATATCCAATTCTCTATTCCATTCCTGTCTTAGACCTTGGGTATCATATTTATTTACTGTTACTAAGTACTTATATCCAATTCTCTATTCCATTCCTGTCTTAGACCTTGGGTATCATATTTATTTACTGTTACTAAGTACTTATATATATGGCTCACAGGTCGACATGCCTGTTCAACTACTAAGCTTCCAATAGTAATGGCGGTTCTGAAGCTGTAAAAGCATCTGGACCAAACCTAGATTCCAGAAAGTGTTGCAGTTGCAAGTATTGCCATTCAGCCTTAGTAGGTAAATTATATTTAACATATAATCAGAGAATTACAAAAAATCGTCTGGACCTTTTAATTGATCCAGTGGGAAAATCATCCTACACATCCATGTCCTCCACAAGGACACTTTCTTCCCAATTCTTCAATCTGGATTTTCCCATAAAGTGAAATGTGCATGAGAGAATGGAAGAACAGTAATTGACATGATGCTATACATTACACATCTCCAGTAGCCAATATTGTAGGAGAGGATTTGTTTTGTTCTGCTATGTCGAGATCCTAGTGCCATCCATTTGGGAAGAGGGTCTAAACGTAAGGATTCCAGAAGTGATCAGAGTGGAAAACCTAAATGAACTGGAAAAGACCAAGGAATTTAAAGTCTTCCAGATTGGTGGCCATCACTAAATCTTGTGGTAGCAAATTCCATAGTTTAACTTCCTTTTAACTGTACTGAATCTCCCGACAATCAGCTTCATGCAATGACCCCAGGTTCTAGTATTACAAGAGAAGGAGAAACATGTCTCCCAATCAACATTCTCCACACCATGCATAATTATGTACACCTCTATCATGCCTCCTTTTTTCCCAAGCTAAACAATCCTAGCTGTTGTAACCTTCCCTTATAGGGGAGATGTTCCAGCCCCTTGATCATTTTAGTTGCCTTTTCTGCACTTTTTCCAGCTCTACAATGTCTTTGTCTCTCTGTGTAGTGACCAGAACTGCATGCAGTATTCTAACTGTGGTTGCACTATAGGTTTGTACAAAGGCAACATGATACTGGCAGTTTTATGCTTTTCTAATAATGCCTAACATGGAGTTTGCCTTCTTTACAGTGGGTGCACACTAGGCTGATATTTTCATCAAGATGTCCACCACAACCCCAAGATTTCTTTTTTGGCAAACCATCAGAAACTGGTAAAAGGCATTTAGTCAGACTTTCAAGGTGAACCAGGAACACCCATTCCTTACCCAAGCATCTCATAATGCTGATGACAACAGTGGTGAGAAGTGCTGTCACTGAAGTTGGTGTCATAGGGATAGCAATGTAGTAGCAGTCAGGACAGGACTAGAGTTGAATGAGTTTTTACAGGCCCTTCCTGGCTGCATCTTTATTCTGAAGTGATGCAGCCTAGACATAGATTGACTCCCTCCATGAGAAACAGGCTATTGTTTATGCTCATTATGTCAAAGTGGTTCACTGATGTCAGTGGACTATATTGGTTCAAGGCCAACTAATTTGTATTAATTGGGCTACGGCTTTTAACTTTTTGGTAAAAAGTACTCTTGATATCTTATTCCTTCATAATGTTGATATCATCCTTGACACACTTTAGATTACAATTAATTTTCAATATGGTTTAATGACATGAGATTTAACATCCCACTGATCTGACTGTCAGACCTTTTTTGACAAGTTCATTGTCCATTTTTTTCCACTTCAGCTTCCATTTCTCTGGGAGAAAGGGGAGGAGGATTTCAGAAGTATTAAAAGTACACAGTTCGAAAGAACTAGGTCTGGGTAAATGGTTTGGAAAAAATCCAAATCTCATCACGCATGAAAAGTGGAGAACACAGAAATAATGCAAGAAAATAATTTTTCATGCTATTTTAGACATACTGTGTGTCCAGATTTATCGGAAAGCCAAGCCCAATGTTTCTTGGGTGATTGAGCATTTCCTCTAGGTTTGACTTGAGCTTGCCTTCATGCCAGTATGCAATGACATAAAATGTCACATGTGATGGATATGGGTTTCTGAAAAACATAGAAAGAGCATTATGAAGCTTTTTGTGATTTTGATGTGTTTGACCTAAACTTGTGACATTCCAGATATATCCATGAAACCCTCTGATTTTAGAAAGGTAAAGGTATTTTAAAAAAGTAGAGTTTCTAGTCAAGTTCTCTACCTTGTTTCTAGTTTTCTAAGATAAGGTCCAGAACTCACTATCTATACTGCATACTGGGCTGGGCTATCCCAATTGCAGTTGGGCCACATTTTGAAAGAAAAAGGGTTAGGGAATAACATGTATTAAAATTGTAATTAATCCTTTCCTCTGGAACAACATTTCATAGAATCATAGAATAGCAGAGTTGGAAAGGGCCTACAAGGCTAGCAAGTCCAACCCCCTGCTCAGTGCAGGAATCCACCCTAAAGCATCCCTGACAAATGGTTGTCCAGCTGCCTCTTGAATATTTATTATGATTTTATTAGAATGTAAGCCTACGCGGCAGGGTCTTGCTATTTACTGTTTTACTCTGTACAGCACCATGTACATTGATGGTGCTATATATAATAATAATAATAATAATAATAATAATAATAATAATAATAATAGTGTGGGAGAGCTCACAACCTCCCTAGGTAACTGCTTCCATTGTTGTACTGCTCTAACAGTCAGGAAGTTTTTGTCTGTGCGGCCCACCTGGTATGCATCTCTACTTGTTGAGCCTTCCTGGAAAAATGGAATTGTGCAGATCTGAATGTTTCATGGAGACCTGACCTTGACTTGGAACCCTAAAGGCTCTGGGGTTTAATTTGGTAGAGGCTGCTGAATTTGCCTTGTGTTTTGTTTGTGGCTCTGGTCTATAGCTTTCCTTCTTCTGTGTTCAGATTGGGCCTTATACAATAACAAAGTGGAGTTTGACTCCAATATGAAAGGCAATTATGCCTGAAATACCTTCGTGAGGAACATTGACCATTCTATAATATATAATATATATATGAAGAAATCCTTTTCATAGAGAATGGTGGGACTTTGATAATTAAAGGAGAGTTCATGCACATGGTCAATTAATCAGTGGATTGATGATCTCATCGTTGGGGGAAGAATTACTACAGACACTCAAACTACACATTACATTACTTGCCGAATATGTAGCTCTGTCTCTTGTTTTTGTTTATTCAGAATTAAACTCATGGGGCCCTGACCAGGATCTGGACCACCAATACATGGAATAAGGTTTTAAGCCTTCCCCGCAAGCAGCTTCTCTCCCCAGGTATTTCCCTTTCTCATTTGCAGCATTTTTTCTTTTTAATGCCATGAATGGGGCAAATTTTGAAAGGGAAGAGGGTGGAGGAATTTTTAAATATCTCCTTCCCGTGTGGGTGATAATTGCGAGTGAAGAAGGAAGCCCCAGAAATAAAACATGTGTTTTATCCCACCAGAGCTTGGGATAGATCTAGGGCCTCTTTGGCCATAGCTAGACCTAAGGTTTATCCCTGGATCATCCAGGGGTCAGACCTGTTCATCTAGGTGACACACAGGGGATCCAGTGCTCAGGCAGGGATGAACCTTTTAGAGCCTTTTTTGGCTGAGGAGCGGGGTATAAATATGATAAATAATTAAATAAATAAATATACGCAGGAAATTTATTATTCTAGTGTCTGCACCCTTATATTTTCAGCTCAAACTGAATTTAAGGACTGCTGAAATACTACAAGGAAACCGATACAGGATTTTTGGATATATATTTTTTAAAATTATTCTAATTTAATTCCAGTTAAGGCTTGAACGCTCCAAACAGGCCCTCCCTGGGTGTGAGGCTCTCATTTGAAGAACAGAATACTTTGTATGCATATTAAATACGATGAAGAAGTTGAGGCAAGGGAGAACCACAAGATGGAAGAAACACATATCATAAAACTGTATTCTTATTTCACCAGCTCATCTGTTCCCACTTCACTTGAAAGCAATTAAATTTTGAACGTGACATCTGCGAAGGTTCTCTGATGAATTTCTTAAATGCCAATTTGGCAAGTGCAGAGTCCAGTCTCCAGGGTTACAACAGGGGGCTAGTTCTAACAAGGACTGTGCCTAAGCCAGGCTTTTTCTACTCAAGGCTTTGGCTGTTTATGTGTCTTTCCGTCATATCAGCCACTTTAACACAATTGTTCACACTGCAGGATCAATGGAACGATGAAAAAGGAAATACAAATCCTTTCCTCTGTCATAGACCATCAGCAAATTTCTCATTTGGAAGAATTGCATATGTCCTGAACGTACGACGACCCTGTTCAGCATGTATTACCGACTTGATGTTTTATTGTGTTTTCACGAAGTGTGTGGCAGCTAGAGTATTGGGCAAAGACCAGAATGATTGAGCTTCAAATCTCCACTTCAGCTGACTGGGTAATCTTGGGCCAGTCATTATTTCTCAGCCTAGCTTGCTTCATAGTCTTGTTGTAAGAATAAAGGGAGAACTATGTATGCTACCTTGAGCTTCTTGGAGGAAAGGTGGGATAATAAAGTTGGAGTGACATCCATCTTGCCAAACCTAAGCACTTCTAAGTCCTATAGATTTCAATGGGAAAGGTAAGCATGTGCTCAACTTGTCTCCCATTGAAGACAACAGACTCTGAAACCATTAAAGTGTGGGTGAATCATGATTTTTATGATTTTGAGAGTGTTTGAAACAGTTTGGTGATAACCATAAATAAAAGATTGATTGACTGACTTGCAAGCGCTAGGTAGGATCTCAAAATCTGGAAAATTAGAAGAGTTTGCCACGATGCTAAGAGCTACTTTGGGCTAGCCCAGAGACTTTGAGCTGTACAGCACCATGAAAATTGATGGCACTATAGGGTGACCATATGAAAAGGAGGACAGGGCTCCTGTATCTTTAACAGTTGTAGAGAAAAGGGAATTTCAGCAGGTGTCATTTGTATGTATGTAGCAGGTGGTGAAATCCCCTCTGCATCACAAAAGTTAAAGCTGCAGGTGCCCTCCTCTCCTTTGTATCTGGTCAAGAGGGCAGGACTCCTGCAGCTTTAACTGTTATGATGAAGACAAAATTTCACCAGGTGCTTCATGCATTCAAATGACACTTGCTGAAATTCCCTTTTCTATACAACTTTAAAGATACAGAAGCCCTGTCCTCCTTTTCATTATGGTCACCCTAGCTATATAAATAAATATTATTATTATTATTATTATTAATAATAATAATAATAATACTCATAGTTTAGAGTTATTTTTACTCTGATTACTAGGAACCAATGACATATCGCAAACTGCTTTTGCAACTGTCCCTAGGTTCAAAATCTCTTGCTGTATGTGTGTGTGGAGAGGGGTGGGGGGCACTTATACTTTTCCTGAAGTGCACCACCAAAACATATTCAAAAGGGGCAGCCATGTTAGTCTGTAGTATGGAAACAAAAAGCCTGTAGCTCCTTAAAGACTGTGTTTTATTACTAAAGCATGAGCTTTTGTGGGCGAAATCCACTTTGTCAGAAGCAGGAATGGATAGAGGCAAGATGGAAAAGTCAGTTACAGGCAGATAGAAAGCAAACATTCCATTTTAATTTAAAGAGACATCTACAATATTACAGTAACAACAAGATGGAACTTGGACTCTACAGACTGTAATGACTAAGCCAAGTTCCAAGTTGTTAAATTTAACAATGAATGTCAACTCTGAATTCTGTTGCAAGACATCCACTTTGGGGCCTGTTGTCAAATGACCTGGAAGGTTGAAGTCCTGCCCCACACGTTTGTCAATGTAACCCTTTTTGATGTCAAATTTGTCTCCATTTATTCTCCCATGTAAGGATGGTCCAGTGTGACCTACACGCATGGCAGAAGGACATTTCTGTCACGTGGTAGTATATACCATGTTTGAGGATGCATGATCCTCTGAGCCAGTGATTTGGGCGCAGGACTGACAGTGGTATTTTTTTGCAAGACCGGATTCTAGTGTTGTTGGCCATTTGAGGTGATCCTGTTTTGTATGTGAGTAGCTGTTTGAGATTGGCAGGTTGTATGTTTGAAAGTAAAGGCTGTCCATCTACTGCCTGTGAGAGGTGAGGATTATTTTCCAAAATGGATTGTAAGTCCCTAATGGTTTAAGCTGGGAGCTGTAAGTAACAATGAGTGGAGTTCTGTTGTTTTCTCTCTCAGGCGTATCCTTTAGTAGGTGGCTTCTGGGTACTTGTTTGGTCCTGTTAATCAGCTTGTTTTCCACCTATCTTTTGATCAAATTTGGGATGTAACAATA
This sequence comes from Elgaria multicarinata webbii, assembly GCF_023053635.1. Classification (NCBI taxonomy): domain Eukaryota; kingdom Metazoa; phylum Chordata; class Lepidosauria; order Squamata; family Anguidae; genus Elgaria; species Elgaria multicarinata. The sequence goes on along the minus strand of NC_086175.1, from coordinate 11,977,300 downwards.
AAATAACTGCTTCTGTGCAGATTCATTGCACATTATATATCTACTAAACAGAACATGAAAATTTGTCTTTAGAAAGTACTTGCACAGATCTGACTGTGTGTATTGTTTTTTAAACAACCCCTGTAGCACAAAACTCTTTCACTGGACTTCTGTCATAACCGCATCATTATTTTATTCTCAGCTGCTGTTTCTTATCTTGTCTTACAGCTTGTCTTACAAGTTGTCATTTTAGATTTTTCATCTGTAATTGCTTTGTTTATATGAACTTGTCTTCTCATAATGGATGTGTAGCCTGTCAAGTCTGCTTAACCTGGCCCTCAAAAATGATACTGCTTGATATCTCTGGTCATATGTTGGCTGCTTCAAAACTTGAGCTTGTATAACGTGTGAAATTTTAATAGACAGCATTGTGTAATGGAGAACCACTGATCTCTTGATGTTACTAAATATGTTGTCTATTACAAAAAAAAAAGTTATTTATTTATTTATTTATTTTGAATAGCAGAAGACTGGGAGGGCCCATAGCTTCTTGGAAGGGGAAACAAGCCAGATGGCTTTGCTTTACACACAGTATGTAAAATGCCACAGATCCTGCACACACGATTTTGCACACTGGTGTGGGCCGTTTGTTCATTGCTGAGGTTCATTTTGAAGTGTTAACTGTGTGAGAGGCAAGTATGCTTTTTCAGTATATCTTTTAACTAGCGCTGTGTGAGAATTTTGTTTTTGATTGCAAAACAGGTGAACATTCCCTGTTTGAAGCCCTGAAGTATGTATTCATTGAAAATGTTCACAAATCATCAAACACGTTTACTTCATTTCTGATTCCAAGTTTGATTTGTGCAATTTCCTCAGAAGGCTAAGGGCCTTGCTAGAACTACTGCCGAATCTGGTGGAGAGGAGGGGCCAAGCTGTGCTAGAAGCAGCACGGCCTGTAGGCCTCGTCTACATCTGAGGCGCGACGGGGCCAAGAGAAGCCCCATCGCGTCCACCATTTTTTTTCTTAAAAAAATGCGCAGGGGAGTACCAATGACAAGGTAAGGATTTTTTTAAAAAAAAACAGGGTCCCCCCCATCCCCCAATTCCCCCCCACAACCTCCCCTGGCCTCCAATCCCCAACTGTCCCCACATCCATGTCTCACCCCCACCCCTCTCCCCACCTGCTGTGTCCTGCTGCCGCCACTGCCTATGTCCCCAGTCACTCTGTCCCGCTACCGCCGTCACTGTCCCAAGCTGGCATTTCCTGTTATCACCATATCCAGCCTGTGATGTGTGCTGTCGCCATGTCACCAGCACACATCACAGGCTGGACATGGCAACAACAGGAAACGCCGGCTGGGGACAGTGATGGTGGCTGCAGCAGCGGGACAGAGTGACTGGGGACATTGGCGGCACCGGCGGCAGCAGGACACAGCAGCTGAGCAGCGATCACAACTGGGAATTGGGGATGAGATAAGTGGCAAGATGATATTCAAAGAGTCTTAGTGATCTCAAACATCACTCATTCACCCATCCCTATCTTTAGACAAAAGAACAAACTTCCTTACAATTTTTAGGACAGTAGCAGTGCTAATGCTGACGTGTATCCCAAGGAGTTGGCAAGGAGGACCTTCAGCAATGTGGGGTATTTGATTATGGCCAGTATTTTGAGAACAGGGAGATGAAAAATACTCAAGTATCCCTATTGCACCTTGATGGTTTGGTGGGATTGTCAAGCATCTGACAGACTGCAACACATAACTGACAGATTGCATTCAGTTTGGTGAGCAACACACACACACACACACACACACACACACACACACACATACTGTAATCCAGTGTGTCTTCTCTTCCACCTTCATCCTTGCTTTACATTTTCCTATATAACAGCATCTAATAGCATATGCTGAGTTTTTAACTGACCCGAGAATAGTTGTTTTAAATGGGTATTGTTGTTTTTATACTTTTGGTGGTTTAAAATTTTGAATATCTGTTTTTAATGTTCATTGTTTTTAACTTTTGTAAACCGCCCAGACAGCTTCGGCTATGGGGCGGTATATAAATGTAATAAATAAACAAACAAACAAACATCTTCTGTGGAACTGAAGTCAACATTTTAACATTTCTCTCTTGCATTTATATCTCAGCATTCTCTCATGAAAAGGTGATGTACTTTTGGTTCCTATCCAGCCACTGACAAGACAAACTCCCGCATAGCCTCAGCAAGGCATCCCTGTGGCAAAGAGAGCATGTAGCTGAGCTGTGCACACATGGGATACAACCTCTGCTGAATATAGTGGTGGATACTATAACGATAGACAAATCTGTTAGTTTCATTTTCTCCCCTATTTAAAAGGTTAAAATCTCAAGTTCTGTCTGTCCCAAACATAAAGAAATATGTGAATTTTGGTAAACTCTCATCAAAAACAAGCAGAAACAAAATTCTCATCCATCTCCACATGGGTCAAAGTAAAGCTATTCCCAGCATGGGGAGGGCTGTGATGCATCTGCCTGTTAAAAATTAGGAGCCTGCCATGGCGGGGGGAAGAGGGAGCAACCTGAATTAAGCGCTAACATGGTTGAATGCACAGGGGTTCGAACTAGTGCTGTGCCAAATCCTGAGGAGGTTCTTCTGTCCCTGTGAAGAGGCATTTCCCCCCCCCCCTGCTTCTTTTGCAGGGAGTGGGTAAATTTCAGGGAATTGTCCTTGGAGAGGGGACAGTATGTCCACATACCCTTTAAAAGTGTCGCTGATTGTTTAGGGGTCTTCTTTCTTTCTTTCCTTCTTCTTTTTTTTAAAAAACCCACCCCCAGCCCTTGGAGCCCAGCAGTTCTTCATGAATGCCTATGGGAAACCACGTGACCTCTCCGTCTCTGAATAAGGTCTTCACCTGGCATTGAAAAGACCACAGTGTAGGTGCCAGGTGAAGGTGTTCAGCAAATAAAATGAGAGGGGAATGCCATGAAGAATTCATACCCTAAATGTCCGGGGAATACCACAGATGATAAATGAGCTGTAATTTTAAGGGTGGGATCAGGTATTTCTGATCAAATGGGAGACTTATTACATTCTCAGCTTAACTGTATCAGCCCAGATACACCACAGATAATGTGTATGCAACTAGAGTGGGTGGAAGATCAGGGCAAAGGGTAGAAAACAGGAAAAGTGCCAACGCCTCGTAAATCTGCAGTATAAACACAGACTTAATACGTTTCACAAGGCTTTAATCAGACATTTACTCAGCTCTAATGGGATGCTGTTTTAATACTCAACATACATATTCCCGATATATGGGCAGAGACCATCTCAGCTAAAAAGCTTTCATTAATGCTGCATTTATTTTTAGTCGGCGTTGCTATTTCAAAAATAGATTTGATGGTATGCTGGCATCTGTTTGGAATTATAATGTTTAGGGCCATATATACATGGCAAGGGCAGGGGTTCAGTTTTTAAGATGATGGAATCCCAAAACGTCGTGGCAGTAATGGGCTTTTCAATACCAAATGTGTATTATAAATCAGCCTCTTACATTTGTGTCGTCATTTTGTTTTTTTAGAAGTTATTATCTTGGATTTTAATTTTGTATTTTATTTCTTGTTTGGTAAGCCATCCAGAGAACAGGATGGGTGGCTAATAGTAGTAGCAGTAGTAGTAGGAAAATAATAATAATAATAATAATAATAATAATAATAATAATAATACACATTATTTATTTTGGAGATTGTAAGTAATCCATGAGTTCTGAAATATTATTGATCGGAGTAATCCTATGCCCACTTATGTGGGAGTAAGCCTTATTGAATTCATTGGGGCTGACTTCTGAATAAACACATATAGGATTGTGTTGAGAACCACCAGCATCTCAGGAAACAGGAAAACAGATTGGTTCCATTCTAAAGAGATTGGAGTGGAATAAAGCTGCTTCAGCTAAACTCCAAAGAACATTGCAAAACTGAGAATGTTAGCTAGTGGTGTGCTCCGCTTCATTATGGATTCCCATGTCCGAAGTGGAGTGGGCCAACCTGGACCTCCGAAGCCCAGTTCTGGAGAGGATCAGGGTAGGTCTGGATCGGCTTGAAGTGATTCGGACCATTCCAAAGCTCCAAATCCAGGTAAGTGGGGGGAGGGGGCTTACCTGGGGCTGGCACCACCGCAGTCTGTGTGGCGACGGTGGCAGAGCCAGGGAAGGGGGACGGGGGCTTACCTGCATCAGTAGTGGTCCGGGCAGTGGCTTCAACTGCAGCCCACGACTCAAGCTGGAAGCAGGCCACCACCCGGACCGCTACGGACACAGGTAAGGGGGCAGGGGGTTTACCTGGTGCCAGTGCCGCAGTCTGTGTGGTGGTGCCAGTGCCAGGTAAGTGGGGGAGGGGGGCTTACCTGGCTCCACCACCCACCACTGTCTGTGCGGTGGTGGATGGTGGAGCCAGGTAAGGGGGAGAGGGATTTATTTGGCCTCCATTTTGTCCCCCCTTCTCCACTTACCTGCCTCCGCTGTCCACCACAGAGGCAAGTAAATGGGGAAAGGGAGACAAAATGGGGGCCGAATATCGGCCCAGACCTCCGGATCCAGTTCTGGATCGGATTGGCGGAGGTCTGGATCAGGATCCAAAGCAGTTCGGGGAGGGGGGTGCACAGCCCTAATTTTAGTCCTGTCGTCACTTGTTTCAAAACCTTCTTGCAGTGAGGAGTCAATGGTGTTATATAAGGTGAAACATGTTACGTGCACCTACCTTGCACATTACGTTGGAAACCACTGGAATGCAGCAGACACCTGGGCAGGATCTACACTATTGCTTTAAAATGGTTTGTAACAGTTTTGACAACTGTTGGGGCCCAGGGCACACGCCAAGTACAGTTGTCAAAATGTTTGCAAAGTGTTTTATCCTGCTTGGTGTAGATCTGGCCTTGGTCTAGTCTAAAATAGGAATAGGTGAGAATTTTGTTCTGTTTTGTGGAACTTAATGAAATCCACAAATTTCTTCATTAACAAGATGGAAAGAACTTGAGATTTTTATTTAAAAAATGAATGCAGGAGAAAGCAAAACTGACAGTTTCATGCATCATCAGCTCTGCAAATTATCCCACCTCCATCAGGTGGAATAATTTTCCTGTAATGATGAATTTTGCCCCCATCCCAGCTTCCTTTTGTCCAAATAGTGGCAAGATGCATTAATATGTGAAAAATGAGATAAAAATCTTGGGCTAGTGCAGAAAATATGTATTAGATGTCTGGGGATTAAAGACGCTATCTAGGATGACACAACAGTTGTGAATTATTTACCAATGTGGAAACAGAACCGGTATGATTCTGAAGGGCAAAGTCAGAGCTAGCAACCTTTGCGTACCTTTAGAAATAAGCCCCCTTGGCTCCTGCCTAGCATTTGGGTTAGAGTTAAACAGGAGTCAGTCCTCCAGTCATGAATACCTTTATTGATTCTGGCCTTAGAGTAAAAGAAAACGCAAGCGGGGTCAAAAAGTTTCTAGCATTGCAGCCACAGAGCAGGTGATTAAAGCCTTGTCTCTCACCTTAAGTGTCCAATTCAGCCTTGTGAGGTTTAACACCTCACCTCAGGTCTCCAGTGGCTTTGAGTTGACTTCACAAACATGCCTCTAAGTTTAAGAAAGAAGGCAAAAAGAGGACAAAGAAAAGGGAAAAAATACTTATATGCCTGAACGAGCTACTCCACAGAGATAAAAACAACAACAAGGCAGAACGGGAGGAAAATATTGCAAAAGCACATTCTGTTGTTGTGGTGGTTTTCTTCAGCAAGTAACTGGAGTTGAGGCCTACCTCTGGAGTGCTCACCAATGTCCAGATAAAACACTATCATCCTTTACCGTAATGAACTCTGCACTGACAAGTCTGTTATGACAAATTTTGTTTTTCTGGCAGTAACTTCAAAACTCCGTAAGATTTGGAGCCCCATTTAAAGACATCTCTGGTCCTGTCTCCTCGCCTCTGTGACAAGTTCTCTCAGTTCTCATCTGGGTCACTAAATGGAGATCCCATGATAGGGAAAACTGACACCCCATTCATCTTGCTTTGCATGAGTGCTCTTTCTGTCAGGAGAACCACATAACAATGTTAGTTTTATATACTCTCAAGAAATACAGCACCAAATCAGCTGCCAGGAATCAAGTGAAAGAAACAGCACAAAGGTGAGGAGAGGAAGAAGAGGAAATAAATTGAAATTTTAGGTGACGACAACAACAACACGCAAAAGAAGATATTAGTTTTATCTTCTCTCTTAAGCAAAATGAGATACATCAAGCATATTATTTGCAACGAGTGGGGTATACAGAACATATTTGTCAAGCGATAAAATGGCTGAGAGATCTTATTGCATTTATCTTCACAACCATATTGTGTTCATTAGTGAATGCACTTCACAATTTTGAGGCCTGGGTGTGTCTAACTCCTTCTGTTCCCAAGTGGTGCTGCAATTGTGCTAACTCCACAGATCAAATATTAAAAATAGCAACCTTCAGAAACCAGCAAGAGACCATTTCAATCTCCCAGGACATTCCGTCACTCACTTTAAAGTGCCATGCTTTAATTAAGAAAAGGTTTCAGAGGAGATTCCAGACTAAAAACACAAGGTTGGAATTCATTAGGGTACTAGATACAAGCATAAAAAGCTTTGCCACTCCATAATAGAATTGTTCCACTTTACACATTCATGCTACAGTCCATTTCTAATTTTGCCCCTATTGGGGAGTGGATTAGACCTACCCAGACCTTGAATTCATGTGTGCAGTGCATGTAACTCTGATATATCTGCTGTCATATTTTGTGCTTTCTTGACCTTTAGGTAGGGTGACCATATGAAAAGGAGGACAGGGCTCCTTTATCTTTAACAGTTGCATAGAAAAGGGAATTTAAGCAGTTGTCATTTGAATATATGGAGAACCTATTGAAATTCCCTCTTCATCACAACAGTTAAAAGTGCAGGAGCTATACTAGGGTGACCAGATTTAAAAGAGGGCAGGGCACCTGCAGCTTTAACTGTTGTGATGAAGAGGAAATTTCACCAGTTCCCCATATGTATAAATGACACCTGCTGAAATTTCCTTTTCAATACAACTGTTAAAGATACAGGAGCCCTGTCCTCCTTTTCATATGGTCACCCTACTTTAGGCCCCATTTTGTAAAAAGAAGCAAAACATATATGGACACTATTTTATTTCCGTCTTTCCAACCATCCTCTGTAGCTGTTGCTTTAACAGCAGCTGTACCTATAGGAGGTGAGCTTTTACAGCCTTTGCATTCCAAATATGATGTGCACAGATAAGACCCACCCAACACATATAATGCAATCAGTCCAGTAACTGACAACAGGATTTTGGCTTATGCATGTTGTATTTTATGGATGCAAGCCAGGCCTTTGCTATACCTAAGGATTATCCCAAGCAAATGGAGGGGTCGTCCCTGCCTGCTCCCGGTATCCCCTGTGTGTCATTTGGATGTACAGGGATGATCCCATGATGATCCCAGAATATAGGCCTGGTCTAGCCATGGCCTCAGATGTTCCATCCCTATGTGTATGTGCTAGAATAGCACATGGGGCAAGCATGCCAGATAGGCAGGAAGGGCAGGCAAACACTTGCTCCACTCCATGTGGTGGACCAGATCAAGAAAGAGGTATCTCCTGATCCAGTCCCCTCTCTTTCTGTTTCAAGTGTTAACTACTACATATTGGAGCACGATCACTCCCTGTTGAATCTCCTGAATCATTTAGTACTTTTCAATAAGACCAAACCTGGTCTCCTTGTAGATAGTCTGTCTAGATTAGGATTTGGAGTCACTGCATTATGGTGTTTCCATTTCCGTCTGAAGGTGAAGGTGAGGCTCTATTGCTGTGGGGTACTCAGACAAGACACGAAGAAGTCTTGAGACCATCCTATTTGCCCCCAAAAAATATTCTGGGCAGGAATGTCAGAGTAACCCATTTGGGGGGTGGAGTTCGATGAGGTTTCCTTTCAAGATTTCCAGATCACATCAGGCAGATGTTACCAAAAAAAAAGTGTGTGTGCATGTGTGTGTGAAACCTGACTTCATGATGAAGTCTTGGTGAAGACTTCGTGAACTTGAGATGGAAGGGGGAGAAGGGTCTGCAGACATTAAAATAAGGGACTAGCAAGTGATATGATGGTTTCAGGTTCCATTTGGTGAAACCTGAAACACTACAGGCACTGGGATGATATATTTTTGTAACATCTTGCCTGAAGAGATCTGGGGCTCATCTACACCAAGCAGGATATTCTACTATGAAAGTGGTATATAAAAGGCAGGAGCCACACTACTGCTTTATAGCGGTATTGAAGTGCACTGACAACTGTTGGGGCCCATTGACACATACCATATACCGCTTTCATACTGCTATACCCTGCTTGGTGTGGCTCCTACCTTTTATATACTGCTTTCATAGTGGAATATCCAGCTTGGTGTAGATGAGCCCCTGGAGATCTCAAATGTTTGCAAATTTAGCTAGACTTACACTACTGCTTTATAGTGATATTGAAGTGCACTGATAAGTGTTGGGGCACAATACACCTTCCATATACCACTTTCGTAGTGTTATTTCCTGCTTTTTATTCCACATTCCTAATGATTTGACACAAAGTATAGATATGGCTGTTTTGTGAACTTTTGGTTGGCCTAATGAAGGTATTACACTACTATCCCCCCTCACCTCTCTCTATATTAAAAACCTTGCCTGGCAAAGAATATGTAATTTTTGAAAGCTTCCTTAAAATATTCTTTAAAAGGTATCATTTCAGTTGTTACGTGTACATCTCCATTCATCTCTAGAGACTCTTTCCCTTGCTTAAAGCTTTGTTCTTTCAGGATAACTACTCATATAATCCATTGTTTAACTGAAGTTCCTAAAATTTATTGAGAATCCCAGCACTTTATATAACAAATTAATATTTAGACTAAGTTTTATTTAAGCAAATGTATTTTAAGGTGAAAACATATGGGTTTTCACTAGAACTGTCTGAAAACAGTATTCAGCTACAAGCTGTGATTTTGTTTCCTTTGCTGGCGCACTAATATCCATAAACATCCAACACTTCCTGTTATTTCATTTGCATTCCCAAGGAGGGGCTAACAAGTATTTTTTTAAAAAAAAAAAGTTTAAAAAGAGGCAAATAATGAGATTTTAATCATATGTGTTAAGACTGACAATGGTCTCCCCTGCACACAATACCTACAGCAAAATGCTGGTGGTCCCCTGCAGTTTTTAAGAAACAACATGTTACTTTAAGTAATACCTAAATGATATGCTAGTCAAATTAAAGATGGCATTTGTCATGTATACAAGTGAGGTGACTCATGCACATAATTGGAAAGAAAAAAACCGCCACTGTCATCCCAAAGACTTTTATTTGCTGCTTCATCATAATATAGTGCATAAGGAAATGAGGGTAAAACTGTCTCAACCCTGATGAAGTCTGAAACTAATAAACAGGATATAAGCCAAATCTAGTCAACTGTGAATGCTTATTAAAAATGAGTTTAAAAAGGATTGTAAAGCTACTGAGGTAAAAGAAGGCCAATAAAAAGAACATTAATTGAAAAAGATAGAATGACAAATTACATTATATATATATATATATATATATATATATATATATACACACACACACACACACACACACACACACACACACACACACAAACATGAGGCACACAGACAGATTTAAAATTTCCCAAGTCTTGTTTTTGAAATGCTTCATAAAAGGAAACTGTTTTTCCCATTGTGATTCATCTCTCTGTATATTTTAGTGTAATTTTGTCTCACCTCACACCCATCCTACTTTTTGTGTCAGTAGAGGGGAATTATATAAATCATAGCCCCCTTTATATGAAGGGATGCATTACAAATTCACTCCACTACTGTTAACCCCAACTGAAGCAAGTTACTATTGCCTGGTAACATGTAACAGCCCCCACCCCCCCAATTTCACCTCCGCCATGCTCCTGAAAGCAAAAGAATTGAATTTTGCAACACAGTTTTTCACAATTGAGACCTGTTTAGTTTAGATGAAAAAAAATAGGTTAAAGTGCAATCTTTGGGTAATCTGATGGATAAACCTCCACAAAACACACAACTAGGAGCAGGCTGCAAAACAGAAAATGTGACATTCTTGTTCACGTTTTTCATATAAGTCCATAGCTACTAAGGATCTGAAGTGGGAAACCGGAGTAGTGGAAGAAGCAAGTTTAAAGCCCCTTTCATCCATAAATGTCCTTGGTGGTTTTCAGCCATTCATTGCTCCTCAGCCTAACTTCCCATAAAGAGCTGTTGTGATGGTAAATTGAATTGATGTTTACCACCTCCCTGAGCTTCATGGAGTCAGAGCAGAATGCAAATGTCAACAATAAACCAAGCAGGTTTTGGTTCTAATCCTGAAGCTGCAGAAAAGTACAATGTATCTCACAATGAACTTGGTATGAACTTTGCTGCTATAAATGCTTGATTTCCTTAAATGTCTCCCAGTTGTCATTCTAATAGTGATATCACAGTGTTGTATAAACTAAAAAAGACAGCATTATCATTGCACCGAGTGCATTAAATATTAAAAGTAGTTCATTGAAAGATACATCTGAGGAACAATTCGCACATCAATTCAATTATCTATCTGGCTATAGACAGTATTTGAAGTAGGAGCACAAGTGCTGATTCCACCCCGAAGAGTTTGAGACCCATGTTTTTGGTATAGTGCAGATCTGGAGAAAAGTTTATGGTCATAGAACTAAGTTGGCAAATATAAACTGGATGAAGAATCACACCAGAACATACGAATGTATACAAAATAGATCCCACAAACTCTTCAAACATTATATGTAGATCCCTGGCGCAGCACACACCCATGTGCCTTGGCTTAGATTAAAGTGCAGACTGTTGGAGCTGACGTGTATGTCCACCACAATTTTGGACCAGGGAGAGGTCTGACTAAAAAAATGAAGAGCAAGGGGTTGGACTCAATGGCATTGAGCAGGGAGTTGGACTCGATGGCCTTGTAGGTCCCTTCCAACTCTGCTATTCTATGATTCTATGAAAACTTTCCTGTGGGCATCTTTAGTGAACAGGGTCTTAAACCTCAGATGCCCACCTCCAAATCCAGCACTGTAACCCAAGTATGCAAAAAGTTATGACCCCCATGCCAAACGCAGCCTGCCAGCCATGTGTTGTGGTCTGCCAGTTGCTCCACAATCTGCATCACCACATCTTTTGTGCACTGCAGACCACCATACATGACTGGAGGTGGGTCATGATCAATCCTGAAGTTGTGCATGCAGCTGTAGCTATTGTCCCATACCAGTTCTTGTGTTCTGCTATATGCATGAATAGATGTGCACTCAAACATGCTGCCCTTATTTCAGAGAAATATGTGAGAGAACAAGCACAAATATCTGAAGTGTTCTTGCAAGAGCTCTAAATGGCCACAAATCAAATACACAGAGGTTACTGAAGGCAAATAACCCTATTCAGGCAATATGCCTGCATTCCAGACACAAGAAAGCCGTTAGCATGTATCCCTTAAGCCTGAGAAGATGGGAGACTTCCTGTTTGACAACCTGACCTCTGTCTAAGTGAGCCCTCAACCCCAGCTGGTGGTGAAATTCCTCTGAATAGAACATCCACCTACTACCATGGCAGAGCTATGCCAGATCCTGCCCTAGATGCTGCTAACTTGTGGTGTGGTGTAGTGGCTAAGATGTTGGACTGGGAGTTGGGAGTTCCTGGTTCTAGTCCCCACTCGGCCATGGAAACCCACTGGGTGACTTTGGGTCAATCACAAACTCTCAACCCAACCTACCTCACAGGGTTGTTGTTGTGAGGATAAAATGTAGAGGAGGAGGATTATGTATGCCTTGGAAGAAAAAAGGTGGGATATAAATGTAACAAATAAATAAAAAAATAAAAAAATAAAAAAATAAACTTGTTGCAGCTGCTAACACCAGTGGTGATTTTGACAGCCACCCAAAGGATTGGCCCTATCATTACGGAGAATGAATCAGCCACCTCAGACAGCTTATTTTGGGTGTCATGAAAGGGAAGCAAATCATTAGTTACTTAATTTAGTATTGTTCTAGTTTTACTCACAGGGAATGATGCTTAATTTAGTATTGTTGTATTTTTACTCACAGGAATTGTATATTCCGCCTCGGGTGCCTAAATAACTTGGCTAGCCTTGAGTACTAGTACCTTGTCTTGTACCCGGGGTGCAGAGAGAGCATTATTTTCTGTTCTGCCTCAGGGAGAAAACTGTCTTGACTCAGTCGCACCCACACAGTATATCCTCATCATTCTTCTGGGAGACTCTTTCTGCAACAGCTACGAGATGGCAGATTCAAGGCAATCTATATATTAATGAAAGAACTGGTGTTAAAAGAAACATGCTGTTACTGTTCTGTGCCTCTTTCTACCCTCTTCCTGATAACATCTAGCATAGCCTCTCCCAGTCAGGTGCCGCCCAGATGTTTTGGACTTCAACTCTCATCAGAAACAGCCAGCATGGCCAATAGTCAGGAATGCTGGGAGTTGCATTCCTAAAGGCTTGGAAAGCGAGGGTTGTGCATACCCCCCGAATCACCTTGGCGGCTGTTTTAGAGCCTCCAAAATGGCCCTGATTTGAATTGGGATGCTTCGGGGAGTGCCTGCCTCACCTCGGTACTGAAGCCAAAGCAAGTCCCCGCCCCGAGGTGACTCGGCCTGGCAGGTTCCTGGGTGCAGGAAAGCTGGGCGCAAGGCCAACCGGGAGTCCATGGGACTCCAAACTCCCCATTCCCTGCTCACAGCCCCCTCTCCCCCACTTCACAACCCCCTCACCCCCTTCCCCCTAACTCCCAACCCAGAGCCGCCGCTGCAGGGACTCACCTGTAAATTGCGTCCTCCTCCCAAAGAGCTGAACCATGATTTAAAGTTAAGATCACAGCAGCTTTCTACTACATCTATGGCAGCAAACTGCGGTGGCCATAAAGAGGAATGGCCCTTTATAGCCACCGTAGTTTGTATTGGCGAAAGTCTTAATTTGTATGTTCTTAAAGAACAATGCTAGAGAACATTCTTTAATAGTAGAGAACAAAAATATGAATTTGTTTATTCTTAGAACAAAAATGAAACATTAATGGATAGACTAGGAGTGGAGAGATAAACAAATGTTATCAAGTATCATAGAATAGCAGAGTTGGAAGGGCCTACAAGGCCATCGAGTCCAACCCCCTGCTCAGTGCAGGAATCCACCCTAAAGCATCCCTGACAGATGGTTGTCCAGCTGCTTCTTGAAGGCCTCTAATGTGGGAGAGCTCACAACCTCCCTAGGTAACCGGTTCCATTGTCGTACTACTCTAACAGTCAGGAGGTTTTTCCTGATGTCCAGCCAGAATCTGGCTTCCTGTAACTTGAGCCCATTATTCCGTGTCCTGCACTCTGGGAGGATCGAGAAGAGATCCTGGCCCTCCTCTGCGTGACAACCTTTCAAGTATTTGAAGAGTGCTATCATGTCTCCCCTCAATCTTCTCTTCTCCAGGCTAAACATGCCCAGTTCTTTCAGTCTCTCTTCATAGGGCTTCGTTTCCAGACCCCTGATCATCTAAGACCTCTTAGAGACTTCCTACTAACTGTCAACAGAAACCACAACTGTCACAGAAAGAGCAGTTAGAACCAGCAAGCCAGCCTGAGAATTGCATTATGGGACACACATAGAAACTTCAGTTAAAGAGATACTAACCAGTCAAATTAAACATGTCTCTAACTGGTTAACATATCTGATTCTCTGCTGCACTCCTCCCTTACGACAGACTGAGTTTCTTGCACACTTGATGTTGATTACATCTAACGGTTTGCGTCTAGATATAGTAAAAACAGAGAGCTGTTATGACCTTAACTTTAAATCATGGCTAGGCACTCTGGGAGGAGGACATACTTCACTGCTAAGTCACAGTGGTGGCTGTGGGGGTAGGTGACCAGGGAGGGCAAGGAGGGGGGTGGAGATGAGTCCAATGGACTCATGGCTGGCCTTGCATTAGCTTTCCCAGGTAGGTGGGTGAGCAGAAGAGAGTGGCCCAGTGCTGCTCTGCGTTGGACTGAGGCGCCCCAAGTGAGGGGTCAAAGAGTTACTCCACCTCTATGCTGCCACCATCACCCAGAACCCCTGCACCTGTAGCTTAATGGGGTTTTTTTTTTAAAAAAAAGGTGATTCACACAACTGCTAATTGCATGAATGGTATCTCATCTCATGTGGCACAGCGTGGTTTATATTCTGCTTGGGCCCATGAAGCTTCCAATCCAATCCAGGAATTACTCTCAGGCTGTATCTGGTGGTGGCAGGAAAAGTCACCTTCTAAAATGTAATAGGTGCAATTGTTTGTGAGAACTTACCTGACAAAAAAGAGATTTGAGGCATCTTTTGTGCTTTGTGAGAGAGTAGGGCTTTTCATTTTCAGGGTAACAGTAAGGGCTTTCACTTTCAGGGTGAGAATGATATCTGGCAGAGTCTCTAAGTTGTTGTTGTTGTGATGATGATGATGATGATGATGATGATGATGATGATACTGTTCCATAGCTGAAGCTCCCTCAACGGTTTACAAAAGTTAAAAACAGTGAACATTAAAAAGAAATACACAAAAATATACAAAATTTTAAACCATAAAAAGCATAAAATACAAACAAAAACAGACAATATCCATTTAAAATCAACTTGCAAATTGTATTAATGCATCTCACATGCATTAACTATCCTTAAGCAGCACCGTGAAGAATACAACTAGGTGCTGCATGCATACAAATGACCCTGATGGGCATGTTTAGCCTGGAGAAGAGAAGACTGAGGGGAGACATGATAGCACTCTACAAATACTTAAAAGGTTCTCACACAGAGGAGGGCCAGGATCTCTTCTCGATCCTCCCAGAGTGCAGGACACGGAATAACGGGCTCAAGTTAAAGGAAGCCAGATTCCAGCTGGACATCAGGAAAAACTTCCTGACTGTTAGAGCAGTACGACAATGGAATCAGTTACCTAGGGAGGTTGTGGGCTCTCCCACATTAGAGGCCTTCAAGAAGCAGCTGGACAACCATCTGTCAGGGATGCTTTAGGGTGGAGTCCTGCATTGAGCTGGGGGTTGGACTCGATGGCCTTGTAGGCCCCTTCCAACTCTGCTATTCTATGATCTGATGTGTGTATAATTTGACTTTTTAAAGAACAAGTCATTGCCTGTCCCATGGCCAGGCTCCAAAGAGTCTATTTTTTTAATGCTTTCCTTAAACATCAATATGCCAGACCACATGCTTTTGGAACTGATGCATATTTCAAAACCAGCTTGTAGTATGACAGGAGTGGCTGGAGTCCGTACTGGGGGAGGGAGTAAAAAATCCCACTGAGCCAGGGCAAGCCCCGTGTGTCAGCCAACGCAGCACCCCACACACCAGCGCACATCTCCGCAGAACATTGTTCAGATTTCAGAGGTATTTATCAGGAGTTTCAAAAGCGTAATTAAGGTTTGTACTTGATAAATACATTTGAATAATATTGAACCTCAAGTTCAGTCTGCACACATCTCACTCTCTCTTTCTCTCTTTTTATTAAAGTCAACAGGATGACATGGCAAGTAATATATCAAAGAGCACAAATGGGTTTTAGAAATTTTTATGAATTCTACCAGTCTCGGCCTGCAGTCTCATTTCAGAAGTAATGTGCAAAAAGCATGAAGATGTAAGACTTGGACATCAGATTTATATGTAGGATAGACATATATAAATGCACAGCTGCCAACTCTCATCATGTAATTTGTGTATGATGACAATTATATTTTAAAGGCCCAGCTGCTGCGTTATTGTGCAAAGTGGGAACCTCGATTTCCATTTAAACAAAACAGTTTGTGGTCCTTGTAAAATCTTGCAAATATATATCCAGAAAGTGCTCTAAAAGCCCAAAGACTAGGAAGAACTATATTACACTATTAAAATACACCTCCTGCGTGTATATATAATTTTTGCTGTGCTTTGGGTTGAGATGAAATGACTCATAATTATTATTATTTTGTGAAATTTCCAACAGTGCTGTAAATGCATCCACTTCCTAGTGATTTTTCAGCACTCCTTGCAACCAAATATTTACATGTTCATCTATTGCCCTCATTCTCAATTGTGATCACTTGTCCTTAGAGACATGGTCACATAGCCAAATCTAGTTAACTAGATAGCATTGTGATGTCATCCCATTCAATGTGTGATCATCCATGCTTGCTAATCTGGGAAGGAGGAAGATACAGTAGCCAGGGGAAAAGGCAATGAAGCAGCAGCCAGTTTTTAGGAAAAGATTCTAGGCCACTTTATTATATTTATTAAATTAGCCATTACCAATTTTCCTTCCATTTTCTACCCCAAAAATTCAAAGTGGAGTATATCTGGAACAATTCTAATTAACGTTACTGGACAAATATCATTTGAGATAGACTTTGGTATATCAAAAGAGCCTCATGTTGTGCAGAGCGGTAAAACAGCAGTTTATGCAGCTGAAAATCTCCCCACAGCCTGAGTTTGATGCCAGCGGAAGCAGGTTTCAGGCAGCCAGCTCGGATCAACTCAGCCTTCCATCCTCCCGAGGTCGGTAAAATGAGTACCCAGTTTGCTGGGGGAAAGGTGATAACGGGCGGGGAAGGCAACAGCAAACCACCCCGCTATAAGGCCAGCCAAGCAAATGTCAGTGAAAGCTGGCATCCCTCCAAGAGTCAGTAATGACTCAGTGCTTGCACAAGAGGTTCCCTTCCTTTCCTAAGTTGCCAAACAATCCTTTGGTCCTAAAAGTTGATTCTGGATGCTCTGCATATTGGGATTATAGCCGTTAGCTGAAATCTTAAGATATCTTGGGTTACTTTCATTTATACCAAGGACTTGTGCCTCCCTCCTGCCCCCAACTTTAGTGATCAATTTTATGAGAGCCATTCTGCTGACACTTTGGAAAACCTGCAATCATATATTTCCTCCAATCCCTTAAAGAATACAGGGGATGGGGTGGCCGTTGCAAAGTGATCTGCATGAGGCATTTATTGTGTGCTTATTCTATATTCACAGTTGTTTACTGGTTCCTAGAGCCTCATGTGGCGCAGAGCGGTAAAGCAGCAGTTTCTGCAGCTGAAACTCTCCCCATGGCCTGAGTTCAATCCCAGCGGAAGCTGGTTCTCAGGCAGCTGGTTCGGGTCGACTCAGCCTTCCATCCTCCTGAGGTCAGTAAAATGAGTACCCAGTTAGCTGGGGGAAAGGTAATAATGGCCAGGGAAGGCAACGGCAAACCACCCCGCTATAAGGCCTGCCAAGAAAACGTCAGCGAAAGCTGGCGTCCCTCCAAGAGTCAGTAACGACTCAGTGCTTGCATGAGAGGTTCCTTTCCTTCCTTGGTATATCAAATCTTGTCTTAGAAGTTCTGCCCAGAGGTAAAATGAAGGTATAATATAGGTATAATCTGTATCCCGAGTAAATAGAAAATCGTTGGTGAACCATATCTTAGCTATTCTGACCTCTTTACAGGTAGGGAACAAGTGTAAGTATTAATAATTGCAGTCTCCAAGATGACTCATGGGAAAACACTAACCGTGATGTTGCATTGCCAAAGCTCATGCAGATAATTCCCACACTCCAGAGTTTCTTATTCCCATATTTTTAATAAATAAATAAATAAATAAAAATCCTCTTAAGCCCTTTATACGAGGGAATAGGGACCCCTCTTTACAAATCTGAAACTTCGGTTTTTGCCCTAAGGACCTGACCAGGATAGAATTGTTCATGCACAGAAGTGTGAAAGTTTTCATATCTCTAGTCATGTATAAGTCTTTAGGACTCCATGGAGCTCAGGTAAGTTGTGCGTATCTGGATCAGGGCCAATCAGTTTGATGTCTTAAATTCATTCTAATTAGCAAAAACTGTCAGAAAAGGTGAGCAATGACAAGAATCCACCAGGGAAGCCATAGAATCTCTTTCTCTGGAAGTTTTAAAAATAGATGGGATAAACAGCTGTCAGGAATACTTACAGAAAATGCTGTTCTCATGCCATGATTTTGGCGAGATGCCTTTGGGTTGCCCTCCAACCTTGATAATGAAGATCAAGCAGATGTAAAAGAAGAAGGAAAAAAACAGTCAGAAATACTTGTATAAAATGAGCCACTGGCTATCCATCTCAAATCAAGAGACAGTGAGCCCAAACCAGCTCCACTCCTCTGCAACTATTGTGGGCAACAACTATGGCCTTCAGTGAGCACCCCTCCCGGTCTGCATGAAAACATGCATCCAGCCACTTCAATGGGGCCCTGGGAAGCATTGTCACGCAGATGCATCTGGATATGTACCTGCATTTGTGTCACCGTTGCACCCATAATCCTGCTGGTGGAAGTGCCTCTTACTGGGTTGGAACCACAATCTGCTTCTTAATTGTGATGTGTGATTGTGATATATATTTACTGGAAATTGAAAGTAATGTATTGGCCTTGACTCACTGCATTAATTGCATTTCAGTCAGGTTTTCTTTTAGTGTTGCTTTCGAAGGCAGAAGTTTTAAATATGGGCAAATCAAAGGAATAAATCCTTAATGGTAACAGTTTGTGGGGAGTGAAGTCAGTCCACTGACTTTCTGCTGACATTTCCTTTTAAGAAGACAACTATAAATAACTTTATCTCAAATATCAGATAGGACATCAGACACATACACACTTGAGAAAGGTGGTGTTTTTTTAAAAATGATTGAAGTTCCCTATCATCATCATTATAATCATCTTTGTAGCCCATCTTTTCCCCAATACTGGGACTCAAGGCAGCTTTACAAAATTAAATCATATACAATTAAAACACAGAAATATACAGAAGTTAAAAATATAATTAAACACGCTGTAATATCAAAACATTTAAAATACAAATGGCAATTTAAAAAGAATAACCCAACACTTAAACAGAGGTCCAGACTATTCCACAAAGGCCTGCCAGAACAAAAAAGGTTTTGGCCGTAGCTAGACCTAAGGTTTATTCCTGGCTTGTCCTGGGGTCACACAGGGCATCCAGAGCTCAGGCAGGGACGAACCCGGGATGATCCTGGGATAAACCTTAGGTCTAGCTATGGCCTTTGTCTTTCTCCAGAAAAATATCAAGGAGGGAACCAGTCTAGCCTCCCTGAGAAGGAAGTTCCAGAGCAGCCAACAAGAAGGCTCTCTCCTGGGTTCCCACCATGTGTGCCTGTGATGATGGCGGGATTGAGAGAAAGGCCTCCCGTGAAGATTTGCGGCAGTGGTGGTTGTAAAGGAGACTGGACCCAGCCAAGCTGGCCTTCCACTGGATTTTGCACAGATCCCCGGAAAAAATGCACACAGCTCACAATTTGGAGGGTTAAGCCCAATTTATTTTATTAGGAAAGAGGCAAGCAAACAGGATTAGCAACTAAAACTATGAATACATGCAGATATATATTGAACCCCAAAACCAGCAAAACTAAAACTATGTTACAATATCATACGTCACCCAGCCATGGAGTCAGCCAGCTCAGGACAAAGAACCTATTTCAAAAGTATCCCTTTATAGAAACTATCCCACTCTTCCCCCCACCCTTCGGTTCTCCCTGCGATGAGGTCTTTCACACTTCTCCTGAGATGTTAATTTCGCTCAAGGTCGCCCTGCCTGGCCCCAAGCGGTTCCAGGATGTACCCGTACGCCCACATGAAGCTGGCCGATTATCTCCCCACTCCTAAAAATCATAACAATGGGACACTTTAACATTTTTACATTTTTTAAGAACAGCCATTCCATGCATGATGTACCCCTTCCTTACACTTCCCCCCTTAAGATGACAGTTCTAGAAAATGTCATCTTACTTCACTCTTTTATTTAGTAACACATTGACCCCTATAATCATTTTTTCTTTTGGGCCCACGCAGGGGCAGGGGTTTGTCTCCTCCCAACACTCCCTCCTCCCCTCGGCTAAAACTCGGATAGCCCATCTGCCACAACGTTCTCTTTGCCTTTGATATGGGAAATGGTAAAGTCAAAATCCTGGAGAGCTAAGCTCCAGTGCAGCAGCTTTTGGTTAGTATTTTTTACTCTCGCCAGCCAGCAGAGTGGGGAGTGGTCCGTCTGAATCTGGAAGGGTCTCCCCCACAAGTAGGGTCTCAACTTGCTCACAGCCCACACTATCGCCAAGCATTCCTTCTCAATCGTCACCAGTGCCCTTTCTCGCAGCAGCAGTTTTTTGCTAATGAACACCACGGGCTGAGGCAGCCCCTCCTCGCCTTCCTGCAACAACACTGCTCCAAGCCCGGCCTCGGAAGCATCTGTTTGCACTACAAAAGGTCGGTCGAAATTGGACGCCCGATGTACAGGAGCCCACCGAAGTCGATCCTTTAACCCCTCAAACGCCCGTTGGCATACTTTGGTCCACTGCACTCGTATCGGCTGTCTCTTCCGGCACAATTCGGTCAATGGGGCCGCAAGCTGACTAAAATTCGGGATGAACCTCCGATAGTATCCTGCCAGCCCTAGAAACGATTGGACCTGCTTCTTAGTCCGAGGGATGGGCCATTGCTGGATTGCCTCCACCTTGGCCTCCATAGGTTTCAACACTTCCTGTCCTACTCTATGGCCCAAATAAATCACTTCGCCTCTCCCAAACTGGCACTTGGAGGCCTTCACAGTTAACCCAGCCTCCCGGAGTCGCCCCAGTACTTGCCCCAAATGCGATAAGTGCTGTTCCCACGTATCACTAAACACCGCCACATCATCCAGGTAAATGCATGAAAAAGCCCCCAGACCGTCCAGAACCCGGTCCATAAGTTTCTGAAAGCAACCTGGAGCATTCGAGAGCCCGAACAGCAACACCGTGAACTGGTAGTGGCCCCGGGGGGTAGAGAAGGCCGACTTCAGGGCGGCATCCTCATCTAGCGGCACCTGCCAATATCCCTTGGTTAAGTCTAAGGTGGAAATAAACTTGGCCTTCCCTAACGTTTTGATCAAATCATTGGTGCGGGGCATAGGCTATGCCTCCACCGTGGAGACACTGTTCAATTTCCTAAAGTCCATGCAAAAACGGACCGATCCGTCCTTTTTGGCCACGAGCACCAGGGGAGAGGACCACGGGCACTGGCTCTTTTTAATCACGCCCATGGCTAGCATCTCTTCAATTTCCTTGTTCACCACCTCTAACTGCTTGCCGTTTAATCGATGCGGGGGGGACTGAACAGGGGGATGCCTTCATGTTTCAATGGAATGCTTAGTTAGTGACGTCCAACCTGGTAATCCCGAAAACAATTCTCTAAACTCCTGCAAACACCGCCTCAACTGTTTCTTCTGCAACACGCTCAACTCCTCCGGGACTTGAATATCCGCCAATCCCTCTTTTCCCCAATAGCTAGCCAAGACGTCCAACCCCGCTCCTTCTCCCAACGACTCTCCCCCTCCCACCTGGTTGACTCGCGCTCCCCTCTCAGGAAACAGTTTCATCATGTTCACATGGAAAACCTTGGAACGACGTTGACAAGCTATCATGGTGGCGAGTTTGAGATTTTTAACGTGCAAATTGACGGAGTTATGGAAAGGGGTGTGAATGGGGTGCCTGGTTTTCATAAATTCCCCAAAAATCAGGGGATTATGGGACTGCCTTGAGTCTTGGCGTGCATATGTATCCCTGGACAAGCTATCATGGTGGTGAGTTTGAGATTTTTAACCTGCAAATTGACGGAGCTATGGAAAGGGGTGTGAATGGGGTGCCCGATTTTCATAAATTCCCCAAAAATCAGGGGATGATGGGATTGGCTTGAAACTTGGCATGCTTGTGTATACCCCATGAGGTGTCATGGTGCCAAACTTGAGGTTTCTAACTTTCACAGAAAAAAAGTTGTATACTTTTTTAGCTTAATGCAAGCCTATGGGGGGGGGGGGGAAACGGAGCTCCGATCCGGATCCGGAGCTCCGAGCGGAGCGGAGTGGACATAGGCGGAGCGGAGGCAGAGCGGAGCGGCCCGATCTGCAAATCGCGGATCTGGAAGTGAAGCGGAGCGAGGGGTCCGTGCACACCCCTAATATGTACATACAAACCTTTTGGAAAGGCGGGGGGGGCGGGGGGAAGGGCTGCGGAGCCCGGCATGGAGTTCCGCGATATCCTCGTGGTAAAGAAGAAAAAAAAAACCTTTTGGAAAATCAACAAATTAAATGAACCACATTTTTATTAGTCCATTTTTTTGGCTCCAATTTTAAAGTCCTGGAGCATCACAATGTCCACAGCAAAGTCTCACTTTACTGGTGAACTGGACGATTCCTGGCGAGACAGTCCGTCTGCGATGATATTCTCTCGACCTGCCACATGCTGGATCTCTATGTTGAAGCTCCGGATCCACCACGACCACTGCTGCAAAAGTTGGTTGTGGCTTTCCATGGGTTGCAGCCACAACAGCGCCCGATGACCCGCTTGCGAGATTAACCACCATCTGCACACGCACGGCTTGACCTTGTCCATAGCCCAAGCAATGGCCAGACACTTCTTTTGGACAGCAGAACAGCTCTCTCTCTCTGTCAACTTTCTGCTGGAGTAGGCCACGGGATGGACCACATCGTCCACTGTCTGTATCAGCCTTGCTCCAATTCTGACCTCTGAAGCGTCTGAGGTCAGAACAAACTTTTCTTTTACTGCCTCTAACATTCTCCCATTCACTCCATCAGCAGACAACTTAATAGAGGAATGGTCTCCAGTCTTATTTTGACTAATGTAAGGTCCCTCCCAGCTTTCTTTCATAATACTTAGGGGACTACATGTATTCCTCCCCATCATCAGTTCAAACGGTGAGAATCCAGTGGAGTCTTGGGGAATTTCATTATAATCGAAAAGAAAGTAGGATAATTCATTGTCACAATTAAAGAAACAGTCTGCCCCGTAGGTCTCAATCATCAGCTTAATGGTGTCATTGAATTTTTCAACTAGCCCATTTGTTTGGGGGTGGAAAGCAGTGGATATTATATGTTTGACACTGCAACACCTCCACAAACATCTCATTACATCCCAGAGAAAAACTGAACCTTGATCACTCAAAATGTTAGGGATAAAAACCCAGCAACAAGAGATTTTTACTAGGGCTTCTGCTACTGACAAGGCATCAACATTTTGAAGGACTTCAGCATTCAGGAACCTTGTGGCAAAGTCTATTATGGTCACTTGAAACATTTTTCCTATCTGTGTAGGTCTAGGGAAGGGTCTTACCAGGTCCAGTCTTATTTTTAAAAAGGGTTGGTTGGTAAGTGGTAGGGGATTTAGGGGCGCCTTGACCTTGTCCCTACTTTCCCCCACCCTCTCACAGGACTTGTAAAACTCTGTGACTTCCCTAGAAATATTCGGCCAGTAATAAATAGCCATCAACCTTTTCCAGGTTTTACCTATCCCTATGTGGCCTGCCAAAAAGGAGTCGTGAGCTAATTTCAGCAGCTGGTCCCTATATGGTTTTGGTACCACAAGCTGCTTTTCAGCCCCCCAACTTCCTTGTTTCTTCTTGGGCAACCACTTTTGGTATAGGAGTCCCTGATCCCAGAAAACATGTTCTTTCTGAGTGTCACTAAAAGAGGTTTCTTGTGCCTCAGCTTTGGATCTTAAAACTTCCAAGCTGGGATAATTTCCTGTGTGTAAAGCAAACGTGGTATCAGTTTTTGCAACGATGTTTCCTAGTACAGCAGTTCCTTCAGCTGGGTCGCTAGGCAACTGCAGAGGCATGCCCTCAGCATCTCCAGATTCACTACAATTCTCTGACAAGCCCTCCACTGCTGCTTGTGAGCGTGTAATAATAAACACTTTTCTACCTTCTAACCCCATGATATCAGTACCTAGGATTAGAGGTTCTTCCTGACAGGAATTAACACCTAAAATAAATTTCCCTGTGACTCCCTTCCATGTAACTTCCATCTTGGCTACAGGAATTTCAATTATGGGCCCTGTCACAGGTTTGATGTTAATTTTTCTGTGAGGAATAATCTCTTCACTCCTCACAAGGTCTGCTCTAATCAGAGATAAATGATTTCCAGTATCTAGAATAGCTTAATGCTTTCTTCTATTTATTAAAACATCTTCCCACAAAGATTGATCTGATTCTTTCATTTCTCCCCACACTAATGTGTAACACTGGGAACTTTGGGGATGTTCAGCATCTTTATTTATATCCATTCTCCTTACTGAGGTACTTTTATCTTTCTCTTCTCTCAGCCTGGGACATTGTGGTCTAATATGCGCCACCAACCCACAATGATGACATGTGAGGTCTGTTTTTCCAAACAGAGGTTTGGTGGTGTTTCCCGCCTTTTCTGTTGGCAACTGATTTTTATTTACCTCAGCTTCCTTTTTACCCCCATTAGGTTTATACCCTGGTTTAATATTATTTTCTTTAGTAGACTTGCTGGTCATATGATAGCCCCGATTTAAGGAAAATTGATCAGCCAGGGAAGCTGCATCTTGATAAGTTTTTGGGTCTCTGTCTCTCACCAGCAATCTTATATCTTGAGGGATTTGAAAAATTAATTGATCTTTAATCATCAGATCAACTAAATCTTGTTTGGTTTTCACCTCAGCGCAGGTGATCCATTTCTCAGAATGACCTGCTAATTTGTGTCCCAACTCCACAAAAGATTTGGATGACACAGCATTAAGGCTTCTAAATTTCTTCCGGAAATACTCAGGCCCATAGCGAAATCTTTTATAAACTGCTGTTTTAAATGAGGCAAAGTCTAAAGCTTCCCCCACAGGAAAACTGTTATAAATTTCAGCCAGGTCTCCCTTGATCAAGTTAGGGATAAACTTCATGTAATATTGTGGCTTTACTTCCCACATCATGGCTGCCTTTTCAAAGGTATTGAAGAAAATTTGGGGATCTTGCCCCTCAACATAAGGGGTAAAGCCTTTAGGAGATCATTTGGGAGGTCTAGCCCCTTCGTCAATTCTCCTCTGATCTTCCCGCTCAAATTTTCTCTTTTCTAAAGCAATTCATTCTAGCTCTAGCTCTCGATCTTTTTCTCTCAGCCTTTCTTGTTGTTCCAACTCAGCTCTCTTCAATTCTCTATCAGCCTCCTGCTGTTTTAATTCTCTATCTCTTTGTTTTATTCTTTCTAATTCAAGTTTTTCCTGTTGTTTAATCTTTTCTAATTCAAGTTGTCTGTCAGCTTCTCATTGTTCTAATTTCTCCCTTTCTAGCTGAATGTATTGAGGAGACATTTCTACAGGCACTTGCCTCAGAGGATTTACCTCAGTTTCAACTGCAGCATGAACTCTGTAATATTCTATAAGAGCCCATTTCATTTCATCAACTGACTTTCCTTCAGTTGGCAAATTTAAACGTTTACATCTGTCTGACAGGGCATCTTTCTTCAAAGCTAAGATATCCATTGTTATCAGACAGAGACTTAACCTTAATAAATAAAATGGTACTGGGAGTTTTCAATTGAGGTCAGGAGTGGTAAACTTGATATTTTATAATATGTATCTCACCACAGACAAAAATATCCTGTCAGAGAATTGTATCAGCGCAACCTCTGACTTAGGTAATATGTAACTTTCACAGCTAAGGACCTCCGAGGTGCTTTACAGTAACCACCCTCTGCCCTGTTCACAAATAAAATCCTTTTTGACTTCTGTCACTATAAATGAACAGAGTCTACTTCGGACCCCAATGCTGCCACCACTAAATATGGGGCGACACAGGCTCTGAACAACAGACCCGGCCGAGGCTACTCCCTGCTCAAGCCAAGCACCACCGCTTGATACATCTGAGGCAAGGGATAAAAACCACCTTCCTCCAAAGTATGTGGAGAAAGGGGTTTAAATTGGAGAAGGATTTTTAATATATATAATAATGCGCTGTGAGTTATATCTGCTTAGGTGAATGATTGTCAGAGTTGGTGTTAAATGTGTAAACTTAAGATGATAAATGCCAAACAGACACGTGGGATTTTTGTGGTAGTTTTAAAAACAAAACAATCCAAATTTATTTTTAAAAGTTCACAAGCTTTGTTTCAAATAAAACAATTAAAAACCTTTTTGAAACCTTTCATACAATCCTGTCACTCATTCACATACGCACTTTCCTTTCTCTCACACAATCACTCTTGAGCTTTCTTTATTATCAGTACTGTTTAATATACCTCAACTATGTGCACACCACACTCCAAAGACACCACTCACTACACTGACCCTCAAATTTCCCAGAATTTAAGTACCATAAACACAGAGAGCACTACAGACACTAAGAGTACCTAACGAGTCCCCCCTGAAAAGTTTTTTCAATCCCCTCAGTCATTCCCTTATATATCACTCCTCCCCCCTCCCAAGACATTCTAACTCCGCCCACTCAGGCCAACATTCTATAAACCACAGACTTACAAACTGAAGACATACATTTGGAATTGACTTGTGGGGTGTAATGCCACAGGGGGGAGTGTTGTTTCTGGGATTGAAGAGGGGAGGTTTTTCTCTTCTTTCTGCAGCTGTGATCCCTCCAAAAAATCAGCTAAAAAGTTCCCATTAGCAACTTTTTGGGGTGGGGGTAAGAGCTGGGGAGGGAAGAGATAAACCTACCCCTACTTCATGTTCTGAAATTCTGCTAATTATCCCCATAGTCAGTGCAGTCCCTCCCATTCTCACCATTCATTCTAGCATTCACCTGGCTGCTCCTCTGTGCTGCCCACCATGCTTTAGTTAGCTGTAGCTGCCACCCTACTGTATGCACAGTTATCTGGGAGTGTGATCCATTGAATAAAGTGGGACTTAGTTCTGAGTCAACAGTCACAGGATTGCACTGGATACGGCCTTCAAAGTCTCGGTGCTGACTGCTGAAGCCTCTCCCTAGGCTTTGGGAAGGGAAGTGGCTATGCTCTGATCTGAGACAAAACAGAAAAGGGCCATTTCGTGTTTGGCTGAAGCACAGTCTCTTCCCTCCTCAAAGCCTTGCTTCAGAACCACATGGGGCCTTTGAAGACCCCACAAGAGAATTCCGTGGTGCCTGGAATGGTTGTCCCTCTCTAAGCGATAATGAACATTTTGCATGTGCTGGGCATCACAAACTTTAGTCTGTTTTTCCCTCCTCTGTGCTAGCCTGTTGGTTGTTTTAAAAATAACTCCTTTTGCAATTATTTTAAAGTTCAACTTTCGTTTTACTGGACCAGAAAATGGCTGGAGGCTCTCTGAAGATTTTTATGTCCCTGAAATGGCAACCTTTGAAGCAAAAAACAAGCCTCACACGAATGTGTTGCGGTGCTACTCTTGAGGGCAGAAATAGACAATACTCTTGGGGCTGCCGCTGAAAATGGAAGCAGGTAGCAGAGGACAATATATTACGTACTGTCATCATGTTGCACATTTTCCTAATCGCATGATTGGCTGCTGCTGCGTGGAGGTGGGGAATGTGGAGCTTCAAGTCAAATTTTCC
This sequence comes from Elgaria multicarinata webbii, assembly GCF_023053635.1. NCBI lineage: Eukaryota > Metazoa > Chordata > Lepidosauria > Squamata > Anguidae > Elgaria > Elgaria multicarinata. Next base: position 11,949,880 of record NC_086175.1, on the reverse strand, counting down.
CATAACTACATAGTATGTGTTTGCTCTTTTTGGTGGTGACTGTGAGCTTCCGCTTGTCAGATGATATACTTATAGACACCTTAACAATGACAATATTTCCTCTTCTTTATGTTGGCACTCCGGAACTGGATAGAATCACCACCTAATGTCACAGAAAGCAAAATGTTGAGATGAATTTTGAGGTTTCTGCCCTGTTAAATGTCCGAGGAATTTAAAGGGAAGCAAAGCATTTCAAGCAAGCAACATTTTGTCCAATGGAAGAGGTAGTTTGTAGGGGTGTGCACGGACCCCCCGATCCGCCCCGTGGGCCAATCCAAAAATTTCAGATCTGCCCGCTCCACTCTGCGCCGCTCCACCCATAGTCCGCTCCTCTTCGCCGCGGAGCTCCGGCTCCGAATCGGAGCTCTGCAGTGGAGGGGAGTGGCACCAGGTAAGGCCCCCTCCCTCCTCTCCCTTAGCTGCAGAGACCAAGGGGGAGGGGGGCCTTACCTGCATCCGTCCGCGGTCCCTCGGCTTCTTCAATTAAGACCGTGGCTCAACCAGGAAGTCTGGGCCGCAAGTGCAGCCTAGACTTCCTGGTTGAGCCGCGGGCTCAATTGAAGAAGCTGAGGGACCATGGACGGATGCAGGTAAGGGAGAGGAGGGAGGGGGGGTTACCGGGCCCTGCCGCTGTCGCCGCATGGGCGACAGCGACAGCGGCAGGGCCCAGTAAACCCCACTTACCTTTCTGGCAGAGCTCCGGATCGAGACGAAGGATCCGCCTTCACCTCGATCCTCTTCGCCACACTCCACCGCCCCCCCCAATCCTCTTCGCCTCCGCCTTAAGGATAGGCGAAGCCCCCCGCTCTGCTCCTGCTGCTCCGGTTTGAGGAGAAGCGGAGCAAATACCTAGTAGTTTGCACTTCTCTTCCTACCTGGGATTCACAGAAAAAATGAATGCTGGTTTTTAGTCAAGCTATGCTGTGGGCATCTATCTGCCTCTCACCAACACAGGGTGTATTGTTGGGACTGGTGGGCAAAATTTATAAAACCTGGGACTAGAGGTGCCACTGAATTAGTCCAAAACAAAATTAGTGAGGTAAAGTTAGAAGGTTGTATCCAATGTTAGGGGTTCATCACACGAGGCTGAAATCCCACATTCTTACTAGGGCTTTCTGCTTTCGAATTCTTTACGGGATTAAGATTGGTTCCTTTCCATGGGCTAAAATCACACATTCTTACTGGGGCCTTCGGCTTTTGAATTCTTTATGGGATTAAGATTGGTTCCTTTCCATGGGCTGAAATCCCACATTCTTACTGGGGCTTTCTGCTTTCTAATTCTTTACGGGATTAAGATTGGTTCCTTTCTATGGGCTGAAATACCACATTCTTACTGGGGCTTTCTACTTTCGAATTCTTTACAGGATTAAGATTGGTTCCTTTCCATGGGCAGAAATCCCACATTTTACTGGGGCTTTCTGCGTTCAAATTTTTTACGGGATTAAGATTGGTTCCTTATCATAAGTGGACATATGGTTTGGATCAAGGAAAGTCCTTTCTGGGCAAGTCCTATATGTTTCATTTTATAGCCACTAGATGGCGGTTTATTTATAGCACTATGGCATCATTTCATACAGCTGATAGATTGGCTTAACATCTCTTATCACTTTATCTCACATCTTTTTGAAAGTGGGATAAAGGACATAACCATGGTTGCTGATGTTGTTTAAAGGACCCCCAAACTTCCTTGAGCAACCAGTCTTGATTGCAGGATATAAACCCTTGTGGGTTTAGTCTAACTTGTCTCATTCTTTTCAATGACTAAATATGCCTATCGTTGACTCAAAGCCACTATTTCACGCTCAAAAGAAATATCTAAAGAGCTAAAATGGAATGAAAATATGTTTGATACAACTAGCAAAAAAAAATTCAATATGGTGGGCTTATTAAACCATAAAAAATACTTCTGCTTTGGCTACCAAAATTTCGTCGAAGAGCGAGGCAGGTTAAACAACTCTAACATTTCTTTTAAAACAGTGGCTTTATTCACTTTCCCCGGCTTCTCATTATGAATACAGGAATACAGGAAGTGAAGTGTGTGTGTGTGTGTGTGTATTAAAGCCTTCCTATCCACTAGGCTGCATGTATTTATTTCCCCGCCACTATTATCTATTTTTTTATCTTCATATTAACAAACCTTGCAACTGAACACAATAGCCTAATCAATGTCATTTATCCAGCCACGATCACATCCTCCTCTGATCATGTGCCGAAAGCCAACACTACCCTTTCAAATGGATGCATGAGCAGCTGACACATTTTCTACCCTTCTGACATTTTCATGGCAACAACAGAGGTGTGATGGATATTTGCTGGAATCTGAAATACGGCTAGCATCCCAGATTCACCTGTGCAAATTTTGGGCCATGTTTACAGGAACAGCGATTTCATTTTTAACAAACCCCAGTGACAAAATTTAACTGCTGTTCTGTTTATACCGAGAGATAGCAGGAGGTTGAGTCACTTCACATGTGGAAATCCAGCACTTATGAGCTATTACAGTTCTAACTAACCCACAGAGATTTAATATTAACTGATGGCACTGCAAAAGCCGATATTTTTCAATGGAATAAGTTTATACAGTCAAGTATGAGTCATTAAGGACTGGGTAACAAATGCATGTCCATCATTTGATGACTGCAGCATCCAGGTATCTATTGCATGTGTGAACTGTAGCATGTGGATCCAAATCCTAACTCTTTACCACATATTGATATTATATATGAATACACACACACTATGTGATATTAAGGCCTGTCACCTCCTGACTTCAGTCTGATCTAAAGCTAGAAGTACATAGCCTTGCTTACTGAAAGGAAAGGATGACAAAGGTTTCTCTCAAGCACACAATTAGCAATAAGCAAAGTGTTCTTAAAGTTGGAGATTGTATCAAGTAGACAAGATCTTATTTCTGCCAAAAAATAACATTTTGTGCTGAGATTGTTCAAGGGGTTCTTTAGTTTCCATTCTTAAAAGTGGCCTTAGAAAGCTTTGAAATAAATACGTATGTTTTGCAAAAGCTACTATCCAATCAGTAGGAAGGTAATGAAACTACTGGCTGATAAACTCAGATAGTTCCTGAAAATAACACTAATTTAGAAGTCCTACCACTAGGATGAACAGAGGTTTAATCAGCCCTCCAGGTGTGTTGGATGGCATAGGAATATAAGAAGCTGCTTTATACTGAGGCCTTTGCTAGACCTACCTTAAAATCTGGGGGAGAGGAGGGGAGATCCCGTGATGCTAGTATTGCGGGATGTCGCTGTAGTCTAGACGTCAGGCGCGATGAGCTCAAGAAGAGAGCTGTTGCGTCCACCATTTTTTTATTCTTAAAGGGACAATGTGCACAGCTTGTGCACACAGGTAAGGGTTTTTTAAAGAAATTAAATTCATTTCCCTGTTCCCCCCACCCTGCCCCCAATGGGTGCAGCTTCTCCCGGCTATGCGCGAGTAATTGCGCAGAGCTGGGTAAAGCTACGGAAACGGGCCACACGCCCACGGTCCCCTGCCTGAGCCCGGGATCCTCTGTGCGTCATCTGGGATAACCTCTGGTCTAACAAAGGCCTGAGTCAGACCATTGGTCCATCTAGCCTAGTATTGTTGACACTGACTGGTAGCAGCTCTCCAGAGTTTCAGGCACAATCCCTTTCTTTGCCTTACCTGTGGTGTTCTGCATGGAAAGCACATGCTCTATCACACTGAGCTACGGCCCGTCCCAACCATTCCCACACTGGCTGGAATGATCTGAGTTATAGCCAACACATCTGAACAGTAGCAGATTGAGGAAGCCTCCTCTAGATTTTGCTGACTAGTCAAGAATATTTCCTAATTATTATTATTATTATTATTATTATTATTATTATTATTATTATTATTATTATTTGAGCATTGTTTCCTGATGCACATGGATGTTATTTTAAATACGTGACCTGAAATCTCATCCATATGATCCAAACCGGGATATAACCATAAGCTTGTGTCAGAAATAAGCAAACAAAAGTGTGCATTGTATAACCCATTCACTGTGTGACCCTCTAAATGAAGCTCACCAACATCTGAAGTGTGTGTTTATTCATCCATAAAGAGAGAACCATGCTCTGTAAGTCACGCAGTTTAGGACAGTGGACCATAAAAGAACATACCCCTATCTTTGTCCGGCGTCAGTCAGCCATGTCAGATCTAATACCACAGACATGCATTTTCATTTTACTTCACATAGAAACGTTTATACAAACGTTTTCAATGACATTTGTTCACAAATTCAGTTACTGGTCATTAGCAGTCAGAGCTGGCCTAAATCAAGATGTGAAGAGCCCAAGACCAACCAAGTTATTTTGGTACCTAAGGCAGACAATGCCACAAAAACCTCTCCCCCTCCCTGGGAGTAAAAATAGAATAATAAAAGATGAAATAACTATTTTGCTGCTGCTTCGTGACACTGAAGTGCCTGAGGTGACCATCTCACTTTGCCTGAAGATGATGACAAGCATATGTAAACCAGGCCCAAATGTATAATGATGAGTGAACTGGCCCTACCTAACTGACATATGAAGTGCAAATGTACAGATTAGGTAGAAAGATAGAATTTTCATATCACACAATGTGATCTCAGACACAATGCTTTCCATAGGAGTCAATTCACATGCTCACCTACTGGTCTATTATAATGGCTAAGGGCCTTGCTAGACCTAGGAGATAATCCGTTTGGGAGGAGGGGTGACGGTGCGCTACAGCTAGCGTGCGCCTTCGCCCTTTTCCAGACGTCAACACGCGATGGGGCAAGGGAAAGCCCTGTCGCGTGCTATGGTTTTTCCCCCTTAAAGGGCCATGTGCGCAGGAGTGCACCACCGAAGAAGGTAAGTGTTTTTTAAAAAATAATAAAGGGTTCCCTGCTCCCCCTGATTTCCCCCCCATGATGTCTGATGCCCCCCCTGCCCGCTCGCTTGCCCGTCCTCCCCCCATCTGCCATGGCTGTCCCCGTCCCCGTTCTTCTTCCCCTGCACCCTGTCCGCCATGGCTGTCCCCATCCCTGTTCTTCTTCCCCCGCCCCCCGTCCCCAATGCCCATTCCCATCCCCATTCTTCTTCCCCCGCCCCCGTCCCCGATGCCCATCCCCATCCCCATTTTTCTTCCCCTGCCCCCCGTCCGCCATGGCTGTCCCCGCTCGCCAGGCCCTGTCCCCATCCTTCTTCCCATCCCCAATGCCCATCCCCGCTCGCCAGGCCCTGTCCCCGTCCTTCTTCCCATCCCCAATGCCCATCCCCGCTCACCAGGTCCTGTCCCCGTCCTTCTTCCCCCCGTCCCCGATGCCCGTCCCCGTTCTTCTCCCCCCCTCTCCTGCTGGGTCCAGTCTTTTCCCTGGCCCCCATCTCCCCCCCCCCGTGATTCCCCCCCGGCCCGATGGGCACAGCGCTCCTATGGAATGCTGTGCCCAGTCCGTGGTTTCTCCCGGCTACTCGTGAGTGAGCAAGCAGCCAGGAAAAGCCATGGAAGTCGCTAGACTTTCCGCAGCCCTGGCCTCAGGACAGGGCTGCGGAAAAGCCGGGCCATAAGCGAATCCACTTATCCCGGGTTAAGGGAGGATTTAGTCCAGCCTGACCCTGGAATCCCCTGTGCGTCATCTGGATGCACAGGAGGGAGACTGGGCCTCACACCAGGCTAACGCCTCATCTAGCAATGGCCAAAGAGTGTAAGCCAGTAAGGTTGAAGCTAACCACAGCTATGAACTCATTAGATGGTCTTATGCAACCATTATCCACCTCAGCTCTCTACTTATAAGCTGCGATATGAGGAAAATAATACTGATCTAACTTACAAGGCTATTGTAAGGACTCCTGTAATCTCATGAACATTGAGTGGATATGAAAAACCTTGAATATAGAAATTGCTGAATTTAAGCTATTGCTATTTTTATAATCAACATACAGGTAGGAGTAATACCTACCTATACCAGAATACTTATGTTCAGGTGGATGTGACCTGAGCAGGACCACATCCATCCCTATCCAAAGTGTCATTGTAAACTATAGACAGAATTGTTAATTCCATTACAGAGTAATGGACCCAATATTTTACACACAGAGACATGTGCACACACACACAGAGAGACATTGTGGTCCAAATTAACCTCAGCTGTAAAACCACCAAATATAAAGATAAAGCAGGTTTGACCCAATCCTATTTTAGTAGTTCTGAGCCTTCTGTGTTTAACAAAAATAGAGTTCACTAATGAATGTATTCCATAAATAAATATTTTTTGTATCTGAATAAAATATATACCTTTTCTTAGCCTTTGGGGGGGGGGCAGTATCTTCAAAGTCAAACGTATCATACAATGTGTGAACTAAACTAAATATTATGAATAAATAAATGTTATAAATAAACTAAACAATATAAAATATGCCTCTGGGTGGAAAACACACACAGAGAGACTTGTAAAACCTGAAAAAATTCACAAAATATTATCAGACTTATTTGACCTCCCCTCTGATTTGCTGTAGATGCACCCTCCCACCACAAAAAATCCTCCAGATTTAAATATTGCTTTAAATACCAATATATGGCAATTTACAACTGTTTTCAGACATCGTAAAGAATACTGAAAATCAAATAAAAAATATTTTCATGTCTCTTAAAATTCCTTGTGCAATGCCAAGGACTTGGATCCGGATAATTCAGCATCCCTGTCAGGGCCTCTGAATTGTCTGCTTGCATCTGGGGCTGCCCACTCCTCCATCTTGTCGTAGATCTATGTTGTGCACAACGACAACTGAAAGGGGCCATTTCTGGAAATAGCCCTTTACGGCTGCCATTGTGCACAACACAGACCTAGGCCAGATCTACACTAGTCTAATAACGTGGTTATTGTCCATTTCTAACGTTGCTGTCTGTGTCGGTTTTGATAATCACGGGGCACACTATGGGGATCTAGCGGTACTTACGTTTTCCCTTTACGTTATAAATTCATTAATCCAGGGCACACTGTTTGTTCTTCCGTTGTAGCTGTTCTCTGTCTCCTCTGTGTTTAGGCGAGCTTCTCAGTTTGCTCCACCCACTTCCTTTTTTCTTCCCTTCCTGTCCCCCCTTTGCTAACTCATCTGCTCATGCTCGTAATTTCAACATGTGGAAACCAGGGTAGCAATTGGCTGATCACTCAATTCAACATTTTTGGAGAAGAGCTAACGTCGTTAGAACAGGGCACATGATTTCTAAATAAGCGCTAGTACTCAGCAACAACGAACTGGGACAACGAAATCAAGGAGGTAAGTACAACTCATTTACAACTGAAGATACAGAGGGTCATGTGATGCTTTGCGTCACAGTTGCTGATTCATAATGTTATAATAACAATAGTGTAGATTCCCACTTGGGGGGGAATCTGCACGTCGTTCTGAGATCGCTTCTAAGCAACCCCAGAGCGGCGTGAAAGCGAGCATGTAACTTGCCTTTTGAAGAGCCGACGAAGAGACGTCCTTCACGCCACTGCCACCACCACCCAACTCCCTCCTCGCCGGCTGGGACGGAGCGCTCGGGGGAAGAAGGTGGGGTGGAGAGCTTCTTCCACTCTCAACCCCGCCTTCTTCAGCCGAGCTTTCCTCGCCGCTCGGCGAGGAGGTCTGTGGGTGGCGGCGGCGGCGGCAGCGGGAAGGACGTCTCTTTGTCGGCTCTTCAAAAGGCAAGTTACACGCTCGCTTTCACGCCGCTCTGGGGTCGTTTAGAAGCGATCTCGGAATGACGTGCGGATTCCCCCTAGGACAAGATGGAGATCCTATCTTTGGTAAAAATGGCGGCTTCCATGGAGGAGCAGATAGCTGCTGCGTACAAGAAGACCCCAAATGTGGGGACTTAGAAGCAGGGCTGTGCAGTTTGCACCACATCAACACTGGATCTGAATCAGAAGCTGAAGTGGATTATTTAGTGCTAAATATAACATTTCTGCTTCTCCCTTCATCAATAGCTGCAATATTAAATGGATACCAAGAATAGCAGTTTGGAATGCTGGCAGGTGAAAATTCCTAGGAACAAAAAGCAGAGGTGTGAGTGGTATAAAGGTTAAGAATTGTCCTCCAGGTTAAGGCCTTACAGGCTATGGCCCTGCCTTGATGAGGGGGTCACCCTAGGGTGGATCCACAGTGGCGGATCCACCTTTATATGACACAGCAGCCATTACAGAGCTGTCCCGGGGCTTTCCCCTGAAGCTATGAAATTAAAAAGTCAGGGACTTACCCTGAGTTTTTTTTTCTCTTGTTGTGAGGCAACGACGGCATCTGCAGTCTGTCACCTTGCTCCGGAGCTGCTTCAGAAGTGTGTCTCGGCAGATGGCGAACCCTGATGGGTCACCATCTGCCCAGACTGGGGGGAGGGGCGGACCAGCGAGCCAAATGGCTGCTGGCCCACCTCTGTGCTTCTCCAGCATGGGGAGAAGCTGACAAAAAGGTAAAAAAATAAAAGGGACGCAAGGAGGTGCGGGATTAATGGGCTCATCTACACCAAGCAGGATATTCCACTATGAAAGCATTATATAAAAGGCAGGAGCCACACGACTGGTTTATAGTGATATTGAAGTCCACTGCAGGATCTTCACTACTGCTTTATAGTGGTACGGAAGTGCACGGACAACTATTGGGGCCCATGACACATCTGCACCGAGCAGGATGTAACACTATTAAAGTGGTATACAGGATGTGTCAATGGGCCCCAACAGTTGTCAGTGCACTTCAATACCGCTATAAAGCAGTAGTGTGGCTCCTGCCTTTTATATACAGCTTTCACAGTTGAATATCCTGCTTGGTATAGATGGGCCCTAAGTGCCAGTGTAGTGGGGTGGATTTTAATCACATAAAGGCCTTTGCTAGACCTACAGAATATCCCAGGATGGAGGAGGGGTGATCTCGTGTTGTCAATAACATGAGATCCCGCCCTTGTTTACACGTAAGGCGAGGCGACTCAAGAAGAGAGCTGTCACGCCTGCCATTTTTTAAAACTTTTAAAGGGGACGATGCGCACGAACGTTCATGCGCGAAGGTAAGGTTTTTTTTTAAAAAAAATAATTTGATTTTCCTGCTCCCCCCACCCTGCCCCTGATGGGCGTAGCACTCCTGGGGAGCTCGGAGCCCCGTGCACAGCACCCGGCTCCGCCTGAGTAATCGCATGGAGCTGGGAAAAGCCACGGAATAGGCCGCACACTCACAGTCCGGGCTCAGCCTGAGACCACATGAAAAAGCGGGCTTGAAGGGGTAGGCTATATCCCGGGGCCAGGGAGGGTTGATCCCTGCCTGATCCCGGGATCCCCTGTGCGTCATCTTGACGCACAGGGATGATTCCGGGTATCACCCCAGGATATAGCCCGGTCTACCAAAGGCCTTAGTTGCATGTGCTTAGATTCCCCCTTTCAGGCCTTCCCACTCAATGCAGAAAGCTCAGGGGTGGCGCCAGGGTCATTGGAGGTGAGGAACACCTCATTCCTGGGTGAAGAACATTCATCTAACACCCCCTCCACACTTTATGTCCACACACATTCTTTGACCTACATAAGAATCAGATTTATCAATGGGACAACATCACAACTATAAAAAGGAAGGAAGCATTGCCCTCACCCTGATTTTGTGTCATGATGATGCCTCTTGCCCAATCAGATTTGGGGTCATGATGACATCACGAAGATCAACCAGACTGCTGGCAATGGTACCTGGTGCCACTCTGGTGCAGCTGAAGAGGCAAAATGTGCTTTGAGTAGTGGCAGGGAGCTTGGGCTTTGTTTCCCCTAGAACTGTAAACAAACTGTGAAGAATAACTGAATGCTGTGAGCAAACGGGACCTTCTGTGAAATCTTAATCCACCCACCATCACCCGATCCCTCTCACACTGCAAATGTTTCTTTTAGAAATGAAGGCTTAGTACAATGTAGAATATCTGAATGCCTCCAAAAGCGATACCTTCTGCAATTCCAAATCAGTCAGTGGAATCGTGCCGCGTGGAAATCAGAAGGCCTCTGTATATGAACGATTTACTCAGCCTATTTAGACGGTGATATTCCAGAAGTGAATGAAGCTCTTCCGTTTCTGCCAATCGACCCTCTGTAACTGCAGGTAGAGTTCGGATACACATGTTTTGGTCCCAAGGACATCTTCATTAATACGGTTTCCTGTCTAAGAAGAGTTAGTCCATCACAGCTTCATTGCTTCCACTCATTATCAGAGATAGGATGAGCATACACTTTGCCGTGCGAGGGAGGGAGGCACTCAATTTTGCCTCCAATGCACCTCCATCAATTTTAAAAATAGCAACATCTAAAATAAGCTATTTTGTAAAACAGGACAATGTTTCAACGTGTGTGTGTGTGTGTGTGTGTGTGCGTGCGTGTCTGTGTTAGATAGGACTTTGAAATTCAGCATCCCTGTCCAGAATGATGAAGGAGTCTGTTTACCCATCTGGGAAGAATTCTTTTTTAAAAAACCCATGGTAGGCCTGAGATCCTGGAATTTCTCATTTGGGATTAGCTGGTAGTGCAAGTTAAGATTTATGTGTATTAAAGTTTCAGGTTTGCTTAAGGTGACATGTGTAAATTTATGAAAAGCGATCATCTTATTTCAGTGTTAAGTGCAGAAAAGGGGAAAAAAATCAGCAAGTAGGAATGTTTCTTGGGCATTGTATAAAGGAGAGGTAGGCAACCAGGTGCCCGTGGTGTCCATCAAGGCGCCCTAACCCCTTCCACTTTTTAAAAAAGTAGCACATGCTCTTACAAAATAACACAAGCGCCTCTAGCAGCTGCAGTCTTTATTTCTATTAATCTCTCTAGGGTACATCGTCCCTACCCTTTGTGACTAGGCATAGCAGCCATTTTGTGGTGGTGCCCAGGAAAGTTTACCAAATTTCCAAATGTGCCAATGGTCCCACAAAGGTTCCCTACCACTGGTTTAAGGCAGCCTTCCGCAACCTGGTGTCCCCCAAATGTATTACTTGATTCTGATCAAACGTGGCTACTGGCTGAAGATTATGCGAGTTGCAGTGCAACACATCTGAAGGGCACCAGTTTCTGGAAGTCTGTTTTTTCTCCCCCATCCATCCCACACTCACGACCATCAAATAGGACCTTGGGCTAACCTACTTCACAAATTTGTTGTGAGAATAAAATGGGTGGGGGGAAAACCATGCATGCAACCCTGAGCTGCATAGAGGTTGTGGGGATATAATGTAATGAATAAATATTTATTCTGTCACTACAAAAAAATTGAGGGGGGGAATGAAAAATAGTATATAGGTAAGTAAAAATCCTTTGCTAAGCTGTCGTTTTTCATGAAGCACATTTAAACAAAAGCATCTGGAGGCTGAAGATGTTGTGGGAATTAAGAAAATTCAAGCAAACGCTAAAACAGTGAGGACTTCAAACCAGAAGCCAAATAGAGAGATCATAAAATATCAGCTTGTGCTGTGCTTAGCAACTCGGTTGCAAACATCTTGAATAAAACTGTACATCAGTGAAGCTTTAACAGGTGATAGCTAAAATAATGCAGGGGAAAATATCCAAAGTGCATTGACTGTTCGTATTTTGAGGTAATTTTGTCACATAATCCTCTACACCATGCCCATACAGAGCCATGAGCTTGCCTTTGGCTAGGATTTGGTGGCACGCACACACACACACAACCACCACCACCAAAAGTGATAAGGTATAATAGTTACATATGCTAGACAAATGCCGAATGAGCTTTACAAGGTTTAAATCACTGCTATCTGTTATATTTATTTCTCCATATCATAGGGAAGACTGACCTTTCTAACCTATCATCGAAAGGAGACTTTAGTATCGCTGATACCCTCTCAGCGAAGGCAAGGCTTTCATTTGGGTTAATAGATAAGGCAGGAAAAAATATATTACGAATTAATCCTCTCTGTCGATGTTAAGTGTTCTTGATCTGCATTAGGCTCAATTTATATAAATTTCTGTGATGTGACTGCAGCTTTGGTGTGTTTCAGACGTGAATGTCCCCAGATCTCCTCTCCCTGAAGGAAATACTGACATAGAAATAACTTCCTTATATGTCTGCATGGGTCAGTATCCTGACCCAGAGCAGCAAATTACGCAGAGGGGCAATAAGAAGCCTATTCTGAGGAAAGATGATACATCTCTGCATGAGAAGTGAATGACTGGAAAGAATCAAAGCCAGAGAAGAGTGCATCATAAGGGACATGGGAGGCAGCTTCCTCTGTGAGTGGGCACTTTGGGCACACAAGAACTTCATTGTTTAGGCTGCAATCCTGTGCATGCTTACTGAACCCAGGGGTGCTTACTTCCAAGTAGACATGCATAGGATTGCATTGTTAATCAACTAATGTTTCGCAGCACATTTCTGTGATGTATTATGGTACATTACCATTCCTTTCATGTTACATTAATGGGCCCCAGATACAGTTTGAAAATAAAACCTTAAGTAGTATTTATTTATTTATTTATTTATTTATATGTATATACCACTTTATCTGCTAAAAAGCCATCAAGGCAATATACAACAATTTAAAACAATAAAACCCTGTAACAATAAAAACAACAGCCAAGAACATTAAAAACATTTAAAACTATACATTTTGAAAGGCAAAAATTTAAAAAGATGCCTCTTGACCAGATACAAAAGTGGGCAGGGCTCCTGCAGCTTTAATTGTTGTGATGAAGAGGGGATTTCACCAGGTGCTGCATGCATACAAATGAACCCTGCTGAAATTCTCTTTTCAATTCAACTGTCCTCCTTTTTCAGATGGTCAACCTAGAAATGAGAAATATGCTGTGTTTGCCCTTGCTTTTTAATCTGCTATTATTTGCAGGCTTCTGGTTCATTTTTGCATCATTACCTTGTTGATTATCTTGTCAGTGTCATAACAGAAAGGTGAGCAATAAATGTAAAACTTTCTTTTAAAAAAACGAAGGTCTGAAAAGAAGTTTTCACCTTTACCACTTCCTTCCTTCCCAATTTAAATTTTTGAAAAAAAGGTAAAGGGAGAAATGCTGAATGTGATTTATTTATGAGCCAAGCCAATGTTTATAGGGATTTTATCCCATATCATGAAAGCGCATTCTTCCCAACATGGGAGGGGGAATTCATTTCCAAAACCCTCCCTTCTAAAACCTAGCAACTTGACTAATTAAAACACAGAAGCATCTAATAGCTGTGTTATAAAGGCACCCCTTGTTGTATGTGAAGCATCATTAATAGTTTTGCCCGTTATTTGCTGAATCTGTAGAGCAACAGGAAAGCAAACTAATGAATTCTGAAAAGTATGAAAGCCTTCTGCCATTAAACAAAAAAAATATTAAAATGGAACTAGGAGTTCTCAATGCACCCTGTGAATCCCCAAATTAACTGAAGTCTATACATTTCAGCAATGATTCTGAAAAGGCATCTAATAAATACATTGATTGATTGAGTATTGATGCCAGGGGAGTTAGATTTTATAATAGGTTTCCCATTGCCTTTAAAGATCTTCCTTGGGCGCACATGTACAGGGCTTTTTCATAGTCCTTTTTTGGCATTTTAGAAACAAACTCTGACTGACTGACTGACTGACTGACAGAGATGCCTGTCACAGGGGAATTTGGTTCTTTTTCTTTTCCTACTTGATGGTGTTCCATGGTGTGCACAACTCAATTTGAATTTGCAAGCAAAGCTGTGGGCTTTCCCCCTTTTCCCCCTGCAATTTCCGCAAATTTCTGAGTTTTCTAAGTGGCTAGCACAAATTACGGCCAAATCTGCACAAAACGCTCAGAAATTTGTGCAGCTTGCAGAACCTGTGGGGGAAATTTGCAAAATGCCCGGAAATTCATGAACAATCTTGGCTTGCTGCAGACGGAGTTGTGTGCCACAGCAGGAATTGAAATGAAATCTAGGGGACTAAATCTAGGAAAATTCAGTGAACTCCACCTCACACACACCCGAACAAATTTCTCTGATATCCTTAGTGACTGACTGTATGAAAAGCCATTTGGAAAAGAAAGGTCAAATGCAATGTAGGAGGATTCTAAGGGCCTTGCTAGACAGCAGGTTAACCCGATGCAAGGCCCGGGCTCGTCCCTGTGCATCCAAATGATGCACAGGGGATCCCGGGCTCAGGCAGGGATCAACCCTCCCTGGCCCTGGGGTAACCTGCACCACTTTTGGCCCGGTTTTTCCCACGGTCTCGGTCTGAGCTCGAGACCGCAGGTGTGTAGCCCATTCCGCTGCTTTTCCCGGCTACCACAGTTACTCCCAAGTAGCTGAGAAGAGCAGTGGGTGGGCTGCAGTGCTCCATAGGAGCGCTGCAGCCATCAGGGCTAGAGTAGGGACATTGGGGGGAATTGGAGGCCAGGGGACATTGGGGGCGGGAAACGGAGGCCAGGGGACATGGGGGGGAACCAGAGCCAGGGGGGATGGGGGGAAACAGGAGCCAGGGGGATGGGGGGATTGGAGATCACGGGCGGATGGGCAGGGGGAATGGGAGATCACAGGTGGGCAGGGGGGATTGGAGATCGTGGGGGGAAATCATAGGCAGGGGGAGCGGGGAAAAACAAAAACACCTAGCTTTGTTGTTTATGTGCTCCTGGGGGGATTCTACACACCGTACTGAGGGTGCTTCCATGCGCCCCCAGTGCGCCCCCAAAGCGATCGTGTAACTTGCCTGGAGAAGCGACGAGGAAGAGGCGTCCTTGCCGCCGCCGCTGCCACCCACCTACTTCCTCGCCGGCCGGGACGGAGAGCTCGGCGGAAGAAAGCCCCGCCTTCTTCCGCCGAGCTCTCCGACCCAGCCGGGTCGGAGGTAGGTGGGTGGCGGCGCCGGCAAGGACGCCTCTTCCTCGTCGCTTCTCCAGGCAAGTTACACGATCGCTTTGGGGGCGCACTGGGGGCGCATGGAAGCGCCCTCAGTATGGCATGTAGAATCCCCCCTGTACCCATGGCCCCTTTAATCTAAAAAAAGAAAATGGCGGACACGACGGGTCCTTCCAGCAGCCCGTTGCATCTTACGTGTAGACAGGGGCAATGGCCCGTGCTACTTTTAGTGTGGGCTGGCCCCTCCTCTGAACTGGATTCAAAGGTAGGTCTAGCAAGGCCCTAAGTGACCTCCTAGGTTGATCCCACTTTTATATTCATCTGCTGGGCAGAGATTTAAGGGGACAGACTATTGTGGATTGCAGGCACATGACATGTACAACAGGTGAGAACTTCTAGATGGCTCTCACAAGCCAGCTTCCAGGCAATGGTGTGATTTTCTTCTTGAACAGTGACCAGATCCACATGCTGCACAGCTCATTCTCTTGACACCTGAGCTCAGGAAGACTTCATATTACATGAGTTTGTTGTTGTTGTTTTTTAATTACAATGATAAAAATTATAGTGATAACGAAAGTTATAATAACCAAGGAGCAGCTGAAATAAAATAAAAAAGTAAAATAAAGATTGAACATATAACAAACAAGCCAAATTAAACAATGAGAAGATTAGTGATGGAAGCTTAATATTGTACTACAACAGATGGAGGCATTTGCCTGGCATATGAAGAACTGAGGTCTTTAAACCAATAATATCTTTAATATGTATCTGCATATCTTTATTGTGCTACATGATGCCAGCGTTATTGCTGATGACCTGGGGATAAAAGTCAATATAACAGTTAGTGTTTATTTATAACAGCTGAGTTATATGAAAGAGTACTGAGATTAGAGATTACAACACATCTGTTGGTCTGGCCTATAGTGTTTTATAAGTACAAGACAAATATCAGCCCAGTGGCAAACACGTTTGCATAAATTCCTTTTTTGGGAAGGTTTGTGATCGTGGTTGGTGGGGTTGGGAACTGTCTAGAACTGGGTGGCCTATTTTTGGTCTATAACTCCTGTCATTCCTAGCCAGCATAGCCAATGGTGAGAATATGAGAGTTGTGGGCTAGTGCTGTGCTGAAATTTTTGATTATTCAATTTTTGGCATTTTGTGTGTAGGGGTGGATAGGTTAAAACAAAAACTTTGGCAAAAGAGTCTGGAAAAGGTGAGAATTTCAGAGAATTCTCTCCTTGGGGTTTCCACATACCTTTTTAAGTGTAGGCAATTTTGAGGGGTCTTCTTTCTATTTTTTTTTAATTTATTTTTTAAAAAATCAACAACAACAACCTGGCACTTGCAGGAGCCCAGGAATTCTTCCTGAATGTCTATTGGAGAGAGTGAGGACACATGTCTCCAATAGGCATTCATGAAGAACTGCTGGGCTTCTCCAAGTGCTGGGTTGTTGTTGTTTTTAAAAAATAACAAATAGAAAGACAGCCCCTCAGCAACCAGCTATACTTTTAAAGAGTACGTGGGAACACTGCCCCCCTCCCCAAGGAGAAAATTCTCCTAAATTTCCCCCCTCTTTTCCAGGAAGAGAAAAAAATCCCCCCAAAATAGGGAGCATGATTAATCACAGACTAAAATGAGAAGGATGGGACTGGCTGCAGTGCTGGCTGAGGGGACCCATCTCCTGGCAAGAGGCAATTCTAACCCTTGATTAGTGTAGTTTATGGAGAGATCTGTCCAGTTGTGATTTATGAACTTCTTTGATTTGGCTTCTTTCCAGGAACATTCATTATCCATGTTAAAAACCATTAGGGGAGAGAGAGAGAGAGAGAGAGAGAGAGAGAGAGAGAGAGAGAGAGAGAGATGGGGGAGGGTGGAGAGATCAAAAGTGGATGGGTGGAAATGAAGATGTGAGGGGAAGGAGTCAAGGATCTGAGGTAATAAGGCAAGACCAGTATGCAAAAATGACAAGTCTTGTGACACCTTAGGGGTCAACCACTTTTGATGGTTAGTCTTTAAAGTGCCGTAAGATTCCTTGTTGTTTCTATTGGAACTGACTAACTTGAACTCTTTGAGAGAGAAAGGCAAGGATCCAAAGTGCTAGAGCAGGGGTGAACAACTTGTGGCCCTCTGGATGATTTGGCCTACAACTTCCATCAACCCTAGCATACCCAACGGTGAGGGGAGTTGTCGCCCAAAAGTTATGGAAGGCCACAAGTAGTCCAGCCCAGGGCTAGAGGAACCAGAGAACTAGAGAAAGTTGACTAGGAAAGGAAATTGGGCTATTATAGCATCAGTCCACTTTTAAAGACCATCCCACTATTTGCTGAGCATGTTTACTGGATCAAGAATAAATGACACAAATTAAATCTCACCTCTTGAAAAGTCAGAGTCACTTTGAAAATGGTTTGAAAAGTGTATCTGGAGTGTGTCCTGGACCCCAACAGTTGTCACTACTGTTATAAACTGTTTTAAAGCAGTAGTGTAGATCCTTCCTATATGTATTCAATAATGCTTACTCCCAGGTAAGTCTGCATCAGTTTGCAGATGTAGATACTGGAATTCATGATGATGGAAGAGATTCCCACTAATATATGGGTACAATCCATATTGCTTCTAATTTAAACACAACAGGAGTTTCTTAGCATTTTTTCTAAGAGGCAGACTAATCCTAAACCTGTATACTCAAGGGGTGAGTCCCACTCACTTCAGTGGAACTTACTCACGGTGTAAGTGTAAGCAGTGTTGGAAACTGATCCTGCTCATAGTTCCTTGGGGTACATTCCCAATTAAGTGTGAAAGACTAACTTTTGAGGAATAAGGTATTCATAGAATCATAAAGTTGGAAGTGTCCAAAGATCATTTACCCCAACTCCCAGCTGATGCAGGAAATCCACCAATGCAGCATCCTTATTAAGAAGTTTTCCAATACCTGCTAAGAAATCTCTAATGAAGGAGAGTCCACCACCTTCTGAGGGAGTCTGTTCCTCTGTCAAACTGTTTGTAATGTCAGGAAGTTCTTTCTAATGTTTAGTCTAAATTTATTTATTTTTATAATTTGAATCTCTTGGTTTGGGTCCTACCCTCAGAAATAACAGACCAAAAATTCAGTCCGTCATCGACAGCCCTTCACATATTTGAAAATGGCCATCATATTGTCTCTTAACTGGCTGTTCTCCAGCTCCTACAATCTTTTTTTATTAGACTTGGGCTGTTGCTAGACGAGGGTTTAGCCCGGGCTGGTACCTGGGCTCACCCCTGTGTATCCAGATGATGCACAGGGGATCCCAGGGTCAGCCTGGGCTAAACCCCCCCCCTTGGCCAGGGATAACCAGCACCGGTTGTGGCCCAATATTTCTGCAGCCCCGGGCTGAGCACAGAGCTGCGGAAGGTCTAGCCTGTTCAAAGCTTTTCCCGGCTATGCGGCTTACTCGCAAGTAGCCAGGAGAAACCACGCAGTGGGCACAGCACTCCACAGGAGTACTGTGCCCATCGGGCTGGGGGGGAATCGTGGGGGGAGGGAGATCGGGGCCAGGGGGGGAAATTGTGGGGGGAGAGATGGGAGCCAGGGGGGGAAGAGCAGACCCGGCAGGAGAGATGGGGAGAAGAGCGGAGCCAGGGTGGGGAGATCACGGCCGGGGGGGAGGGAGATCATGGCCAGGGGGGCAGGGGAACATCGGACATGGCAAGCAGGCAGGCAAGGAGCATCAGACATGGTGGGGGAGCGGGGGGGGCATTGGACATCACAGGGGGAAATCGGGGGCAGGGGGAGCAGGGAACCTTTTTTTAATAATAAAAAAGCCTACCTTATCATTGGTGTGCTCCTACGCACATTGCCCCTTTAAATGTAAAAAAAATGGCCAACACAACAGTGCTTTCCTTTACCCTGTCGCATGTCACGTGTAGACAGGAGAGATAGCCCGCCCTACTTCTAGCGCGTGCTGGCCCCTCCACACGCCGAGATTTAAAGGTAGGTCTAGCAAGGCCCTTGGTCTCCAGGCCCTTCATGGTATTCATCACCCACATTCCAGTTTGTTGAGATCCTTCTTAAATTATAGTGCCCAGAACTGGATTTGGCTTTAATAATTCTGATGTTATTTATCTTCCTTCATTAATGAAACTAAATCATTAATGAAACTATTCTTCCTGCTATCAGAGTTCTCATTGCAAAAACACACTTGTTTTTGGATTAAAATGGGAGGCACACTTCACACTTACCCAAAAGTGGGGTGTGGGGAGAAAGATCTGAGAGTATTTGAGGCTACAGATGTAGAAATCATTGGTCACTTGGCTGGAAGACCACTGAGAGCCCCATGTAAGAGCAGCATGTGTCAAAGAAATAAATATTGCATACACACGAACTACTCAGAAAATTTACTCAGACAAAAGATAATTTAAAAGAACAGGGAGCTCACGTTGCATCCAATGCATTAGTAAAATTAATTGAAATCTACCTGTCCCAGGAATAATTAAGCCTGTTATAATTCTGTCATCTTTTGAGATATGACATCATTCAACGTTGATTCTTTTTTTCCTCCCCACTGGAGAAAGCAGGTAAAGGTCAAATTGGGATTGCTTTTCAAACACAATATTTGATTATTGGAATTGAAATCAGTATGAGTACTTGATAGTTCAATCTCTTATTTGCTAATCCCCTCGAGCAGTAGTTATTTAAAGTGGGGGAGAAGGAAGACAATCTGGATGTCTTGGAATAGCTGCCTTCATACAACCTGCTGGTTGTGCATTTGGAGATTTCATGCAGCAGAAGACCAGTTCCTCAATTGTTTCCAACATTGATCAAATCCCAACTTAATATCAGAAACAAGCTACTTCCTATCCAAATCATTTACTTGAAAGAACTATTTACTTTCTTTAGGGCTACAACTAGATAATAGAAAATCCTGCCAGTGGGGAATAAGGAATTGAATGCTGTTATGAATTGTAAAGTGTAGCTACAACTGCAACTCTGTAAAGAGGTGTATAATTATTGATATATTGTGCATAAAGATGTTGTGCATACCTTTGAATATTACAGGCAAGAGAAAGTTCAACCATTTTGTCTGGTCTCATCACAATATACTTTTAAATCCCTATTTTTAGCACCACTTATGCAGACCTGCATCTTAAGCATGCCATTTTCATAATCACTTGCATTACATCTCTAACCTCTGTAACTGCCCAAGGGCATAAGATATATATTCAGTAAAGAAAAATCAATTTGGCCTCAGTGACTCTCTTGTAGGCCATATAAACTATTCACTCATACAAAATCAGCAGTGTCCTTAAAGAGAGATGAATAATGACACAGACAATGAGCAGCCAAAAGAAAAAAAAATATTACTGAAAGTGTCTGCTCCTCACTGTGCTATCCACTCCCATCCCCATAATTGTACCATTTCAGGCCACAGGTCCTGCTGATGAATTACACTGCTTCAGTTGTGGTGAAGGCTTCACATCACTGGACATTGCTGTAACTTAGGCCGTAGCTAGACCTAAGGTTTATCCCAGGATCATCCCGGGTTCATCCCTGCCTGAGCGCTGGATGCCCTGTGTGGCACTTAGATGAACAGGTTTGACCCCAGGACAATCCTGGGATAAACCTTAGGTCTAGCTACGGCCTTAGATTGCAGGGTTCTACAACATCTTCAATAGGGGTCTAAGTAGGTCAATTTTCACAGGGAAGCTAAATAAGAATAGATCAGTGCCATGGAAAGCAGTGGTTGAAAACCAGGTATGGTTGTCTATGTATTGCACCAACAAGGAGCAGATCAAGACTGAGCCTTAAATAAGTGTGTGTCTCCCACTTCCACACTGACTGAGGTTTTATCTCTTAAAGGGACTTGGTCTATTCAAACGGTGGTGATGTCTGAGTGGCTGTGGCATGCTAGTATTCTCATGGCCAGATGCTGAAGATAGCCATGTGACGTCCTCTGGTTGCAGGGGAGTTAACACACGGGATCAGTTTGGGCAACTGGGTCCTGGAGAAGTGGAATCCTCTCACTGAATCCTCTCACTGAACGTAACTCTGAAGTCTATCTTTCTGAGGACAAAGGGTTGAGGTCCTCTGGGGATGAGTGTCCTGGTCCATGACAGTGGTACATTGGTGCAAATGTAATAATCATATCAATACTTCCCTTGCTTAGGAACTGTTCACACTGTTGGTGGCTGCCATGGCTGGCTACAGGCCTGGCCATGTGCAACCTACAGTGCTTTCTTGTATGATTCAGCCTTATGTACTGTGATTCCCACGATGGCCCATAGCTCAGTTGCAGCACACATACTTTGTGTGGGGTGAAAGGCCCTTGTTCAGTCTTTGGAATCACCAATGAAAACCTCTGTTAGCAGGAGCAGAAGTGGGAAAGAAGACCTGTGCCTGAGACCTTGAAAGAACCAGAGCAGGTGAAGCTGCCGTGCAGTACTCTCCTAACGCAGAACTCCGTTCTGTCTGCATTGATCTGAAGTGAGATACTCTTCAGTAATGACTATCACCATGGCCTCCATGTGCTGCATTAAGTTGTGTGATAACACAACAGCGATTTGCCCACTTTGGATTAAGGCTTTATATGTCATGCACAAAATCTGCTTTACCTCTGATTTACTGCATATTAACCTCCATCCCTGTCACCATATGGAACCATTTGAAAGCTCAAAACATTTCTCTCTCTCTCTCTCTCTCTCTCTCTCTCTCTCTCTCTCTCTCTCTCTCTCTCTCTCAAGACTCATATGGCTGGTAGTTATTACTATTATTATTATTCTACCAGCTTCACCAGAAGGATTTTGTGCACAATAAAATCTGCTGAGTGCCTGCTATTCTTCCAACCTGTTCTCCCATTTATCTCAGAAAAGCCAAGAATAATGGGTGGCATCTGCTTTTTGTTATTGCACATGTCCAACTCCACTGTCTGCATGAACAATTCATTCCACCAACTTATATTCTCCCTTAAGGCCAGAACTACACAGTGAAAGTTGTTCCCTCAAACATCTGGGCGCCATTCCGGCAGCATGCCTTTAATTTTCACTCTTAGAACGTGCATTTCCTGTTTGGATTCTCCCCACACACACACACACCGGTTTTTCTTTATGCTTTTGTTTGGGTCCTGGTGTTTCACTCCACATCTCTTCAAACCTGTCCTGTCTTGTTGCAGCTCCTTGACACTGTCTCTTCAGTTAGTACTAACAAACCTGGATTTGCTTTGCTTGCCTACGCCAGTACAGCACTTCCAGCCAAGGAAGCAGGAAAATGAGGATCCTTCCAAACCTGTTTTCTGGACCAGTAACCTTAAGATTTGAGGGAGGCGCTTTTCTTCTAATCAAATGAGGGGGCATAGCTAAGCTTGTATAAGTAGGGAATATTCAGCCTTTTCTTCCTTTCCTTCTCATTCCTTCCTTTCCTCTCAGCCAGGGCTCAAGTAGGGTACACTTTTCTGAGGTGAAGAAATCAGGGATGGGGGGAACTCAGGCTGCAACCCCATTACTACCGGGAGGAGGACCTTCTCTGCTGTGGCACCCCGGCTGTGGAATGAGCTCCCAAAGGAGGTTCTCCTAGCACCTAAACTAAATTCTTTCAGACGCCAGGTGAAGACGTTTTTATTCTCTCAGCATTTTAACAGTCTATGAATTTCATTTTAACTTGGCTGTTTAAAACTTGTATTTTAAATTTGTATTTCTGCATCGCTGCTGATTCTATCCTGGTTGTGCTTTTTACATTGTATTTTATATCATGTTTTTATACAGTTTGTTTTATACTTTGAATGGTTTTAATGTTTGTGAACTGTCCAGGGAGCTTCAGCTATTGGGCGGTATAAAAATGCAATCAATAAGCAAATAATAAATTAACATCAGAAAAAAAGGGACGCTAAATTGAAGGCTATGCTTGTGGATATTTATGGAAACTTGGGGTGTGCACGGACCCCCCGATCCTCTTCACGCCTGATCCGCAAATTGTGGATCAGGCCTGCTCCGCCCCGCCTTGATCCATCTAGGGGCCGCTCTGCTCCACTGCGGAGCTCCGGCTCCGATTTGGAGCTCCGCAGTGGCAGGGAGTGGCGCCAGGTAAGCCCCCCTCCCTCCTCCCCCTTACCTGTGTCCGTCCTGGCCCATCCCAGCTTCACTAGAGCTGGGATGGGCCGGGACAGACGCAGGTAAGACCCCCCTCCCTTCTCTCCCCTACCTGCATCCGTCCATGGTCGTAGCTAGACCTAAGGTTTATCCCAGGATTGTCCTGGGATCAAACCTGTTCATCTAAGTGCCACACAGGGCATCCAGCGCTCAGGCAGGGAAGAACCCAGGATCATCCTGGGTTAAACCTTAGGTCTAGCTATGGCTTTAGACTGAAGCAGCAGCAATCTGAACAGTGAGTTGCTGGCCCAGGACCTTTTCTCGAACAGAAGGTGTGTGCTTGTGCAGTTAAATTAGGACTTGTAATTTGAGAGATAAAGAGATTTGTGCTTCCCTGTGTGACATGCTCTCTCAAGGACTATCAGTCTCAGAGTTCCTTGTGCACAGGCTGGAGGGAGGGATAGATGGTGGGAAAGACAAAGCACCATAATAATTAGGGATATTGATCCAAGGGACAGTGAGAGCCAGTGCTGCTGGTAGGAGTTCCAGGCCCAAAATATATACCAGAAAATATCTAATGTGAGTGTATGTATGGGGTAGGATGATGGTATGTGACTGGGAGGGGGGGCTGTGTTGCAAATGTGTACTGGGTACCCCAAGAAATTATATTTTGGCCCTGTTCCTGGCCACTTAAAAAGGACATTTCATGTAAAAATAAGGTATTTGATAAATGTATTATTTGTTGGGTTATTTATTGATAATGGATTATAATTGTTATTTTTTACACATGTATTTTTTCATTAAATGTATTATTCTACTGAAGATATTTGTTTAACAATTAAAAAAAGTGAGTGAGTGAGGGGGGGGAGGCTTTCCAATATGATTTTGTTCTATCTCTTTTTGATCTATTCAATGAGATTAACACTTAATTTAGTAAGTATAGGGTAGGGATTATGATAGTTTTGTTTCAGTTTGTAAATTATTAGAACCTCCAGTGTTCACAACCACAAATGTGGACAGGAATTCCTGAATCTGTGATTGCATTCGGGGGAGGGGGGAAGCATTTTTATTTTTCAACAACAAAAAGGAAAAGCTGATTTCCACTTCTTAGATAATGACAGTTAAAAAATTCACATGGAAATGTGCACCTTCCCCATTCAAACTAAAAGAAAAACAGATCACAAACGAAAATGAGAGGCCAACTGTGAGCTTCAAAGCGAAGTTCATAGAATTTCGATGAGCTTGAGCATATCTGATTCTCCCATCCCTAAGGATGCCTAATGTGATCAATGTAATCGCTGTCCCCAAAATTAATTAAGCTGCTCAAATCAATCAACCAGACCGTTCAAGTGAGCTTTTCGAACATTTGACTTAAATGCTCAGAGAGCCATGTTCTAGCCCCATGACATAATCTGTTGACCCATAGAATGCTGGGGGTGCCCCTCCCGTGAGGCTGTAGACAATGCTATGATTTGGGAAGAGAAATTTGAGAAGGGAAATTTCCCCAACGAGCTCCACCCTGCCCCTCTGTAGCAGCTTCCTCTCCTGAGGTTGGTGGTGTCACATTTTCAAGAGGAGAGGAAATGGATGTGCTGGGGGGCAGGCAAGTGGGCAGGGAGGGACATGGTTGTGGACCCACCAGGTCCTCAAGTCTCTCAGCTCCCATTCCCACCCTCACCCACAAGTATCAGTTACTTAGCTTTTGAAATTCACACATTTTGGTATTCCATAATTAATTTCTCCAATCATAGTAGTCAAAGAAAAATGCATATATTAGGGGAAATAACATTAAAAATACATTAGGTTATATAAAGCCCTACATGGCTTGGGACCGCAATACCTGATGGAACGCCTCTCCCGACATGAACCTACCCGTACTAAGGTCCTCCTCCGAGTACCTACTCCGAGGGAAGCTTGGAGGATGGCAACAAGGGAGAGGGCCTTCTCGGTGGTGGCCCCCCTACTGTGGATGAGGCTCACCTGGCATTAACATTGTTATCCTTTTGGCACCAGGTCAAGACTTTTCTCTTCTCCCAGGCATTTTAACAACATTTAACAACATTAAGTTTGTTTTTAATGGACCCCAGAATTGTTTTTAAAATGGATACTGTTGTTTTTATACTGTTGTTTTTATGTTTTTGATGGTTTTTAAATTTTGTATACTTTTTAATGTTTACCATTTTTAACTGTTGTAAACCACCCTGAGAGCTTCGGCTGTGGGGCGGTATATAAATGTAATAAATAAATAAATAAGTTTAGGAAATTTGTTTGCCAAAATTTATATCTTAAGAAAAAAGCATATACAAATATATGAAAAAATGTGCATATGTGGAGAAATGTGCTTAAGAATACTGATGAATTTCTGTGCCATTTTTTTTTAAAATGCCAAAGTCTGAGATGAAACAAACTTAAGATTGCATAATCACGACCTGAAAGAATCTGAAATAGATTCTGGTTATAGATTATAGACAATTGACAGTTGGCAGCAGCAGGGAGGGGGCTCTCAGCTGGAGCTGGACCCAGGCATGATGGAGTGGTGCCTGGCTGCTGCTTCCTCCCTCACTTTAGCCCTTTCTGATTATGTCTGAAAATGGGGTGTCTGATTTTCAAAAAATCCCCCAAAATCAGGGGAGGCTTGGATTGGCTTGAGTCTTGGCATGCATGTGTATACATGCATGAGGTGTCATGGTGCTGAACTTGAGGTTTCTAACTTTAACAGAAAAAAAGTTGTAGACTTTTTTGGATTTCAATGCAAGCCTATGGGGGGAAAAGCGGAGCTCCGATCTGGATCCGGAGCTTCGCAGCGAACCGGAGCGGACTATAGGTGGATCAGAGCGGAGCGGAGCAGACCCGATCCGGAAATTGCTGATCTGGAAGAGAAGCGGATCGGGGGGTCCGTGCACACCCCTATTTTATAGCTGTTTTGACCCTGAGTGATAGGGCTTTAGCTCAACATTATTTAGAAACTATCCACTCCATATCATGCATTTGTTACTCAGAATTCATTAAGACTTTGTTCTGTGTCAATGCAGTCACTACTTCCTACTTATTCAGTTCTCTTAATTCTTAATTATTTCTCATTCCCATTCACCTATGGCTTGTCTTTTTTAAATGAGATATATTCTGTTCCTTGTCTAGAGATGAATCAGTACAGTTCTCACTAGACATCCCCAGCAATTCGAGGAAAGCTAAATCAACGTCTCTCTTAAAATCTGGGACACTATTCTGCTACACTCCCTAGGAGTGTAAAGTGGTAACTGCATCTAATGTGATCATTTAACTTTTCACAGTATATTTCAGTCCCACTTGCAGTAATGCACGGCTCATCTACACCATGCAGGATATTCCACTATGAAAGTGGTATATAAAAGGCAGGAGCCACACGGCTGCTTTATAGCAGTACTGAAGTGCACTAACAACTGTTGGGGCCCATTGAGACATACTACATACCACATTCATACTACTATATGCTGATTTGTGTGGCTCCTGCCTTTTCTATACCGCTTTCATAGTGGAATATCCTGCTTGGTGTAGATGAGCCCCAAGACTCTTCTCCAGCCTGGCAGCTCTTTCTGAATTCTGAGGTGACCATGTGACAACACCGTCTCCTATAGGCATTGAGGAAGGGCTCCCAGGGTGTGGAAGCTCTGGAAAGCAGGAACAAATGGGGTTTTAGGGCTTTAGGAACATTTTCCTCTCATCGCAGCAACACAGAGCAAGCAAGATAAGGGTTTTTTTCTAAAGGTCCAACAGCCCCATTTGTTCTTGCTTTGCAACAGACCGGGACTCTTTGCCAAGCTTCTGCAGCCCGTGAATTCTTCCTAAATGCCTATTGGGGAGGGCAAGGTCACATGTTCTTATGGGAGTTGAAGAAGTGCTGAAACGAGTTTCCTGCTGAGGACATTTTTAGAGTAAATAAAATAAAATAAAATAGGTAGAAGATCTTATGTTCACTTCTCATATATATATATTTTTAAAAAGGTATGTAGAAACCCAGTCGCCATCCCCAAGGCAAAAATTCTCCGAAACTCTCCCTCTCCCTGTGAAAGAGGCAGGAAAACAACAACATCTCTTTTGCAAGGAGAGAGAGAGAGAAAGAAAATGCCAGAAAATAGGGGCAGGATAAGTGCTGTATTAGGGATGCAATCCCTTTTTCTGAGAGGCTCCTCGACTTTAACAGCTATATGGCATATATATATATATATA
Source organism: Elgaria multicarinata webbii (assembly GCF_023053635.1). Lineage (NCBI taxonomy): Eukaryota > Metazoa > Chordata > Lepidosauria > Squamata > Anguidae > Elgaria > Elgaria multicarinata. Next base: position 11,922,785 of record NC_086175.1, on the reverse strand, counting down.
TATATATATATATATATATATACACTCTCCAAGATGGGAATAGCTGTACCTATTAAATTTGGTTGGTGCAAATGGGTGAAAATTTTGTTTCAGTTCAGTTTTTCTTTTTTATAGGAATTTACTAATTTTTTAAAGTTCATCATATTTGGGAGAGAAAGACCTTGAAATTTAAAAAATCTGAATATAGGAGAAAGCGAAACTGACAAATTTGCCCAATCCTATGCAGTATTTGTGAAAGCCCATTAACACATCACTTGATGTTAGTCATCTGGAGCTGATACTGTATGTGTTCATCACTTGATGTTAGTCATCAAGTGATGAATATGTACAGTATCAGCTCCAGATATTTTTTGGGGGAGGGGAGATATTGGTCAAAATGCCCTCAGTTGGCCTCTGTTTCTGAGTTGGACCCCTCTCCTTACCACTGTCCTCTTTGTCCAATCATTTGCCGTCTTTCTCTAGGCCCAATCCCAGACCACTGACCAGAAGGAGAGGACAAGAGAGGAAGAGACTGCTGCCCCTTCACTGCTTGCAGACTTGGAAAGGGCAGGTGAATAAGCAGCAGCAGTAAGGAGGAGGAGGAGGAGGATCATGGTTGAGATCTATGGGTCAGCAATTTGGGGTGAGGGCCATGGCAGGTGCCCAGAATGCTGACCTCCCAATACCAACCCTGAACACACATTTGGGAACCAGACCCAACCAGATTCAACTGTAGAGCAATCAAGTAACCATTGCGTTTTGTGGTGGAACTGCCTTGAGTATTCATATTCAGTCATTTTTAGTGTAGGTGGTGGAATATAGTGTGAGCTAGGAAGGGCCACACTGTTATCATATTTCAGTCACGTACTCACTACGAGACCTTAAGAAAGCCACTCTTCTTTCAGCCCTCAGGTCCAACAATTCAAGAATTGCAAGGCTGACTGAGGCCAGATTTACACCAAGCAGGATATAACACTTTGAAAGCGGTTTGAAAACAGTATATGGAATGTGTCCTGGGCCCCAACGGTTGTCAATATCGTTATATAGTGTAGATCCTGCCATAGTTATGTCCTTTCTACATCTAAGGATTGTCCTAGACAAATGGAGGGATCGTCCCTGCCTGCTCCCGGGATCCCCTGTGTGTCATTTGGATGCACAGAGAAGATCACGGGACAATCCCAGGATATAGGCATGGTGTAGACATGACCTAAATGTACATGAAGCATTTTAAACACTAGAAACATGTTATTAAAAGGTAATATATTTTATCATCATCATCATATGCTAACCCCCAAGAGATATATGTACATAAGTTGCTTTCCCCTACCCCGCAATCCAGACTGAGTTTCCACAATCATCAAGTAGAGAAAATGTGGTATTCTTCCATCGATGGAAGGGAACATAAGAATCACTCTGGAGGATGAGGTACAAATGCACAAAAGGCTTACGACGCTGTAAAAGCTGCTGTCCTCCTCTAAATAGAAATTGCAGTTTCAAATGGGACCATTTCTACATGTACTTCAGTATCTCTATTGTTCTGAGATGAAAAAAGATGATCTATTATTAGGATGTGTAGCCAAACTCATTTATCATAAGTGATTCCACCATAGAAATCTGTTCAATAGAGATACTTTGTTCTATATTATGAGTATAATTTTCCTAAAGGATTGAGTAATCAATGCATTGCTTGTTTAAGGAGGAAAAATTAAACCTAATTGATAGCATGTCACAAAGGACACTAAAGAAGAAGCAAGAAGCTGAGGGGGTTGGGAATGAAATTGAAAATCACTAGAAAGAAAGGAGGGGAAAGAGAGGGGGAATTTGAAAAGATCATTATTTTGTCTGTGGCACATCAATTCGATAACTGTAGGAAAGAAAAGAGCAAGAATAAATGTAATAGAAAAAGACAAAATTGGTAATAAGCAGTGGCATGTAGAAAATATCTTGTGGTGTATAGTTTTTCAAATTATCTTTAATGTACTAAGCAATTTCCATTTGTAGCTATGCTCTTTAAATCCCAGGGCTTGCTTGAATATTTTCTAATGGAAAGGTAATTGATGAAAAATGTGCTTTATTATTATCTTGATCACTGTTTTTATTATTATTATTATTAATTATTATTATTTCTGCCTTTTCCTTCTTCTCCTTCCTTTCAAACTATTTTTTATTTCTTCCACAATATTCCACTGAGGATTGAGGTCCTCTGAAGTTGCCTCCATCATCATGTAATGCATCTTTTTAATGACTGTATGCTTGTCTATGTGATGCTACAATACACTGAGCTCAAACAATAACCTATCCAATTGAGTAATATCAACTCAAGCTGGATCCACACATGCAACAAAATGAAGTAAGAATGATGTAGTGCGGTCCTGAGGTTGAAGAATGGATTGCCTCATTTCAGTCTGCATGGTGGCAAGTCACATGCTTAAACACTCCCCTAGGTAAAACAATTATTATTATTATTATTATTATTATTATTATTATTATTATTATTATTATTATTATTATTTACATTTCTATACTGCCCCATAGCCGAAGCTCACTGGGTGGTTTACAATGATTAAAAATATTGAACATTTAAAAAAACAATATACAAAATTTAAAAGCATAAAAGCATAAAAACTGACTACATACCAACTATCCAGGGGTTAGTTTAAAAACTTAACATATGCTGTTAAATGCCTTGGAAAAGAGAAAAGTCTTGACCTGGTGCCGAAAAGATAACAATGTTGGCACCAGGCGAGCTTTGTCGGGGAGATCGTTCCACAGCTGTAAGCAGAAAACTAGCATAGCAAGCAAATAGTCTGGATTAGAATATTTGTCAAGGATGTCCTAGTTTTCTTCATGCAATGATTATCTTACTGGGAAACATTTTTAAAAAGGTATCCTTCACTTGCCATCTGAAGTGGTACAGCCCACTTAGGCCTAATCTACACCAAGCAGGTTATTGCACTATGAAAGTGGTATGAAAGCAGTATATAAAAGGCAGGAGCCACACTACTGCTGTATAGTGGTATTGAAGTGCACTGACAACTGTTGGGGCCCATTGACACAGACCATGTACCACTTTCATACTGCTTTCATAGTGCTATATTCCGCTTGCTGTGGCTCCTGCCTTTTATAAACTGCTTTCATAGTGCTTTCATAGTGCAATATCCTGCTTGGTGTAGATGAGGCCTTAATGACTGCAAGAGACTCTGGTAATGTAGATCTAGCCTCTGTTACCTTAGTCTGTTGTGTGGGTAGACTATGGGCATTTCTACACCACAAGGGAGTAGGGGGAGGATCACAGATTTACCAGCTTCCGTGATCCTCCCTGGGTGACTACATGGCTGCGCAACCACCATTTTCTTTAAAAAGAAGAAGAAGAAGAAGAAGAAGAAGAAGAAGAAGAAGAAGAAGAAGAAGAAGAAGAAGAGAGGAATGCAGTTGCGCTCCACCACAAAAGGTAAGAAGAAGAAAAGACCAACCCCACTCCCCACCCCCGATGGGCATGGACTGCTGCTGTGCAGCTCCGTGTCTATTTTACGGTCCCCACTACTCATGGGGGTGACAGGACAACCTGGAGCAGTGACCACGAGGCCGCACTCTGCAGGATGGTCCTGGAACCACATTAAAGTCAGGTTTTCCATGGTTCCTAATATCCTGGGGTAAGTTCTTGCTAGTCCCAGGTTGCCACCAGCATCCAAGGACTACCTCGGGATATAGGCATGGTGTAGACACCCCCCAGATCTTATCTAGAGTGTCATTTTTCCCCAGTGCTGTCCCATGACACGTTGCTGCCTGAAGCAGAGCCCATGTGGCTCCCTTTTCTGCTATGTCCAACAGTTTTCAAAGTCTTTCTGCACCTTTCAGAGACAGATATGAATCCCTGCCTTCTCTTCCCCTATATGTCATCCCCACCCCCCGCGACCATGGTGCCACCTGAAGCAGGTCATTTCACTCTGCTGGATAGCATGACCAGACCTGATATCCCAGGCATTCTTAACGGGAGATTACAGAGCAGAGCAGCCTCATAACCTCAAGCTAAAGCAGGTGGACAAACACACACAGAGCAGAGAGCTGGAAGGTATATTTGGATAATTGTTGCCCCTGATTTACACATTCATCCCACAGTATTATCTCTCTTCACAGGTGCTGCAGCTTTTGTAAAAACCTGCCAAACCCTTTAACCAGAAAAAAGAAGTGAATATGAACATCACTCATTCACCCAGTTCATTAATAAAAATGTGCATTCTCTCCCAACACTTCACCTTTCATAGAGACTGTCTTGTATATCTTCCAGAATTACATTATTACATGAGAGACTACTTCCCAAGCACCCCAGCTCACCACGTAATTAAATAATGCTGAATGTTCTTCTCTGCCTGCTGATTATTTGCTCCGCAATAGCACAGGCAGTTATGGGCAGGTGTTGGGGGTGAAAGACCAAAAGAAGCGATATGCAGGCATTTGTTGTCCATACATGCTGAAGCCACATCTAGAGACTTGGGAGGGGCCTAAAAGCTGAAGGATTCTAGTGCATCTATGTGCACACTAGCAAATACATCTTTTAAAACATCTCCATCAGCTAGGAGGGACAAAAGAAGTACTTTCAGATGACACCTTGCTAGACGAGGCCTTAGCTCACCTTCTGACCCGGTTTCCCTGCTGTGCGTCCAGATGACGCACAGGGGAATCCTTGCTTGGGCAGCGCATGGCGCGATCTCACCCGCCCTCCCCCGTGCCACCCACCCTGCCATCCTTCGCCCCCCCTGTACACCCCCCCAAAAAAACCCACTCACCTTGTCCGCCGTCTTCGGGCCGCACCCGGCCCCTTTAAAAAAAAATAAAAAATGGACGCCGCAGGGACCCGACGTCCCTACGCATCTGACGTGTGGAAGCCTGGGCGAGGCGCGCTAACGGTAGCGCGCCTTGGCCCCGCCTCCCTGCCGGCATAAGCCGGCAGGTCTAGCAAGGCCCTAAGCCATGGATTGTCCACTAACCCTTTTGCAACAAGTGATTAGTGAGGGTGTTTAAACCATGGTTATCTAGCCACCGTGGTTAGGAACGGTTCACACTATACTTTAAGCCATAATGTTTAGCTCAAAATGCTAAAGGACCGTGGCTTAGTGTGTTGCCTGAACAGAGTCATTGTTTTACCCGGGACAGGTACCAGGAAGTTGGGCCTGCCCCTCTTAGACAGGAACACTTGAATCTTATGACGTGGCACAGTGGAGTTACTAGGCCTGTCATTCAGGGTGAATCTGGTAACCACATTATCCAATGTGTACAACTTAATATTAGTTGGGAATTCCCCCTTGGAAAATTTCAAGGGAAACCCACCTCCAGTTTTTTTCAGCATTGTTTCCCCTTAAGTTACAAACATGATACTCTCATGATATTCAAGAGAGAAGGGTGGTGGTGGTGGTGGTAGTAGTGGTGACAGTAACAGCAGCGATAGACAGGGGAGGCAAGAACAAATATGCCTCCTCAGCTGGGCTCAATAGCAACTGCACACCTTCCAGTGCAAGCAGGCAAGTTGTGAAGTTCCATTTTGAGAGCATGGCTGGCTAACTTAGGGGCATGGAACCAACATTCTCTTCTTGCCTCTCCCTTGGCCCTGAGTTGCTCCCTGTTCCCCAACCTGGTAGGCTGGAGGTGAAACCGTGCCAGTGCCCAGGGAGTGGCAGCATACAACTATGGTGTACACATTACAGTGCCTCTTTCTCCTCCTTTGGACTTTTCTTTTGTGGCACCCTTTCTAAAACATGGACAGCATCCCTTCAGACAGCATCCCTTCCCCACCCCCAGGTTTTTAATTGGAGGCTATGAATGTTTTAATGCTGCCAGCTGGTATTAAGAATTAACAGAATCTTGATCATTTTACAATTAAACAAATGTGGAAATGGTCAAAATATTTTTAAAAAAAAAAATAGTTGGGAATGTAGCTTCATTCTGGGTTTAGCCAGGTAATAACAATTTACTCCTGAGTAGTTCCTAGTTAGGATGCAGGATAGAGCGAAATGGTCAGCATGGCCAAGACTGCAATCCAGAAGCCGTGCTGAAACAGGTAGGGAAGACGCCCGAGTTTCTTTCTTTGAACAGCAGTTCTCCATATCACACCACAAACTCCTCCACATTCAGAAGTCTTGCTGGGCAATGTTAGTTACATGATTGCCTGGATTATGGCCCTAAATTGCAGCACTGTACTACGAAGGCACTTTTCATTAGCCTGGTAAACTAAAGCATTTAAATTTAAATAGATGTGAGGACTGATGCTTAGGTTCCTCTTAGACAAGGCGAAGTCATCATGACATTTATCTTATCAGCTGCATTTGGGGAATGTTTTCCTTGAACGCACCCTTCCCCTCCAGTTCCCATTGGGGACAGTTTGTATTAATCTCATCAATCAGACTATTAGTTTCTCACAGCCTGATATGGGAAGCGCCAGCTTTAAACAAACAATTCCCCTCCACAAAGAGGCATAGGGGTCCAAGAAGCGTATGCCCCTATGTTCTGAGCAAAGTTTTTCATCAAGGCAAAATCTATATAATTATTCTTAAATGATGAAGCTGTAGCAGATCTCGGAATGACTTCAACAATCACAGGGAGTAAACCACAGTGCCCCTCTCTGTCTCTCTCTCTCTCCCCCACCCCAGCAAATGCTTGCATGTTGTGTCTGGATTTTCTATGATTAAATATTAGTTTCCACTGCATGGGAAAAGTATCTTCACAGAAATTAACAGTGTGTTTTAGTCAATGCTTGTCCTTCTCAGAGTAGATGGATTCAAATGAATGGGATAGATACAATAAGACCAAACAAGGCATCTCCAAGACTGCTAAACTTGCACGTTTCACTATTCTTCCAAAGGACTTTGCATCTCCACTACATATAGACTTTGGCCCTTTCTACACCTAAGGATTATCCCAGGTAAATGGAGTAATTGTTCCTGCCTGCTACCAGGATACCCTGTGTGTCATTTGGATGCACAGGGGCCTTAGCTAGACCTAAGGTTTATCCCGGGGTCATTCCCGCCTGCTCCCAGGATATCCTGTGTGTCATTTACATGAACAGGGATGAACCCGGGACAATCCCGGGATAAACCTTAGGTCTAGCTAAGGCCAGGGATGATCCCAGGAAAAAAAGCCAGGTGTAGAAACAGCCAGCGTCTTATGTTCTTTAGCATCAGCAAAAACAATACTCGTAACCCACTGAAAATGTTCAACAGAGTTATCTATCAGGACTTGGTTGAGGAGGCTTTGGCCTTGTTTATTAACGGACAGGTTCACCCACAACATGAAGGTTGTTAGGAGGTTATGCAAAACCCGAAACATTTCGTGATAATGATTTTTGAGGTATGTCAATCATACATCCCAGACCCAAGCCTTCCTCCACTTCTCCAAGATCATTATGAGATCTTGCTGACATATTAAAAGAAGGTCATTACCGTTTGAAAGTTTTGTGATTTTGTACTTAATGCAACTGTACCTAACTAAATTGGTTGTGCTTGATTACCTGATTTCTTTTTCCATTTTTTATTTTTATTTATTTTTATTTTATTTTATTATTTATTTATTTATTTATTACATTTTTATACTGCCCAATAGCCGAAGCTCTCTGGACAGTTCACAAAAATTAAAACCATAACAAAACTACCAAAAGATTAAAAACACAAATACAAAATACAGTACTATTTTTAGTCAATCTGTATACTGAAAAATTCTGTATAAAATGAAGTGATTCTTAAAAAAAAAAAATACTTGAGTCAAAAGTACGTACTATTGCGGATAACCTTTCAGAGCATTGTTGAAATAGCAACAATTTGCTCCTTTTCTGGTTCCACTTGCAGAAATGTTACCTGTTCATTTGTTTGCATTGCTCACTTTCTCTCTCTTTCAGTTGACTTCATTTGCCACCAGTGATAACATCAGGCAGCCAAATCTCATTGTTTACATGTTTATTCTTTATCTATTGTTCAGATTTATATCCTGTCGCTAAGGACACCATGGGAATTATTCCATTTTATCCTCACAATGATCTTTTGAGGTACTTTGCACAGAGAGTGGCCCAAGGTCACCAGTGAGCTTCATGCAAGTGAAGACTGGAAGCCAGGTCTGTCTGGAAGCAACCCCAGCACTCTAACCACTACACCAAACTGTCTGTCATAGCATAGTGATATCATCATGTTCACTCTATAAACCCTAATTAGCTAGGATTGCTGATGAGATTAATCCAAGAAGCAGACAAACAACACTGGGTCAGATCCAGACTTAACCATACTCAGAGGAGACCTATTGAAATCAGTGGGACTCACCTTACCCATAACTAACTTAAGTGCTATTGATTTAAATGGATCTGCTTTAGTAGAAGTAAATCTGAATTTAACCCAATAACTAGGAGGCAAGAAAGTACTGATGAAGTAAAAACTTTGGTAAACAATGGCACAAAAGAACAATGAAAATTAGTGAATATTTGCTCAGTTGGGTTGTGTGTTTAAAAAGTGTTTTGATTGTCATTCTTAAAACTGCTGCTACTGGCCAAAAAAGACTGAAATTTGAGAGAATATTCTACACTATCCTAATCCTGATCAATGGTGACCCACCAAGTCAAAGGTAGCTCACCAACCAGGGCTGCCCCTACCATCAGGCAGAGTGAGACAGTTATCACAACTGGTAGATATTGGAAGATAAAGCTATATTCCAAGAAATAGGTAGAATTCATTATCACAAGATGTAGTGGTGACCACCAATTTGGATGGCTTTAAAAGGGGCTTGCGTAAATTCCTGGAAGAGAAGGCTATCAATGCCTACTAGTCCTGATGGCTACATGCGACTTCCAGAATCCTAGGCAGTAAGCATATATACCCAGTTGCTGGGAAACAGGGGCGGTAAGGTGCTGTTGCACCTGTGTCCTGCTTGTGGGTTCCTGTTCAACAACTTGTTGGCCACTGTGTGAACAGAGTGCTGGACTAGATGGACCCTTGGTCTGATCCAGCATGGCTCTTCTTATGTTCTTATCATGCCCTACACCACCTACACTAGCCTGCTGCCTTCAGGTGCAGCGGAGGATGCTGGTGATGGACAGTGTTGAAGAAATGTTAAACTGCCAATGAAGTCGGGTTTTGTACATGGAATAAGAGGGGGTTTCATCTTTTTTGTTGACTTAGGCAGCAAAATGTATTGGTTTGGCCCTGTAGGCAAAAAATACATTGTGGACTGCCAGGTGCTTGACAACTTTTCCGCTCTACTTCACAAGTCTCAGACAAGTGGCAAATAACAAGGGGCTTACCTGGTAGACCATTGTAGATGGCTGGTGGAGTCTATTTGGTTGGTAGGTCACCCATTATTTACGCCGGAATAATCCCATAAACCTGACAAAGTAAACCACTCTAACACTGTATATTTACTCAGAAGCAAGTCCCATTGATTTCTATGGGGCTCTGTGGCATTACACCCCACAAGTCAGTTCCCAAATGAATGTCTGAAGTTTGTAAGTCTGTGGTTTTTAGAATTTTGGCCTGAGTGGGTGGAGTTAGAATGTCTTAGGAGGGGGGAGAAGTGATATATAAGGGAATGACTGAGGGGATTGTTAGAAGACTTTTTGGGTACTCTTAGAGTCTTTAGCACTCTCTGTGTGTTAGCTCTCTGTGTTTAGAGTACTTGGATCTGGAGAATTTGAGGTTCAGGGTAGAGAGTGGTGTCTTTGGAGTGTGGTGTGCACATAGTTGATGTATATTAAACAATACTGATAATAAAGAAAGCTCAAGAGTGATTGTGTGAGAGAAAGGAAAGCGTGTATGTGAATGGGTGAAAGGATTGGATGAAAGGTTTCAAAAAGGTTTTAAAATGTTTTTAATTTGAACAAAGCTTGTGAACTTTTAAAATAAATTTTAATTATTTTGTTTTTAACTACCACAAAAATCCCACGTGTCTGTTTGGCATTTATCATCTGAAGTTTATATATTTAGCACCCACTCTGACAATTATTCACCTCAGCACATATAATTCACAGCACATTATTTTATTATTGAAATCCTTCTCCATTTAACCCCTTTCTCCACATAGTTTGGAGGAAGGTGGTTTTTATCCCTTGCCTCAGGCGTATCAAGCAGTGGTGCTTGGCTTGAGCAGGGAGTAGCCGCGGCCAGGCCTGGTGTTCAGAGCCTGTGTCATGGCAGGCTCACTTCCAGGTAAGTGAGTATAGGATTGCAGCCTAGTAGTTTCAATAGTTGATATCAAACTACTTGAGGTTGACTGCTTTGGACGTCTAGCTTTTAAAAATGGAACTCAGGAAGTCTCTATCAGTTTACATCCAAATTCTTTGTTTCATCTGGGTTTATTGGAAAGTTACTTTGTTTAGAACGAAGCATGTGCAATACAGTCCTTAGCTACTTCTGTTAACACACTTTATATCCTTGAGTGTTTTCTTTGGTAACACATCCGTGAGATTAGACAAAATCTCCTGGATCATCACAACTCCGTCTGCTCCAGTTCCTGTCATTCTCGGAAGATAAGAGATTGTTTGTTTTTGTTTCTTACTAAATCTACTGTATTAATGACTGTGATCCTAATTATGTTTTGAAAGATGTTTGTCTGCAGGGAAATGCATTTCTTTTCTCTTATGCTGTAGAAATGTACAGTGCTGTCAGCTATTTCCTGTACATATGTGGGGGGGGATTCATAAAAACTGCTTTAGAAACCAATGAAATGCACATTGCAGCTGTAAAGTAAAAACATGCAAACTAGAAATAGCAACAGGTATTGAGCCTGAAAACTGATATGTTCCTCTACAATAAACAAGGAGCAATTAGCAGGAAGTCAAGAAAGAAGGAGGAAACAAGCATTTCAAATATCTGGGTGTTAATTCCAGAATTAAAATCGCAGGGGTTATTGTGCCTCTAATCACAGACTCTCAAGGCTTTGCTAGGAAACCCCGTTTTCCCCCTGGCAATGTCTGATGCCACCCACCCACCCCGCTCGCTCACCTGCCTGCCTGCCCACCTGCCCGCTCGCCATGTTTTGACAACTGTTAGGTAAATGCATCCTGGTCTGATTTGGAATAGGGCCACCATTTTGAAGAATGTGTCTTGGATGGTTGAATGTAATTTTAGGTCCAAGTCATTCTAATTTGGGAGCATGACAAGACCAAGGCCGTTTCTACACCTGGTAGAAGTTCTACACCTGGTATTTAGTTCTGGTGACTGTGACTGGAGGACTCTCTGGGGGCCTTTGCAGAAGGGGAAAAAGAGCCCTTGACAAAGGAAGGTTTGATTCTTACCCATCTGGTCTGGAGAAGAGGCTCCTGACAAAGGATTCATAGTCTGAAAGGTTGAGCACCTTTGGATACAAATAATAATAAAAAATGATACAACTTCTTTCAGCACCACAGCCTGTCTCTTTTGTGCCCACATTACTTGGTGCTTCCCCCCCCACACACATACACACCTGTTTCTACACCTGCCTTTTTTGCCAGGAACATCCCTGGATCATTCCTGTGCATCCAAATGCCACACAAGGGATCCTGGGAGCAGGCAGGGATGATCCCTCCATTTTCCTGGGATAACCCGTAGGTGTAGAAAGGGCCCTAAAGTCTTCACCACCATCAGCAGCCCATGTTGAGAGCCTTCCCTGCCATCCTCTGCTTTCCGTTCTGAAATTGACCTATGTGAGGGAGCCTGTTGGAAGGGCTTGCTGCAATTATCTCAGGATTCAGGCTTGGAAGCTATCATAAGCATGTCCAGCAGCATTTCCAAATAAATACTGTTCTCATGTGTAGTAGCTTATATGCTACTGCATGTACTCATGACAGAGCATAACCTGAGGCCTATCATTAGCCCTTTTCCCTTGCTTTCACCACCCTGTCAACTGTGGCATTAGCTAGACCTAAGGTTTATCCTCGGATTGTCCCGGGGTCATCCCTGTTCATGTAAATGACACACAGGGGATCCCGGGAGCAGGCAGGAACGACCCCGGGATGATCCTGGGATAAACCTTAGGTCTAGCTAAGGCCTGTGTAAATTTGGAAAAGAGGGCAGCTGGGATTTCTCACAGTCTTGGGGGCCAAAAATGGGGCTATTTTCAACTGTGTCAAAACTCTACAGGAGGAGAGAAGCAAGTAAGAGAACTTGGGTGAATACCTTTATGCCCCACTGCCAGTCAACCAAACAACCTTGCTCTTCTCAAAAAGAGTTGTGCATTTGACTGTGCATTTACCTAAAATGCAGGATGATAACCTACTGAATAATAAACTGCACCTATATGGAGAGACAGGCCTAATGTACACCAAGCAGGATATTGCACTATGAAAGCAGTATGTAAAAGGCAGGAGCCACACCAAGCAAGATAAAGTGGCATGAAAGCAGTATATAGTATGTGTCAATGGGCCCCAACAGTTGTCAGTGCACTTCAGTACCGCTATAAAGCAGTAGTGTAGCTCCTGCCTTTCATGTTCCATCATAACTTAAGTTTGTTAGTTAAGTTTTCACTCAGCTTGTGAAATAGTCCAATTCCGACATGAGCAATGAAAGACAGACATCTTCTATCCCTGTGAATTAGGGCTAAAAAAATTTAGGCCACATGCCTACGTACACTGACCTGTGAGTAAATACCACTGAATACATGTGGGACTTACTTCTGAGGAAACACAGATAAGTATTGCTCCACAAAACGTCGATGTGCTCACAATGACACAATTCTGTAGGTGTACCTCATTTGAATCTGACACACACTGTTGTCAGTTCAAAGGGAATGAACCTTAGCAAAGGGTATTTCAATCTTGCTTATCTCTTTATGCAACAAATATAAACACATTCCAGTTTAGAAATGTGATAATGATCTAGCACAAATGGGACAGCTACACAACATTTCACACAAAATGATGCATTTTTATACCCAGAACTCATAATGCAGATACTAAGGGCCTTGCTAGACCTGCCGGCTTACGCTGGCAGGGAGGCGGGGCCAAGGTGTGCTAACGTTAGCGCGCCTCCCCCAGGCTTCCACACGCCGGACGCGCAGGGACGTCGGGTCCCTGTGGCGGCCGCCATTTTTTTTGTTTTGTTTAAAGGGGCCAGGTGCGGCCCGAAGACTCCGGAGACGGTAGGAGTTTTTTTTTAAAGGGGGGGGAAGGATGGCAGGGTGGGTGGCAAGGGGGCAGGGCGGGTGCGATCGCGCCGCGCGCCGCCCAATCAAGCAGGCGAGCGGCGCTTGCCCGGGCAATGCCTGGCATGGGGTGGCATTGCCTGGGCAAGCGCCGCTCGCCTGCTTGCTCGGGCGGCGCGCAGCGCGATCGCACCCGCCCTGCCCCCTTGCCACCCACCCTGCCATCCTTCCCCCTCCCCTCTCTCCCCCCCCGGGCCGATGGGCACAGAGCTCGTATGAGCGCTGTGCCAGGCAGGTCCACGGCTTTTCGCAGCTACTCGCGAGTAAGCGAGTAGCCGCGAAAAGCCGCGGAAGTCGCTAGATGTTCCCCAGCTCCGGCCTGAGGCCGGAGCTGGGGAAAAGGCACGCCATAAGCGAATTCGCTTATGGCGCATTGGAGGAGGCCTCACTGCGGCCTGCCGCCGGATTCCCCTGTGCGTCATCTGGACGCACAGCAGGGAAACCGGGTCTGAAGGTGCGCTAAGGCCTCGTCTAGCAAGGCCCCATGACAGCAAAATTATCATTATGCTTACAATTAACATTACTCATTGTTTTATTCAATTTGTTTATTAAAATGGTAGGACATGGGCATCAGAGAAGGGATACTACAAATAAAATTTTAAAAGTCCCTTATTCAAGCATGATAATATTATTCTAGGGATATTGGATGGCGCATTCAGTCTCCATTATATTATTAATAGAACTGGGAATCAATGGGGAAATAATACACTCATTTCAACTGATTATTAACTGATTTTTGTTGCCCAAACCTGAAAAAATATCATTTTGAGGATATTGAAGGAGGTATGAAAAACGCCAGCAGGGGGTTGGACTCAATGGCCTTATAGGCCCCTTCCAACTCTACTATTCTATGATTCTATGATACTATTTTTACTTCACTGCTCATGAAGAAGACCAGGGAAGTAAGTTAGTGAGCCTCCCAGAACTTAATGGGGCTTACTTCTGAGTAAAACATGCAGGGGCTCAGGCTTTTGCCGGCAGCCCCATCAGTGCCATAACATCTAGTTCCAGGCTCCCTGTAGATGCAATTTAGTGTAAACCAGAAAAGAGGCATAAAGCCCCTTGAGCAGAAGTTAGAACTCTGGGCCTCTGTGTAGGAACCTTCCATTAAAGTTTTAGTAAGCTTTAAGAGCTCCACTTTCAGTGGGGAATGCTTATTAGAGCATTAACAAATACTCAAATGGGCACTTCGTGGTGAAAAATGCAACTATAACATTCCAAAAAGACTATGGGGACTTCCCTCTTTCTGAGAAGGGCAGTCAAGATGGCTACAGGGGTTGCAGTTTTTTAAAGGGCTATTTCTAGCAGCAGTCTTTCCATCAAGTTGTAATAACAGCATTCCCCTTCAACAGAAGGAAAGCAACTGGCCGGGGGAAGCCAGACAGGTAATAATCTCAACATGTGTAGATGCAAGTTTTCTTCTTTATTAATAAAATAACCACACAAGGAAATACCTTGGGAGTCACGTCAACGGCCACTTAGATTTCTCTCTCTCATGTTCACCTTGTTGGCCTCTACAAAGTTATAGGCTCCTACCTCCCAGCGATTGATGCATTATCCTCTCCGTGGATCAAGACCTGCAGTCCATCATTTGTACAAAGTGTCCATAGGAAGTAACGGGAGTTTCCTTTCAATAATGAGTCATGGCTGTTGTTTTCCTCCATGCAGGCATCTATCTCCACAACATCCCAAAGCCAAAGCAGTGTCTTTCCTCCCTCTCTCTCCCCTGACTGCACTAAGCAGAAAGGAAATCTCCATCCCTTAGTTATTTCTCCATCTTCAAGGTGACAGGGGAAGCTCAGGAAACATATGCAGCATCAATATGGTGAGTGTGACATGTGTTCATTAAAATTGTTTATGATGCATTGTTTGGGATTGAACATGTTTTCTGCATTGTTAAGATACTCATTTACATTATATTATTGCTATGAATGTGTAATGTAACAAGATCGTATTTCCTGGACAAAAATGTATATGTCTGCTTCTAATTATATCACTAGTGACTGCTGGATCCCCATGACCACCAACCCATATCTGATCTGGCATTAAACACACACACACACACACACACACACACAGAGAGAGAGAGAGAGAGAGAGAGAGAGAGAGAGACAGAGGGCTTTGCTAGACCTGCCGGCTTATCATGGTAGGGAGGCGGGGCAGCAGCGCGCTGACTTTAGTGCGCGCCACCACAGCTTCCAGACACCGGACGCGCAGGGATGTCGGATCCCTGCAGCGTCCGCCATTTTTTTTTTTTTTTTAGTTTAAAGGGGCCGCGTGCGGCCCGAAGACTGCGGACTGGTAAGTCCTTTTTTAAAAACGGGGGGGGGGAGGATGGCAAGGGGGGATGGCAAGAGGGGAGGGCGGGTGAGAGAGCGCCGATCACCGCCGCCCAAGCAAGCAGGTGAGCGGCGCTTGCCCGGGCAAGGCCTGGCATGGGGTGGCATTGCCCGGGCAAGCACCGCTCGCCTGCTTGCTCGGGCGGCGGCGCTTGCCTGGGCAATGCCGCCTCATGCCAGGCCTTGCCCGGGCAAGCGACGCTCACCTGCTTGTTCAGGCGGTGGCACACGGCGCTCTCTCACCCGCCCTCCCCCCTTGCCATCCCCCCTTGCCATCCTTCTCTCTTCCCCCCCCCCCGGGCCGATGGGCACAGCGCTCGTATGAGCGCTGTGCCAGGTCCGCAGCTTTTCACGGCTACTCGCGAGTAAGTGAGTAGCCGCAAAAAGCCGCGGACCTTCCTAGACGTTTCGCAGCTCCGGCCTGAGGCCGGGGCTGCGAAAAAGGCGCGCCATAAGCGACTTTGCTTATGGCGCGTTGGAGGAGGCCTCAGTGCGGCCTGGACCCGGATTCCCCTCTGTGTCATCTGGACGCACAGTAGGGAAACCGGGTCTCAAGGCGCGTTAAGGCCTCGTCTAGCAAGGCCCAGAGACAGAGAGAGAGAGATTTAAAGCCTGGCAGGATCAACACTACTGCTTTAAAACAGTTTATAACAGTAGTGACAACTGTTGAGGCCCAGGACACGCTCCAGATACAGTTTTCAAAGACGTTTTCAAAGTGTTATATCCTGCTTGGTGTAGATCTGCTGCCTGTGTCCACCAAGAGACCTTGTCTGTTGCTCTTGCTTTTCTTACTATACCACAGGGGGTAGCAAGGCAGGCTCCCAGGGGGACAGGTGGCAGAGTGTCTTAGGATTCCACAGCTGTAGGCAAATGGCCTCTTGAAATACTCCCCCCTATTTGTAGGCAGAGAAATGGGAATCCATGACAGGATATTGCTGCGCATACTTGTGAAATGAGTTCAGGGAGGGGGGAAACGTCAAAGATCCAGTGCCTGACCTTCCCCTATTTTTGGAGTTTACATCATCACGTCAACCTTTAAAACTAGCCCAGGGCACAATCCACCTACAGGTAAGCACTTTCAGTTAGAGCTGTGCACAAATGGCCTCTTGAAATTCTCCACTTTACTTGTGGGCAGAGAAATTAGGGGGAGGGAGAATTTCACTGAATCTCACAGACAGGAGTTGTAGCGCAGCTTCATTATACTTCCTAAGTGCTGGGGGAGGGCTTTGTGCTGTCTCCGCAAGTAGCAACAGCATCAACTGTTGGCCTGCTGGCCCCCATTTTGCATCCATGACAATGCAAGAGTGAGGGGAGCAGTGTCTTGTATAGTTCCAGGAAAGAGTTGGAACCATAGAATCATAGAATAGCAGAGTTGGAAGGGACCTACAAGGCCATCGAGTCCAACCCCCTGCTCAATGCAGGAATCCACCTTAAAGCATCCCCAACAGATGGTTGTCCAGCCGCCTCTTGAATGCCTCTAGTGTGGGAGAGCCCACAACCTCCCTAGGTAAATGGTTCCATTGTCATACTGCTCTAACAGTCAGGATGTTTTTCCTGATGTCCAGCTGGAATCTGGCTTCCTGTAACTTGAGCCCGTTATTCCGTGTCCTGCACTCTGGGAAGATCGAGAAGAGATCCTGGCCCTCCTCTGTGGGACAACCTTTTAAGTATTTGAAGAGTGCTATCATGTCTCCCCTCAATCTTCTCTTCTCCAGGCTAAACATGCCCAGTTCTTTCAGTCACTCCTCATAGGGCTTTGTTTCTAGACCCCTGATCATCCTGGTTGCCCTCCTCTGAACATGCTCCAGCTTGTCTGCATCCTTGTTGAAGTGTGCCCAGAACTAGACACAATACTCTAGATGAGGCCTAACCAGGGCCGAATAGAGAGGAACCAGTACCTCACGTGATTTGGAAGCTATACTTCTATTAATGCAGCCCAAAAGAGCATTGGCCTTTCTTGCAGCCATATCGCACTGTTGACTCATATTCAGCTTGTGATCTGCAACAATTCCAAGATTCTTCTCGTTTGCAGTATTGCTGAACCAAGTATTCCCCATGTTGTAACTGTGCATTTGGTTTCTATTTCCTAGGTGTAGAACCTGGCATTTATCCCTATTAAATTTCTTTCTGTTATTATTATTATTATTTATTTATATAGCACCATCAATGTACATGGTGCTGTACCTAGCACTTAAGCCTAGCAAGATCACTTTGAAGTTTGTTTCTGTCTTCCAGGATAGTAGCTATATCACTAATAATGTGCCAAGATATATTCTCCAATTTCCTGAAATTTTCTCACCTGGGCGCAACCTATGAGAATTTCTCCAAAATGTTCTCCTTTGAATTTCTTTTTGAAAGCAATGTCTTTTCTGTCAAATTGAATGGGAATGGTGAGGGGGAAAATGGGAGCATTTTTTGGCCCAGCACTACTTTTAATGCCAATGATTTGAATAGGAGATATAAGAGCATTCTTAAATAATTCTGGCTGAGATCAATGGGGCTTAAAGGAACTTAATTTTAGATATTTAGGGGCTGGAGGTTGGGTTGCCCATAATCTGTTTGTTTGTTTGTTTGTTTGTAGGATCACTTATACCTTCACCTTTGTTGTTCAGCTACAAAACCAACTAAGGCAGCTAGCAAGGTAGGATTTTTTTTATTTATTTCTTTTAAAAAGATCAGAACACTAATTGGCATATAATGCAACAGAATACAGCTACAAAACAAACAGATGAAATCAAAGGCCTGCCAGAACAAAAGATCTTTTCAGAAGGCAGCAGAATACCATTAGGGAAGGGTCCAAATCAAGGTCCTGGTGGCAGGGTGATAGGAGAGTCCCTGGTAGGGTAGGGTGACCATATGAAAAGGAGGACAGGGCTCCTGTATCTTTAACATAGAAAAGAGAATTTCAGCAGGTGTCATTTGTATATATGGAGAACCTGGTGAATTCCCTCTTCATCACAACAGTTAAAGCTGCAGGATCTATACTAGGGATGTGCTCCGCTTCTAATCGGACCGTAGAAGCAGGAGCGGAGCGGGGGGCTTCGCCTGCCCTTAAGGCGGAGGCAAAGAGGATTGGGGGGCCGGCGGAGCGTGGCGAAGTGGGCACAGGCAGAGTGGGGGCGGGGTGGAGCAGCCCAATCCGATCCATGCAAAGGACTCCAAAGTTTTCCAGTTTATAATCTGCTTTTCTTGTGAAGGACTCTGAAGTTTTCCAGTCTATCATCTGCTTTGACTGTCAAGTACTCCCATGCATCCTGCTTTGATTGTGCTTCAAAGGTAAAAGACCCGACCTATTTTGGTACTACTTTTGGAGCGAATCATTTGTTGTTTTCCAAGTGGCCACTGGGGGCGCAGGAGCAGGATTTGATAGGTTTAAAGAAAAATCAAACAAATGCTTACATCTGCATAAGTTTTAAAGATAAAGACATCAAAATGGGCAAAGAAATAGATATTAAGGAGAGCCTTAAGCATACCAAATTTGAATTGGATTGGGTCATCCATTGATTTTTTTATGATTTTTTTACATTCCCCCCCCCTTAAACCCATTTCCTGGTATGCAAAGGATCTTAGGAGTGCTGCCGCCCAGGGTGTGATTTAGCTAGCAACAACAACGCCAACAACTAAATGCTGTAAGGGATAATTCAAGAGAAACAGGTATGTGGGATGAAGCCTTTAGGGTGCTGTAGAAAAGTTTATTCATCTAGTCACCATCACAAGACAATTCATGGCTAATATTTTCTGAGGACACGGAGAACTGACTTTAATAGTCTCAAACCTTGTATATGGGCATGTCTACACCTAAGGGTATAGAGAGAGGGAGGGGGAGGATCAAGGACTTACCTGCTTCTGCGATCCTCCCCCAGCATCCAAATGGACCACCAGAGCTCCGGCTTTTGGGCAGTATAGAAATGTAATAAGTAAATAAATAAATGGCAGTACAACATCCCGGAAGGAAAGAGGGATGTTGCAACTGCTATTTTATTTTTTAAACAGGGGAGATGGAGTTCAATTGCACTCCACCAAAAAGTAAGTTAAAAAAAAATCCAAACCCACTCCCCCCCACATCTGCACTGAGTCTCCCTCTACAGCTCCATGCCCCTTTTTGAGAGCCCCCCTACTCCTGGGGAGGAAATGAAGAGGCAGAAGTGGCAGCCACACCACTCATGGTCTGTGGGATGCTCCTGGGACCGCAGGAAACATTGGGTTTTCCGTGGTTCCCAATATCCTGCAGAAAGCCCGTGGCCACCCCTGCTTGCCCCTGGGATTCCCTTTGTGCCATATGGATGCACAGGGACCCACACAAGACCAGCCCGGGTTGAATGGCTGGTGCAGACATGCCCCTGTTTCAGACACTTCACCTCCACAGAAATGTGGATTTTGCTGGATATTCCCTTCAGCACCTGTGGCATGTAACAAAATAAGGACACAATCTTATGTACATTTAGAGAGAGAGAAAGTCCTACAACTGCCAGCGTGTGGCTGAGATATGCTGGGCATTGTAGGACTTTTTTCTGTCTAAACCTGCTTAGGATTGTGCCCTAAATAAAATAAGCGTGCTAGCAAGATACAGAAATTAACAGGGAGGTAATGTTTGGAAAATCACTACTTGGTTGTAGAAATTTGGGAGAATACTGAGTTTTAATGACATTCACATAGTGGGAGTTCTATAACTGTCCCAGAATTCAGCTCAAAGAAAGATTGATTGAAGAAAATGGTTTCTTTCAGCCTTTAAAAATATACCAACAAAAATAAACACTCAACCCTACAGGTTTCAAAACTCCGCTACATAACATGTGAGAGGCCCCTCAGGGGTTCATCTAACATCTGCCAGGGCTGGTAGTAGGCGGGGGCCTCCAGTGTTCTCAAATAATTGTGGCTTTGCAGTAACAATAGTTCAGTAGGCAGCAATTACCACACTCTGTCAGTGCACATCTGGAGCCGCAATGTCTTGGAATCAAATGAGGATGAAAGAACAGCTACAAGATTTATGTTGCCAAATATCATGCAGAACCATAAAGCGCCTTGATGAACTAGAGCGGCAATTCCTGTACTGTCGGTGAGGGTTCTTCAGGGTGGTGTGAGAGAATCGCTTGCATGCCACAAGAAATGCATTGATGAAATAATTTAAAGGTTCCCATAAGCCCAAACTACACACCCAGCTGAGGAGGATGTCCAATGCATCCCTGCATGATACATGGCTTAGCTTCTTACTAATTCACTTCCAGGGGTGGGGTATAGATCCAGTTATTCACTCCCAATGTAGAGATGCAGCAAAATGGCCTGCACTCAGATGAGGAAGTGGGTCTCATCTAGGGATAGGGGAGTAATTATCCTTCAGCTTTAAAACTCTCCTGAATTATCTATCATTTAAAACATGTATAGAACAATGTGTACATTAAGCAAAATTGCATCTAAACATGTAACGAGGGGGAGGGAGCATATTTCGGGGAAATTGCATACAAAACTGCAAAGAGGAGACTGCATGTGGAAATGCATACATATAAAAAATGAGTATGGTCATTCGTATGGATTTGGGAAGGGGGGAATTGCAAACTGATGCAGAAGCAGAAATTTTATAGAAAGCAAAACAGAAAGATCCCTCAGAGGGTAGTTCAATGTAAGGTGACAATGGAGAGTGGGTTCACTACAGATTGTATCCAAAAATGTAATTCCACCAGCAGGAGGGAGCCACTGGCAGGAAGGATTTTCCCTTTCCCCCATTTACCCACCAAATTAATCTGGAGGGTTGGGGACTTTCCAGAGCACATTTAGGGTATGCATGGAAGAGGGAGAATATGGTGGTTCACTGAAGAATCTAGAGGCATAAGTATCAATGTGTCGCTTGCAACCTGGGGCAACTCTAACTCGTTTATTTGGGCTTTTGGTGTTTAGATTACTGCTTAATTTTTGGAGACTCATCACACAAGGGAAAATCACGTTTGGTTACCATTGCTTCCCCACCCGCACATTTGTCCCTCATTGCAACAACGTGCACGTGGCCCTTTCAGTGGCCCATTTTTATCCTGCTGCTTCTACTGCACACAGCTGGAGATAGCGGCAACTTCCATCTTTAAAAATAAGTTAGACTTACAGGGGTTATTTTGTCATGTGAAGAAGGCTAGAAGGGGCGGAAGGGGCATGGGAAGATGACGATGTCATGAGAGGGACCCGCAAAAATCCGTGAGTGCCCAGTAACAAGTGTGCAATAAAACGCTTGTCTGATAAGAGCTTTGGGGTTAATTTGGGTTTGTTGTGCTTTGGTTCTGACAGTGTACTATTTGAATTTGCTTCTGCTTTTATGTTCAGTGTATTTTAGTTGGGCTTCTCTCATAGCATTCGATCCAGACTGAGTCATACTTTCAAGAGACCCATTGAAATCAATAGGACTTAAGTCATTCATTTTAACGGGACTACTCTAAGCAGAGACTGGATCGAACCCATATATTTTATGACTTTTGTACGATCTTGTATCTTGATGCATTTTATTTCTTGTTAGCTGCCTTGAACAGTATTTGCAGAGAGGTGGCATAATTTGTTAATAAGTAAATGACATAATGTTGCAATTGTTCTTTAGAGCTTCAATCAGAGGCTTTTCCCATCCACCTTATTAGAGATGTTTTAGCTGAAGATAGAACCTTCTTCATGAAAGTATGAGCTCTACTGGTGAGGTACGGTGCCTCCTCTTCAAACTGTGATTAGGGATGGATGGAATAGTCTATTTTCAAGTCTGTTCCATCCAATTGCTACATCATTCTGCAGTGTGATTTTTTTTAAAAAAAAGGGAACACAAATTAGCTTAAATTTGGGTACACATTTTCCCCAATATACACATTATTAAGCACAACCTTTCTTAATATACACATTTTTGCATGTAGGTTTTGAGCCAAGAACCACATTACAAAATTTGGAGAAATAGGCAATCCAAAGGAAAACTGTTCTGATCTGCATAGTAGTGTGGAAAGTATGAATTAGGTTGGTGTACTTAAAATGCAGAAAACGAAATTCTCCCCTATCCCTTGCTGTGATCCTCAGATATAAATGGCAACCACTTCATAGGATGCATCACATAGAACATTTCGGGGAGATCCTCTCTTTCTCTTGATCTCATCAATTTCCACCTATTTCCAGAAGAGGTTTATAAGTGTCTCAATCGTTTGCATAAATATTTTCATGTAGTCCCATAGGCTCCACTGTTTTATGCTACAAATCAAATTCAATAGCCTAAAATTACACATAGTTTATGCTGCTGCAGGAGTGACCAGTGCCTGTTTTTCTTTTTCTTTTCTTCTCCCTTTTTTGGCTAGTGATTTGACTATTGCAGATTCTACCATTAGCAGCAGCTGGGGTTTAGACAAACATATAATTAATTCAGTCCTAGTTGCATGTGTATTTGTACTTCAAGCATTGAAATAATTCATTTTTCCCCTTTCCTTTCTTTGACAAAGGCTTATGGACTGCTAAGTTTCCCTTCAGTACTTGATATATGTCTACGGCAATTAATAAAGCACATGGTGGTAAATGCCTAGAAGTAAATAGGTAGGCAACATGAGTTCATCAAAAACAAATCAAGCCGAACTAACTTAATTTCTTGTCCTGATCGGATAACAAGCTTAGTGGATAAAGGAAATGCAGTGGACACATGACGCCTTGATTTTAATAAAGCATTTGATACAGTTCCGCATGACATTCTCACAGGAAAAAGAAAGAAGTGGGGATGATTAGACATAACAGCTCTAAGATGGATATGCGGCATGCTAAAGAAATTTGAACTCAAAGAGGACAAAAGAGCAATTCTAAATGGTTCAGCGTTCTGTTAGAAGAGGGAATTGAGCATGATTCCTCAGAGATCCGTTCCATTTTAATTCTGTTTTTCCCCTCATGAAAAAAATGATAGATGCACAGGAATAGGCAAGCCTGCATAGCTTGACCTCCATCAAGCCAAATGCAGCACCCTGGGCAGGTTGTGTGGCCTGTGAGGTATTTCACACACATTTTCAGTCTCAGGCAGGTACCATGGCAGGGAAGGATGTTGTGGGAATCTGTGGAGGGGTGTCCCATGAATCACTCAACAACCCAGACCCCACCTGCCAAACTGCTGCCACCTATTGGACCCATTCACTGGGTGCTTGTGCGGTCCATGAGCACCCAGCGGCATCCCACCCCTTCGTGAACCACCATTTTGTGTAAAAATGGCAGCTCAGGGATTTCTGGGAATCTAATCTGATGTAAATGGTGCAACAGTATAGGTGTAAATGGTCCTTGTTTGTTTGTTTCTTTTTTCCAAGTCAGTGCTTCACAGACTACAGCTTCTCTCTCCTTTTATGTATTTTTATGCATTTATTTATGACTTTTTTTTATTCTGCTCAATAATATAAATTTCTCTGAGTGGCTTATAATAAATAAACATAAACAACCACAATTGAGGTAAAAATAAAAATATAATATCTATATATATAAAAGCCCAGAGGCCTCCTCCAAGCCACTTATGCAAATAGGAGAGAAGGCAGAGGCATGGATTCGCCTACTGGTTGCTGATGTCACAATGACATTGCCAACCAATAGGCCAATCCACTGCCTCTGCATTCTCTCCTATTTGCATGTTTAAAAATTCTGAGCTCACTGTGCCTTCTATGGAAGTTCCAAGAAAAATAACTGTCATCAAGGGAAGTTCCAAGATAGAAAGCCAGAGGGTGCCTCCAAGCCACTTCTAGTTTTTGCCCTCTGGCGCCATCTAGCAACGTTTCTCAGAACTGCAGCCTTCTATGGAAGTTCCAAATTCTGAAGAAAGATAACTGCCAGGAGTAGGGATGTGCTCCGCTCCGATTAGGAGCGTAGAAGCAGTAGCGGATTGGCCTGCTCCGCCTTACCCACAGGCGGAGTAGGAGCGGACCGTGGACCCCCTAGAAGCAAGGCGAAGAGAAGCGACCATTTTTCGGAGCTCCGAGTTCAGGCGGAGCGCTCCGGTCGCCATCTTGAAAACATTTCGCCATAGGATTGCATTGCGGCAAATAATCGCGCATAACTACGATGTTTTTGAAGCTATCGCTCTGGAAATTCTTGTGCTCAGAGAGTCGTGGATGGGGGTCATTTTGAGACCACTCTCACCTCTCTGCGTTGTCCGTGTCGCGTGCTATATTTTTTTGAAAATCGGGTCAACCGCGCGGCTCAAACTGCGTTTCGGCTTTTCGCCCATAGGATTGCATTGAGGGAAAGAATCGGGGATAACTGGGGGGGGGGTTAAGCTATCATTCTGAAAATTCTTGTGCACAGAGAGTCGTGGATGGGGGTCATTTTGAGACTACTCTCAACTTTCTGCGTGCTGTGGTTCACGTGCAATATTTTGTTAAAAATCGGGGTTTGGGTTTTTTTTTATTTATTTTTTTATTTTTTTGGAAGCGATGACAGGCACATTCAACTCCCAATCCTGATGAGAATTGATCTCCTCAGAAAGCATCCTCCTCCAATCCCAGCGTTGGAGGGGGGACTAAGGCAGACCCACCCTGAGAACTTTCTGTTTTGTGTCTCTTTGTGGGTTGGCGTTCGTGGAGGGAACACTTAGTTAGTTAGTGCTCCTGCTTTGGACTTTGGAGATAGATTAGGATAGGTTTAGTTTGGCGTGTGTGTGTGTTTGTTTGCTTCTTTCTGACTTGTAGCTTAGTTTGCCCTGTGTTTTCCCCTTACTTTGATTTAATATAAACTTTATTTTTGAATTTTGGAGTGTGTGGTTGGGTTGGTTGCCCCCCCCCTTCCCTGTATTAAAGCCTGACTGTTCTGCTTTTGTGAAAGCTTTCTTTTGAAAGCATACACACACTTTTTGTCCCATTTCCCTACATTTATATTCTTAAACATATTTTATTATATTCTTTCACATAGTCTTAGTAGTCTATTAGTATACATTCTCATACATATTAGTAGTATTCATATTTTGTTCTTCTTATAGTAGTGGTTGGTTCTTTTCCCCCCTCCCCTCTCTTAAATCCTGATTGTGTTTCCTTCTATCTTCTATATACCAAAATATACCAAAAAAATTTGATTCTCTTTTTCTTCTCTGTGTAACTTGGACAGAGTGGGCTGCTTTTGTGCAGCCACAGATTGAGCATTTTGGGGAAAGCATACGCACACCATTTCCCTATTCTTAAACATATTATTATTATATTCTTTTACATAGTCTTAGTAGTCTATTAGTATATATTCTCATACATATTATTAGTAGTATTCATATTTTGTTCTTCTTATAGTAGTGGTTGTCCCATTTCTTGTCCCATTTCCCTACATTTATTAGTAATATTCTTAAACATATTATTATATTCTTTTAGATATTCTTAGTAGTATATATATATATTAGTATATTCTCATACATATTAGTAGTAGTATATTTTATTCTTCTTGTCCCATTTCCCTACATTTAAACATATTATATTCTTCTTATACATATTCTTAGTAGTACCTTATACATAGTATTAGTAGTATTAATATTTTATTAGTCATCATGAAAAGAGGAAGCAGGCGTGCTGAAAGCAGCAAGGCTCAGGCTGCCAGCAGGCTGCCTCTCCTCCTGTGAAAATCAAACGGGCAACTCCTTGGCTGACTGCTCCAAAACAGAAGCAGGACAAGCAGCAGGCAGAGCCACTCTCTTCTGCAACTTGTGCCCGGCGTTCTCTTTTTGAGGGTGGGAATGGGAAAAGTGCCCGTTTGCAAGAGGCACGTGGCAGCAGTGCCATTAGAGGAGGAGGAGTATCCCCAACTCCTTCATTCTCCTTTCAGCCCACGAGCCCGATGATGGACCTAGACGAGGTCCTCAGCACAGTGGAGGGGGGGGAGGAGGAGGAGGCGGTGGGCCTCCAGGATGTGGGGGCTGAGGAGGAGCAGCAGCAGGCCGAGGCTCTCTCCCCAGTCTCATCCCACACCCCTGTTTCTGTGGCAACACCAGAGAGCTCAGGCGGGCAATTGGTGGTGTCACCACGGAAACGAAAGACAAGCATCGTGTGGGACCACTTTGAGTTGGGAGCGGATCCCCGCTTTGCTGTCTGTCGCCACTGCAAACTCAGCCTAAGCAGGGGTTCATCGACAGGGCATTATGGAACCAGCAGCATGAAGATGCATCTTCATAGGCAGCACCAGGCGATCTTGCTGGGGAAAGAGGCGGGCAAGGCGACTGGTTCCAGGGGAAAGCCGAAGGCTGCTGCTGGCACTGCCACTCTAAGCTCTCCATCTCCCATCCCCACAAGGGTTAGGCAGGCAACCCTGCAGGACATGGGGTGGGGGAAGTATTGACCCACAAGATGGCGTTTTCCAATGCCCACCCAGGGTGCTACTGTGTTGGGGCATCTGCCGGGACTGACTCCTCCCCAATACTAGATCTATGACATGTCACTCTGCCTGCCCCTCTGCTAGCCTGTCCTCCTCGGTGACCGACTCGCTGGGATGGTTTGCGTTTGCAATGCGTGACTAACTGCAATGCTGGCTTAGAAACCAGCCATCACTTCCTTGTGCCCCCAGAAATGCCCGCAGCCTGCCTGCCTGCCTGCCCGCCTGCCCGCCTCCCCCGGGGTGCTGCTGTGGTGGGGCATCTGCCAGGACTGACTCCTCGCCTACTCTGCCTGCCTCTCTGCCCGCCTGGTGCCTGGTTTGCTCCCAATCGTCCTCCTCTGTGCCCCTCAAGGCGTAACTGCTGGCTTAGAAAGAAACAACCAGCCATCTTTGCCTCACTTTGCGCCCACTTATGGGTTGGTTTGCTATGCGTTAGTGCTCAAGCCATCCTTGCAGCACTACAATGCATGCTGCCTGCCTGCTTTCCCTCCCTTCTCCCCTTCCCGCCTTGCAGCGATGGTGTATGTGTCTTGCTTTGACTAAGGGGAGAAGTCCTTCCTGCGCTCACTTAGACTTTATCAAATTCAATAATCCCTTTTTCAAATGTGCAAGAAGATTTAGGGTTATCTCGTGGCATGTTGGGATTGCCTTGGAACTGGCCCCATTGAGCTGTCTGCAATTGCAACTTTAAATCCCTGACATACTGGAGTGTTCAAATTTCAAAAGTTCCCCTAACATCAGGGGATGATGGGATTGCCTTGAAACTTGGTGTCCATGGGGACACATGGGTAAGCTGTCATGGGACCAAAGGATAGGTTTCTAACGTGCAAATTGACGTAGTTGTAGAATGGGACTTGATTTGGGGTGAGTTAAAAAGTTTAAGCCGCGCCAAAAATCAGGGGATGATGGGATTTGCTTGCAACTTGGCGTGCATGTGGACACATGGATAAGCTCTCATGGTGCCGAGTTTGAGGTTTCTAACATGCAAATTGACGGAGCTATCCCAAGGGGTGTGAATGGGGTGCCCGATTTTCATAAATTCCCCAAAAATCAGGGGATGATGGGATTGCCTTGAAACTTGGCGTCCATGTGGACACGTGGATAAGCTATCATGGTGCCGACTTTGGGGTTTCAAACATGCAAATTGACGTAGTTGTAGAATGGGACAATTTGGGGTGAGTTAAGCCATGCCAAAAATCAGGGGATGATGGGATTTGCTTGCAACTTGGCGTGCATGTGGACACATGGATAAGCTCTCATGGTGCCGAGTTTGAGGTTTCTAACATGCAAATTGACGGAGCTATCCCAAGGGGTGTGAATGGGGTGCCCGATTTTCAAAAATTCGCCAAAAATCAGGGGATGATGGGATTGCCTTGAAACTTGGCGTGCATGTGGACACGTGGATAAGCTATCATGGTGCTGAGTTTGAGGTTTCTAACGTGCAAATTGACGGAGCTATCTAAAGGGGTGTGAATTAGGGTTATGGGTGGTGCGTTAGAGGGTAGAGCCGCGCCAAAAATCAGGGGATGATGGGATTTGCTTGCAACTTGGCGTGCATGTGGACACATGGATAAGCTGCCCTGGTGCCGAGTTTGAGGTTTCTAACATGCAAATTGACGGAGCTATCCCAAGGGGTGTGAATGGGGTGCCCGATTTTCAAAAATTCGCCAAAAATCAGGGGATGATGGGATTGCCTTGAAACTTGGCGTGTGTGTGTATATGCCCATGAGGTGTCATGGTGCCAAACATGAGGTTTCTAACTTCAACGGAAAAAAAGTTGTTTACTTTTTTAGCTTTCAATGCAACCCTATGGGGGGGCAAAAACGGAGGTCCGGATCCGGATCCGGAGCTCCGAGCGGAGCGGAGCGGAAGTGGGCGGAGCGGGGGCGGAGCGGAGTGACCCGCTCCGGAAAATGGCGGATCTGCAAGTGAAGCGGAGCGGGGGGTCCGTGCACACCCCTAGCCAGGAGCTTCCGGCCTAACAGAGGGGCCAAAACCCACTAATCTCCTCACCAGACTGCTCCTCTACACCTGTCATATGACAGGCTTTTTTGCTAGTAAAGCTATAAAATCAAAAGCAACTTAAAATACAACAGGAAAAAAACCTCACCGCAGATCCAATATATATAAAAAAACAACCCACACCTTTTAAAATGCAGAGTACCAGACTACAGGCCTGCTTGGACAGAAAGGTCTTCACGGGGATGGTGCCAGGCAAAGCTCTCTGGGAAGGCTTTTCCATAAGTGGAGTGCCACTACCAAAAAGGCCCTGTCCCTAGTAGTTACCCATCTCATTTCATTTGGCAAGGACACTCAGGGAAGGGCTTCTGAAGGTTGGAATATGTGCAAATTAGTGCTGTGCCAAAAAATTATCCCATTTTTTCCCAACCGTTCTCATTCAATTTCATAAAAAAAGAAATTGCATTCCAAAAAAAAATTCAAAGTTGAAGAAAAAAACATGGGTTGGGTTTAGGTTTCTTGTGCTTCCCTTACTTAAGAGGTGGATGAGATGTAGGCACAAGTGTCTTGTTTTTCATGGTAGCATCATCTAATCAGTTGATGATGATGCCGCTTGAAGTAACAGCTGTTAAAAAAAAATTGTACAAACAACAACGACAAAAATGGTGAACCCTTCCTGTGAGGAACCATTTTCAGGTGGGAGTGAAATGAAAACTCTGGCAAATGAGGTTGGGAAGGTGAGAATTTTAAGTGACTTTCTCTTTGGGGAAGAGGACAGGATTTCCTCTTAACTTTTTACATGTAGGTCGTGGCTAAGGATCTTCTTTCTTTTCTTTTTAATATATTTTTTAAAAAGAACTTTAAAAACACCCCTCCTGCAATTGCAGGAGCCCAAGGGCTCATCTACACGAAGCAGGATAATCCACTATGAAAGCGGTATATGAAAGGCAGGAGCCACACGACTGCTTTTTTTAAAAAACAAAACAAAACTATTTTTATTGATTTTCAAGTAAGGACAAATACAATAAATACACAGAGAGTAAAAGAAAACACTCAACAACAATATAAATGTTCCCACAGCACCACTATAAAAAAACATGGGTGTTCATTCCTTCAGTAAGCACTTGGTACAGAAAAAGATGCAGGTTAAGTTAGAACCTCTGACCAAAAGGATTCCTGAGTCATTGGGGGTCTAGGTTCGCCAGGATTCATATTAATAAATGTGAAAAAGTCCAACCAGTTTTCCACAAATGTGTCTGATGTTATTTCTCCTCTTGCTAACCTGCTATGTTGTGTCAATTTATCATTTAAAGCTAGTTTCCAAATCTTATCAAACCAGCGTTGATGGTCAAAAGGTCTGTCGCTTTTCCAGAATTGGGCAATTTCCCACCTGGCTGCAACCAGCAAATGGGTGACCAAGGCTTTGGGAATAATGTTTCTATTGGCATTCCTAAAAATAGAAAGTAGAGCCAGTGCTGGGTCAGTTTCTACTTCAACATTAATAATGTTTGTAATGGTTTGGAAAACCCTTGACCAAAAAGTTTTGACCTGTTGACATTCCCACCAAAGATGAATATAAGTGCCAGGAACGGAGCAACCACGCCAACAGTGCGGGGATATATTAGCACTAATATGGTGCAGTCTAACAGGGGTGATATACCACCTGTGAGTGATTTTCAGAGTGAGCTCTTTAACTTTTGCTGATATTGTTTTATAGGGTGCTGATTGCCACAAGCTTTTCCATTCACCTTCAGTGAAACTGGTGCACAGATCATGTTCCCAAATCTTTTTAACCCTCCCTTATCTGGGAATTGACAATTCAACATCATGTGATATATATCAGAAGCTCCCCCTTTAACCTTTCTAGAATAAGTCAGGCAAGCTTTCTCAAATATAGTAAGCAAGCGTGGAATGTTATGGAATTGATATAGAGCATTTGCAAAAGAGACTTTTTGCAGTTTTTGGAGCCAGGTACAAGGGAGTAGGCTCAGTTTTGCCTCTAATTGTTGCATTGATATGATTTTTCCTTGTATAAAAAGATCACGAATATGGAAAAAACCTTTTTCTTCCCAGCCTTCAAATTGTCTGTACTTAAATTGATCTCTGAATCGGGGGTGGTCTAAAATCGGGGTTAGGGGGGAAGGGGATGGTGCAAACCATTTTGCCCACTTTGCCCATACCTTTAAATTTGCTTTTAAAAATGGGTTATTAATTGTTTGAATATGTTTTTTCAGTGTTGGAAGGAATGGGGCACGACTGCTTTATAGTGGTACTGAACTGCACTGAGAACTGTTGGGGCCCATTGAGACTGGGGCCTTAGCTAGACCTAAGGTTTATCCCGGGATCGTCCCGGGGTCATCCCTGCCTGCTCCCGGGATCCTCTGTGTGTCATTTACATGAACAGGGAGGACCCCGGGACGATCCCGGGATAAACCTTAGGTCTAGCTAAGGCCATACTATATACCGCTTTCATACTGCTATATGCTGATTTGTGTGGCTCCTGCCTTTTCTATACCACTTTTATAGTGGAATATCCTGCTTGGTGTAGATGAGCCCCAAGACTCTTCTCCAGCCTGGCAGCTCTTTCTGAATTCTGAGGTGACCATGTGACAACACCTCTCCTATAGGCATTGAGGAAGGGCTCCCAGGGCGTGGAAGCTCTGGAAAGGAGGAACAAATGGGGTTTTAGGGCTTTAGAAACATTTTCTTCTCATCGCAGCAACACAGAGTAAGCAAGATAAGGGTTTTTTCTAAAGGTCCAACAGCCCCATTTGTTCTTGCTTTGCAACAGACCGGGACTTTTTGCCAAGCTTCTGCAGCCCTTGAATTCTTCCTAAATGCCTATTGGGGAGGGCAAGGTCACATGTTCTTATGGGAGTTGAAGAAGTGCTGAAACGAGTTTCCTGCTGGGGACATTTTTAGAGTAAATAAAATAAAATAAAATAAAATAGGTAGAAGATCTTATGTTCACCTCTCTCTTTTTTTTTTTTTTTTTAAAAAGAATGGTATGTAGAAACCTAGTTGCCGTCCCCAAGGCAAAAAATCTCCAAAATTCTCCTTCTTCCTGTGAAAGAGGCAGGGGGGGGGAAAACACCTCTTTTGCAGGGAGAGAGAGAGAGAGAAAATGCCAGAAAATAGGGACAGGTTTCGGCACAGCACCAGTATACATAAAACACTTCTCAGTCTTAGTTCCTTAGGTGTATATTTGTCTTTCATCTAATCACTATGTTGGGAATTTAATTAAACAATGAGAGAATGTTAGAAAGAGACCCTTCACTTTAAAATAGTTTCCCCCCCCCCATCAACTGCACAGAAGAAGCCTCCAAATTTCTCATGTGCCTTAACTGATGGATACTTTACTCAGCAAGAGAAAGATGGCACTGTAATCTTTTAGTGGTAATAACTATTTCAAAAAATAGCTCTTTCTTCTTTTTTTCACAAGATGTCCTCGTTAGAAACATTTTGAACTAATAAGGAGACAAGCTAGTGTGCATCAGGTGTACTGTGGGCTGAAGTGGAGGAGTGCTTTTTGATTGTGTCACATTGTATTTAGGGATGGGTGAGAAATTCATTTAGCTCACATTTTAATGCAAACTTAGGAAATTTGCACTTCCTGAACCTACAGATGAACCAAAATGCAGTTACATGGCTATATTTGCAATTTTCAGAATTTTGCTTTGGAGCATGCAAATAAAAACGCATGCAAAATGTGCATATTAAAGAACACTGCACCTAAAATGTGCATTTTATGGGAAAGTCCAGATGAAAATTATTTATTTTAGGATAAAACCACTAGCAAAAATGTATACACTTGGGAAAGTGTATGTAAAGTGTGTATACTTTTTGAAGTGCCTACAAAATGAATATTTTTTTAAAAAAACCAAAATAAACAAAAATGTGTATATTTGGGGAAATGCACAAGAAAACTGCAAACTCTTGCAGAGCAACAGCAAATGGGTTTTCAGATAAAATGGGATAAAATGAAGTTAGCATTGGGTAGAAATGAGAAACAGAGCAAAATCAACCTTGATACATCCGTCCATTCCTAATTGAATCACACGGCATCATACCTTTTCTTATTGTATTTCTAAATAACCCATTTTGTTAATGATGTTTAGTCTGTGCATTCTTGTGCAGCCTCCTCTCTCCCAGATGAGTAGAACAAAGCAGACGTCATGCAATAGGGTGATCATATGAAAAGGAGGACAGGGCTCCTGTATCTTTAACAGTTGCATAGAAAAGGGAATTTCAGCGGGTGTCATTTGTATATATGGGGAACCTGGTGAAATTTCCTCTTCATCACAACAGTAAAAGCTGCAGGAGCTATACTAGAGTGACCAGATTTAAAAGAGGGCAGGGCACCTGCAGCTTTAACTGTTGTGATGAAGAGGGAATTTCACCAGGTTCTCCATATATACAAATGACACCTGCTGAAATTCCCTTTCTTTATGCAACTGTTAAAGATACAGGAGCCCTGTCCTCCTTTTCATATAGTCACTCTATCACACAATGAAATGTTTCTTGGACAGCCGTCCTCAGCTACATGAATTGAATGGCTGTAGGGACAGAACCGTCCTCCATAGTTTGGCTTAGCTTCGGTAAGCACATTTTCTTCCCCCCTCTATCACTCTGCAGAGGACTAGAAATGTGTGGACATTGTGTTCCCTTCCTTGTTGCTTTCTCAGCAGTAAATACAGCCCTGGGAAACACTTGGGCCTTAGCTAGACCTACCTGTTATTGCATGACAGAGGGGTGAAGATCTCGCAATGTTTTTATTGCAAGATCCCCCCCTCTGTTTATACGTGGTGTGCAACAGCCTTAGAAGGAGGGGCGTCGCTGCCACAACACAGGCTCTGAACACCAGGCCTGGCCGCGGCTACTCCCTGCTAAGCCAAGCACCACCGCTTGATACGCCTGAGGCGAGGGATAAAAACCACCTTCCTCCAAACTATGTGGAGAAAGGGGTTAAATGGAGAAGGATTTCAATATATAAAATAATACACTGTGAGTTATATGCTCTGAGGTGAATAATTGTCAGAGTGGGTGCTAGATGGATAAACTTCAGATGATAAATGCCAAACAGACACGTGGGATTTTTGTGATAGTTAAAAACAAAATAATTAAAATTTATTTTAAAAGTTCACAAGCTTTGTTCCAAAATAAAACATTTAAAAACCTTTTTGAAACCTTTCATCCAATCCTTTCACCCATTCACAAGCACACTTTTCTTTCTCTCACACAATCACTCTTGAACTTTATTATCAGTATTGTTTATTATACACAAACTGCCTATCTCCGCACCCCACTCTCAAAAGACACCACTCTCTACCCTGAACCTCAAATTCTCCAGACCCAAGTACTCTAAACACAGAGAGCTAACACACACTTTTACCTAAAAAGTCTCCCCCAATCCCCTCAGTCATTCCCTTATATATATATATCACTCCTCCCTGTCCCCAGACATTCTAACTCCACCCACTCAGGCCAACAACCACAGACTTACAAACTTCAGACACACATTTGGGAACTGACTTGTGGGGTGTAACGCCACAGTCGCGTCCACCATTTTTTGTTTTCTTAAAGGAGAAGATGCGCATGAGTGCTTGTGCACAAAAGGTAAAGGTTTTTTTTTTAAAAAAATCCCCCACTCCCCCCCCTGATGGGTGCAGGGCTCCTGAGGAGGTCTGCACCTCGTGTGTGGGTCCCGGCTCCTCGCAAGGAGCAGGGACAAACTGCAACACCTGGCCACACATTCCATGGACTCGGGCTAATGGAAAAACTGGGCTCAAAGGGTAGGGAGAGATCCTGGGACAAGGGAGGGGTCATCCCTCTCTGATCCCGGGATCCCTTTTGTGTCATGTGAATGCACAGTGATGATCCCAGGGATTGCCCTGAGATTTCGCCCTGTCTACTTATGGCCTTCGTTATAGTGGCCTTCTAGGCCCTGTTCAGAAGTCACCTTAAACCACGTCTTTAACCATGACGTGTAAGGCAAAAAGCCTCATTCACTGTGGTTAAAGCCATGATTTAAGGCATCTTCTGAACAAGGCCACAACAACAGCAGGAAGATTTTCTACCCCTTGGCCTCCCACTATCATCATCATTGTGATAATTGTAGGAGGGAAGCAAAGTGTTTACTGAGTGAGCATGAAGAGGAAAGCAGTTCCAGGAACACCAGCAAAGAAGTGAACCCTAGAGCAGCAACCATTTTAACATTAGTCGTAATAAACTTGTGCAACAAGGGTGGGCAACTTTGGAGGGCCTGAGGGGCAGTTTTGGCCCCTTGGATCCCACTGGGGGCTGCTGCCCCTGCAGCAATTGTTGCTGCTGCCCAACCAAATTGCCACTGAATTTTGCTGGTGCAGCAAACGCTGGCTAAAAAAACAACCCAATTTCCACTTTATAAACAAGGAGTACGGTAAGCGTGCATTTCGTCGTAAAGGCAAATCACACTCCCAGAAAACACGGACGTGTGCAATTTCCCATTAAAACGAAGTCATGCTCACTGTTTGCCTTGTTTTGCAGGGGAAATGCATCTTTTGACTACCACCGTGCCACTGAAATTTGGTGGTATAGTGGCACTTTGGGGAGGGGGGGAGGATGTGACAGGGACCACAAAATAGTCTGGGTTGCATTTGTCTTGCAGGCTGTATGTTGCCCACCCCATTATACAGTGCTAACATTTGTTTGTTCCAACTTCCAGTCTTCTTTGGCATCACTTCCCCCCTCTATATTTGCAGCCATCACCACCATTGCAAGCTAAATCAGCGTGGGAACTGGGAGGCTACAACCAGCTACACCTCTCCTATTGTCCTTGCTATAAATATTGACAAGTCCAGAGAGCAAGGTGGCTCAGATTGAACTGAGGGAAGAGACAGGATGAATTGGACACCTTTCTCTCAACCAGCAGAAGTCAGAAGTGTTTGGCAATACTGCCAGTGGGTTGCATTTGCTGAGGATTGTTGTTATTGGCATGCGGAGATGTGTGGAGTGACTACTGCCAGCCACTGCTTCCAAGCTGAAACATTTGGAAGTAAGTGAGAAGTAGGATATTGTGCCTTCTTCTACCCTAACCTGGACAGAAAACCTGGGCCAAAGCAATAAATCAAAATCAACCCCTCTCCATTCCTGCCTCCATTAGCATGGCAAGGGGAATTGTGCACTTTCCAGAAAGTGCGCTGGTACTCCCCTCTGCTCCAGTGGGGGCCTTAAAGGCCCTCTTAGCGCAAGGTAACCTTCAGTTAAGAGGGCCTTTATGGCCCCCACTGGAGCAGGGGGGTGGGAAAGCATGCTTTCTAGAGCCTCCGCTGCATCAGTGGTGGCTGCCATTAACACAGTGGCCAGTGCTGGTGGGTGCCAAGTGTTCATGAGTTTTGCAAGCACTTAGCAGGAGCTTGTGAAGCCCGGTTTGTGGTGACAGACTACAGCGGAGGCAGGGTGAGTGCTCTCAGGGCAAGTGCTTGCCGAGTGTGGCTGCACCTAATCTATGGTAGACATGATTGGGACCTGACAAGACCCCATAGGCCAGCAATGAGCTACCTAATCTATGGTAGACATGATTGGGGCCCATTGACAAGAACCTCCTGGACTTGCTCCTCTTGACAGTTGTAACCTGCTTGTTCACCTGCCTCTTGCTCTGGCCCAGACGATGGTGGTTGTGAGAAGGAGGAGTGACAGATGCCATGGCCTGCTTGCTCATTGGTGAACAAGGGATAGCAATAATGAGGATGAGAACAACGGCACCTGGTGATGATAGTGGTGAGAAGGTGGACTCACTGAGGGTGTCTTGCCCAAGGCCCTCAAAACTTGAAGCTGACATGGCTGGCACCCATGAACTAACCCTGAAGAACTGGGGGTGGGTAGAATAGAGAGAAAGGGCTGTTGGTCTTCCAAATACATTTGGGGAGCCAACTTTTTGGGATGACTCCTTGTACCCTGCAATACAAAGGGCCATCCACACATTGTATTTTGCTAATAGGTATATGATATTCAAAGTCTTTACTTCCAGCAATACTACTTTTCCTGAAGAACAATGTGATGTCAATGACAAGATCACACTGGGGGCGGGGGGGGGGGGGGTTAGTTAGTGATGACACACAAAATAAAATTGAATTGTTATTCCCCCTTCCTCCACTCTGCCCCTTCTGTATCTTAACTCTATTCCAGTGGGCATACTCTGTAGGTAATTAAATTCAGGTTCTCTTACTCATCTGGATTTTTGGACTGCTATTTGTAACTTAAATTTATTTATACCCCTCCAGGCCTTGTATGAAATAAATATATGGTTTTGTTTCAAAGTTTTATGCACTCGGTGGAGGGCATGTGCACTTGTATTTATTGTACTAATTTAACCATATTTTCAAAACATGCCATTTCAATATTCAGAGTATTGAGAGGGCTTGGGTAGTGGGGTGGTTCTTCTAAGTCACGGATATATATTTTTTAATGCAGTGTTTGCATACTCAGGACAAAGTCCTGGTAAACATTCTCTCTTCTTTTGAATCCAATTTGCTCAGGTTCTTCCCTGCAACTGAAGTGTTGACAAAATATTTCCTGCCGTTATACATGCAGCAACAATCCCTTTCTTGCAAAGGGATTGCAAAATGTCTGAATAGGGATGGAAGGATGGTTTGGGTGTTTAGATCCTGTCCACACATTACCTTTTTCTCCAGTAAGTGGGTCAGCCATTATCTTCTTTGCAGCCATATGCCTCTGCCAGAAGCTTAATCATTCACAGAGAGTTTCCACATGGCTTCCTCATCGCTGATGCGCATGTGTTAAGCATGGATATCGCTGATGCGCATGTGTTAAGCACGGATGTTTGAGCTGGAGCAGACTACACCAGTAGACTTCTACAGGAGCTGGAAGCTTGTGTACTTCGGAAGGCTTGTACAAAGAGGTCCACATGCATAGGCGTTCCTACTCCTAATGTGTGGTCATCATGGATGGGGCAACCATGCAATTCTGGGGGCAGATGGCCTTAGGCAAACTCTTATTTCTCAGCCTTACCACTGCACTATCCAGAACTCTAATAATGGGGTAATAATACCTTCCAGGCTTGTCATAAGGATTACAACAAGAAATGTATGTGAAGTATCTCAAACACAGTTTGAGACATACTTGTTTATGCAGGCTTTCTCTGGCATATAATAGCTCACAATTCCAAAACCAATTCAAGGTGCTGGTTTTAACCTATAAAGCCTTACACAGCTTGGGACCACCATACCTGATGGAACGCCTCTCCCGACATGAACCTACCCATACACTGTGCTCAACATCTAAGGTCCTCCTCCAAGTGCCTACTCTGAGAGAAGCTCAGAGGATGGCAACAAGGGAGAGGGCCTTTTCAGTGGTGGCCCCCCAATTCTGGAATGATCTCCCCATCAAGGCTCGCCAGGCGCCAACATTGTTATCTTTTCGGCGCCAGGCCAAGAACTTTCTCTTTTCCCTGGCATTTAACAGCATATGCTGATTTTATAACTGACCCGAGAATAGTTGTTTAAATGGATATTGTTGTTTTTATACTTTTAGTGGTTTTAAACTTTGTATATCTGTTTTAACTTTTGTAAACTGCCCAGAGAGCTTCAGCTATGGGGTGGTATATAAATGTAAATAAATAAATAAATAAATAATGATACCGCTCCATTTTACTGTTTTTGTATTGCTCCCTTTATTTATTCAGTTTCGTTATTGGAGTTGGAACTGTTGATTGATAGTGCATTTTAAATAGTGATTTCTGTTTAGAGATCTTATTATACTCAGCGATATAAATAAATAAATAAATAAATAAATAAATTGTGTTGATATATGTGTCCTTGCCTGTGGCGCAGCATGAGACGGGCGAGCCTGTGAAAGAGCTCTCCGGAAGACGCAACAATCATTACAAAGCAATCTTGTGCTGTTGGTGTGAAATAACCATGCATAAGCAGACGTAAAGTCGGCGATGACAAACATGGCTTTGGTAATCAGGCAATTACCACTCCTTCTCGAGCCGATGAGCTGGGCAAGCCAAATTTTAACTAGAGTTAAATAGAAATGCTTGAAGAAACAATTACTTACCTTAGTTTGCCAGCCTGATGGAACCTACGTTAAAGCTGCCGTCGCTGCAGGCGCTGCAAGCTTAATTTTAATTAGAAAGTAAATGTAAGTTTAATACAATGAAAATTGTCAGCACGGCTGAAATACCTAGAGCCAATTTGACACAATTTATCATGCATTCGCATTAGATTAAAACTCTATGCCGTGGCAAGGCATGTTAATAGCGTATATTCGGGGCCAGATGAAAGTGTGTAGAGACTTCCAGTAAACAGGGCCACAATTATCAATGTTTTAAATGGCACAGATGAGGCATTAGGAAGAGCACGTGAATGCAGTCCACATTGTACAAAGGGAATATTACTCAAAATGGAATGATGACTTAAACTAGAAAATATGAATTTTTGCCCTTTTCAACAGTGTCACCACCAGTTTGAGGGGCATGCAAGACACCCTTGACTTAGGGCTGGCTGATCCCTAAGTCATGGTTTCAACAGTAGCACCACCTTACTCAACCTCACATCACTTGATTACTCAACACTTGATGACTCTCAGGGGGGAAAAAGTGTGAACACTT
Organism: Elgaria multicarinata webbii; assembly: GCF_023053635.1. Classification (NCBI taxonomy): domain Eukaryota; kingdom Metazoa; phylum Chordata; class Lepidosauria; order Squamata; family Anguidae; genus Elgaria; species Elgaria multicarinata. The sequence continues at coordinate 11,883,440 of NC_086175.1, read as the reverse complement.
TTGCAGAAAAGTGTAAACTATAGTCTGAAGAGCCTGCTTGAGTTGATGTTGGTGGCACAACAAGCTCTATGCGTTGTAGAGATGTGCATACAAAACCTACGTTTGTTGAAGTTCTCCAAATTCCACCCAAAAGATCATTCGATCTTGTGTCCGTATCAGATGACGATCATTGCTTTTTTGCTTTTCTTGTGAATGTTTTTGCATGTTTTACTTCTTGTGCATTTTTAAATGTACACATTTCCCCCCATTGATTAAAATGTGTTTGCACACATTTTTCAAATGTATACCTGCTTTTGAATGCATTTTTTTTGTATCTGATCAAAACAAAACAAAAACCACCCTGAAAGGAATTTCTCATACATCCCTAAAGCACAGCAATCGATATGGGATGGCCGATTCACAGATATGCAAGTAGTTACTTATAACAACTGATTAACATGAACGAATGGACTGGCCCTTATGTTTCCATACACTGGGCCCCCAATCTGGATTGGGACTGCAAGGCAGAGAGGGTTAAGCTCCTATCCCCACTAGTATCCAAAATTAGATTGCTTCCCCTGAACTTAAATTTGATTTTAAAAATTGGTAAAAAAACACACACCACCTGATGTCATGTCACAGCAAAGCTCCACTTACATTACATAGGTATCCACACATACAGTGCAAATGCACATAGGTGCCCACATGAGCCAGAACCCAAATCATGGAGGGTTCAGCAAATATGTCGTCCTGGTGTTGTCTTGTTTTATGAAACATGCAGGCCTAACTGTATTGCTAGAGAAATTGTCCTGTGAGTTGACCCATTTCTGTTGTCTAATTTATATTGTGCAGCTGGGAGGATGGCTTAAAACAGCCTTCCCAAACTGGATGCCCTCCAGATATGTTGGTGTGTAACACAGTAAGGTTCAGATCATTCATAAGGCAGGGCAGGACCCATGGGTCACCTTTGCTAGTCCCAAGCACTCCATCCTCCCCATCTGGATTTCGGCCTGAAAGACCCCAAGTAGGAATGCGTGGAGAATAAGTTGTAATCAAGTACAATTTCTGATATTGCACAATGCCATTACTGATCGTGGGGTATGTCGGTCAAGGTATCAGACTTAGCTTCCCATTTCCTGGCTTTGTGGAGCATGAGCCAACATGAGAGAGGCTTAATTCTGGTCTTAAGCTGGTAGGTCTTTTGTTTGTGTGCTTGTTTGTAACAATTGAGGGGAGTTGATCCAATGTATCCACATACAACCTGATCGTTAGTGGGTTTTTTATGGAAATGTCCACATTCATTTACATTGCCTTTATTACCTTCAAGTAATATTATCGCATGGCCACATTTGGCTACGTAGCATTGCAGCAGCATCCCATTCACCGCTGCATCATCCTTGTGACTAATCCGGGAAGAAGGAAGCAGGAGCACAAGGGTACAAGGGAAGTGGGAGGATACAGTAGCAGCAGTAGCCTAACACAACATCCATACTTATTCAGGAAAAAAATTCCCCAGCCGAACTTGCAAGTTTCTGCCCCCAGATAAAACTGATCCCTATTAGCACAGATCCCTATTTATTTATTTATTTATTACATTCCTATACCACTGAAACTGTCTGGGCATCTCACAACAATTAAAACCATAAAATACAACATGACACATTGGACATGTCTACACCTATGGGTGTAGGGGGCCAGAGAGGGGGCGATCCCGGACTTACCTACTTCCGGGATCCTCATCCTCTGTCTACATGCGGTGCGCAACATCCCGGGAGGACGGAGGACATCGCGCCCGCCATTTTGTTTAATTTATTTTATTATCGAAAAAGAGCACAGGAGTGCTTCTGCGCAAAGGTAAGTTTTTTAAAAATAAAAACATAGTCCTGCTCCCCCCACCCCACCCTAGTGGTTCTAGTGGTTACTCGCAAGGAGCTGGGATGAAAACGGGATGCCAGGAGCATGGAAAAATCGGGATAGAAGGGTAGGGTGATATCCTGGGAAAAGGGAGGGAAGTCCCAGGACCATGGGAAAAGTCAGGATAGAAGGGTAGGGCAATATCCGGGGAAAGGGTGGGATATCCCAGGATCATGGAAAAGTTGGGATAGAAGGGTAGGGTGATATCCCGGGGAAAGGGAGGGGTCATCCCTCCCTGCTCCCCAGATCCCCTGTGCATCATCCCGGGGCGTTTACTGGGATATCGCCCCGTCTAGCCATGCCCATTATAAAACTACAGTGTAAAATAAAAATTAAAAAAAAAACAGAACAAAACCTAACAGCAAGGCAAAGCTTTAAAATACAGAAACAGATTTCAAACCACAGAATGAAAAGACTATTGTTCTGTTACCTTCCCAGAATCTTTAGGTTAACAAATAATATCCGCAGTCATAGTAAGAAATAATCATCATAAATTAACTGCAGCAACAGCAACATTTTAAGACAATGTAATCTCGCTTTTTATTAGGCTATATGCTGTTGGTTGCATAATCAGAGCCAGAGCCCATGTTTATCAGAAAGATTATTTGCACAGTGCCAGGCAGTATTTTAACAAAACAAATGCAATAAATCAACACAAATAGCTTTTGAAACAAAGGGAATGCTGACAGTATGGGAGAGAACTGGTGGGAAAAGGCTATCGCTCAAATATTTATAATAATAGAGAAATCATCTTTTTTTGTGCGCCACTTTATTCCTTTCGCCTGCAATCCTATACCCGTTTACCTGGGACTAAGCCCCAATTGGGCTCAATAGGATTAACTTCGGAGTAGAAATGCCAAGGATTGCCTTGTAAGTTACACAAATACATGATTTTGCTTTCCATGGTTATTCTCTGTTTGCCCAAGAGTAAAATGGCCACACTTTTGTTCCAAGGATGCAGCACATTAACCTAAAGGATACAGAAACTACTGCATAGTTTCCTAGATCAAGGGCCTTGCTAGATGAACGGTTAGCCTGGTGCAAGCCCCGGGCCCACCCCTGTGTGTCCAGATGATGCACAGGGGATCCCAGGCTCAGGCAGGGGTAACCCTCCTTTGGATAACCGGCACTGCTTTTGGCCCAGTATTTCCCATGGTCTTGGGCTGAGCCTGAGACCATGGGCTTGTAGACTGGGCTGCCGCTTTCCCCGGCTACCACAATTACTCATGAGTAGCCAGAAAAGCAGCAGATGGGGCGCAGCGCTCTGTAGGAATGCTGGGCCCATCGGGGCAGAGGGAGAGATCAGGGTGGGGAGATCGCAGGGGGAAGCGGGGATCGTGGGGGGAAGCGGGGATCGTGGGGGGAAGCAGAGATCATGGGGGGAAGCGGAGATCGCGCAGGGAATCGCAGCCAGAGTGGGGAAATTGAGGATGGGGGAGCGGGAAACCCTTTTTAAAAAAAACACTTACTGTTGCTGGTGGTGCGCTCCTGCACACCTGGCCCTTTAAGTCAAAAACAAAATGGTGGACACAACGGGGCTTTTCTGTAGCCCGTCATGTCTGATGTGTGGATAGGAGCGACAACCTGCACTACTTGTAGCGCGGGCTGGCCCTTCCACACACCCGGATTTTCAGGTAGGTCCAGCAAGACCCCAACTGTGGTTTACTCAAGGCATCCTTTTTGCGGGACAACAGGTGCCTGAAAGCTGCGAAAATTCAGCAGCTTGTTGCTTCAGGGGTGGATTTCAGAAGGCTGAAAAGATCAGCATCATCTTTTTATTGTAGACATTGATAGAACAAATTGCTCTCAAATAAAATGCCTTTCCAAAGAATATTCATTATCAGTAACTAGCACTACAGTTTGGTATGGATAGAGCCAATATATATCATGCACAAACAAGACAGTATTTACCAGCAAAGAGTTACGGTTTCATCCCTGCAAGCATGCTCATCACCTAGTTTGCTTATTCTGTGGGCCATCACAGAATAATCCCCAGAAATGGAACTTTCATATCACCGGATACCAGTACAAACACAATGCTTTTTACTTGAAGTAGTTCATATTGGAAGAATGACATTAGAAGAAGAACTTTGGAGGGAGGAGGTTTGGGACAGAGATGCCTGTGCATGCAAGGGTTGACTTTGCACTTTAAGCCTTCTGGGATAACTCTGGGGTTCAGGGGTTAATAGGGTGAACCACTCCCTCAGTGACTAGGGAAGAAGTAGTAGGAATTGCCTAGTTATCATTGGGTAATTTGTCTAAAGTTATTTCAGTAAACTTCCAGGTTTAAAAATATTTCTTCCCCACACTCAGGCCATAGCTAGACCTAAGGTTTATCCTTGGATCATCCAGGGGTTAAACCTGTTCATCTAGGTGACACACAGGGGATCCAGTGCTCAGGCAGGGGTGAACCCTGGATGATCCCAGGATATACCTTAGGTCTAGCTGTGGCCTCAGTCTCATGTCAGTTCACACATCCAACAGTGAGACATTAAATGTTCACTAACCAAGAGACGAGAGATCAAAATCAATTGATGTACATTGCACTCGAATGTTTTGCTATTTCCAGAGTGAGATACACAGAACTAATTGAGATCTCAAATTTATTTTTAGTATTTCAAAAGACTGTTTGGAACTTCATGGATACAGGGTCAAGCTCAGAGTTATTATGCAGCTTATCAGTAGATACCAGCAACATACAAGTTTATTGTATGCAATAAACTTGTATTGTATACAAGTTTAACACATGTATAAAAACATTCTCCTTGACACAATGGTACAGCATGTATAGCATATAGACTATGGTTATAAACCTAGCACTGATAACCAGAAGGGAGGCATAATGTGACCTTTGCCACCTAGCAGAAGACCAAGAGCCAAAAGGAGGCTGCACCTCCCAGAAAGAACATCATGGCAAAGGAGGCCCTATCCATTGGCCAATGAAATTGGAACTACTCCAATACTTGCATTCCTTTTCTGTCTCCATTGCCTTCAACCATGTCTGTTAGATAGTTAACCCTTGGGAAGGGATCATATTGTATTTTAATATCTGTACAATGTTTGTAGGTATTAAATAATGGTGACAATAATAATAATAATCACTAGCAGGTTGTTATGTTAATTGTTATTTTTAAGTCACTTTCTGGCCAAAGGCCCTGATAAAAAGTGATTAAAATACATAATGAAAAGAGAATGATGAAGTTACAAACAAATAAAGCAGCAGACAACAGCAACATCAAATATCAAAGATAAAAAGTTAAACATTAATGATTAGGGAGCTATCAAAAATAAACACCCATCATGGGAGAGGAACAGCAACAGCAAAAGCAAATAATAAAAAGTACAAAGAAAAAGGATGGTTTTTGTATTTGTTGGTTCTTGGGGTTTTATTGTTGTTGTTGGGTATTGTTGTTGTTGATGATGATGTTTGGTTTTTTGGTTTTTAATGGAGGCAGCCAGATGCCCCTCCTGGAGATCAGAATGGCAATTTTTCCCAATTCTTCAGTTTTCCTTAGCTATGTTACCATCCAAGACACATGAATGCAGAAGGTTTCGTATGAAATTCCCTCTTCCTCACCAATTCACAACCCATCTCACTGAGAGCTCACAGCTTCTGTCTGTTTAGGCCCAGTTCTGTGTTTCTTGCAGGCATGTTCCACGACCTCATAAAAGCTTTTCAGGTGATGTTGGGGCTGAAAAGCAGGACTGAGGGGTGGGGAATCCCATTCCCACAGATATTATCCTATGCATGCATAGCTGTTTCACTCCCCCACCCATGCATTCATTTTACACTTACTCATTTTCTTAAAGGGGCAATCATATTTTATTCAATGTTCTGGGCTGAAGGGGTCTTGACTCTCTCTATTCCTCAGATGACTTTTATCTAAATTCTCTAACTCCTCTATCTATCCCTGAATCCTCTCTATTCTCCCCATACTTCCTCAAAGTAATTTTGCGATATGAGATTCAGAACACAACCTCCTTGTATCTTTCTTTCCACTTTTCCTCAACTCCCCAACACTCTATTGACAAATACTGACATTCTGTGACATCACAGCAGCTTAGCCAATTACAAGCTGACAAAGCAGAGATGCATTACCCAAAGATCAATTCAAGTTGAATGGATCCCCACACATAGAGCAAGAGAAACAGTGGAGCCTAGGTTCTCTACTCTAATCCCTTGCTACAAATTAAGGACCGACTTTTCTCTCCGCCTCTCCTCTATCCCAATATTCTCCAGTGGTTATTCTCATGGATTCTGTGCTCCATGGATTCCTAACAGTTTAATTCAGTAATGCATTTTTAGTTTGGCTAAAAATCCAGACAAGACTGAGATGCTGTTAGTAGGTGATTCCGCTGACAGGTTGGGGGGTGTTCTACCAGTTCTGGATGGGATTGCACTCACCCTGAAGGAGCAGATTCATAGCTTGGGGGTTCTTTTAGATCCATCATTGTCACTTGAGGCTCAGGTGACCTCAGTGGCATGGAGTGCCTTTTACAAACTCTGGTTGGTGGCCCAGCTATGCCCCTATCTGGACAGGGATAACCTGGCTTCAGTTGTCCATGCTCTGGTAACCTCCAAGTTAGATTACTACAATGCACTCTTTGTAGAACTGCCTTTGAAGAAGGTTCGGAAGCTGCAACTCGTGCAAAATGCAGCGGCCAGATTGATTTTGGGAACCAGAAGGTTCGACCATATAACACCTGCTCTGGTCCGCTTGCACTGGCTGCCTGTATGATACTGAGCCCAATTCAAGGTGCTGGTTTTGACCTATAAAGCCTTACACGGCTTGGGACCACAATACCTGATGGAACGCCTCTCACGACGTGAATATACCAGGTCACTACGTTCAACATCTAAGGTCCTCCTCCGGGTGCCTACTCCGAGAGAGGCTCGGAGTGTGGCAACGAGGGACAGGGCCTTTTTGGTGATGGCCCCCAGACTATGGAACAATCTCCCTGACAAGGCTCACCTGGCGCCAACGCTGCTATCTTTCCGGCACCAGGTTAAGACTTTCCTCTTTGCCCAGGCATATGGCGGTACATCTTAATCACCCCCATGTTTAGTTTTTTAACAGTTTTTAATGCTTTATGTGTGTGTGTTCTGTGTTTTAGAATTTTAAATTTTGTATACTCGTTTTTATCTTAATTTTAGAATTTCTGTAAACCGCCCAGAGAGTTCAGGCTATGGGGGCAGTATATAAGTGTAATAAATAAATTAAATAAATAAATTATTAAATGTTGGTGCAAATCTGTGAGCCATTACTGAACTTCCAAACAACACAAGAACCAATAGTGTCAGAGCATTCATAAAGTTTGTGTATTGGATGAGAGGGGTGGAAATGGGCTATAGCTGCTAACCTGCTCATTCCATTATGGATATATGTGCATCTCCACATGTTGATTCAATAACAGGCTGCTCCATTCATTTATGCAGCTTTTAAGAAACCAGTCCTCCAAATTTTCTCAACAACAGTCAACTGTTTATTTTTTGTTAATTAAATGGTATATCCAGTTTTAGTGTTTGAAGTGGCTATAAAGCATATGTTAAAGTCCTAATAAAATCTGAGTTCCCCTCTGTCTGTCACCTCTTTGTGAAATTGAGGAAGTAAGGTTCAAGTTAAGATGGACTGAGCAGTTGTTGCTGTCTTCTGCAGAAATCCATATCAGTCACAAATTTGCATTCTTACAGAGAAACAACAACTTAAGCCCCGTGAAGTGTGTTAATTACACCAAACTCAGAGCAATTACGGGCGAGAAAGCCAAAAATAAATAAATAAAAGAATTCTACAGCTCCACTGTGGGTCTCCCAAGCAGAGCTTGCCAGTTTAATGTCTTTGTCACTCATGTGAAAACCTTAGAATTGCTTTTTTCTCCTAAGTGACATTTATTAAACATCAGTGAGGATTGGGGGGGGGGGCTGATATAGCTAAACAAAAGAGGTGTGCTGTTTGCCTAAGCCAGCCTTCCTCAACCTGGTGTCCTCCAGATATTTTGGATTACTGGCCATTGGCCGGCCTAGATAGGGCTAATGGGAGCTGAAGTCCAAAACATTTAGAGGCCATCAGGTTGGGGAATGCTGACTTAAGCAATTTATCAGAATTGCATTCACACAAGTAATTTACCATTGCTTTTGATGGGATTATTTACTAACGCTGCATCTTGTTAAGAAGGCTATTAGCAGAGAAAAACAAAACAGGCAGAACAGTGTGAGCTTTTACCTGTCCCACTTGCACATAAGGATATCTTAGGATAGTAAAGGAGACAATACAAGATATAATATTAGATGCAGGTACAGTGTAGGCTTTCAAAAGGAGTTCATTCAGTACATTTTGTGTTCCATTAGACAGGCAGGAGCAAGACAGCTAATACACATGTGCTCCCAGCAATGGTGGAGGCAGAGAGAGAGAGAGAGAAGGGGAGGAGCACAGGAAATCACACTGTAGGCTATAGATATCCAAAGGCTAAAATGCCCATAAAGTAACTAACTGCAGTGCAGCACTGACCCTTCCAGTAACTTGCAGAGAAGGTTGCAAAATTCCCAACAGGTTTACAGCTAGGAAGGGTGGTAGATAAAATCTTTCTGTTGTAGGATTTTCGTTTGACTAATTGTGGTTTTTTTGTTTGTTTGTTTTTGTTTGTTTGTTTTTGTGTAGCAGTAGTGCAGTTAAAAGTATGCTATGATTCATGAATATTTGTTTTGGAGTGACTAGGTTTGCTAAAGTTTAATAGGGTTCTGCAACCCCACACATACACTATGCATCCTTCCTCTCTCACTTTTAAAGGGATACATGAACACTCCTACAACTGTGGTATAACTCTCTCTTATTTTTAATGAAATAATAAAAATAAATCCTTAAAGAAGTGCTAAAAAGAATCCAGGCGTGGTGGTGAAAATACTCTGCAGCAAAATACTGTTATTTCCTTGCTACGGCAGAACAGGCTCTCAAATCCTACCAGAACAGAACAGGACAGTTACACTAGCTCAGGGAAAGATGTGTGCATCCCCTGAAGCAACAGAATAATAACCAACCATTCCTTGGGCAATAGAACAAGCCTTAAGTATCAGTTCAATGAAGAGGTCAGTTTGTTCACTTCCCTGCATCAAATTTCCCTGCACATAATTTCCCTCTAGACTCATGTTAGGGTTATTGGTTGTGCAGACCCAAAACACATGATAAGCCCTAAAAATGACAAGCACTACTGTCTTAAGAAGTAACCAACTTGTGTGCAACCTTTCTTGAAGTCTCTCACAATGTGATATAAGCATGTGTATGTGAGCGAGAGACACCTAAGCCTTCTGCAGACATTCAATTCATATATAAGTTAACATGACCAGTTCGGTGCCCAAACCAGAAACAAAAAAGACTTGTAAAGGTTTTGAAGGACATGGGGTGTAGGGCTGGCCCAAGACATTGTTCTGCCCGAGGCACAGTGGCAAATGCTTCCCCTCCCCCACCACCACAAAGACAAAGTAGCCTAGACTGGCTGGTTATAAATCTCAGAATGGCTTTCCCCACTTCCTGGCAGTAAAACTGCAATCATAATCAATTAAATAAGTAACATCTTTTATGATATCCAAAAGCTGTTCCCTGAGATGGCTTCCTTGCTCTGCTTAATGGTAGGGTCAGTCCTGAGGATGGTTTCAATGGCTGGCAGCATGGGGGAGGGGCAGGAAGTGAGATGGTTAGGCCAGACTCAATGACATGCACCTAAAAAGAAGTGGAAGGAATTCCCAACCTATTTTGAGTGCTGTGGGAGGAAGTCAGGATTGTGTTCCCCATTTCCATATGTTCGAAATCCCATCCCCACAAGAGCATAAAAGCATATTCCTCACTGTGAGCAAGTCCTGTATGCACAACCTCCACCCTCCATGTAACCCCACTCCCCATTCATGTGTCATTTGAGTTTAACTAGACTAACACCCAAACACAGCTTATGTAAATAACATTGGAACTGGAAATTAATGCAGATATTTTAGGATGGGGGGACCCACAAAGAAGGCTTTTACCTGTTTTGTTTGTTCCCTGAGATTTTTTTCCTTCAGAGGGTGACCATATGAAAAGGAAGACAGGTCTCCTGTAACTTTAACAGTTGCACAGAAAAGGGAATTTCAGCAGGTGTCATTTCTATGCATGCAGCACCTGGTGAAATTCCCTCTTCATCACAACAGTTAAAGCTGCAGGAGCCCTGCCCTCTTTTGTATTTGGTCACTCTTGTCATGTATGCCCCTACTGCTCCGGTGTTGGGACCAGGTGACACATGGAGTCCATCAGAAACAGATTCTGATTCAGAAGATGACGAGCCAGTGGGGGAGGAAGTTCACACCGAAGAGCCTCCAGCTGCAAATGCGCCCCTCCCCAGCTCCTATGCTCTCAGGAGACAGGGAGTCAGCTTCCGGGGGTGAACATTCCAAATCACAGGAAGTTAAATTGTTCAGCGAGATTAGCGCCAAAGAGACAGTCAGAGAGGTTGCGTGAGAAGGCGGCGACGCTCCCTCCTCCACCTTGAAGCTTGGGACATTTGAAAAGCCTTTTCTTTCCTTTGAACGGTCAATTTTTTTTGTTTAGTTGCATAGCATTGCCTAGGGAGAATTTTCCCATAAAGGTGCCTACTTTGTGTTACAGAAGTGTTAATTGTTTGCAATAAAGCTTTGTAGATCAGCCCAAGAACTTTCCTTAGTTTTGACCCCTTGGGAACACGTGAGCAGCTACAGCCCATGACAGCTCTAATATAGCTACTGCAACTTTAACTGTTGTGATAAAGAGGGAATTTATCCAGGTACTTTATGCATACAAATGACACCTGATGAAATTTCCTTTTCTATGCAACTGCTAAAGATACAGGAGCCCTGTCCTCCTTTTCATGGGGTCACCCTATTCCTACATCAACATAAAGTTCCTTGATTTAACTGTCATCATGGCACCCATTGCAAGTGGTGACTTTTAGGGGCCCAGGTTCAAGTCCTACAGTTCCTAAAATGATCTAGTTCTATGCTTCTTGGATGTATCTAAAAGTTTTATATATATATATATATATATATATATATATATTCATAATTCTAATATGAAAAATAATAATGAAATTGCTCAGAGTGGAATAATCAACTGAAAGCTTGCATGGCTCTCACACCAACAGCAACAGGCCAAATAAATTTTGCCCTCTTGCCTATATTTGTAATCTCCTCTTTCCCAGCAGGGGACAGGCTTTGTCTTCAGAATGCTGCTCCGCTTCTCACACAAATCACAACTATGACTGGCTAAGCTCAGCCCATTGGAAATCTATATTTTATGTCAGACCTGTCTAAGAGACAAATCTAATCCTTTTGGCTAAAAAAAATAGCTTACGGCGGTGTGTTGCTTCTCGTTTGCTGATATTCAGAAGAAGGGTTTGGTATGGCCAGGAAGGTGCCACAGCTTCGGAGTCCTTAGAGCTTCGTTCTCCTTTTACCATTATAAAGGAGCTGCCTTAGATTGAGGCCTCAGCTAGACCGAAGGTTTATCTTGGGGTCGTCCCGGGGTTGTCCCCGCCTACTCCTGGGAACCCCTGGGTGTCATTTACATGAACAGGGATGACCCCGGGACAATCCTGGGATAAACCTTAGCTTTAGCTAAGGCCTGAGTCAGGTCTTTGGTCTATCCAGTGCAGTCTTGTCTCTTTGGACAGGCTATAGCTGTCCATGGTCTCAGTTAGAAATCTTTCCCAGTGCTCTGAGCAAACAAGCCTTCAAATGGAAGTGTGGTGGATAGAACCCGGAACTTCTACCTGCAAAGCTTGGACTCTACCCAAAAATGATGTCTCTTCACCAATTAAAGGATGCCAGGGAGACTGGGGGGAGAAAACCCTATGACCACACAGAAATAAATACAGACGTATAAAAGGTATAGCATATACAATTAGGGATGTGTTCCGCTCCGATTAGAATCGGAGAATCAGAAGCGAATTGGCCTGCTCCGCCTTGCCCAGAGGTGGAGTAGAAGCAGACCCCGGACCCTTAGAAGCACGGAGAAGAGAAGCGGCCATAGGCGGAGCGCTTCTTTTTTCGCGGAGTGCTCCGACCGCAATTTTGGAAAATTTCACCCATAGGATTGCATTGCGGAAAAGAATAGGGGATAACTGTGTTATTTTTAAGCTATCTTTCTGAAAGTTTGTGTGCTTACAGAGTTGTTGCTGGGGGTCATTTTGAGCCTACTCTCAGCTCTCTGCGTGGTGCGGTTCGCTTGCTATAATTTTTTAAAAAATCCGGTAAAAAAAGCGGGAGAGGTACCTTTTTGAAGTGCTGAGAGGCAGAGTCATGATCACATGATCCCAAAGTTGGGGGAGGGGATAGGCAAAATGGGATACTAGTAACTTGGGATACTGGGAAACTTCTCTTTCTTAGTCTGAACGGATTTTTCCCAGTGTTTTTTAAAACAGTAGCCTCACCAAATGCACAAACACAACCTGAAATCATATACTAAGCAAATCAATAACAGTTAGGAAACACAGTACTGCTACCCACCCTAACCTTGGTGAACAACTGAATAGATGTGGTGCAAGGGGATGAGGTCCCCTAGAGCATGTGGATGTGCCCAGTGCACACACACTGTGTCCTGCCCTTGGAGGGTCATCAGAGCCCTCCAAAGAGTAACCAGTGGAGAGAGACTAATGCCTATCATGAGTTGAAGTGTTAGTTTGCTTCTTAAAGACTGGTCCCTAGACAGGGCCAGTCAAATTGGCATAATTACCCCTCCCCCTGGGCACGTCCACTTCCCTCTTACTGATAAAAGACAGATATAGCCTTTTTAAAAAAATTCTTCCTGTTGTTTATTCAGCAACACTGCTGCTTTTAATTCTACCCCTCCTTTGTTTGTTTATTTATTTATTTATTTATTTATTTATTCCATTTTATATTTACACCCCATAGCCCAAGCTCTCCTGGCTTTTCCTCTTCAGTGAGGTCAGGCAGGCTTTCATTGTGCTTCAACTCCTTATTGTTGTTGTTGTTGTTGTTGTTGTTGCTATTAATATTAATTAGTACTGCTATTAACATTATTATTATGTTGTTTAATAATGGCTGTGATCACAGTGCAGTCAATCAACTCTGAAGCAAGGATCACAAATCTTTACTCTTATCCTCCTGGCCTCCTAGTTATGGGATGCAAAAGAAAAGGCATCTCTCTGTGCTGCTCCCACCTCACAGGGATGGTTTGCATTACTGGCTTTGAAACTATCCTTGGCTCACTTCCTTGTGCCCCCAGAAATGTCTGCTGCCTTGCCTGCCTTCCCCCCCGGGGTGCTGCTGTGGTGGGGCATCTGCCGGGACTGATTCCCCCATACTAGATCTATGGCATATCTCTGCCTGGCTCTCTGCCCGCCTGTCCTCCTCCTCCTCTGTGACTGCCTCACAGGGATGGTTTGCACTTTGCAATGCATGACTTTACTGCTGGCTTTGAAACAAACCATCCTTGGCTCATTTCCTTATGCCCCCAGAAATGTCTGCTGCCTGCCTCGCAGGGATGGTTTGTGTGTGTCTTGCTTTGACTCAGGGGATAAGTCCTTCCTGCGCTCACTTAGACTTTTGGAAGTTCCAAATCAATTTTTCAAGTGTGGAAGAAGATTCATATAGGTTTATCTCTACTCCCCAATTCATGGCATGTTGGGATTTCCGTTGAAATGGCCCCATTGAGCTGTCTGCAGCTTTAAATCCCTGAGATACTGGGGTGTCCAATTTTCAAAAATTCCCCAAAAATCAGGGGATGATGGGATTTGCTTGAGTCTTGGCATGCATGTGTATACATACATGAGCTGTCATGGTGCCTAATTTGACATTTCTAACATGAAAATTGACATAGTTATAGCATGGGACTTGATTTGTGCAAGTTAAAAGGTTAAAGCCCTGCCAAAAATCAGAGGATGATGGGATTTGCTTGAAACTTGCCATGAATGTGGATCTAGATGGCATCTGTGAGGTTGCCCATGTCAAATTTTTTTATCTGTCAAAATTTCAGAGCAAATCCCATGTTTGAAAATGGGGTGTCTGATTTTCAAAAATTCCCCCCAAATCAGGGGAGGCTTGGATTGGCTTGAGTCTTGGCATGTATGTGTATCCATGGATAAGCTATCATGGTGCCAAGTTTGAGGTTTCTAAACTGAAAATTGACAGAGATATCGAAAGGGGTGTGAATTGGGGTTATGGGTGCTGCGTTAGAGGTTAAAGCCCTGCCAAAAATCAGGGGATGATGGGATTTGCTTGAAACTTGCCATAAATGTGGATCTAGATGGCATCTGTGAGGGTGCCTGCTTCCAAGTTTTTATCTGTTAAAATGTCAGAGTAAATCCCATGTCTGAAAATAGGGTGTCCGATTTTCAAAAATTCCCTGAAAATCAGGGGATGCTTGGATTTGCTTTAGTCTTGGCATGCGTGTGTATGTGTCCATGAGGTGTCATGGTGCCAAACTTGAGGTTTCTAACTTTAACAGAAAAAAAGTTGTAGACTTTTTTGGATTTCAATGCAAGCCTATGGGGGGGAAAGCAGAGCTCCGATCCGGATCCAGAGCTTCGCAGTGGAGCGGAGTGGACTATAGGTGGATTGGAGTGGAGCGGACCAATCCGCAATTTGCGGATCTGGAAGAGAAGCGGATCGGGGGATCTATGCACACCCCTATATACAATGTAGTACATCATGAAAATGTGTGATTGGTAATTAGCAACATGGGAAGGAACCTGTAAAGGTGAGGGGGACATTTGATCCCAGAATCCTTCCCCAATCCAGCCTTTCCCAACCTGATGCCCTCCAAATGTTTTGGACTTCAACTCCCATCAGCCCCAATCTCTTTGGCCAATGTTCAAGAATGTTGGGTGTTGTCATCCAAAGCATCTGCACAGCACCATGTTGGAGGAGGAGGCCCTATTTCAGTTGTTCCCAGGCCCCAATGGAGCTCACATTGATCCCAATTCGATGTCTTTCAGTAGGTGTTTCTGGAAGCAGTGCCTGATGTGCACTCCCCATTTCCCAAGGCTACCTACCCAAGGAAGATTCTCCTTGGAACTAATGTAGTAATAGGACCTCGGATGTTCAACCCCAAGTGCTGTAGCAAGTATGTAGAATATAGTTCTGATGGTTCCCAACATTGCCAGTGACTGAATTTAAAATATAGGAAAGTTTTTTAAAAAATTAATCATTAGGGTAAGAAAATATTCAAGCTCAACAGTAGACCCCACCATATGGAATCTGTGGTCTGGTTCATACGTGGATGTACATCGCTTGCTCTGTCACCAGCATTTCATTGCTGATCACTGGATGAATCACACATACACGCACACACACACACAAACACAAACACACAGAGAGAGAGGTGTTTGTGTTTCTGTTGACATCAAACATTCCATTTGTGGTGCTTAATTTCTTATGGTTCATTCATACTTGATGCTATAATCGACAGGTGACGAATGTGCATGAAGGCACCAGGCCACTACATTTGAGTGGACAACAGGTGATATGGAAGTGCTATCTGTGGGATATTCACCTATGCAATTTGACATTGCAATCCAAGAGTGAATGCTGAATATACAATGCACAAAACCAATCTGTGTGAGCTGTGCTTAGAGAAACACAAGGAATGAGCTGGCATCTGGCAGCAACAACACTGCAATTTCAGGCAGGGCAGCTGGATTATATGATCCATGGTGGCTCTTCCAACTATATGAACCTAAAACATTTTGGGTTACTCTTAAAAGATTTCCTATATACTCACGGGTATTAATGGATAAATCTGGACTGTTAATTGAAATACGCCTGCCATGTTTTGTCTAAATTTACTCAATGGACTTGGGAGAAAAAAATGGCTTTATTTTATATATTGATTTTTTTAAAAAAAATAACTCAACAACCTGAGAAACATTGTACAGAAATGCCTTGAAGGACATATTGTGGAGGTCTGGATATGAAATAGATTAAAAAGTGTTTTGCTTCAAATCTTAATCTCTTCTGTGGTCTCAAGATGACTAACACGAGAAGATTGAAACACAGCAGAGTGATGTGTATCACCAAACACCTGCTAAGACAAAAACACACTGTGTCTTCCCTTCAGGATTGCTGGTAAATATTATCTACTGCTTGGAGGGTACCCAATCAGGTGTTGTCTGTGCAAAAGTCAAATCAAGAGGTAAGAAACCGGATTCTCTGCAGCCCCTAATGAAAAATGCCTCTGGATGGGTCATATCAGCTGGCTAACAGGAAATGAGCAGAAGAGCAAGACTCAAAGTGATAGCTTTTAATCTCCTGGATACCTCATTTTACTGTATGGATGAGGGAATAGGAAATGTGTTACAGTGATGCTGAAGGCTTCCATCAAGAGAAGAGCAATGGGACACTGAGAATTTTATGGTGCTGCAACATAAGCTTCTTCATTTGGGAGAAAATGGTTTCTTACGTGGCATTGGAAAAAAACTTAAAAGAATTGTAGGGGTGCTATTTACAGAGGGCAGAGAGATTCAACTTGGGCCAGGATCCAGGTCCAGCATTGAGTTTTCAATAAGGATGGGCAAATCCTTATTGATCCTGGGCACGGTAATGGACTGGATGAGGGCTAATAAACTGAGACTCAATCCAGACAAGACGAAGGTACTGTTAGCGGGTGGTTCATCTGTCCGGCAAGGTGATGTTTGCCCTGTCCTGCATGGGGTTGCACTCCCCCTGAAGGATCGGTTCCGTAGTTTGGGGGTGCTCTTGGATCCAGAACTGTCACTTGAGGCACAGGTGAACTCAGTGGCAAAGAACAACTTTTATCAGCTTAGGCTGATATACCAACTGCGCCCTTATCTGGACAGAGATAGCCTAGCTACAGTGATCCATGCTCTGATAACCTCTCGTTTGGATTACAGCAATGCGTTATACGTGGGGCTGCCTTTGAAAACGGTCCAGAAACTTCAACTGGTACAAAACAGGGCAGCACGCTTACTAACAGGGACTGGCCGACGAGACCACATTACGCCAGACCTTTTCCAGCTTCATTGGCTGCCAGTCCAGGTCCGGGCCCGATTCAAAGTGCTGGTATTGACATTTAAAGCCCTAAACGGCTTGGGGCCAGGCTATCTGAAGGAACACCTCCTCCCGTATGTACCTGCCTGGACCCTAAGGTCATCCTCAGGGGTCCTTCTCCATGAGCCCCTGCCAAAGGAGGTGAGGCAGGTGGCTACCAGGAGGAGGGCCTTCTCTGCTGTGGCACCCCAGCTGTGGAATGAGCTCCCTAAGGAGGTTCGCTTGGCACCTACATTATATGCTTTTAGACGCCAGGTGAAGTCCTTTTTATTCTCCCAGCATTTTAACAGTCTATAAATAAATTTTAACTTGGTGTTTTAAATTTGTAATTTTCCATCCTGCTGTTTTTATCTGGTTGAGCTTTTATATTGTATTGTATATTATGGTTTTATACTGTTGTTTTATACTTTGAATGTTTTTAATTTTTGTTAACCTCCCAGAGAGCTCCGGCTATTGGGTGGTATAGAAATGTAATAAATAAATAAATACATAAATAAATCTCTCATGGTCTCTCATGGTTTCATGGTCTCCCCCATTGCATTTTTTTAAAAAATCTCAACAAGGTTCTATCCTGAGTATGAAGAACTTTACAAATTTTGGTGATTTCTTATTAAAAATGAACTGAACTGAAATTCTCGCCCATGTGCACCAGCAAATTCCATAGAACAGCTATCCCCAGTCTGTAGAGAACCATGATATACCTGTCTGTCATATAGTCATTAAAAATGAGGAGCCTTTCAGAAGAAAGAGGTGCCAACCCTAATTCAGTACCACAAACATGGATGAATGCGGAAAGATTCAAACCCAAACTTTTCAGAGCATAGTATTCCAAGCCTTGTACCTTGGTAGATGAATCTGTGAGTTTCAGTTTCTCCCACATTCAATTTTATTTTAATATTTTTGCCCCAAATATGGAGAACATTGTAAATTCTTATCAAAATCAAGATGAAATTCCCCCCCTCCCAACCAATTCCTAATTTTCAAACGCCTGGCCTTAACTTCATAATATATGAAGTAAGAGCAAAGCCAGTGGCTAATGTATTGGATTTAATCCAGGTAGGTTCAAATCCTGACTTTTTCATATTAAGGAGTATAGAAAAAACATAACTGCTACAAATGTAGCCCACTGAGTGACCTTGGATAGGGTGACCATGCAGAAAAGAGGACAGGGCTCCTGTAAGTTTTATAGAAAAGGGAATTTCAGCAGGTGTCGTTTGTATGCCTGCAGCACCTGGTGAAATTGACCACATACAAAACAGGACAGGGTCCCTGCAGCTTTAACTGTTGTGATAAAGAGGGAATTAATCACTCAAAGTGATTAACAATAATAAAAGCAAAAATGTAAGATAAAACATAATTCAAACCATCATAAAACAAATATAATAGAAATGCAATTAAAAACAATGTAAAACGTGAACACTGTCATTTATTTTTCTAGAGAAGGAACAGTGGGATCACTGTCTACATGCAATTACTCTTTAGGATAGGGTGACAACATGAAAAGGTGGACAGGGCTCCTGTATCTTTAATAGTTGCATAGAAAAGGGAATTTCAGCAGGTGTCATTTGTATGCATGCAGCACCTGGTGAGATTCCCTTTTCATCACACTGATAAAGCTGCAGGAGTCCTACCCTCTTAAACAGATACAAAAGAGGGCAGGTATCAAAGAAAGTAATGGTGCTTCATACCTGAGAGTCCTTGATCAACCTCATCAGTAGGGAGGACCACTGAATATTGGGCAGAGGCCACTCTCAGGAGGTCTCTGCCTGATTTTTAGCGATCTCCCTTTTCTCCTTCTGCACTCTGCACCCCCAGCAACTTCAGGGGTATCTGGTCAAGAGGGCAGGGCTCCAGCAGCTTTAACTGTTGTGATAAAGAGGGAATTTCACCAGGTTCTGCATGCATACAAATGATATCCTTTTCTTTGCAACTGTTAAAGATACAGAAGTCCTGTCCTCCTTTCCATATAGTCACCCTAGTACTAGGCTGACCATATGAAAAGGAGGACAGGGCTCCTGTATCTTTAACAGTTCTATTGAAAAGGGAATTTAAGCAGGTGTCATTTGTATATATGGGGAACCTAGTGAAATTTCCTCTTCATCACAACAGTCAAAGCTGCAGATGCCCTGCCCTCTTTTAAATCTGGTCACTCTAGTATAGCTCCTGCACTTTAACTGTTGTGATGAAGAGGGAATTTCACCAGGTTCTCTATATATACACCTGCTGAAATCCCCTTTTCTATGCAAATGTTAAAGATACAGGAGCCCTGTCCTCCTTTTCATATGTTGACACTACCTAGTACAATTCAGCCAATATTAGGTTACCTTTCCCAGTGAAGCGAATTAGATATGTGCTGCAATCCTAAGCATTCTTGCTCAGAAGTAAAACCCACCACATTCAATGGAATGTGGTCCCAAGTATTCATGCTTAGGAATTGAGCTTTAAAATTGTTTATCTTTGGCTGTATCATGTCCTTGACTTCTAAAATGGGGCCTGTTAATAAACAACAGCTACCAAATACAAAGAGCAAAATGAGTACGAGATCCAGGGTATAGTTCTCCTGTTACATGTTGTTTTCTCCAATTACTGTTTAAAAGGTTCTTGGTGGCCTGACCCTTTTGCAAAGGCAAGGGCTTGCGCTCATGTGTTCCATCAAATTACTTTTTGCAAGTACATGTTGCCACACTAAGTGACTACTACAACTTGAAATAACATCTCCCAGGAATGATTTTACAGTTAAGGATAGGAAAACATTAGGGAAAAGAATAAATATCCAGCATAAACCAAAATTACTGTTTTATTCCCCTTTCTTTTGTAAATGCAAACAAGTTGAAACCATGCACAGAAATCCAATCTGCATAAGGCACACTTAAAGATTACAACGGATCAAGCTTTCAGTAATAAATACACTGATTGTTTTAGACTAAGGTTTAAGATTTTGAGTGGGCTGTAGCAAATATGCTTTAAAAAATTAACATATTCTAATTACCAAAAATGGCTTGCCTCACCAAATAGTCACAGTGTTGTGATGCTGTTTGACAACCATTTTGTTTCACTGTCTGTTTCCTCTTTAAGTGCTGTTTCCCTCCTTCACTTCCTCCTTATTTGTCCAGTTGTTCTTGGTTACATTTGCCCTAACTACTGTTGAATCTGATCAACTATGATAGCCAAACAGGATTTTGTTTATCACCATTGTGACTTTTTCACATTATTTCAAAGAATGTTGTGATTTTGTCAAATCATGTAAGTTGCTGCAGTTAATAAGCATGGCTGGACCAAGACATTTTGTTGAAGCAGACCACCACATGGTATCCCCCCCCCAAAAAAATACCTAAAGGTATATGGTAGGGCTGTGCACAGTCCCCTCCCAACTCGCCTTGGAGGCTGTTTTGGAGGATCTGAAATAGCCCCGATTCAAGCCGGGGCACTTTGGGGCTTGGCTGCTTCATTTTGGCACCAAAACCAAAGTGAAATTCACACACACCCTGAAGTGGTTCAGCTTTGTGGGTTCCTGGGTGCCAGCTGCACAGCCAGCACCCAGGAAAGCCGGGCACAAGGCCAAACAGGAGTCCATTGGACTCCCTGCTTTCTCCTGCCCACCTGCTTGCTTACCCCTACCTTATCTTCTTATGCATCTTCCTCCCTGAGAGCCAAGCTGTGATTTAAAGAAATGATCATGGGGGCTCTCTTTTTAATAGATCTATGATCGCAAATATTCATTCACTTGTATTCAGGGTTTTTTGAAGGAAGAAAGGCAGGAAGGATTATTAATTTCAACCAAGAAATAAACCACTCAAATTTTGTCAGAAGCTTCCTTCCTATAGACAGTTTTCTTACCTGAGCCCTACTGCTATACCTTTTCAAAAGGAAAGATACCTGACTTGTTTACAAAATAATAGCAAAATCCACTGGGAAGTTCTGATGGATTTATTTTACGGATGTGTGAGAATGTTCAGTTCGTATTTTAAAACGCTCAGTTCACATTTTAATGTAAACTCACCAGATTTTGCACTTTCAAGCCACTACATGCATTACAATTCACACTTGTACGAATTTTGCAGTGGAACTCTCCAATTTAACAAAATGTGCGTAAAAATGTACATATTAGAGAAAATAATGTTTAAATATGGATTATATTAGGAAAACTGGTTGCAAAAATGTGTGTATTAGGCAAAATGCATATATTAAGGGAAATGTGCACAAAATGCTTGTGAATTTTCATGCAGACTTCTTAAAAAATCTCAAAATTTGGGATGAACTGAATTTAAGATGGGGGGGAAATGAGGACTAAGGCCATGGGGGGGGGAAATGAGGACTGCGCCCCTGCCTGAGCACTGGATCCCCTGTGTGTCACCTAGATGAACAGGATTGACCCCTGGATGATCCAGGGATAAACCTTAGGTCTAGCTATGGCCTAAGAGAGAACAAAATAATCAGATTCATCAACCCCTAAAATTTCGTTTCAACGAGGCATGTGTTCAGCCTCACAACCAATGCTCCAGTTTAGCAATCAGTGCTAAATCTACTGTATCCTTAGTGACAATCATTCAAAAGCTTGGGGGTATGACACTAAACATTTGTGATGTGGTGGGGGGAAAATCTCCACCAAATCTGTATAATAACAGAAATGATGCTTGTTAGCAATTTCTCCATCAGAATAGATGGAAAGAAAACAAATGTTTCATTGCATTAAGGTCATCCGCTATTTAAAGAATGTGTGGTTCATTAGTCATTTGCCTTTCAACTGATTGATTATTTATTTATTGCATTTCTATACCACTCAATAACCGAAGTTATAGCCTTCAAGTTGAAAACATAAAATACCAAAACAACAATAAAACAATGATAATAAAAGCAATGTGGATAAAAACAGCAGCAGAACACGATAAAGCCAAAAATAAAACCAGCATCAGGGGGTGAAACAGTGCAAAGATCTAAAAGGACTAAAAATGGGTTCTAAAATGCCTCACACAATAATAATAAAAAAGTTATTCATCTGTTATTTGGCAGAAAGACTATAATGCAGATGTCAAGGGTGTCAGTTGGGAAATGATAGGCTGTCTTCATTAAATAGGGGTATTATTATTATTATTATTATTATTATTATTATTATTTTATATAGCACCATCAATGTACATGGTGCTGTACAGAGTAAAACAGTAAATAGCAAGACCCTGCCGCATAGGCTTACACTGTTTCTCTTGTAGCCACCCATCAACCTCATTTGGTGGGGACACACCAGTTTAGGTAATTAAAGGTGTAAGCCTACACATGTTTAGAGAGAGAAAAAGCCCTATAACTCCCAGTATGTCCCAGCCATCATGGCTAACTGGGGAATACTGGGTACTATAGAACATGCATAGGATTGTACCCGAAATGAAAATAAAATTGCACTTCATAAAAACCAGGGTGCGTTTTTGAGATCTTGATGGAAGTTAAAAACAGCAAAGAATCTTGTAATGTGCTAAAGATCAACCAATTTATTACGCTCTAAGAATCTGTGGACCAGAGCCTACTTCATCCGTTCTTGGGTGGAATTTAAAAATAATAAATGAATAAATAAATAAGATACAAATGTAATACTCAGAATTTGATAAATAAATAAATAAACTACTTCTTGTAGTTAGAAGGGGAAATCACTTTTTTAAAAATGTTCACCTTAAAAAAGAATTTTTTAAAATTCTTTTTTAAAAAGAATTTAAAAATTAAATTTTTAAAATTTAAAAGTTTAAAAAAAATTAAGGGTGAATCTGAATCTGAGGGTGCAGATTCAGATCAGGACTGATGCACTGAAGGGGTGCATGTTAACGCTATGTATAGGCTCCAAACCTCAAAAGCATGTGAGTGTAACACAAGAGTCAATGGAGAGTTCTACTGTGATGTTAATAAATGTATATTCAACTATAAAGATAACAATAGTTTACTTAAATCATCTATTACTGCACGTAATCAGGGTATCATGAACACTCCAATGAGGTGCAAATGAGTGTTACAGCACAATTAACACAAGAATACACACCCATTTACATGTTGTTGTTTATTCGTTCAGTCGCTTCCGACTCTTCGTGACTTCATGGACCAGCCCATGCCAGAGCTTTCTGTCGCCTGTATTTACAACATACAGTTGATGAAATTACCAACAATCTGAAACAACAATCATCCACTACTGACACAAAATAAATTAATAAATCACATAAATCATATGCTATAATACTGGTACACCAGCACCTGTATATCAACCCCTAAATATCATTTATTTTCTAGTTAACAATCACAATAGAACATACAAATTCACCACCTGTAAGGCAGAATTATAGCATATGATTTATGTGATTTATTTATTTATTTTGTGTCGGTAGTGGGTGATTGTTGTTTCAGATTGTTGGTAATTTCATCAACTGTATGTTGAAAATGATGTGTATTCTTGTGTTAATTGTGCTGTAACACTCATTTGCACCTCATTGAAGTGTTCAGGATACCCTGATTATGTGCAGTAATAGCTGATTTACATATACTATTGCTATCTTTATAGTTGAATATACATTTATTAACATCACAGTAGAACTCTCCATTGACTCTTGTGTTACACTCACAAGCTTTTGAGGTTTGGATCCTATAGGGTTTCTCCCCCGTTTTTTTCTTGGGGTGCATGTTAAACCTTTCCCCATGTCATTTTCCCAATTATACTTTCACCCTCCCTGATGCTACTGTTTGTTTGATGGAGCAGAACATACAGATAATATAAAGGTGACCATATGAAAAGGTCTTCAATAGTTGCAAAGAAACAGTTGTATTGAAAAGGGAATGTCATTGGTATGCATGCAGCAACTGGTGAAATTCCCCTTTCATCACAACTGTTAAAGCTGCAGGAACCCTGCCCTCTTAAATAAATACAAAAGAGGGCAGGGCTCCTGCAGCTTTAACTGTAGTGATGAAGAGGGGATCTCACTAGGTGTACCATGCATACAAATGACGCCTGCTGAAATTTCCTTTTCAATACAACTGTTAAATATACAAGAGCCCTGTCCTCCTTTTCATAGGGTCACCCTAGTAGCAACTTCAGGAAGTTTATTTCAGTCAGGAAAATGGATGACCCCTCCTTTCCCAGTGATTTCCCAATACAAATCAATCTCCCCTGCCGCCCCCCACATTTCCTTTCGCATGATATATAAACAAAAACCGTAGATTTCCTATGTCATGGCCAGTTTGGCCCAAATATGCAAAGACGCTCCACAACATAAATGAATGTGTAGGTTTTTACAGATGCCCTCCCGTGTCCACCCTGAGTGTTCCCTGCCCCCTGACTTGCGCAGTCCACCTCAAAGAGCCAGGCCTTGTGAGCCTCTGCTGAGCACTTGGGAGGCTCGATACCCCCCACGAGTCCTCCACAACTGCCCACCCTCTTACTTGTAGCTGCCATGATTAAAACTGGCCCTTACTGACCTAAGTCTGCTGCCTCCCAACATAACATTCTCCCGGCTCCTTGTTCGTTTCATAGTGATGGTGTGTTGGGAAGGGTGTGTGTGAAAGTACTGATGTTTTACTTAGTGCTGGGCTGAAAATTTCAACCATCCCATTTTCAGCATTTCATTGGGGGCAGAGAACTCAGGTGAAAGAGGCTGGAAGAGGTGAGAATTTTCTCCTTGCGGAGGGGGCCAGGGTTTCCATATACGTTTTAAAATGTAGCCAGTGGTTGAGGTGTTTTCTTTCTTTCTTTCTTTCTTTCTTTCTTTCTTTTCAAAAACACCCCCCCCCGGCACTTGCAGGAGTCCAGTAGTTCTTCCTGGGTGCTTATTGAAGAGGGTGAGGTCACATGGTCCCAATAGCATTCACTTAGAAGTGTTGGGCTCCTCCACATGCTGAGTTAAGCGGGGCTGTTCTTAAAAAAAACACATGAAAGAAATAAGAAGCCCCCTCAGCAACCGGCTATGTTTTAAAAAGGTTTGTGGAACCCCTAACCCCCGCCCCAAGGAGAAAATTCTCTGAATTTTCCCCCCTCCCTATGAAAGAGGCAGAAAAAACAATGCCTCTTTTTCAGGGAAAGAGAAAGTTCCCGAAAACCAGGGGACAGGATTCGGCCCAGCCCTAGTTTCACTACTCCAGCTTTATTTGAAATTGAGTCATCCATAGCAAGTGTCACCAGAGAACATTGTCTTGTTGTTGCTTTCTACCTGTTTTATTGAGAGGTCTTTATTGGTTCATAATTCTTTGCACATGTATTCCTTTCTGGGAAGTGTGTGTCTGTGGCTTCTCACAATGGTGCTGGGAAATGTTGAGCAGCGGCAGGGAAGACAGACAAAATATAAAAAGAAGGATGATCATTTAGCATGAGTGCCATCTTCTACTACCTTAGTAGAGGCTATCTTCACTGGCTCTCAATAGTGACTCTCCAGGATTCTTCCCCATAGAGACAGAGAGGTTCTTCCAAAGCTCCTGCTACCTGATCCTTTTCAAATCTGGAGATGCCAAGGACGAAATCTGGGATCAGTGTGGGCTAGTGGATCCAATTCCAGTGGGGCTGTGAATCCATTCTGGATTTCAGTCAGAACCGGCAAGGACTCTAAAAGATCCTTCTTTGGTGCTGAACCTTTGGGATAAGGTTCAGCACCTTGGATAGCACCTTAGAACCACCAGCCTCCACTAGCTGAGACCATAAGCATACACTGAAATGTGACCACTATGGATGGAGGAGAATTTATTTATTTATTTATTTGCTTTGGATTCAAATTTTTTTTTGCTTTGGATTTGAATTTCAAACCTGCTAACCACTATGTTAACCAAAAGTAAATTTTCCTTCAAAATGTGCAGTTCTCTGAATTTTGCAATAGAGTTCTCCAACCCAACAATGCACACACAGATGCTAGGGAAATGTACATACACACTGCATATATTAGTTAAAATCAATGTTTGAAGTGCATTAGATTAGGAAAATTGGTTGCACAAGGTGAATATTGGGCAATGTATTAGGAGGAATGCACAAAATGCATCAGAATTTTTATGTTTGTTTTTAAACTCAACATTTGTGATAAATGAGCCATTGTGGTGTAGTGGCTAATGTGTTGGACTGGAAGTCGGGAGATCTGGGTTCTAGTCCCCACTCAGACATGGAAACCCACTGGGTAACTTTGGGCCAGTCACAGACTCTCAGCCTAACCCACCTCACAGGGTTGTTGTTGTGAGGATAAAATGGAGAGGAGGAGGATTGGGATTATGTACCCCGCCTTGGATTCCTTGAGGAAAAAAGGCAAGATATAAATGCAAAAATAAAATAAATAAATAAACCAAATTTAATATTAGAAAAATGAGAAACTGATGAAAACTGATATTGGCAGCTATGCCTATCCCTAAGGATCACTGCCTTCAGCCAAGGCTTTCCCTCCTGCCATCTGTCCTGTGAACAGGCAAAGCAAGCATGGGTGAAATAAGCATGCGAGTATCTTCCCTCAGTGGAACAAGAGGAGCTTTGAGCTTCTCCTCCCACATTGAGGTATTCAAATAAAACCTGAAATCCCTGCTTCAGCTAGGGAGGGATATTGGCCAGTCCACCTGACTGACCACCATTTGCAAGGGAGCACACAGGAGTGATGCATGCTGTTAGAGCATATCTGATTTTTCAGACTTCGTCATTCCTGTGCCAACTGATTGCTGAGGCCTGGAGTAAAAGGATTGTTTGGCAACTTAGGAAAGGAAAGGAACCTCTCGTGCAAGCACTGAATTATTACTGATCTTGGAGGGACACCAGCTTTCGCTGACGTTTTCTTGGCAGGCCTTATAGCAGGGTGGTTTGCCATTGCCTTCCCCGGCCGTTATTACCTTTCCCCCAGCTAACTGGGTACTCATTTTACCAACCTCGGGAGGATGGAAGGCTGAGTCGACCTGAGCCGGCTGCCTGAGAACCAGCTTCCGCTGGGATTGAACTCAGGCCGTGGGGAGAGTTTCAGCTGCAGAAACTGCTGCTTTACCGCTCTGCACCACATGAGGCTCTTTGCAACTTACATTCCCATTTTAATTAAACAGCATCATCAAGAGTAAGGAGTAACAGGGACCCACTTTTGAGCCTGCTTCTTCTGCAGGTCACATAAACATCAGTGTGTCAAGCATCACAAACCATCACGGATGACAAAATGACCATTTTTTGCAGCCCTTTTGCAATGATGCTTTTACAAAAAAAAAATCACTGAAATGAGGGAGACCTCTTTCAAGTCAAATGAAGATTTTCATTGAATCATCTTTCCCTTTCGTCTCAGCCCTAACCCCCACGGACTAACACTTGCAGCTTTCTGCTTCTCAGAAATGTTTCATATTAAAATCACTTAACTTACCGAGACGTCCCACTTTTCCCTCCTTTCTCCAATAGCATGAGCTTTATGTCATTTAAGCTTTCTAAAACAGCATAAGCTTGGTGTCAGTGGGCATCCAGTGTTGTGTATGAAATTGAGGACATCCTTGATAATGATGCCTTTATTTAAATGCTTGAATTAATACCCAAGTCCCTTGACAATCTCAGATACCACCATCTGCCCCACAGTGCTAAAGAGCCATTCATCATTCTTTTCCGCTGCTGAGAAGGCTTGTCAGCGTTGGTACAAAAATAAGGATTAATTTTGTTCATCTGTCACTTGACTGTTCGGGACACGACCAACCACAGCTAGTTTGACTAATATGAGATCACTCCACCCTCATGAGCTTATTATTGTATTTACTGAGAGAAGTATTTTGGTTCCTGATACAATTAATTGGGTCTTGTGGAGACACAGCCAATTGTAACGTATAAAGCCTATCTTAGAGTGTTTCTTCATGAAGCACTTAATCCGCTGTATCTACTTTTAGTTTTGTTGCAGAATTGAGATCCAAAGAGTGTCCCCCCCCCTGCTTTTTTGCTATATGACATCTAGGTGGCACACTGTTATAGTGAAATAGCACAATTACCCAACTGGAAAAGTCTCTTATTTTGCTTGCACAAATAGTACTGCATTTTCCATGCACTCCACTCCACCCCGAAAGTGTTGTTTAAAAACAGAACCGAAATTGGAGAGTCAGGACATCATCTAGGAACCAGTAAGGAAAGGAAAGGAACCTCTCGTGCAAGCACTGAGTCGTTACTGACTCTTGGAGGGATGCCAGCTTTCACTGACATTTTCTTGGCAGGCCTTATAGCGGGGTGGTTTGCCGTTGCCTTCCCCAGCCGTTATTACCTTTCCCCCAGCTAACTGGGTACTCATTTTACCAACCTCGGGAGGATGGAAGGCTGAGTTGACCTGAGCCGGCTGCCTGAGAACCAGCTTCCGCTGGGATCGAACTCAGGCCATGGGGAGAGTTTCAGCTGCAGAAACTGCTGTTTTACCGCTCTGCACGACACGAGGCTCTTTGCAACTTACATTCCCATTTTAATTAAACAGTGTCATCAAGAGTAAGGAATAACAGGGACCCACTTTTGAGCATGCTTCTTCTGCAGGTCACATAGAACCAGTAAACAACTCTGAATATAGAATAAGCACACAATAAATGCCTCATACAGATCACTTTGCAACGACCACCCCATCCCCTGTATTCTTTAAGGGACTGGAGGAAATATATCATTGCAGGTTTTCCAAAGTGTCAGCAGAATGGCTCTCATAAAATTGATCACTAAAGTTGGGGGCAGGAGGGAGGCACCAGTCCTTGGTATAAATGAAAGTAACCCAAGATATCTTAAGATTTCAGCTAATGGCTATAATCCCAATATGCAGAGCATCCAGAATCAACTTTTAGGACCAATTGTGACTTTGGAGTCGGTAGTGATGGCCGTCACTGGGAAATCCTGTTTCCTATTGGCTCGATGGATCCCTGAGGCACCCCCCAACCTGTCACGCATTTGCAAGGGGTGAGCAAGCAAGAGTCTGGGGGAGGGAACAACCTGGAGAAAACTCACCGAGATCTACCCCCCAAATGGATTCCTCCAACATACTTAGGAGTTGGCTCCTAGGGAAGCCATTAGGGATGGCTTTCATTTGCCAATCCTCCCCGATGGATTCCTGTTACTTGTCTGCAAGCCGAGCCACATTCCCGCCCCCCCCCAAAAAAAAAATCCAGGAAATTTCCAGGGCTTTCCCCTGTAAATATAAATGTAAATATTTATAAATGGAAATTATAAATGTCAGTAAGTGTACGATAAATGGAAACAAAGAAAAGAATGGTGAGATTAAAATACAGCTATACACTGCACTGCAGTTGGCACCTTCACTGGCCATTTCTAACCTGGTGCTCTCCAGATATGTTGGACCATGACTCCTGGAACCCCCAGCTATAAGCATAGCTGGCTGGGGGTTCCCGGGACTTTTAGTCCAGCATATCTGTAGAGCTCTAGATTAGGGAAGTCTGACCTAGGCCTTAGCTACACCTACCGTTTAGCCCGCAACAGAGGAGGGAAGATCCTGCAATGTGTTTATCGCGTGATCCCTCTTCTGTTTACATGCAATGCATGACGACCTCAGAAGGAGAGGCATCGCGCCCTCCATTTAAAAAAAAAAAAATTAAAAGGGCAGCAGTGCATGAATGCTCCTGCACTAAAGGTAAGTGGTTTTTTTAAATTTAAAGTACTTTCCTTGCTCCCCTACTCTACCCCCAATGGGCGCAGTGCTTCTTAGGAGTGCTACGCCCGTGCGTGGCTCCTGGCTCCTAGTGAGGAATCGCGCGGAGCCAGGTTAATCCGCGGCGCCCAGCCACACGTTCCGCGGTCTCTGGCTCAGCCCGGAACCATGGAAAAACCGGGGCCAAAGGGGAGGGCGAGATCCAGGGCAAGGGAGGGAACATCCTTCCCTGATCCTGGGATCCCCTGTGCATCATGTGAACACACAGGGACGATCCCAGGGATCACCCTGGGATAAAGCCCGTTCTAGCTCTGGCCTTACACTGATATTTTTCCATTGCCAAAAATCAGACTGTAGATATTAACTGCTTGGGGAAAATATGCATCTAAGTGGGGGCGATGGCAGCATTACAACAGCGGCAGGCTTAGCCGTAGGAGGCACACATTTAGTTCACCACGAGAAATGAACGGTGGTATCCCCATACCACCATTCTTGGTGGTATGGGGATACCAAGTCATCTTGTCTGCCTCCTGAGAAATCTGTATAACGAACAAGTAGCAATGGTAAGAACAGACCACGGAACAACGGACTGGTTTAAGATTGGGAAAGGAGTACGGCAGGGTTGTATACTCTCACCTTATCTATTCAACTTGTATGCAGAACACACCATGCAACGTGCTGGGCTTGACGAATCCAAGGCTGGAGTTAAAATCGCAGGAAGAAACATTAACAATCTCAGATATGCAGATGACACCACATTGATGGCTGAAAGCGAGGAGGAGCTGAGGAGCCTTATGACGAAGGTGAAAGAAGAAAGTGCAAAAGCTGGGTTGCAGTTAAACCTCAAAAAAAAAAACCAAGATTATGGCAACCAGCTTGATTGGTAACTGGCAAATAGAGGGAGAAAACGTGGAGGCAGTGACAGACTTTGTATTTCTGGGCGCAAAGATTACTGCAGACGCTGACTGCAGCGAGGAAATCAGAAGACGTTTACTTCTTGGGAGGAGAGCAATGACAAATCTTGATAAAATCGTTAAGAGCAGAGACACCACACTGACAACAAAGGTCTGCATAGTTAAAGCAATGGTATTCCCCGTAGTAACCTATGGCTGCGAGAGCTGGACCATAAGGAAAGCTGAGCGAAGGAAGATAGATGCTTTTGAACTGTGGTGTTGGAGGAAAATTCTGAGAGTGCCTTGGACTGCAAGAAGATCAAACCAGTCCATACTCCAGGAAATAAAGCCAGACTGCTCACTTGAGGGAATGGTATTAAAGGCAAAACTGAAGTACTTTGGCCACATAATGAGAAGACAGGATACCCTGGAGAAGAGGCTGATGCTAGGGAAAGTGGAAGGCAAAAGGAAGAGGGGCCGACCAAGGGCAAGATGGAGGGATGATATTCTGGAGGTGACAGACTTGACCTTGGGGGAGCTAGGGGTGGCGACGGCCGACAGAAAGCTCTGGCGTGGGCTGGTCCATGAAGTCACAAAGAGTCGGAAGGGACTGAACGAATAAACAACAGAAATGAACTTATGTGTGGTAGCAGAAGAGACTGCCACAACAATACCATCCCTCCTCTTTGCCTTTCCTCTCTCTACATGATTAAAGAGCTATGTAACTTCAAACAAAAATAATGGATGCCAAGAAGACAGACTTGCTTGTTCATGTGGAGAAGCCCATTCAGACAACACTTTTTTATGAGCTTAAATTCTCTTTTACTATAAACGACAGGATTTCAGATGATGATGATGATGATGATGATGATGATGATGATGTTTTCCATCCCTATACTCTGCTTCTGCCCTGAAAGGCAGCCAAGAAATATTTGAATTAAATCAAAAATAGTCTTTGGAAGCAAGAACTGGTCTGGATGCGGCCATACCAATGGCAGCATCAAGAGCGTGGGTGTTAAAAATATCCACCTGCCTAATTATTTGGACCATCCGAATTGAGACAGTGAATCTGGAGTTTCTGGTATAGACCAAAGAAAGATTTCTGATCTCACCCTAATGAGGAGCTCCAAATCAAGGCAGTGGGGTGGGTGATGAGGTGGCTACACAACAGAAAACAGACTAGAGCTGGTTCACTTCCCATGAGAAATACTGGGCAGTTTCAAAACTTTGGGAGATACAGGGAAGGGTACATTTATTGTACGTAGCTATTTCGTTTTAATGTTTACTAGTGGTGTGTAAGAAGTTAGGAACTGAATTTTATTGTTTGAATGTTGTTTTATTATAAGCTGCCTTGAGGGCTCCTTGGAGCCATGTTGGCGGGATAGAAATAAATGAATGAATGAAGTAGATGAGTCATCTTTTCTCAGCAGTCCATAAATCTTCTCAGCAGCCCTGAATAAAAGACCAAAGAGTTTTTGCTTAGCAAGTAGACTGGATCCTTATGGGAAGAGAGTATAAAAGAAGGCAGTGGCTATCTATCAAATGATATTGGAAATAAAGCTTTTATTTCTTCTTCTTCTTCTTCTTCTTCTTCTTCTTCCTCTTCCTCCTCCTCTTCCTCGCCCCCCCCAATATGGGCAGACCCCTCCCCAATCTATGGTTCTACATGCTGACTATTGTCATAAAAAATTGAATTAATTTCTGTATGTTTTGTATACCAAAGGCACAAAATACATGCTTCAGTAGGGTGGCAGCTTTCTTTCTTTGTTAAGTTTATATTCTGCCTTTTCCTCCAAGGAGCCCAAGATGGTGTATTTGATTGCATGCATCACAACAACCCTGTGAGGTAGGTTAGGCTGAGAGTCAATGACTGGCCCAAAGTCACCCACTGAGCTTCATGGCCAGGTAGGAACTTGAACCTGAGTCTTTCCAGTCCCAGTCCAATAGTCTAAACACTACACTACATTGGCTCTCTTATGCATGACCCGTGTCATTGTGGATCATCTGTGTGGATGCCATTGCTATAGTTAATATGAGGCATAATAAATAGTGGGGGGGGAATAAAGGGAGGGAGAGAGAGAGAGAGAGAGAGAGAGAGAGAGAGAGAGAGAGAGAGAGAGAGAGAGAGACCTCCAGGTACACAAAGAATTTTGTTTAAAGCCAAACATATTTTGGAATAAATCCTTCTTCACAAACATCCTTGGATAACAATTTTCAGCCTGGTCTGTAAACCACCGTTACAGCTTATTGGGCGTAATAAACCATTCCTTGAGCCCTGAAGTTCTCCTCCCTTTTTCTTCTGAGGAATAAAAAGCACTACAGCATATTTCATTAGATTAGAATGACTATTTTATTTTATTACAGTTAGATCTTGATTATATCTGTGAGCGTCACTGTGAATATTTGCCGTCTCCCACAGAAATCTCGTTGCCCTCACCATTGGAATCTAAAATGGTGCCGGTGCCCAAGGGAACTGAGTGCTATGGAAGCAACAACATTGCCCCCTTCATTTTAATCCGATAACATTGCCTCCTGTATTTGTCCTATGTAAAATTTAGCAAATAAATATCTTTTTGCTCACATTGCTTCCAATTAACTAACACAGTTTAAGGCAATCTCTCTCTCCCCCCACTTTGCTATTCCTGATGGGCAGAATCAAATAACCAACATTCTAAAGCTACCTCATCTTTGAGATGAAAGTCTCTGGAGAAAATCAAAGGCAGATGTGAAGAAACGTTATATTTGACTCTGGCCAGAACTCAGTGTAAAGAGCTGCAGCTGATCAATACTAGTCCTATTAATTCTGATCCTAGATGGATGATCATTGCCTCTGTTCCCTCCCCTGAGTTAAATTACTTTGAACCAGCAGAAAAAAAAGGGAAAAAAAGCTTCATAGATGCTAGTCAGAATCCATGTGAAAATATTTTCTGCAGGACTGTGAAGCATAACTCATAGTTTTCACAAACTTAATAGGAGAAAATGTGGACACTTAACTGCACCATTCATGTTCCTAATACAACTCCTCCAAAGTAGTTTACAATGATGAAGTAGGTCCCAGTGGTACAATGCAAGCAAGAAGTTCACACATAGAGCCCAACAGATTAAATTTGTTATACTGTGAGATCTCTGGGTCGCCCTCTCCATGGGATCTTACACTTCCAACCAGCATAACTAAAGATAGATAGTCTGCTGTTAGCTCATTTCAACATTGAAACTAACAACATTGCACTGCTCTGAACCACCCAGGGGGATGAGCATAACTTCTGCAGGGCAACTGGAGAAACCAGAGAGCTACATCATTTCTCTACATTTGCAGCTTTTGCCCTTCCCAGCTGGAGTAAGTGAAATGACACACAGAGACTGTCCCCTCTTACTGAATGTGGTCCCAATGTTTCATGTTGGCCATGCAAATGAAATGAATATTCCAAATAAACCTATTGAATTCATTGGGATGAACATTCAGATAATGTATCGAGCATCTGGAGGTAAGGCTGTGATACTAGCCAATGTTAGGGCTGATTCACACTTAGAATCATAGAATAACAGAGTTGGAAGGGGCCTAGAAGGCCATCGAGTCCAACCCCCTGCTCAATGCAGGAATCCACCCTAAAGCATACCTGACAGATGGTTGTCCAGCTGCCACTTGAAGGCCTCTTGTGTGGGAGAGCCCACAACCTCACCAGGCAACTGATTCCATTGTCGTACTGCTCTAACAGTCAGGAAGTTTTTCCTGATGCCCAGCTGGAATCTGGCTTCCTTTAACTTGAGCCCGTTATTCCGTGTCCTGCACTCTGGGAGGATCGAGAAGAGATCCTGGCCCTCCTCTGTGTGACAACCTTTTAAGTCTTTGAAGAGTGCTATCATGTCTCCCCTCAATCTTCTCTTCTCCAGGCTAAGCATGCCCAGTTCTTTCAGTCTCTCTTTCAGTCTCAACTGATGAACATGCATGTTCATCAGTTGAGGTTTGAAGGGGATCAGATACCATCATAAGCAGAAACATCCTGATAATATCTTTGGGCTACAATTTATTTATTTATTTATTTATTTATTTATTACATTTCTATACCGCCCAATAGCCGAAGCTCTCTGGGCGGCATATAATATGTCTAGCATCAGGAATTAAAGCTGCAATACTAATCAAAGTTAGGGCTGGTTTGCATATCCATAAGCAAAACTTGATGACTGGGGCATTGAGTGACGATTAGCATGTATGAATTGGCTCCCAGGGATATGATACCAGAGACAGTATGTTCATTTGGGGTCATACACTTATTTTATTTAAATTTATTATTTTATATTTTTTTAAAAAATATTGACCACCTTTCAGAGCAAAAGCCTTTGCCAGGTGGCTTACAGCAATAAGATACACAAAAACAGTTAAAATATTAAAAGCAGTAAAAACATTAACAATAAAATAACAATAAAAGCCAACAATAAAAAACAATGGCAATAGCAGCAACAACAGCACTCATCTCAAGCGAAGGCCACAGTAAAATAATATGTTTTAAAAGCCTGCGGTGATGGCTCTCTGAAGTGGCCCTCTCTGCAATATGCCCCAAATGGAGCAAGTTCACAAATCATGGGCCGCTATTTTATTGTTTTACTCTGTACAGCACCATGTACACTGATGGTGCTAAATAAATAATAATAATAATAATAATAATAATAATAATAATAATAATAATAATAATGTCAAAGCTCAGTACCACAATAGTCCAATGATCTGGGAGCAATGCCAATGGCTTTTCTTCCTGTGCTCTTTGGTAACATGAGAACACAGCTCTTGTCATTGTGTGTTATCTCTGGGCAGTTCCCGGGTCTGTAGCCTCCCAGTAGTGGACACTGCTGATACCAAATGCCCACACACACACCAGTGGCAGGGTGGTTGTAGCTACTAGGCATAGATTGCAGCATAGCTCCTGCTACAACTAATGCCAGTAGCTAAACCTGCTGGTAGGGGCACCAATGTAAGAGGGGGCCATCAAAGGCACTCAAAGCTGCATGAAATGCCTAGGACTGTGCAGACAAAGCCCACACTGTGTCACCTCCCCATGCCAGCATTATCCCAGTCTACCGAGGCTTGGAACAAGCTATAGAGTCGTTTTTTTCAAGAGATGGACATATGTGTCAATTGCAGTTTCTCTCAGCTGCTTGTGTTTTGAATTTCATGTCATGTTCATCCAAGATTTCTGAGGTTCTTCTTTTAACATGCACTTGAATTTTTTTGAAATGCATGAAATGCATTTTTGTCTGCATTTTTACGTGACTTTTGTACACTATTTTGCTTAATATACCCAATGTTTGCAAGCTATTTCCCTAATGTAATGCATTTTTGAACATTTCTTTTAAAATTACTCTTACTAATATATGGATTTTGTGCACACTTTCCCCTAATACATGGAGAGCCAGTGTGGTGTAGTGGCTAGAGTGTTACACTGGGATTCAGGAGATCTGGGTTCTAGTCCCCACTCGGCCATGGAATCTCACTGGGTGACTTTGGGCCAGTCACAGACTCTCAGCCCAACCTACATCATAGGGTTGTTGTTGTGAGGATAAAATGGAGATGAGGAGGATTATGAACGCCACCTTGGGTTCCTTAGAGGCAAAAAGGCAGGATATAAATGTAATAAATAAATAAACAAATAAATAATACATGCATTTTTGTATGCATTTTTATTGGAGAGCTCCATCACAAAAATGTGTTTACACCTGTTTACTCCAGACCATTTACACTTGTAAATTTGTGTAAATGGTGCTATTTACGACTGCCATTTTATGCACATGATGATTTATGTAAATAGATCAGCTGCCATTTTTATGCAAACTGGTGTCGCATAGACAAGTACAGGACTGGTGTCCAGGAGACAAAGCTGGCAAGAGGTCAGTAACCTCAACCCTCAGCTGGACTGTCCCAACATCCCGACTTCTCAGGTTGT
The DNA here is from genome assembly GCF_023053635.1 of Elgaria multicarinata webbii. Classification (NCBI taxonomy): domain Eukaryota; kingdom Metazoa; phylum Chordata; class Lepidosauria; order Squamata; family Anguidae; genus Elgaria; species Elgaria multicarinata. The sequence goes on along the minus strand of NC_086175.1, from coordinate 11,847,127 downwards.
GTCAGGCTGCAGTGGTTCTCATGCAAGCAATCAGTTATGACTTGTGTGAATGAGCAAGCTTTTATTTAGTTTAAAATTACCTCAAACACAATGTTTTCCAGTAGAGTCACTTCACAGTAATTAAACATATAGAAGTGATGTACATGTATCTGTGAACCAGGCCTCAGGGAGGATACAAACGTAGCATTTGGTGAACATTTTCCTCTAAGAAGCATTGTAGTTGTTTGATTCTCAGTCTAGCCTTGAAAACTGAATAAACGAAATGAGTAGGAGCCCTTGTTTGGGAGTAGAGGTTTGTCTTTTCTTTTTATTAATTTTTAAATTTTATTGTGAATATCAACAAACAAAACAGAAATACATTGTGATAACGGGGGATGGACAGACCATAGATTGTGTATATAGAATTATCATCATTTCCATCATATAAACTGAAAAAAGGGAGCGAGTTATACAAAGGTTTCAAGAAAAGCAGACCAAATATCTGTATATTTATCCTCTTGCAAGTTGCATCTATATAACGCTCGTTCAAAAGTTGATCATGTTATTAGGTCTTAAAAATATGTTCTATCTCAAGAAGAAGAAAAAGTTTTAAATATCAACAGATGTTAGCTATAGTGTTAGGGAAATGAAAGAAGTCATTTCACTGGTTTCAATTCAGCACCAAGTTAAGATATGGCTTTTAAACAAAGCCTTGGATGGCTAAATTCACCAAGCCTGAACATAGTTTTAATTGGTTTTACTGTTTTTAAATTCTATACTGGTTTTAGCTTATTAATGGTTTAATTTGTTTTTAGCTGTGTATATTTATTGTTTTTAATGCTTGTATACTTTTATCTGTACATACTTGTGATATAGGGTGGAATACTAATGTTTTAATAAATAAAATAAAATAAAATAAAATAAATAGACGCATTCTTTGTGAGAAGAAAAATTATATCTCACTAGTGTTTGCTGTTGCCCTCCCTCCCAAGTAGCTGCAAGCAACCTGTGCTCTTTCCCCAGGTATTTAAAACGAGGCTACTAGAGACACCTTGGCCAGGAGAGGGTTGGGTTTGCATTGGAGGAGTCCTGTGAGTGTTTGCTGTTGCCCTCCCTCCCAAGCAGCTGCAAGCAACCTATCTCACTAGAAGTAAGGCTTCAGATTTCATTATAAAATCCATCGCTGGACCTTATCAAACATAAAAACAATTGGGAGAATAAGTATTGTTCTAGCACTAAATGTCTCTTCGAAAAGGAGTTGTGATGAAAGAATAATCAGACCTTTTACAAAAATGTACTTGATCAAGGAGGTTAAAAAAAAACCTTGTGAGAAATTAGTGGGACCCCGATACTTTTTGTATTGTTGTACACCATATAATAAATGTTTCCATGCATTTCCTGTTGTCAGACTGCAGGGTGATTCTCACCGTTTTGGATTGTACATGGGAAACAGCCAAAGCAATTCTTGTGATCACAGTGGCTGGGAGGGTGGAGAAAATGCTGGAACGGTTGTGGCAACTGCTGCAGGCTGCTGCTATGCACAGCCAGATTCATACTTTCTGTTTCCTGTGAATGATCTGCTCAGCATGTGCTCAAGTACAGGTGGCTCAGGCTACTTGAATGTAAGCACAAAAAGAGAAGCCATCTGTGAATTGGGTTTTATGAGAGATGTGCACACACTCCACTAAAAAAAAAAAAATGTTCCCTCTCCCTCTTCATGGCTATGCTCCCTGGGGCTCATTGAGGCCCCTATTATAAAGTGCAACCAGTTGCCCCCTTTAACAGGAAGCTGGCACCCTTATCGTCCCTGCGCTGGACAGCCAGAGAAAAAGTGCTGCAGGAGCTTGGCTTAGGTCATGTAGACTTTGTGGAATCCCCCGTACCTTACTGGGTAGTTGGTGTCAGTACAGCAGCCCACCATTGAACAGGCAGCACAAGGTACAGCGACACCTCCCGGTCTCCCAACCATCCCTGAAAATTAGTGCTGCTGATGCTACAGCAGCCACACAGTCACAAACTTGAAGTGAAAACACTGGAACTTCTTACGTATAAGTTCCTTTTATATTCCTCCCCAAAGCACTATGATTGGAAATAACAAGCAGCATCTTGTGTAAAGTCATTCCCGGGTTGGAAGTTAGAGCTGTCAGTCGTAGAACTGCTCATTTCCCTCCTGCTTGCCATTCTCCTTTTGTGGCGGGGTGTGTGTGTTTGCATGTGACTTCCTGACTGTAGGCTGTGTCCCCCTGAAACGTGGCCAACACTCTGGGAGGCGCCGAGTTCACTTCAGACCACTTTGAAGAAGACCTACTCCACTTTGGACAATGTCTGGATCTCTCTGAAGCAGATCACTTCCGTTCGGGATTCAGGCTCGGCCTGACATTCACACACATCCCTAAAGCAGTCCTATTGTCTCTGTGGGAATGTTCCAGCACAAACAGTCTCAGCATTGTGTCCCCAAACTTCTCAGTGCAAACAGGGCCCTGTGCTATCCATTCATGGGCCCATGTTGTGCGGGAGCACCAGGTGCAGTTCTCTGTCCAGAGATTCTTGTGCCTTTCATAAATATGCTTGGTAGGTGCTGAGGTCTGGAAATAGAGAAAGGATGTGCCTGGCAGGGCAGGGCATTAATTATTTTCCTCCACATGTTACTGTGGTGCTTAGCTAAGTATTCTGCAACTGCCGCTGTTACGATGTATAATTTGCACAGTGTTCAGTCGTGAGCAAAAGCAATTTGGCAAGCCCTCCTTCTAATTAGTTTAGAGTCTGATTATCACATTTTGCCTCTCACTCACACATGCAACATGCTGCAGCTGCTCTGCGCAGGATTAAGCCAGTATGCGGAAAGAAACAAAATGTGTTACCCTTTTAAGCATTTGCTATCCCTTCTTCCAGTAATCTCTCCCTGGGAGCTAGACTTAGCTCTTATCAAAAGCTAACAAAAACCCCTAAGCTCACAGGCAAGGCTCCTTTAACCCCTCCTATCAATAACATCTATCAAAGGTTTGCCAAGTTGCTGCTAACTGCCCAAGTGCTGGAATCGTGCTTTCAGATCCACTATTAAAATGCCTTGGCTTCAAATGCCTTTTTTCCCTTGATCTAAAAACATCACTTTTTATTCATCACTTATTCACCCCTGACGTATGCTTGCAATTCGTAGGGAGCTCAGTCACTGTTGTGCTGGACAGCTCCTCTTTCGAAAAAAGAGAGTCCATTAGATCGTCTGCGTGACAATATATTTATTTTATTCATGTCCTACTTTTCCTACTCCAGTCAAACCACAGAGCTGCTGATGTCATCAAAGGCATTGGCCAATTTGAGGCCTGCTTAGCTCTTAGCAGTGTGACAGCATCAGAAAGACTGTAATTATCTGTGGTTTCCCCATTCCATATAAGGCGGTGCTCTGGATTGGAGTGGTGCACTGTGGTGTCATTGAATGGCTTCACCTTGTGACTTTTCTACCTTGTGACTTTTCTACCTTTTCTACCTACAACCAAGAGTCTATGGGAGGTGATGGGTTGCTCTTCAGCCACACACCCTGAGAAGTCTGCACTGCCATTTCTGTGATCAGACTTTAACCACTTGCTGTCTTCTTCCTCAGAAGAGTCTGCAGCAGAGATGATGGTTTTAAGAAAACAAACAATGGTTTTAAGAAAACAAAAACCTGAAACCACAATAATCTGAGCCCAAATCTCTCCAAAGTGTTGGTTTGGGTTGTAATGATTCCTGCAGATTCCACGGTGGACCAGCTTTTCCAAAGTCACACAGATTCTGCAGACATGCACAGACGGTTGTCTCTTTTTTAAGTTTCAAGAATTTTATGCAAGTTTAATTGTCGAAAAATACATTTTAAAAAAATGCTGGCCAAAAATGTGCTTTTCCCCATAGGCTAAAGTATGAAAATGCATATTTTGGAGGGGTTCACACATTTTGGTGTGGGGGGTTTGCATATAGTGGTGTGGGTGTGCATTTTTGCAAGTGCAAATGCAAATTTGAGCAAACTCAGGAAATTGGGGGTGGGGGACTCATTCTGTCAATGAGCGCATGATGGAATGAAAGGCACCGACAATCCACAGAATGCAAATGGAATGGGTTTTACAAAATCTGTACATCCCTATAATTGAGCCCAACTTATTAAAGTCAAACTCATTCCAAATCAGGTCCATAGCAGCTCACCCATCACTGATCTGAATTAGGTCACTAATGGAGAGAGGGTAGGTCACAACATTTTGTAATTGACACAAAATACCATTAATTTTGTGTTACTGTATGTGCTGTGTTATACTAATGCAGCCTTCCCAAACCTGGTGTCCCAATGTGTTGGACTCCAACTGCCATCATTCTCAGCCAGCCAATGGCCAAGCTAGCTTGGAATGGTAGGAGGTGCAGTCCAACACACATCGAGGACATTAGATTGAGGAAAGCTGTAGTACTTTATTATATTATCATCTCTAGCAAAATACATGAATGGCAAAATGCTTTGCAAGGTGCCAATAATAAAGAACTGGTCTTATGTTAAGAGATCAGACTCTTGAGAGTGGGTTCTTCAAGCTAAGCCATAGATGGCTGAATCTTGCTGACACAGGGAAATGTGCTTTTAGAGGAAAATTTCAATTTTAATTCTCAAATCCATATTTGCCCAGGTCACACAACTTTAAATAAAACTTAAGGATGTGTTAGGAACTGTTCTTAAATTCTTTACTCAAACATGTTCCAATGAGCAAATATGCAGACAAGCTCCCCATTTTAGAATGATTGAACTCAATCTTTGATACAGTGAGCAAGATAACTCACACATTGCTTCCCCTCCCTCCTGCTGCTTGAATTGAAATTACCTGTGGTGGAATTGCTTGAAACAAACTATTTTCCCCACACACACACACATACACACACACACACACACACATCCTGGGAAAGACAGCCTATGAATTATTAAAACGAGTGTGCTCTTCTTTTCTTTGCCTTCCTCTTCTAGCAGAGAGAGCAGCCGGCAGTTGGAAACCCAGATCCGGCCCCTGGTGCAATTTTATCTAGCCTCTAGTGGCTCTACCAAAGTTTAATCAAAGTAGAGTAAAAGGTTTTCTCACAGTTTCATTTGCAAGGCATGGAGAAGTGTTTTCAAGTTGTAACAAATGGAGAACTTCCTCACTTTAAAGTTACATCCCTCCTCGGGATTTCTTATGTATGTAATATGGAAATGTATCAATTTTTATGTGTTTCATAACTGTGAAACCTTTACTGCTAGATGGCACCAACTGTATTAAAGAGAGCTGTCAGCGGCAAAATATACTTCTGGATCCCAAACTACTCTCTAGAGAACAGAGTGCTCCCCCACCACACCCCGTTCGACTACATCTGTCCTACAACAAGGTCACAAGCACACACAGGGCTGCTTTTCTCACTTGGAGCTGAAACAGAAGATCAGGAGAATCATGTGGTGCAGAGTGTCTCCCGTCCCGGAATTATATCATTTAAGAAAATAGCATTTCAATGATCTGTATTAGAAAAAAATAATCCATATAGGAACCCTTATCCTTGAGACATTTTATTTTGTTTTGTGTTCTGTTTTTTGAATGTGAAGGGGTGTGTGAAAGATTTTGGTTATTTTTTGGGGTGTGTGTGTTTTGTTTTGTTTTTTCTCAGGGATCATTGTAAAAAAAAAAGGGCATCTCGCAAAAGGAAAAGGGATTTGGGAGGTTGGAAAAAGAAGAAAACTCAGGCACAAGTTATTAGTTACAAAGTTCCTATAGTTGTTTGTTTGGGCATGAAAGGGTGAAGGAAACTTCCTTCAGCTGCTCCCACTCTGGCTGATGTATGGGGCCAAACTGGTTTCCCACTTGCCACAATGTTCTTCCTGGAACACAGGATGTATCCTCCATTCCCAGGACAACTATCAGTTGGCACTGAGTCTTCTCCCTGGCAGGTCCTCCTGCTCTGTATGGGGCCAGGTTGGCTTTGTGGAGCAGTTCTTCCTGGGAGAAAGGGAATGCAGCCTTCCAGTGGTCCTCTAACCAGTGGTTGACACCAGAGTGTGCTGACCTATCCTCTGTGAATGCTATGATAGCACTCTTCTCCCTGACATGTCTATTTTGCTATAAAAACTAAAAGGAAAAATGCAAGGAAAAACAGTAACTGATCCCCTTCGTCCCACCACAGGTACAGAAACTGACATTGGAGCCAAGGACCAGTGTGGAGCTCTCCATTACTAATCTCCTTGCCTTGAATGAAGAAATAACTTGGGATTTCTACCCCACCAATTCTAGGGTGACCATATTCTGGAAACCAAAAAGGAGGACAACATGGCCAGCCCCCAAGGGGGTGTTTCCACCCAAACATGGCCTTGATCACGTCTGATTACACAGCACACAATTAAGACAAATCTCTTCTACATAACATCTTAACGTTAAAATCACTGGAATAAAGAACAAGTGAGACATTCAATGTATCTGAAACTAACTTCATTCATTCCTACTTTTGTAGCTTTTGCTGTACTTTGAAGCTTTTGCTACACTCTGTGTGATACAGTCTCCCCTTCTCTCAAATATATTTTCTGACTTCAAATCCTTTCCTAACATTTCTCACCCTTTCCCCATCACCTTTCTCATATCTATACTCACAGATTCAGCATACTGCTACCACTGAACAAATGAAGCAGTTGACAAGTACAGAAAAAATCTAGTACAACAAACAAGCAAACAAGTATTCAAAAAGGGTATAAACTACTATTACCCTGCAAACATTAGCCATGGAACAAAATGGACTAAAGGCTAACATCTCTTAGCTTGTTTCAACTTCAACCGGACGTAACAGTCAAAAACAATCAAGAAAAACACACATACCTCATTGACATAGCAATACCTAATGACAAAAATGTTGCAGAAAAGAAAGAAGGAAAAAGAGAAAAAATATGCACCACTGGCTATGGAAGTTAAGGGACTATGACAAGAGGAAAAAGTTACAATTATTCTTTTAGTCACATCAGTCACCAGAATCACTTCATTTTTAATGTATTTTTTACAGAAAACCTTCAGAAATTAGGCCTACCAAAATACATCCATGCCAACATCCAGAAAGCAGTCATACTTAAAACATGTTCAATAGTCAGGAAATTTCTGAATCAATAAAAGACAGCATGACTTGGCAAAGCCCATCATGTTCATCTAGAAAAATCACCACGAGCAAGAAAAGAGAGATAAATGATAATAATAATAATAATGGCAACCTTGTTATTTTAAAAAAAGATTTTTAAGAAGGCTGAACAATTATCAGCCTTCTTACAAAATATACAAAATATACCTTATGCCAATTATATCAAACAAATTGGAGAGGAAGATCTATGGGTCAAAATGCATTATTTAAAATTGAATTACTATCTTCTAGCACCAGCTAGAGATCCACTTCTTCCTTTGCACTATAGAGCAAGTAGGCACAAATATCTCAAGCAAGTGAGCCAAACCACATATTACAGAGGACAGCTAAAAACTCCCTATGCAGGGAAAGAATTTCATTCATGAATCAAAATTCCTGCTGCCAAGTATGATCCCAAGTATCCCAGCACACAAACAAATGCACGCACACGCGCACACACACACACACACTCAAGATCACCCACTCCAAAACACATGCACACACATCCATTCAGTCAAACAACCAGGCACCCCATGCACCCCACCCTACACTCTCTCACACATACCTCTTACCTCCTATGCTTGCTTCTTCTCTGGGAGGGGAGGCATGGGAAACAGCCAGTTCGGCACTGGGAGGGGCTGGAGGACATGTTCCCACAAATCTGGGAACATGTCCTTCTAGGTCCTCCCCACGCCTTCTTACCCGACGCCATCGCTTTCCCCGGTAAATTGGACTCCAGCCTCTGTTGCCTCAGAGAAGTCTCATTTTTCCAGAGGTCTCCGGGGTTTTCCAGGTCATCTGGTCACCCTAAATTCTCTTCCACCCCAGCAAGGGTACTAAATTCTCTTCCACCCGGCTACTAGGAGGAGGGCTTTCTCCGCTGTGGCACCCCGGTTGTGGAATGAGCTCCCCAGAGAGGTCCGCCTGGCGCCTACACTGTACTGCTTTCGTCGCCAGCTGAAGACCTTTTTATTCACTCAGTATTTTAACACTTAATTTTAACTTAAATTTAAATTTTACTGTTTTAACTCTGTATTTTAATCTTATATTAACTTTGCTGTGTGGTTTTATCCTGGTTGCGCTTTTTATACTGTATTTTGTAATTGTGTTTTAACCTGTTGGGTGTTTTACTGTGGTTTTAATTTTTGTGAACCGCCCAGAGAGCTTTGGCTATTGGGCGGTATAAAAATGTAATAAATAAATAAATAAATAAATAAATAATAAATAAGATGCAAGCAGCCCTCACTGCTAACACAGTGGTAACTGAGCACTTCCGGGGCAACCGGAAACAAGTGGAAACACTCGTTTCTGGAAGGAGGCAGGTTGGCAGAGCTTGCATAAGAGAGCTCTGCTAACCTGCCTCCTTTAAGAAATGAGCACACAACTCATTTGCCCTTGGAAGTGCTAAATCTCCCTCGCATAAGTGGTGGATCCGACTTGTGAGTTGGAGCCACCACTCAGGCAACGGAATCCGAAGGGAAGAAGAGAATTGGTTAGGGCGTAAGCATCCTGTTGGATACTGCCTTTGGAAGCACCTTCAAACAGGAAACTTTTAATTAACTTTGGAAATTACCTTTGCTGAACAGTACTCACTTAAGTAAACATTATAGAAGGGTCTGGGATAATAAAGCACTGCTTTAAGTACTCTCTGGAACCTCTGTTTTAATTCTACTCGCAGATATTTACAGGAATGCAATGCCTCCACGGAACAATAGTACTCTTGGAAGCAACCCAAGAGCACTGTGGTGATCATGTCTTGACTTGAATTGCCTTCTCTGTCCAGCAGAATAGTCCTTGTGGGCAGGGAACCAGAATCCTGGCTCACAGGTTGTCTGGTTTCAATCCCATGCATCTTGTTCCTTTGCACGATGCAACCTGACAGGCACAATACTACCAATAAACAAAGGATGAGGCCCAGAAGGTGCCATGGAAATCAAGGGATATCCAGAGACCTCCTTCCTTGGCACTTTCTGCCAGCACATCATCGTACAAATGTCTCAAGTTGCCTATGGATAGGCCAGCTTCAGCTGCGAACAATAAGTAGTGTGAAAAGCCATGAAGGCTGATGGTGTCCAAAGCCCGGATGCAATTAGCCATCCTTTCTAGCTACACAGAAGGTGTCTCCATTGTCAGTCTACCCTCATTCTTGACTTCAGCATTTGAATGAAGCATTTAAAAAAATTGATAATGAGAGAATCTTCTGAATCAATATATGAATCACCATCAGTTCCTCACTGCTGAAATATCAGGAGATCACAATTATTTTGCTTTGGGTTAGGCTGACCTCATTTTTGTTTCTTGGCACAATAATTGTTCAGCGTTGATTTACATGTTCTTTTCAGCTCACTCCTTCTGTGCTCCTTGCTTGTTTCTACAGGAAATCTGTTGGACATCTTTTGCATTTGATCTGGCATGGTTCCCCCCTTCTTCTTCTTTGGTTTAGGAATGTGTTCTTGCTTATTCAGAATATTTGAAACACTTGGGAGAAAGGGGCTGCTCACAGAAGCTAATCTTGTGAGTGGCATCTTCGGGTTTTTTTTGGTTTTTTACAACCATGCAGCCCAACCCTGGGTATTTAAAACTCAGGTGCAAGTCCTACTAAGGGCCAAACTAGACATGATGCAAATGATCCATACATAAGAATTTCCTCAATTTTTGAAAGAGGTTAGAGTAACTGCAGGGAACATTTGAATCAGGAATAGGACCATAGGAAACTGCCTTATAGTGAGTCAAATCTTTAGCTAACATAGGCCGTTGCTAGACGCGGGTTTAGCCTGGGCTGAAACCCAGGCTCACCCCTGTGCGTGCAGATGGATCTGCACAGGGGATCGCGGGGTCAGGCCGGGCTAAACCCTCCTTTGACCCGGGATAACCAGATTCACTTTTGACCCGTTTTTTCCACAGCCCCAGGCTGAACCCGGGGCTGTGGACAGTCTAACTGGTTCCATGGCTTTTCCCGGCTATGTGGCTTACAGGGGTGAGGAAATCGCAGGGGGCGGGGGGGAGAGAGATTGGGCCGGCAGGACCTGGCAGGAGAGCGGACCCAGCAGGAGAGATGGGGAGGGAGAGCAGAGCCAGGGTGGGGAAATTGCGGCCGGGGTGGTGGTGGAGGGGACATCGGACATGGTGAGCAGACAGGCGGGCGAGCGAGCGGACGGGCGAGCAAGGGGGTGAGCTGGGGAGCGAGCGGGGGTGAGCGGGGGTATCAGACATTGTGGGGGGAATCAGGGGCAGGGGGAGCAGAGAACCCTTAATTTTTTTAAAAAAACAACTTACCTTTTTGTTGGTGCGCTCCTGCGCACATGGCCCCTTTAACTTTTTTTAAAAAATGGAGGAAGCGACAGGGCTTTCCTTTCCCCGTCACGTCTGACGTGTGGAAAGGAGTGACAGCCCACGCAACTTCTAGCACGGGCTGGCTGCTCCTCCCACACGGATTCTGAGGTAGGTCTAGCAAGGCCCTTAGGGTGACCATATGAAAAGGAGGACAGGGCTCCTGTACCTTTAACAGTTGTATTGAAAAGGGAATTTCAGCAGGTGTCATTTGTATATATGAAGAACCTGGTGAAATTCCCTCTTCATCACCACAGTTAAAGCTGCAGGAGCTATACTAGAGTGACCAGTTTTATTTTTTTTTTTATTTTTTTTTATTTTTATTTTTTCTTAAACATAAATGAACATTTCCAAAATATAATTGAAACAAACACAATAAGAAAAAAAAATACATCAAATATCTGCTTCATACATATTGAATAATTGTTGAGTACAAATATCAAAAACTATTACATATGCCTTATCACACTACAACGTTTTCATTCTTAACATAAAAGTGCACCCCCCACCTCGGGATCATTCTTGAGTCCAAAATCTAATCATTTCTTCTGATGGTGGTTTCCCACTTCCCTTAGTAAACACGAACACTAGGAACTGTTTCCAAATTCCTTCGAACTCATTTATTTTAGTTACGCCTTTTCTCCACTTAATATTGCATGTCAGTTTATCATTAATGGCTATGTCCCATACTACTTTATACCATTCCTCAATAGAATATTCCCCTTGGATCTTCCAGTTCCTAGCTATCATCAATCGTGCTGCAACCAACAAACTCGATATCAGCTCTATAGTTCCTTTTCCACACTTTATATCTTCAAATAGTGACAGCAATGCTATTTTTGGTGTTTGTTCTATTTTCATTCCCACTATTTCTTCAATTTCTGAGAACACCATCTTCCATAATCTTTGTACATATTTGCATTGCCACCACATATGTAAATACGTTCCTTTTTCCCCACATCCTCTCCAACAATTTACTGAATGTTGATCACTTATCTTGTTCAATCTAACCGGGGTTAGGTACCACCTCCATAAAATTTTAAAATAATTCTCCTTTATTCTTACTGATAAACTTCTCAACACTCTTTGTTTCCATAGTCCCTCCCAGCTCTGTCGCCCTATTTGTATCTTCAAATCTGATTCCCAAATCATTTTCTCTGTATTCTCTCTAAACTCCTTCTCTAACAATATTTTATATATTTCACTCATTAATCCTTTTGAAACTATACTACCTCCTTTTCCTTTCTCCTTACTTACTACTAATTCTTCAAACCTCGTCATCTTTCTGCACATTCTATTATCTTTAATCCACTTTTTATTCCATTGTTCTAATTGACCATATTCTAGCCAAGATAGCTTCTTCTCCTTTAACAAATTTTCCATATCTTCTCTTGTTTTAATATCTCTTACCCAATCCTTTAATTTTATTTTATTTTTCTCTTTTAATATTTTACATAATCTACCCTTTAGATCCTCTGGGAAATTCTTTAACATTATTATCGGTGCTAAGGGAGAGTTGCTCGGAAGCAGCTTCCCTTTAAATTTGCTCCAAATTTCCCATTGAGTCCTCAGGAGTGGATTATCTATACTTCCAACCCATTTTCTTCCTCCATCTTTAAAAAAAACATTCTCCAAATTCATCTCTACCTTACTTATGATTTTTTCTTCCATCCAATATAAATCTCCTACTCCCATAATTGCTTCTACAACATGTCTTAATCTATTTGCTACGTAGTATAATTTTATGTTTGGGAGACCCATTCCCCCCTTTTTTTGGCTTAGGTACCAATTATTTTTATTCACTCTTGCTCTCTTTTCTCCATTACAATATTTATTAATAATATTTTGCCAACTTTTTATCTCGGTTTCTGATATTTTTATAGGTAGCATCCTAAATACAAAATTAATTTTAGCTAATATCTTCATTTTTATCAAAGCTATTCTCCCAAACCAAGATAAATTTAATCTTTTATATTTCTCCAATTTCTCTAGTACCTCCTTCTTTAACCTCGTTAAATTTTCCCTTTCTAAATTCTCTAGATTTTTTGTAATTTTAATTCCCAAATATTTAATCTCATTCTTAACTTTCAATTCCATTCCCTTAAATTCCCAATCCTTTTCTTCCTTCTTAGTATAGTTAAACAACATCATCTCTGATTTAGACCAATTTATTTTTAACCCTGTAATTTCCTCAAATTCCCTCAACTGATATTTAATTCTTTCTAATTTTCTTAATGGATTCTTAATGGTCAATAAAGTATCATCCGCAAACATGTTTAGCTTTATCTCCCTTTCCTCTCCAATTCCTTCTAATTCTTTATCCTCCCTTAGTGCCTTCGCCAAAACTTCCATAACCATTACAAAAAGGACCGGCGAGAGCGGACATCCTTGTCTTGTTCCTCTGGCTAGTCGTATCTTTTCAGTAAGTCCGTCATTTACCACCACTACCGCCGTATTTTGGGAATATAGCTGTTCTATTACATTTTTAAATTTATTTCCAAATCCCAATTTATCTATAATACTCTTTAGTGCCTGCCAGCTCACACAATCAAAAGCTTTAAAAATATCTAATGCCATAATACCTGCCTTAATATTTGCTTTTTTTATTACATTTATTACATTTAAAACTCTACCCACTAAATTATGCATATGTCTTCCTACCACAAACCCACATTGATCTGCCCCTATATATTCTGCCAAAAATTTATTTAATCGTTTGGCCATAATAGATGTAAAAATTTTAGCATCCTGATTTATTAAAGAAATAGGTCTATAAGAATCAGGATTAGTCAAATCTTTATCTGGTTTTGGGATCAGAATTATCACTGAATGTTCCCATGATTCAGGTATCTTCCCTCCTGATAATATCCTATTATAAAGTTCCATTAATTTTGGAACTAAACAATCTTTGAAGACCTTATAATATTCTGGACCCAAACCATCTGCTCCTGGTGATTTACCCACTTTTAACTTATCAATAACTTCTTCAACTTCTCTTTGAGTTATTACTGACTCCATTAACTCCTTATATTCTGATTTTATTTCCTTCTTTATAAACCTTCCAATATACTCCTCCACCTTTTCTTGTTGAATTTCTTTACCCTTGTACAATTCCTGATAAAATTCCTGAAAAATTTTTATTTTAGCTTTCATTGCATGACAATAATTCCCTCGGCTATCTTTCAACGTTTCTATCCCATTCCTCCCTTTTTCTTTTTGTGTGAGCTTGGCAAGCAACCTTGAGTTCTTATCACTGTTTTCAAAATATTCCCTTTTCATATACATTAAGTTCTTTTGAATCTCTTCTATATTTAAGTTTTCTAATTGTTTCTTCTTAGCTTGTATTTCCACTAATTTATATTTATCTTTACTTCGCCAATATCTTTCCTCCAAATTTTTAATTTCTATCTCTAACTTTTCCTGTTCTGCACGTTGTTGTCTTTTTAAACTACATGTTTCTCTAATACAGATTCCTCTTGCTACAGCCTTCATGGTGTCCCAAATGACTGACCCAGCTGTTCCTCCTCTTTCATTAATTTCCCATGACTCCGACAGTTCCTTCCGAATTTTATCTACTATTTTATTGTATTTCAATATCTTTGTGTTCAACTTCCATCTATATGCCTCTTTATAATCTTTCTTAACTGTAAATTCTAAACTTAACAAGGCATGATCGGTTACTTTTATTACCCCCATTTCCATTTTACAAATCCTCGTTGCAAAGTCTTTTGAAACAAATATATAATCTATCCTGGAGTATGTATGATGAACTGGGGAAAAGTATGAAAATCCAGGCCTATTCCCGTTAAGTAAGCGCCACGAATCTAAATAATCATTTTCTTTTACTAATTTATTCAATATAGTCATATTGTTCCTCTTTTCAGCATTAGTGGGATTTGACCTGTCCCTTTTATTATCCATAACCATATTAAAATCCCCAGCTAATATAGCATACCCCTCCTTAAATTCTTCTATTTCTTTAAACAACTTTATAAAAAACTCTCTATGCCTCTCATTTGGGGCATAAACATTAATCAAAATATAAACCTTTCCCTCAATTTTACCTTTTAACATAAGATATCTACCCTTATCATCCTTTTTTACCTCTTCTAATATAAACCCACTTTTTTTTGAAATCAAAGTGGCCACTCCATTTTTTTTTGATGTCCCTAATGACTTTTTATAATAGGCTACCCACTTTAATTTTATCATATTCGAATTCTCGGAGCCTTGGTGTGTCTCTTGGATCATTATAATATCTGATCCCTCTTTATTTAGCATTTGTTCTATTCTCTTCCTTTTCACGACTGCCCCTAAACCTTTAACATTGAGTGTTGATACCTTTATCTTTTTATCCATAATCACCCTTTTGAAATCTCTTCCGATCCCTTGTGCTCAGCAATTCAAACTTGCTTACATAAAAACACAAACTCCATACATAAAACCCCCACCCTCCTACCCCGATCCCTCCTCCCCTACCTTCCCCCCCTCCCCACCCCCCCACTCTAATCCCCCCCCCATATCCCTGTGAGTCTAGTACTCCAGCCATCTACTTTAAAGGGGGAGGGGGGAGGCAGTGCTGTGCCTGGCCGGCAGGTTTCTATATTAGCATTTTTTTATTTGCAATTATCTCCAAACATAATTAACAATTCTCTTACTCTCCAGATGTCCCAGCCTCATTCCCTCCCCCACCCACTCCAGCCCCATCTGCTTCCCCATCCAGACCCAGCCTCTTCAGCAAATCTTTACCTTGATCCAATGAGGTTACTCTGTGTTCCCTCCTCCCATATGCAAATCTTAAAAAAACCGGGTAACCCCATGCATAAGGAATTTTATTCTTCATTAATGTTTCCGTTATTGGTTTAAGACTACGTCTCCAATTTAATGTGCGTTGAGAAAGATCATTGTAAATTTACACTGGTTTGCCTTTACACTGTATCTGAACCTTAGATCTCAATTCTTTCATAATTTGCTCTTTTTTGTAATAGTTACCAAATTTCACCAATATGTCTCTAGTCCCTTTGTAGTTTTGCCCCCCCACGCGGTGGACTCGGTCCAGATCCGATCCATCTGTTGGTATGTCAGGCATCAGCTCCTTGAACCAGTTCACGATAATTTCTCTAAGATCTTCTCCTTGCGTCTCCTTCAGCTACTTTATTCGAAGCGAAGATCTACGAGATTGATCTTCCACGGCAATCAAACGCAATTCCCATTCTTTAAATTGTATATTAATTGATTTTTCGAAAGCCTCTTGTTTCTTCTGGTCCAGATCCGCTTTAGCCTCTATCTTTTTGATCTTATCCGAATTTTCCATCGCTTTATCCGCAATAGTACGCATTTGTTTTCTGAATTCACTCATGTGCTGCTCCATTTTTTAAAAAATAATAATGTTATTTTCTGCTATAATCGCCTTGATTTCCATTAAAGAGGGAGGGTTACTACCACTTTCGTTCCCCCCTTCTGCCATGTTTTCTTCTTTATTTGGTATTGTATCCAAAGGGACTGGGTCTTTATCTTCCTCCTCTTGCTCAACTCCAGGGGCTGTCCTTTCCAGGAGGGAGAGGTATGCCAAATTATGATTTGAAAGTTCCTTTTTTTATGATTTGAAGGTTTCTTTTTTTTTTCTTTTTTTTTTCTTTTTCTTTTTTTGTATATTAAGCTTTGCCCAACTTTTGATCTTTCTTTTAACGTTAGGCATGGGACTCTTCTGGGTAGGGCATAAATCTTAGAGTGTAACTCACTTCCTTAGCAACTTATGCTGGCTTCTCTGTTATATATCAAACACTTTTTCCTTCTTCATGAGGGGGGGGAATATCCAGTTCACAACAGCATTCACTAGAGGGGATCAGTTTAATCATTCGCAGCCTCTCAGCTTCCCACATCTCCCTCACCGAATGCCGAATGCAGCTTCTTCCACCTTCTCTCCCCCCCTTCTCACCACGCCAATAAATCCAATCAACAACTTCCACCTTACAAGCCAGCATTTCAATCGTTCCCATGTGAGATAAGAATGAAAGGTTATAACACATTAAAAGTGACCAGTTTTAAAAGAGGGCAGGACCCCTGCAGCTTTAACTGTGGTGATGAAGAGGAAATTTCCCCAGATTCCTCATATATACAAATGACACCTGCTGAAATTCGCTTTTCAATACAACTGTTAAAGGTACAGGAGCCCTGTCCTCCTTTTCATATGGTCACCCTAAGCTAACTCATTTTGATAATGCCAAAAAAGAATTATGGATTGCTAATCGCTTCCGGCTGGATCTAACCAAGCAGGATATAACATTTTGAAAGAAGTTTGAAAACAGTTTATGGCATGTGTCCTGGGCCCCAACAGTTGTCAATACTTTTATAAACCATTATAAAGCAATAGTGTAGATCCTGCCTTATTAACATGCAGAAGTCCATTGATTAAGTTGATTCAAGGAATGGTGTGATGGACATAGGAACATAGAAAGCAGTCTTTTATGAAGTCGGGGTATTTGTCTATCTAGCCCATCATTATCGACACTGACTAGCAAAAGCTCACTAGAGCTTCAGGCAGTTTTTCCATCCCTTCCTGGAGATGCCAGGGGCTGCACTTGGTACCTTCCACCTGCAAGCCATATGCTCTACCATGGAGCTGCAGTCATACCCTTTATGGCTGTAAAAGAAGAGGGACGTTTGCCCATGCTATTTCCCCAGTTAAAATCATTCCCCCTACTCAAAGCTTCCCTTCGCTCCATGGAGCAAAACATGCATTTATCACATGGGTCATGATAGCCCATGTAACCTTGTGTTTTGGCCTCTGGAACAAATACAATATTTGTGGGTGGGTGTGATTTTATTTAGTAAAAGAGAGTGGGGGAAAGTTCACTGGGCTCTTAACCCCTTCCAGCTATCTGGACAGCCACAGACATTTTGACAGAGTTTTTCCTCATGCATTTTACTCACTACTTTGATATAGCCTCAGCCATATAGGGTGTTTCAAAGCTTTTTGTCAGCTAAGCTCCATAGTAAAAAAAAAAGGGTCAGTGCTCCGTCAAATACTTTATTTATTTATTTTATGAATAGCCAAATTTCTCAGGGCAGCATACATAATAAAAACAGACACAACATATTAAAAGAAACTTTGTGGCTGTTAGGGCTATAAAGAATTAACAAGGACCATTTCACAATCATCTCACCCACCTTAAAATTGGGTTTTCTGATTTATGGATATCTCAGGGAAAGGGGAGATGAAATTTTGTTAGAGGGAAATGAACTGAAGTCATTTCTGGGTGCAACTGGGGAAATGGCCTCCACCATTAAAAACGGCTGGTCTCCTTTGCCATGTGCAGGATTGTTCCTCCAGCACCTTATTATTATTATTATTTTGAGAGGTTCACTGCTAAATACCCCTGAAAAAAAATGGCAGTAATTGAAGCAGGCACATCACATTTATTCCATGCAACTCTATTTTTAAAACTGAAGTACTAGGCAAACCTTTCTTACATTTGGATTTTTTTTTCTTTTAAAAAAAGAATTCCTTGCAAAATCTCAAGGATTATTTATTTATTTATTTATTTATTGCATTTCTATACTGCCCAATAGCTGGACCTCTCTGAAAGAAGGTCCAACCATTTAAAATTGTCCCCTGCTATCTTTTTGCAGGGAGGAGGGTGTGTATCAGAGACTATCAATGCAATCCAATGAATATTTAATCAGAAGTAATTCCTGTTTAATTCAGTGAGATGGACTCCCAAGTCAGGATCGGTGAACATGCAATGATCGGTGAACATGCTTATTGAGGTTCTCTGGATTCCTCTTTGAAGCTCGGTTTGCCTTGTTCATGCCCCCAAATGTGATCATCCTTCCCCCCCCCCCCGGATCTGACAAAATCCACATTTTCAATTGGGGGAAAATGTACATTTTAAAAAGTTGTGAATGAGATGTGTTCAAAATATTTGCAAACAGGAACAAAATTCTTGTACATCCCTACTCTTAAGTAAATATGCTGAGAAATATATAAAAATAAATATGCTCGTTATTGGGCACTCACGGAGTTTGCTCAGGTCCCTCACATGATGTCGTCTGCCTCCCGCATGCCTTCCGCCCCTTCTGGCCTTCCTTGCATGACAAAAAACCCCTCTTTAAGTCCAATATATTTTTAAACTTGGAATTGATGCTCTCTCCTGCTGTGTGCAGGAGAAGCAGTGCCATTAGAACAGCAGACTCAATGGGCCTCGTGTTCTTTCTGTACTTCCTCTTTTGAAAAGAGGAAGTAACTGAGGAATGAAAACACTGGTTGAGAAGCGAAGGTAGGGAGCATGTTAACCAGGGCCGGTGCTACCATAGAGGCCACTCAGGTGGCCGCCTAGAGCGCCAAGCTAAGAGGGGCACTGGGTGCTGCGCAGCACTCACGCGCATTGCTGGCTGTGAGCCTGGCCAGCCTGGCCTGAGGATTCAGCTGGGCGTGGGTGGGCGAGATGGCGCCCCATGCCCGCCCAGCCAAAGCGAAGCCAGGGACACTGGGGTGGGAGGGGGCGGATCCACGTTCGGACTTCCACCCGGAAGCCACCCTCCCAGAGCTGGGAGGCCGCCGCCAGAAGAAGAAGACAAAGCACGTGGCAAGCTAGACCCAGCCTCAAGCCAGCCTCTGCCTTACTCCCAAAGAAAGGGCACCGGGTCGCCTCGCCTCTCTCCTCAAACAGGCTGCGATGTCCAGGCAGGCGTGCAAACGGGACTCCCTCTCCCTTCCCCCAGGAAAGCTAGGGACTTCCTGTGTGCATGGATCAACAGGACTTGCATCTGAGAAAGCATTGCACCAAAAGGCACCAGTGTGGCCCGATCCACCTACGCCTCCTTACTCGAAAGCCTTATTCCCCCGAGTAAATGTGCAGAGGGGATCGGGACGCCAGGCTGCATAGCGGGTTGCGTTCGCACGGAAGTAAGTCCTGGTGAATTCCAGACGGCTTGGTCCCAAATCAAAGTGAGCCAGTCCCAGCTCTCCACTCGGGGCACACATTCGGATTTCCGCACAATTTGGGGGGGGGGCAAGTAGCTCACCTTGCCTAGGGCGCAAAATAGTCTGGCACCAGCCCTGGTGTTAACCCCCATTGTGATGGAGCTTCTAGTGAGTTCATAGCAAAGATGAGATTTGAATGAGAGGTTTTGTGTCACAGCACAACCTTATGCATGTTTACTCAGAAGCAAGTTCCATAAAGTAGGCTTACTCCCATGACAGTGTGCATAGGGTTGCAGCTCAGCAATTGCCCATTACCTACACCAAGGGTGGGCAACTTTGGGTCTGAGGGTCCCTTTTGGTGCTTGGCGACCAGTGGAGGGCCACACATTTGAGGGCTAGGGCTAGAGCAATGTAAAATATGAATGTAATGAAAATGACTTACTCTTTTAGAGACGTTTGTTTTCCTTAGGAAATTGGGGGGGGGAAATGGCATTGCTTCAGGAGCGAGGTCTGTGCCAAAGCCAAGCAAGGGCCTGCTGCTAATCTTTCTGCTCATTAGCAGTGGGTTGAGTAATGTATCAGCGTGCCCAGAGAAAAGAAAGCCCATAGTGCACAATTTTATATGAGGAGGGGGACTTTTAGCAGGAGGGAAGAAGGAAGCATTGGCTCAGGCAGGGCCCCTTTCAAAGCCCTCCAAGACAGCTGGCAAAAGTCTCAGAGGGCCATAAGCATAGAGCAGAGGCCCCAGTGTTGGCCTCAGTAATTCCAAGGCCTTGCAGCAATGGCAAAGCAACGCAGAAGAAGAAGGAAAAGGGGTGGAAGTAGGAAGGAGAGGAGGTGAAAAGCCATGCTTCCTTTCAAATGTTGGGAGCAGAGAGAGAGAATGAGAAACCATGTGTCCGTGTTGTCAGCCGTGGAGAGGGAAAGGGGAGAGAACGGCAGTGGAAGCTATCTCAGCGGGCGTGGGTGCCATGTTTTCTGTGGGGAGGGGAGAGGATGAAAAACAGAGCACCAGTGGCTGCAAAGGCCACATTTCTATTTGGGAGGGAGAGAAGTAAGCAGCCGCAAAGGGCACATTTTCAATAGGAGGGAGCAGAGTAGGAGTAAGCAGCAGCCACTTCACCCATGGCAAATTCAACATCCTCTGTCACTGGGGAGGGAGGTTGGGAGGAGAGTTGGAGGAAACAGGGACAATTCAATGGTGCTGTTGGACAACCTGCTGGCAAGCCGCTGGAAAGGCCTGTAAGACCATGTTGCCTACCCTTGACATAAACCAAGTACAAAATAAAGAAGGGTCTTTGAAGCAGTCCAGTTGGCAGACATGGGTTGGATTAAGCCTTCAGGCTTCCACTTGCCCATGGCTAATCTACACCATCCTATCGAGTTCTACCCATTTTCTTTCCAGGCATTTTCCACGCTGGGCTGAACAAGCACATAACACTGAACGTGTCTTTTCCTGAGTGAGAGCAAAGGAGCTTATTCAGCAGAGGTTGAATAAGCTATCAACAGTCCCTTGCAGTCTTCGCCAGAGTAGTTTGTCAGGTAGATAGTCTGCTTGATGCAGACCAAATTATTTTATGCTTGGTTTGTTACCCAGCATATTTCCACATTTAGCCGAATTGTTATGCTGCATTTAGCCAGCTAATGACTCAGGAACTTTATATGCTATCTTCATCGAAACCACCTGCCCATGGCTTACAATTATATGGAGGAAATTATTCTATGGAATTAACAAAAACAGCAGCCAATTTGGTGGGGAGACAAAGTTCAACAGCGTTTGCTCAAGACTTTTTTCTGCTAGTTTAGTTGCAGACACATTGCACACTCTTAGGGTATTCTCAAACATTACCTTGAGCAAATAGGAATTCAGCCAAGTGCTAACTCAACAAGTTGCAGGCACTTCCTTGCATACTAAGTTGAAACACAGGTGTAAACTGCATATCTTTTATAGCAATGGCCCAGGTTTTGGGAGACTGTCTGTTCATCTACCTTCTGTCCCATATGAATGGGAGAGGTTTCAGCGGAAAGCTAAGAAGAAAGGAAAGGAAAGAGACTGTATTTAAGGAACCTGCATGCTTTCACCTGGAAGTGAGTCCTCCCCAAACACTTCATTTCACTACAGAACATCACTGCTTAGTGGAGACATCAGCATCTTTATGACATCAACAATCATTATCCCAGTCACTCACAATCCTCGTTTTGACTTATCAGCATGCCTGGCAACCAAGAGGGAAAGACCTGAAGCAAAATGCCAAGAATGAACCTCGGTATACAGAGGTAACAATTAGCATGTGCCCACTTACTCACCTGTAGCCTTTCTTTATGGCCAGATGATCTTCTTACTCATCCCACCATTTGGTAGACATTTCACAATTTCACTTTGCTTTTAGATCAGGAGTGCAAAACCTTTTTCAGCCCAAGGGCTGGATTCCATTTGGGAGAAGCTCTTGGAGGCCACATTCCAGTGATGGGTGGGATGGAAGGCAAAAGTGGTTGGGACCAAAGGTAAAAGGGTGGAGCCAAAATCCCCCAAACTACCTACATAATTTAGCTTAAAGCTCTTGCTGCTAGTAACTTAGGAGAAGCATTTCAATTTTTTTAGCATGGGGAAAATACTGCACAATCCTGATGAAACCACCAACCAATCAGGGGTTGGTTGAAGGGCAATAGGACCACGGCATGGCCATCTGGGAAAATCTGGAGAGCCAGATTGAGACCCAAGCTAGCCTGGATTGGGACCCCAGACCTGGCATTCTGCACCCCTGTTTTGATAGAGGCTTTTGTAAATGTGTAAGGTTTTAATGAATATGTTAATTTATATTAATATGTTAATTTATATTAATAAAGACTTAATAGTCTTTTAGCATTTAAGAAAGCTATAAAGACTGATCCACTCTGGCAGGCCTATCCAGTGGAATTTTAGGATATTTTTAGGATGTTTTTAGGATGTTTTCATGTGTTTTTAATTCAGTTTTATGTATTTTACATTTATTATTGTTCCCCACCTCAATCCAAACAGAGAGGCGGGTAAGAAATAAAGTTGTTGTTGTTGTTATATTGCATTTGGTGGCAGTGGTTGTTGTTGTTGTTGTTATTATTATTATTATTATTTTGAAAATCACTCCAGGATTCCTTTCGGTTGTGTGAAACAATAAATAAATGCAACTAACAAACTCTATATCCTTAGCCCAAAACTGTAACCTTTGTGCAGTATAATTCATTTTCCGCCCTTCAGAAGATGGTGCACCATATTCTTCCCATGCAAATGCATTTTAGAAATTGTGTCCATAAGAGAATACATCTGAATGATTTGGAAATAGAGTTCCTACCGTTAGAGTTCCCATTTCTAGTATTATTGGCATGGAATCTGTCATCAAAATACTGTAGGCACTCTTTGTTGATGTTGTTGTTTACAGTAGGCTTATTAGTCCTTGCTTTTTATGGCTGCATTGACATGTTAGTTACATTCCCTGCCAAATCATTTACCATTGGCAGTAACACCCATTGCTTATAGGGAGACAGAGTCCAGTGGAGGTGGAATTCAGATATATCACCGTTGTAGAATATTCCCCAAAGATCTTCAGCATTCCTAGTAGCTCCACAATTGTCTCAATTACAGAAGTAAGTCTCCCAAGAGAAATAAGAAAGCACAGTTTTAGGCTTTGTTCCATGTATTCAAAGGAAAGGGCACCTAACCACAGATCCATGTTGTTCCCACCACAATTTCATTGCAGGTTCAGCTGGGCAAGAGGAGTCTCTTTGTTGATCTGCTCATTCCAGCCTGCCATTGCTGATCAGGAGATGGCAGCGTAAATATAAATTCAGAGTGGCCACGGAATTTCACCAAATGGATTTGTGCTTGTATAAAACATCCAAGGGATTTTGTCAGAAAAATAGGTGCAGGATTTATTTATTTTTGTGCCTTACACACACACACACACACACACACTAAGGGACTGTCGATAAAGTCTTTTTATTTCTTGGCAGAATTAGAGGAAAATTGCAGGAATAGTTTCCCCTTCTGAGGAAATAAAGCCTGACGAATGTCAGAACATTAGCCATAGGGCTGGGATGTGTATGTGCAAGAACACCCTTGCCATTTTGAAGGTCTCCAAGAGAACACACTTGCCCCCCTACGTTCCTTGTCGACCATTCCCCCCCCCCGCCCCCTGAAAATGGCATACAGACTAGAAGTGGGTTTAAGTCAAAACTAAACTAAATTAAACAAACCTGCAAAGTTCAGAAGTATAGGTGGAACACTTCATGTGGAAGGGGAGTTGTTGTTTTGTGTGTGTGTGTGTGTGTGTGTGTGTGTGTGTGTGTGTGTGTGTGTTAAAGGATGTGAATTTGGATCCACACTCTACAGTTCACACATGCAATACATCCCTGGATGATGCAGTCATCAACTGAGGAAATGCATTTGTGACCCAGTCCTTAATGACTCATACTTGACTGTATAAACTGATTCCATTGAGTAATATCAGCTTTTGAGGTGCCATCACTTAATATGAAACCTCTGTGGGTTAGTGAGACAGCGAGAGAGAGAGAGAGAGAGAGAGAGAGAGAGAGAGAGAGAGAGAGAGATTTGCATCTCCTTCCCCATTCTGGTGGTGTGTTTGTTTGTTTTTGGTCAATTTGTGTGAAAATGCCACACATCACAGGGGTGTCACCAGGCACAAACCCAGCAAAGGTTCAGATGGATGTGTGCAAGAGCTCGAGAGTCAAAATTCTTGAAAACCAGTTTAAGCTTGGTGATGTTGGAAGAATGGCCAGCTCCCAGCCCCATTCTTGCCCTCCCCAAGGCACAGTGCTCATCTACACCAAGCAGGATACTCCACTTTGAAAGTGGTATGAAAGCGGTATATAAAAGGCAGGAGCCACACTACTGCTTTATAGCGATATTGAAGTGAACTGAAAACTGTTGGGGCCCATGACACATACCATATACCACTTTCATACTGCTTTCATAATGTTATATCCTGCTTGGTGTAGATGTGTCCTGGGCCCCAACAGTTGTCAGTGCACTTCAGTACCACTATAAAGCAGTAGTGTAGATCCTGCCTTTTATATACTGCTTCCATACTGCTTTCATAGTGGAATATCCTGCTTGGTGTAGATTAGCCCACCGTGTTTGGAGCCCCTGGTAAAACATACCCTAAGATTAGAAGGTGGACTCAGGCATTGAGCTGCCCTCCCTGTCCTCCTACTCATTCAGTGTTGTAGCGAAATAAAAGATACTATTTGCAGGACACATAAAATCTCCACATTTTCTGCATCTTCAAAACATGAGTCACCAATGAAGCCTCATTCTGGACCAGCTTCAGTTCTGTTGGCTCACAGGGACTTTGCCTCAAGAAGCAACAGAACCAGACTGAAACTGCCCGATTCTCGTCAGGCTTCAGGCTTTGTCCACATCCGTATTTGAAATAATTTGGTTCATTTCCGAGTCAATCCAAGGCAAACAAGGTCATGCTCACTCATCGTCAATCATAAGTCGATTCATAATCAATCAAATGCTGATTGTAAAATAAATCAATTGATCTCACACCTTCCAGAAGACAGATTAGCCTAGTTCTCAAAGTTTCACAATGATATGATTTTAAAAGTATCAGAATCATACTCCTTCTTAAGAATGTGTGTGACAATATACAGTTGTCATGCATTGTTGGACATCACATGGCAATTGGCTGTAATGCAGAAAAAAAATACATTCTTAAAGGTGCAAACCCATGCATGTTTTGTACAGAAAAAAGTCCTGTCTGGGACATGCTGGGGGTTGTAGCACCTTTTTCTGTCTAAACATGTATAGAATAGCACTATAAGGGCTCAACCTAGCAGGATAGTCCACTATGAAAGCGGTATATAAAAGGCAGGAGCCACGCTACTGCTTGATAGCGGTATTGAAGTGCACTGCAGGATCTTCACTACTGCTTTATAGTGGTACTGAAGTGCACTGACAACAGGTGGGGCCCATAAGACATCTACACCAAGTAGGATATAACGCTATCAAAGCGGTATATGGTATGTGTTATGGGTCCCAACAGTTGTCAGTGCACTTCAGCGGTATATAAAATGTGGTTCCTGCATTTTATATACCGCTTTCATACCACTTTCATAGTGGAATATCTGCTTGGTGTAGATCAGCCCTCAGTCACCATTACTTTAGCACAGATTGGTCAAAAAGTTTTGCAATCCTGCTTCCTGTTTGGAACGTGTGTCTGCCATAGTAAATGTAAGGTTTGGGCATCAGGAATGTAAAATCACAGATATTTGTGGCATTCCTAGTTTGCATTTTCAACAACATTTTAAAATGCTAAAAAAAAAGGGGGAGGGAGGCATGGCTGAGAGCTGAGGAGAAATAGCACAGAGGAACATTCAGAGTTGGAAATTAAATTTAGCCTGCATTTCCATGCAGTTCTTACAGGGACAACTGTAAAAAGTCCTCTTTTCTATGGGGAATCAGCTCTTCAGTGGATATGAGTCCAACCAAGCTATGAATGAATACCTTTATTGAATAAGTCTACTGACCATTTCAAAAAAATCACATATTATTAAAAACAAACAAATACTTAAAATTTATGATTTAAAATTCTAAAACAATATCCAGTTCATAATTAATACATTATATATGACTAACAGTTAATAAAACCCCACATATATTGCAACATTTGATAAAAACTTATTAATTAATCCATTTTTTCTAATTCTTTTTTCCTTATACTGGCTGCTTTAAGAGCGAAGAGAGCAACCCTCTGGGTCACAAAATAGTTAGAACCGCGTAGGAGAAAGGCCAATTTATCCTTGGCTGACCAGTCTCTCATGCGTATTAAAAACATAGATAGATAATGTTCTCTACATTTTGAATATAAACAACATTCAAGTAAATAGTGAGTTAAATCTTCAATTTCAGGGTTGCCACATATACATAGCCTATCTTTCGATGGAATACCTTGGAATCTACCTTGTAACATCATTGTGTCCATCAGCTCGAATCGAAGCCGGGTAAAGGCTACTCGATGGGCCCGTTTCATAACAAAAAACAAATATTTTTCTTCTTTGAAATGGAATTTTGTTTTGGCTAGCCATTTCATGGCCCTTGATTTTGACACTGCCGCTATATCAGACTGCCTTCTAATATCTGAAATCCTGAGTTTAATGGCATTTCTTATATTGGTGTTTGAAATGCTAAGTGCCTGCAGACTAAAGCCATAGTTTGGTAGCATCTTACTAAATTTATAAAGCCAGGAAGTTTTTAAAGGTTTGGCCATCTGCTCGAGAAGACACATCTTTGGAAGCCTGGCTTCATTCATCGACACTAGCTTGAACCAATAATTAAATAGCCTACAATGTATTTGGTCTAAAACAGCCAAGATACCTAATTCCGATCTAAGCACGTATGCTGGACAGGCAAATGCAACCCCTAGAATCATACGAAAGAAACGGTTTTGGACCCTTTCTATTTCCCTACTTTTAGAAAAGCCCCAGATTTCAGCCCCATAAATTATTATCGGCAACACTTTAGCCTTGTACACATTAATTACTGGCAAAAGAGAACCAGGATGTCTATAATTCAAGAGCTTGTTCAAGGATTTTGCACACACCGTTGCCTTTAGTTCGTTTCTTTTTAACTGCAGTGCCCAAGAACCTGAGGAAGTAAACTCTAAGCCAAGATAGATAAATGAATCCACCTGGTCAATTTCATTAGAATCCAAAACCCACTTATATCGCTTCTTTTTCTTTCCAAAGACTAACACTTTTGATTTCTTACCATTAATCGTTAAATCATTTTCTCTGCAATATAAACTAAATTTTCTCAGAAGCCTCCGCAAACCAACCTGTGTGGTAGAAAACAAAATCATATCATCCGCATAAAGGAGGATATTCAACGATTTATCCAGTATCCTTGGCATATGAAGCTCTTGACTATGTAGTGCGGAAACTACATCATTAACATAGAAATTGAAGAGGAATGGCGCAAGAATACAACCCTGACGAACTCCTTTACTTGTGGGAATGTCGTTTACCAACCAAGCTAAGTACTACTGGGAAGAATGCCGTTCTCAGTTATAATAAAATCAAAGCCAGTCACTGTGCCCTTGTTAAAATGGTATGTAATAGGGGTGTGCACAGACCCCCAGCTCCACCCTGCAGGCCGATCCGAAAAATTTCGAATCGGCCCGCTCCGCTCCGCGCCTCTCCGCCCATACTCCGCTTCTCTTCGCCGCGGAGCTCTGGCTCCGAATCGGAGCTCCGCAGTGGATGGTAGTGGTGCCAGGTAAGGCCGGGAGAGGAGGGCGGGGGGGCGCAAGTGCAGCCCAGACTTCCTGGTTGAACCGCTGGCTCAATTGAAGAAGCCGATGGACCGCGGACGGAGGCAGGTAAGGGAGAGGAGGGCGGGGGGGGGTTGCCGGGCCCTGCCGCCGTCGCCACCCGTGCAGCGACGGAGGCAGAGCCCGGTAAGGGACCAAGGGGGAGGGGGGCCTTTCCTGCCTCCTTCCGCAGTCCGTCGGCTTCTTCAATTGAGCCCACGGTTCAGCCAGGAAGTCTGGGCCGCAAGTTTACCGGCAGGGCCCGGTAAACCCCACTTACCTTTCCGGCGGAGCTCCGGATCGAGGCAAAGGATCCGCCTTCACCTCGATCCTCTTCACCACGCTCCGCCAGCCCCCCAATCCTCTTCGCCTCCGCCTTAAGGGGAGGCGAAGCACCCCGCTCCGCTTCTAATTCTCTGGTCCGATTAGAAGCGGAGCACATCCCTAATATGTAATGCTGTTATTATGTATTAATATTTATTGTTTATTGGTAATACAATCAGAATTGGTTCTGCTGCCATATAAATGATGCACACTGGTGTTGTTTATGAAACAGGATTATTGCTCTCAGGCCTAGAAACTTTTTCAAAGCAATGGTCCACTCCAGATTAAAAAACAACAACACTGCATCACACTTTGGCAGGATCTACACTACTGCATTAAAGCTCTTTAAAGCACTTTGAAAACATTTTGAAAACTATATATGCAGTGTGTTCTGGGCCCCAATAGTTGTCAAAACTGTTATAAAGCGCTTCAAAGCACTTTAAAGCAGTAGTATAGATCCTGCCAAAGTGTGATGCAGTGGGTTTTTTTTTTATCTGGAGACAAAGGAAACTCCTTGGGCCAGGGGCATATTTGGTGTTGTGCTTATGTAACTCTACTCCAAATCATATATGTGGATGGTGCCATTTAAATAATCAATGGTTTGCATCCCCTGCTGTAGAATAGGGTGACCATATGAAAAGGAGGGCAGGGCTCCTGTATCTTTAACAGTTGCATAGAAAAGGGAATTTCAGCAGGTGTCATTTGTATATATGGGGAACCTGATGAAATTCCCTCTTCATCACAACAGTTAAAGCTGCAGGAGCTATACTAGAGTGACCAGATTTAAAAGAGGGCAGGGCACCTGCAGCTTTAACTGTTGTGATAAAGAAGAAATTTCACCAGGTTCCCCATATATAAAAATGACACCTGTTGAAATTTCCTTTTCTCTACAACTGTTAAAGCTATAGGAGCCCTGTCCTCCTTTTCATATGGTCACCCTGCTGTAGAAGCAACTTGCAAGCAATTTAATTGGCTTGGAGCTGGCCGAGAGTGAATGAGCCACCCTTCCTTGTTCCCAATCTGCAGGCCATCTTTTCCCTGCACATAGGGAATTTCTTCCTGCTATGCATCTATGAAAGATATATGGGCTGAGGAAAGGGGGCCATTGGTCAAGAACCACTCTACAAGCATTCCAAGGCTGGCACCTCTCTTGCGCCTCCTCCCATTGCCTGAAATTCTAGTGGGGCATAGAAAACCACAAACTCCTCCCTGGGCGATGTGCACCTGCACCTCCAGCCCTCGTAGCTATAACACTCGCCCAGATCAGACCTCAGACCCACCACACCTTCCCAACATCTTGCTTGCTCAAAGCAATGGTAAAATGGTTCACTTTTACAGGCTGCTGTTGCTGGTT
Organism: Elgaria multicarinata webbii; assembly: GCF_023053635.1. Lineage (NCBI taxonomy): Eukaryota > Metazoa > Chordata > Lepidosauria > Squamata > Anguidae > Elgaria > Elgaria multicarinata. Next base: position 11,817,780 of record NC_086175.1, on the reverse strand, counting down.
TTGTTCATCCTTGGATATCAAATCTCCAGTCTTGTAGCTGAAACAGAACTAAACTCTAACTTTTGCTTCCTCACTCTGCTGAGATTAAAACCGATCTGTGAGTAGCTTTCCTTCCTCCACAATTACTTCAGCAGCATGCCTGCATAAGCGTGCGAGCGATAGCTGGTGCAAAATTGCAGCTGCGTTGATTGTAATCAGTACAAAATGGATTGGTCATATTATACTAATCTTGGCTCATCAGCTTGCATCAGCCTTAAGGTTTTCTTACTGATATATGAGATTGTCACATCATCTTTTCAATATCTTGTCTCCTTAGCGTAGGTCTGCAATAGGACCCTGCTGTTCCATTTCTTAAAATTTTGCTTTGTCTCCCATTCTTCCATTTCACAGCTGTGAATGTTACCCATGTGCTTTGCTTCACGGGAATATGCTTCAGCTAGACTGTAGTGGGACCAGTGTAAGCAACATTCTTGAAAATTAAAGCACTAATTGGGAATGGGAATTAACTATAAGCAATCTCCCCAATTTCTGCCTCATCACAATGAAGCCCAAACCAACATGTCTTCACTTGCAGCATTAAACTGTGATATCATTTTTTAAATCCACAAGAGGTATCTGGCCAAACAAAGTGAAAACTTTGATTAACCTTGAATATTTGGTATTTCATTTCTTTGGATCTTTGTAATGTTTCCAGCAAACATTGTGCTATTGAAATAAAATTTGGAACACATTACACAAGTCTGTATTTCAGATGTGAAAACCAACTGAGATGCTATACTCATTTTCAAGGCTGCCAAGAATGATCTCTGACACATGGTAATGTGTAGGAATGTATGAGTATTTCGTTTCAGATGGCAAATCTCTTCAAAATGTCCTGTTTTCAACTGCTTTATATGACGTGCAGATGTGAACAGAAGCACAAGTTCTCTGAAATTGTTCACCATTTTGACCCCCCTCCCCACTTTCCTGCCTCCGCCATCCACCGCGGAGGCAAGTAAGTAGAGAAGGGGGCAAAATCTCGATCCATCGCTCCACAGAGCGGAGCAGGGGTGGGTTGGATTGACCCAAAGCGTATCGGCCCGATCCAAAAGTTGCAGATCGGGCCACGAAGTGGGTCAGGGGGTCCGTGCACAGCCCTATATCCTACAGCCTCTCCGTCCCCATAACCACCCACCACCAGTAAGTCAGCTAGAGGGCTCAGAGACCCATCTAGCTGATTGTTTTTTATTTTATTTTAATAAGAGGAAAAGCTGACAAACTCTCCTCTGCCTCCTCCCGCCTTCCTGGGTCTTGCAAACAGGGCATAGAATAGAAAGAGGGCTCTGATCTCTCTCTTAGATATCTCTAAACTTCCCACTCATAGAACTACAGATTCCAGGGTTCCCTAGAGAGATGGCATGACTTTTAAGCCAATTTAAGCCTGTTGTGTAGATAGTATACAGTTACTCTGCACTGGTAGCACTGTATTTATTCATAATAAGGATATAAACCTAAGCAAACTGCATATACACCTACAAGCCTTCACTTACGACTTTATAGCTCTATCAGCACCAGTGCACTTAAACAAATTGTTCAAGGTCACAGAGTGTTTGTGAAACTAATTTAACCTAGATTTCAGGAAGTAACTCTGATGGAACAATTAGGAAAACTATCTCAATCTGTTTATTGGGCCAAATTAATTTTTGGTGCACGTGTGCCATTCTCTTCTCTTTTTCTGTAAGTGGTCCCATGATATTTTGAACAGGAGTGAAAAATTTAAATGTCAGAGCCATTGCTTCTGATAATCAAATGGAAACATAAAACAGATGTTTGGAACATGTGCTTACCAAAGGGAGATGTTCCCTGGAAACATATGCAAAGCCTATGACATTAATAAAAAGATTTCCCCTCTTATGCTATATTTTGTTTGAGTCAACAACCAAGTCACTTGCTCACATTTCTTTCACCTGTGGGAAAGAGTACATGTACTCATTAACTGGTAAAAAAAATGTTACAGCTCGAGATCAGAGGTGGTTGAATGGTGTGTGTCCCCCCCCCCCACCGCCCCAAGAACTTGTCCAGACTGTTCCGTGCCTGATTGGCTATCCAGTCTATTTGTACTGCTCAAACTTACAGGGAATCCTAATTATCCCATGGAATTAAGTAATTTTATCCAGCAAAATTTCGGTAACACTTGCAAAGCAATTCCTGGCAGCTCCAATTTATGAAATTCAAATAGTGCAAAATCAGCTTCCATCTGTTCGGCAAAGATAAAGCAACAATTAAAGGGCTGAAAAGATCAAGTAAGCATATTGGCCAACTTTCGGTTGGATTTAAGGAATCAGGCCTCCTTCCGTAGCGCTATTTGTTTCTTCAACAAAGGTGAAAGGGCGGGGGCAGGGGGATTATGTTGAACACCTACTGTTTCAACGAACAATAATATTATGCAATATTTTGCTTTAGCTTCCAAATTATATAGACCAGCAGCAGGAAAATCTGACAGACACTCCAAACATTGTCAGAATTTTTTTTTTTATCTAGAGCTGGGAAGGGTCTCCTTTTTCTATTCTATTTTATTATCAGGACGCATAGGGTTCATCTACACCAAGCAGGATATTGCACTATGAAAGCAGTATGAAAGCAGCATATAAAAGTCAGGAGCCACACTCCTGCTTTATAGCAGTACTGAAGTGCACTGACAACTGTTGGGGCCCAATGACACCATATACCACTTTCATAGTTCTATATCCTGCTTGGTGTGCCTCCTGCCTTTTATATACCGCTTTCATAGTGGAATATTCTGCTTGGTGTAGATGAGCCCATAGTGGGGAACTACATTTGAACTGGCATAGGCATTCTCCATCTCTTTAACCAGATAAATTAACTCAGGGCTATATGTGGCTTCTTTGTGTATATATGTGGTCAGCCACGTACAGCTAGAGCAAACTTTAGCTAGACAACAAATGTTATGAGAGTAAAAAACACATACACTCTTGCATCACTATGGAAATAAAATGGCATACAATAACAGAAGTGGGGTCAGGGGAGACACTTTTTATAATGATAGCATATTGTTTTGTCCTGCATGTTCAGTTTTATGGTGGCCATGCATATTCTTTTACAGAGAACTGTCCTCTATTGAAGGCTGCTGTAGGATTGTCCTCTATTTTGAAGGCATCTGCTAGTTGAAGGGCTATCAAGCACCAAGGCTGATAGAAAGATAACGATCTATCAGAAGGAAAAACTGGGCCTGAAGTTGCCCATCTATGGTCAGCACCCAGACAGCAGATTGGAGAGGCAGGTGTGGTGAGATGTACTGTATACTACTGGTGAGATGAACTGTATCTCTATTTAAATTATTATAATAATTTCTAAATGTGCATCTATCAATAAAATTAGCATATGCACATTTTAGGCAAATGTGTCTATGTTGTTTGGCTCCCCATGACCTCTTCTTTGGTAATTCACAAGTAGTCATCATATATGGGTTACAGAACTCCAAGGACAACCAGGATGATCAGGGGTCTGGAAACAAAGCCCTATGAAGAGAGACTGAAAGAACTGGGCATGTTTAGCTTGGAGAAGAGAAGATTGAGGGGAGACATTATAGCACTCTTCAAATACTTAAAAGGTTGTCACACAGAGAAGGGCCAGGATCTCTTCTCCAATCTCCCAGAGTGCAGGACACGGAATAACGGGCTCAAGTTAAAGGAAGCTAGATTCCAGCTGGACATCAGGAAAAACTTCCTGACTGTTAGAGCAGTACGACAATGGAATCAGTTACCTAGGGAGGTTGTGGTCTCTCCCATACTAGAGGCCTTCAAGAGGCAGCTGGACAACCATCTGTCAGGGATGCTTTAGGGTGGATTCCTTCATTGAACAGGGGGTTGGACTCGATGCCCTTGTAGGCCCCTTCCAACTCTGCTATTCTATGACACACTGGTGGAGGGGAAACATCAAAGTTGGTGCAAAACAATATAAAGGGTGTATACATGCATCCCTGACAAACAGCAAGACAATCAATAAAGTATTAAATCCATCTCCCTGCTTTCTTCAGAATAATGCCTTCTTGCTAGAACTGTGCATTCATGGCCCAGAAGCTGGATTAGGAGAAGAAATTCCAGCACAGCACCCATTTACACATACAATTCCTCACCCATGTATGAAAGCTTGCTTATGCATGTTTGTGCCCCCTAGTGGGATAGCGACAAAATAATCCAATATATCTTAATTAAAATCATGTATTTATTAACAGATGTTACTAAAATTAACTGTTAATAATTTTAAAAATCCATACAGTCCCATGTACTTAACAAACAACTTATCAATAAGAAAACTCAAAGCCAGAGAGACGGTTGCTTTTGTGCTGAGCAATTAATCAAACTCTGCCTATACGGTTCTCCTTATACCTCTCAAAGTATCTAAAAAAGCTGAAAATTCAGAAAAGTCACCTGGAATAGCTCTGAGATGGGCTCACAATCCTAGATCAATCTTACTACAACTGTAAATAATTTATACGCATGTATATTTTAACATATTTTACTGTATGTATTATACTTTAAACCAAGTCACCTGGGTGGTATACAATGCATTAAAACGTAACATACAGACAATAAAATGATCAATAAAAACAGCACATAATAAGACCAAGAAAAAGATCAGCAAACAGTAAATACACCCCAGTCCTAAAATCAGAGTAAAAACAGCAGCAAAAAAACTGCAGTAACTAAAAGCCGCCACCATTCTTAAAATTCCAAAGAGAATAAAAAGGTCTTCAAGTTAAAGGAAGCCAGATTCCAGCTGGACATCAGGAAAAACTTCCTGACTGTTAGAGCAGTACAACAATGGAATCAGTTACCTAGGGAGATTGTGGGCTCTCCCATACTAGAGGCCTTCAAGAGGCAGCTGGACAACCATCTGTCAGGGATGCTTTAGGGTGGATTCCTGCGTTGAGCAGGGGGTTGGAAGGCCCCTTGTAGGCGCCTTCCAACTCTGCGATTCTATGATTCTATGATCTGGCACCAGAAATACTCTAACATAAGCACCAGGCAAGCCTCTCTGTGGAGTGCTTTCTACCGAAGGGGTGTTACCACTAAAAAGGTGCTCTCTTGTTGTCACCTGCCTTGCCTCATTTGCTTAGTGTCCAAGTTTGAATTGACGCTTTCCCTGGCAAAATAAGAAGGAATGAAAACGTACATCTTTCAATTTCCATTAATTTAAATCTGTTAGTGTATTTCAAATCTTTGTATCACTGCTGGGTATTGTTTTGGTTTTGGTTTTAATTTTATACCATAGTTATCATGTTGATGTTTTTGATGTGACCCGTCCACAGAGCTTTGGCTATTGGGTGGTATAGAAATGTAATAAATAAATAAATACTGGAAAAGGCTGGGGATCTGCATTTCGTGTGCATTGTTCTGGCAGGGGCCCAGGAAGGCTGGGGGTATAAGCATTTACCAAGGTTATATCCTGCATACCTAAGCTCCCTAAATATTCCAGATTCTAGGACCTAGAAGAACTAGGACTGCACTCCTGAGTTTGAAGTTGGCCTTCTCTGGCGTAGACATTCTGTATTCATTAGCATGGATATATAGTATTGCTAGGTTTTATGCCAATTTGCACATGTCCCAAGGTATACTGTAAATCAGATTTGTTATGTGCGTTAGGCTATTACTCTAAAAAAAATCATTATTCCCATTTCTAGCATATCACATACCTTGCAAACTACAGATCAAAAGGGATTCTGCTCTAATTGGATTCTCTCCTTAATGTCTTTTAATTGGAATGGGAGTACGGAAATGTCTCCCCCGATTCACAACTTTCTAAAAACCTCTTTGGCTCTTCACTGGATAGAGGTAGCATTAATAACCACCGGCCCATAAAGGAAAGGAAGCTTGGTGGTACCAGGACTTTGCTTTTCAACCCTTGACATTGCATAGGAAATCAAGACAATGGAGGACAGGCACACAGGAGTTAAGAGTTCTTACATATTAAGGATACTTGCATTTCAGCTGGTTTCTGGGAGAACAAAGGTTTCAGAGCAGATGATGTTAACTGAATCACAGTTCCGTTGGCTTTGATCAGTGACAAGATGACTCAGGGCTTCTGCATCTTTTAGAAACAACAAACTGGCGAGTCATTAATAGTCAGTTTGGGTTTCATGGAATCTCACAAGGCAAAGTAGAGATCAGACCAAATAAAGATAATTATTATTTGTATTAGGTCAATGGGAAATAGTTTGTGCAAAGCATTGTCATTCATAATTTAAATTAGTTCTGAACATTTATCAATGAACACTGATGCATGTTTTAATTCATATTTATTCCCAGTTACAGATGGATGGCCAAGGCTGAGAGAATACCACTATTCTAGGCTTCCCCAACTTGGTGCCCTTTGGATGTTCTGGATTTTAACTCCCAGCAGCCCCAGCCAGCATGGCCAATGGTCTGGTATCCTAGGAACTGTAGTCCATAACATCTGGGCAGCACCAGCTTGGGGAAGCCTGGAATAGTGCTTTGCCAAAGGCCACTTAGCGCCACCTAGTGAGTTTGTGGCTGATGTGAGATTTCCATTAGGGGCTTCCATTAATTTTATTTATTTATTTATTTCATTTCATTTCTATACCGCCCAATAGCCAGAGCTCTCTGGGCGGTTCACAAAAATTAAAACCATTCAAAGTGTAAAACAACAGTATAAAACCATTATATAAAATACAATATAAAAGCTCAACCAGATAAAAACAGCAGCAATGCACAATTACAAATTTAAAACAGCGAGCTAAAATTTATTTATAGACTGTTAAAATGCTGGGAGAATAAAAAGGTCTTCACCTGGCATCTAAATGCATATAATGTAGGTGCCACGCGAATCTCCTTAGGGAGCTCATTCCACAGTCGGGGTGCCACAGCAATTGGAGCAATCTGCTGTCTGACAATACAGAGCATGCATACACTGCAAACTTCACTTTGAAACCAGTTTAAGTGCCATGGCATCATCTCAAGAACTTTTGGAACTGCATTTTTATGCAGAGATGCTGAGAAATCTATGAACGACCTCTACCCAGAACTACAGTTCTTAATGTTACTTAGTTGGAAACCAAGGCAATTAAACAAGTTTGAACTGGTTTACATTTGTACTGTAGTTTCTCTCATAGTCTAAGAGGACTTGATTGCAAGGCTAAATTTGAACCAGGACTTAGCACTGAAAACAGACTCCAGATGAAAGTGGCTTTGCCATTGAGTGTCTTCAGACGGGGGGAAATCGCATTTCCTTACCATTGCATACAATCGCTCTTGCTTCCTGCTTTCTTCCACCTTGGGAACAAGTTGTACATGGGGAAAGAGAGCAGAGACCAGGTGGCCCATACAGATCAATGGGAACAGCTCCCTCTAGTGGGCATTTTATACCACAAGTTTCCTGAACGCAGCAGGAAATACAAACTTTTTTAAAACAAACAAACACGGCTTTTCTAAGTATTAATTTACAACACTAAAACCAGGAACTAGAGCAGGAGATGCACCGGAGGATCACTGCATCGTCAAAATGACCTGTGAAGATCTGTGAGTGGCCAATCGCAAGCCTGCGATAAAACGCTCATCTAAAGAAGCTCAAAGTGCAGGATTTCAAGTAACCACACTAGATAGTTGTTCTTCCAGGATTGTTGCAAAGACTTCCAGAGAAAAGGGTGATTCCTGGCTTGATCCCTTGATCCCATTCTTCATCAACGAAATCAAGCATTTATAACCATATTTAATTCTTGCCTTTATTTATATATCATGCCCTTTATATATTACATTCCACACAGAGGCAGAGATGTACATATGCCATGCCATGTGTTCCTCATAAAGGAACGTGCAAAAATTAAATATATTCATTGTGGAGCTGGGGGAGAAGTGTGGTACAACTGTTAAACGTGAGAAATACCTTTAAAGAATCCTCCACAATGTAACACAGCAGGGTAAGTTGTTACAGAACAGCCTAAGAAATTGTTGATCTGAATAAATAATACGTTTCTAATCATCAAGTGGCACTTTAATTAACCTCAGGATTAGGTTTACTAATTCTAAAAATTAAGTCATTATTTGAAACACTCAGTTCAAAATGGGGGTGAACACATTCCCCAGCTACCTGGTCTTCTTATAGGGTCTGAATGGGCTGTAATAAATAGTGGGTTATGGGTTGGCTTTTGGCTTCCTCTGTTCTCTGCAAAAATCAGGAAGAGGCTGAAAGGATTCCTGCTGTCTGTTAATTACTGTTGGCTCCGAGAATACAAAAAAAGAGAGGGGAAAGACAGGAAATACAGAAAACAAAAACAAATTAGCAGCTACAGCAAGCAGAGCAGGGAAGAGAACGACACTTCCTGGAAATGTTTTTGTTATAAATGCCAGTATTTAAATTTAGTAGTTGATTGTAAATTGGCAAAAAAGTCAGCAATAGTGCAACAACTTTATTGCTGCAAACAAATAGAGGAACAATATTTAATATTTATGTTTATCCTATATATACAGTGTTGTATGCATTATCATCAGCAACCTTTATATCATCCCTGAAATGCAGACGAGTATGATTACCCCCACATTGCACATGGTGGGTATGAGGAATGGGAGAATAGTGCCTTGTGGGAGGCCACCGGGTGCCTTTATACCTGTGTTGAGGTTTGAACTAGGGACTTTGCAACTCATCTCTGCACTACACTACACTAGCTTATATTCTTTCCAGCTTTCATAGAATCATAGAATGATAGAATAGCAGAGCTGGAAGGGACCTATAAGGCCATCAAGTCCAATCCCCTGCTCAATGCAGGAATCCACCCTAAAGCAGCCCTGACAGATGGTTGTCCAGCTACCTCTTGAATGACTCTAGTGTGGGAGAGCCCACAACCTCCCTAGGTAACTGATCCCATTGTCGTACTGCTCTAACAGTCAGGAAGTTTTTCCTGATGTCCAGATGGAATCTGATTTCCTGTAACTTGAGCCCGTTATTCCGTGTCCTGCACACTGGGAGGATCAAGAAGAGATCCTGGCCCTCCTCTGTGTGACAACCTTTTAAGTATTTGAAGAGTGCTATCATGTCTTCTCTCGATCTTCTCTTCTCCAGGCTAAACCTGCCCAGTTCTTTCAGTCTCTCTTCATAGGGCTTTGTTTCCAGACCCCTGATCATCCTAGTTGCACTCCTCTGAACACGCTCCAGCTTGTCTGCATCCTTCTTGAATTGTGGAGCCCAGAACTGGATGCAATACTCTAGATGAGGCCTAACTAGGGCCGAATAGAGAGGAACCAGTACCTCATGTGATTTGGAAGCTATACTTCTATTAATGACTCATTTTTATTTTTATTTAATTTGGCCCATGAAATTCCAAATATAATATAATGTAATGAGTTGAGTAAGGTCTACAGATATGAACAGAAAGTTGTAGGGTATTTTTCCCATTTCCCCCCCCCCCCCACATACTGTTTTTCCAGAGGATTTTTTTTTTAACAGAAAATTTGGAAATTTGTAGGAACACTGAAAACAAACATCCCAATGAAATATTTTGTCTTTTGAAATGAGACAAATGTTTGTTTTGTTTTAAGATAAGGTACTCATTCAAAATGAGGGTCACTTGTGAATTGCTGCTTGCCTTCTTTTGGTGATCTTTGATCTAGTTTGGAGATACTGAGTTTGTAGTCCTTTCAGCATATTGCCTGACCTTGCTGGAAAATAACAGGGTCAAAAGGAGGTGGGGCAGAAATGTAAGAATATCTGCTGTAAGTACCAAAGTCTCAGGAGACACCCTGCAAGATTGGGTGAATGGTGAGCTCTAACCAAAGGCATGTCTAGACCTGCTGATATAACGGGGATCGCCCCGGGATCATCTCTGTGAGTTCACATGACACACAGGGGATCCCCGGAGCAGGGAGGGATGATCCCTCCCTTTCCCCAGGATATTGGCATGCCCTTTAATCCTGACTTTTCCCTTGGTCTCGGGCTGGTTCTGAGACCACAGAACATGTGGCCGGTGGCCGGTTTTCATCACGGCTCCTCGCAAATAACCGCGAGGAGCCAGGAACCGGGGTTGAGGCACGGAGCTCTTCAGGAGCTTCATGCCCATTGGGGGTTGGAGGGGGGAGCAGGGTCTTTTTAAAAAATAATAATAAATCACTCACTTTTTCATAGGAGCACTCCTGCGCTCTTTCCCAATTAAAAAAAACAAACAAAATGGCGGGCACGATGTTCTCTTCCTCCCAGGAAGTCGCGCAGCGCATGTAGACTAAGGGGGAGGATCTTGCGATCATCATATCACAAGATCATCCCCCTCCACCCCCTTCATCTAGCCATGCCCCAAAACCTACAAAGGAAGTGAATTGCACCTAGCTGGAAATTCTGAGTAAATATGCATAGGATTGCTCTGTTAATTTCATAATAATGCCAAATAGTAAAACTGTATATGCTAATAAGTTATGAACGATGCATTTGATATTATTAAATCAATACAGCAAGCGTATTAAGTATATATTTCAATTTTCTCAAAATGCATCTCTTTTGTTCCGGGTGGCAGGGGGAACTAATGAAAATCTGTTCCCCTCCCTGACCTGATTCAACATTGCTTCATAATTTCAGGAAATGTTTTTTTTAGTAAGGTCTGAAGTTCAATCTTTGGCATCTGCATCTAAAAGGGTTCTGGGCAGCAAGCCTACAGTCCAAAAAGCCTCTGCCAGAGACCTTGGAGAGCCATTGGTAGGCAGAATACCCAATGCAGGACTAGCTAGAGCAGAGCTCTGACTTGGTATAAGCACTTTGTCCTGAAGGACCAAAGAGGCTTTCTATTTGTGTTTCACAGAAAAGAGCCTCACATAGAAATCTATTTTAAAACTGAGCAAGATGATTTGTAATCTACATAGTAAACAATTTATAGTCAGCATTATTTATTGGAATATTATGCATACTTTGTGGAAATAAAAGCATTAAAACTGGATGACACCTGATATGCTATTGCATTAGCAGTTTGACTTTGATAGTTGATTTCCAATGATATTTAATATGCAATGGTATTTAGTTTCACAATTTTTTTTTCATGGCAAGGTATTTATTGTGATGCAGTTGTTAGATGGCATCCACTGGAATTTATTGTTTGACAATATTTGACTGCCGATAGCATAAGTTAGTCAAGAAATCCAAAACAGTTACATTTTGAATTCTGAGGTAAATTTTCTCATTCAAAACACAAATTTTGAATTGAAAGTTTGACAATCAAAAATATATTTTTTAAAAAATTGTGACTTGATATTTGTGAACACTTTCAGAGGAGTTGTTCTTTTTTTGGTTGGGGTGTGTGTGGATTTTTTCCTATTTTCCCACTAGCTTTCTTCAGGCTCTCTCATTTCATACAGGAAATTCCCAAGCAGGATTCTAGCTGTCTGTGGTGAACCTTGGAACTGCACCAGAAGACTCTTTTAATCATCATCAGGGGGGACATTGGAAGAAGTTCAAGCATTTTACTGCTCAGCCTATCTCCGCACTAATGTAGCATTTCACGGGATTTCTGCAATAACCATTGTTGGGTCTCCTCATAAGAGCCCTGTAATAGCCATAAATATTCCTCAGGAGGGCCGGAGAGACTCTGAAAGGCCTATAATAGCTATCATAAGTGAATAATAAAATGTAGAAAGGACAAGCCACACTGAAAATGGCAAATGAATATGATGACGTTTGTGCATGTGTGGGCAGTACGTGAACTCATTTGCCTGTTTCAGTATTTTCAGAAAATCCCAGCTGCTTTTAGTGTGTCAGCAGGCTCCGAGGAGCAGGCATCATTTCCACTGAATGTGCATGCAGCACAGAAAGTGGAAGGCAGAGTTGCAAAAGACTCTGGGACAGTTTATACAATCATCAGGATGGAGTGGTACAGCTTTTCCTTGCCTGTACCTCTTTCGGCTAGTGATGGCTTTGTAATGAACTTTGCAATTCCTTGCCTCAAAATATGAACCGCAGCTAGTCTTCATGCTCACCTCCAATACTAAGGTAGAAGGCCTACCTCTGAATTCTTTCACACTTTCTCTCCCTCTTCTCATACACTTGCTTTTTGAACCTTCTCCCCACATTTTCCAAGCATTCAACCCTGCTCACTCCTATGGTATGCAACTACTCTAAAGAAAGGTCTCTTTCTCTCTCTCTCTCTCTCTCTCTCTCTCTCTCTCTCTCTCTCTCTCTCATACACACACACACACACACACACACACACACACACTTCTTCTTGGTGCCTACATCACTGCTACAGGAATGGGTCATGCACAAGGAATGCTGGGAAATTAATGTTTTCGGTATACCTGACATCCATGAAACTAAGGCCTTAGCCAGACCTAAGGATTATCCCAGGCAAATGGAGGGGTCGTCCCTGCCTGCTCCTGGGATCCCCTGTGTGTCATTTGGATGTACAGGGACGATCCGGGACAATCCCGGGATATAGCCCTGGTCTAGCCATGGCCTATGAATCAGGAGGAGTAGAAAGGGGGCAGGATTGAGATAGAGATTGCCCTTTTTTCTTGATTCAGTATAAGGCAGATTCCTATGTTCCTAAGTAGCTGGGAAGGATCGGGCCCCATTACAATGGGGAAAGTGAGTGAGGTTTTTTGGTAAGGAAATAGTTTGGCTTGTTCTGCACCAGTATAAGCAGAACAGGTGAGGGGACTATTAGTCACTATATCAAGAGCATGTGGGGGGTTTCAACTTTGAATTCTTCCCCCACTAGCATCACTAAAGTGGGATGATAGAGATGTGAAGGCCCAGAAAAAGCCTCAAAAAAATCAGGGGAAAAAACCCCCGTTCTTTTTCCTGAAGCCTTTGTTTGTTTGTTTTTGTTTTCTGAAAAATTGGAAAAATGAAGACAAAAAGGATTATGGAATGTTTTATTTTAGCATCATGAATAATTTTTTAAGACAAGGTGTTCATATATTTACTTCTCCAAAGGATTTCTAAAAATTATGTAGAGTATCAGATTTTTACAATTTCTGTGCACCGAGGACAAACAAGTCCTAGGCTGTAAAGTGAGACTACAACTCTCAAATGCAAGAGCAAGATGCATTTCTGCCTCTAGGGGGCACTGCCACCGAAGCAGAGATTGAAACTAATAGTGATGGCTATGGCTCAGAAAATGAGTGCACTGCACAGAGTTACAAAAACAAAAATCCCAATAATGCCAAAGCAAAGCAAGAGTCGGATCTTTTGCTTCAGTCAGAGCCAGCTCACGGAAGCTTGCCTCTATGAGGGCATTTACTTCTCCAAAGCAAAACTAATAACAAGCAACATGTTCCGTTGCAAAGAAACAGCTGAGATATTGATGAATACGGATACGTTAACAGCACTGTCTAGTCTAACCACTGCAGTAGGATGGCTTCCTCTGAGTAAACCTCTTTCCTTTTTCTTTGCAGAGGTAGCCCTTGTGAGAGGAAAGTAATAAACAAGACAGAGAAGAAATAGTATAGTACAAGATAAGAAATTTCCTGCACACTGATGTGTTAAAGTGTTTCAATCCAGAGACATTCTACGACTATCATTGCTGGGAGGGCTACATGTCACGCATTACACTTTTGACGTGGACACTTAAAAATACAAAGTGTGGATGTAGCAAACACGTGTCACATATAGAATATGGGTGAACTTCCCAAAGTCCCTTCAGATTAACTTGAAAATAACCTGAGTTCATTTGTGAGGAAAACAACAAGAAGACCTTAAGTGGTTTTTTCTGAGTCAATTCAAGATCTTGAGAACCTTTACGAGGGCCAAGACATTTTTATACCTCTCTTGATTAGACGTTAGGTGGATACATTTTTCACCTTCCCTTGGGTGTTCTCTTCCTCTCCTCACAGCCAGGTAATTGGACTGATTTGGCAGGGCGGTTGTTTAAATGTTTGCATTTTGTCACAACCTATGGCAGGTGGATGAATGTGGGCATAGATAAGACCCCTCTCTTGAGGAGCACGGGGATGGCGCCTGGGAGGCATTTCATCCTTGGATAACAGCGACAGCAGGTCTCTCACAAGACGGAATGGCTGCTGAGATACTCTGCTGTCGGGGATTGCAAAGATAGGTGCCAGTCATGACTAAACTACACACGACAGTAAATGCAGAGTGTGTTGGTGTGATGTTTTGCTGTTTAATGCCTGTTTTGTAATGTAAGTATTTGCAGCGTTTTAATAACGTTTGCGGTTTAAAGATGTATTTGCTGTTTGTACTGCTGGAACAAGGTTAAGTAGTTAATTCTAGTGGAAGCAGGGCCGGTGCTACCATTAGGCTAACTAGGCAGCCGCTGAGGGCGCAGACCTCAGAGGGGTGCAGTACTGCCCTTTAAGGGTCACAGTATTATACAAATTAGCTGTTTTAAGAAAAAAACCATCAGTTCAAGTTTTGTGCTTTTTATTTTTTCTACAAAACATCTGTTTTTAAAAAATGAAGTTGGCAATTTTGGGGGGGGGGGGTGCAAGTAGCTCGCCTTGCCTAGGGCACAAAATAGTCTGGCATCGGCCCTGAGTGGGAGGGGGAGTGAGTGACCAGGATATGAGAGTGAATGATGATTGGCTGGTGGTTCAAATGTTAGGATTGGTGGTTAGCAGGGAGTGGGAGGAGTTAATAGAGAAGCAGTTAGTGAGAAGTGTGTGAAAAGTGAGAGAGAGAGGAGTGGGGTCTGTCAGAGAGACGGTCTAGATTGAGTGTAGGAACAACATGTTTGATTATTTTGGGGAACAGAGTGAAGGGAGGAGAGATAGTGTAGTCCAAAGGGTAGAGTTGGCAGGATCGTATATGGAACTGTACTGAAACAAATAAATTTGAACGTGCTGAAACCATTACGCTCTTTAACTGCATAATATTACTTGTTAATAAACATTCTTGTTGTTTCATACTGGAGGGTTTTGTGAAGTACCTGAGCTAGGGTACAGGATTCAGTAGTGTCAGCGGAAGGGAAGGTGCGAGTATAGGGGGCTGGGCTGGGCTGCTGTGAGGCCAGACAAGGTGGCCAGTCACAGAGACAGTGAGTGGCACTCGGATGGCCATTCCATTGCTGGGAACCTTTGACTTATAGGGAAGAATAAAGGAGGACCAGTGGGGACAGCATCACAGTTGATCTCTTTCAGATCAGTACTACTGCACATTGATAGGGAAGCTAAATCTTCCTACCCAGTTGCTTTCTTTCGTTAACCCCACCCCCCTTCCCACTGTCACCACATAGGAGCTTAAAAAAGAAAAGAAACTCCATCGTTGCCAATGGAGATTTTTTTTTTAGCCCCTGAGTGGGGAGCCGGGTGAATTTAAAGGGGTGGGAGAGGCTGGGTAGGAGATTTAATGAGGGCCCTGTGGTCTTACACTAGGAGGAAATAAAACCAGCCAGATCACCTGCAAGCTATACATTTAACATCATATGTAGTTTTAGGCCTCAGAAGAGTTGGATGGCTGCTTTGGCAGTATTCACCTGACTCTTAAGGTGGGGATTACACATTTTTTTGAAACTAACTCAGGAGTGCTAAGCTACATATCATAGTGATGCTCTATCCCTCTTCTTCATTTATACCTCATAGCACACACCATGACATCTGTTGCAGTATTTTGGATAATAAGGGCAGGTAATAACACTAGAAAAGTGGCATATGGAATGTGCAGTGTGTCCCAACAGTTATCAGACAGTGCACTTCAACACTGATAAAATCACTAGTGTAGATCAAACCCTAATCTCCTATTTTAAGGTTTATTCCAGACTAGACCAATTTAGTGTTACACTGGCTGGGGGAATATGGGAGTTGTAGTTCCACACAGATTGGGGAAGGCTGGTTTTTACTCTCCAAGTCCATGCTGGTCTCCGGTTAAAGCTTCTATCTGCTGTTTATTGCAACGGTTGTGTCCACCTTTTTATTCCCATCTTGTTTCTTGAAATTAGGCCCTCAAAAATCAACCCCGCCCAGAATTGAAGTATGCCGACTCCAGGATCTAATAATAACAGCATACTGCTTCGGATGACACAAGCAGATGAAGGTCAGGGAAGGTCATTAAACACATGATATACAATGTAGTGTATTGTTAAGAACGTTTGCTTCCAAAAAAAGAGAAGTCATTTGATCAGATGCTAAACTGTAAACCCTACTCTTTCTTTTAGGTTTACAGCACGAAATCACGTTTAAAGTTGAAAAAGGGTGGGGTGGGGCATACAAAATGACAATAGAGAGAGATATGTCTGCCATTTCCACCTAATAACAGCCTGATGCAGGCTGTATCCTTAGAGAAATAGAAAATCTCTAAGGTCACTGGGCTCTAATTAAGCCAAGTAATCCCAGCACAGCAAGAAAAGACCACAGAGAAAAAGAAGTTGGTCCTCTCCTGTAGCAGTTGTCACGGCTCTATTCTTTAAGCTGTCTGTTTCGAAGCACAACGGAAGAAAGAAAAAGCCAAAGACCTTTTTTCCCCCAAAGAAAAAATAGCCAATTAACACTTTCTACTTACTGTTTTTGGCCTGGCTCTTATTGCAAGGGGGTATATTTAGAAAACTGGGTGTGTGGGGGGGGGAGTGTCCTCAAGCTCTTTTTGACAATCTCTGCCCCAAACTTTCGTCTAACTACCTCAGGGGCAAAAAGAAAACCCCTAGCCTAAAGGTGAGCCAAACTTTCTCAGAAAACTTTGCTCACCATTTGTCAGAGAATTCTCTTTTTCAGGCTTTGTAGGCTTTGCAGAATTCCAGAATTCCTCCAAGCATATTTAGTGAAATCTGCCTCCACCCCAACCACTATTTTGCCACCAGTAGATAGGGTAAATAGTTTCAGGCATAACTGTGGATCCAGTTTTGATATAGTTTAATATTACTTTAATATTGCTGAAGGGTGTGTGGGGCCTGGCCCCTACTTCCCTCAGTGATCCCCTCTTAGCCATATTCATTCTTTGTCCACCAGGGTGAAATAACATGGTTTCATTCAGAATTAACAAACACAAAATATCTCAGAAAAGAAATTTATGATGACGTTCTTTTAAACCTCATCCCAAACTATTAGAGAATTCTGCCTCCTCTTTCCACACACACCGCGCCACCCCAAATATTCCATGAAATGACTTCTTATTTTCACCACTTACAAAAAGATTGGGTAATTTTGGAAGGCTGGTGTGTGTGTGTGTGTGTTTTGCTCCACCCTAAGAAAAATGAAAACCATTTCAAAGTTTCTTGCCAGGAAGGCAGCTTCAATCGGTCTCTCCTCTTCCCTCCTCCTTAATCTGGGCTTGAATTTTGCTTTTAAATCTGTTAAACAAAGACTGTGGGATATAGCCTTCTGCGACTTACGCACTCGCTCTTATGTTTCTTGCTCTCCCAGTGCATTGCACGTTCATTACGTTGGGCCTCTTCAGCTGGCTGACTATCTAAAGAACCTGTCGGTGGCTGAATATTGTATTGGTTTCTGCAAGGCCAGATGCAATGTTTATTCTATTGAATTACTTCGGGGCAGATATGCTGGTGTCCCTTATCAGGAACGACGGTGCCCCTGTAAGAATATGGAAGTGGAGACGATGGAGCATATCCTTCTGTCCTGTAGCTTTTATAATCAGGCCTGTCATCTTATGATCACCCCATTGTTGAGTAAACTGCCCAGAAGTTCAGACAAAGTTTATGTTACGTTTCTGTTGGAAGATAAGTCCTCAAAAGTAACTTTGGCTGTTGCTAAATTTCTTACAGTGGCGGCCAGGATTAGAGCTCTCTGTGTATTAGACAAAAGTTGATAATAGCTCTAACTGTATGATATTTCATGTTTGATTCTTGTTTTTTCATGGATCTATGGATTGCAATAAAGATGTATGGTATGGAAAACCATTCCAAAGTACCTACAAACCAGATGATGGTGACATTGGCTAAGCCATTCCTGCTCAGCACTCAGCCCCCAATTACGAAAAATAATATTTTCAGTCTCCCTTCTGGTGCGTCTTACTGTTTGGCATGTGCAAAAGTGACTAATGCATCAGTACAATAGTGTTCTTGTTGCGGGCTGCCAGTTTCAGAGTCCTAACATTTGCTGACTGCACTTACTGCTTGAACTGGATGTAACTATAGGCCAAAATAGAGATTTCTTTGAATATGTGTCTAGCAGCTATATCTTTCTATCTCCCCCCACCCCATTTTTACTCTATATAGGCACAGGGCCCCCAGTTTGGACTAGGCTCACTAGCATTGGGACAAGGGGGAGCAGTTAAGATCCAGATCAGGGGGTGATCTAGATACCCTAGATCATAACTACTCTAGAGTAAAATAAATAAATAAACACAGCTACTAGACACAGATTTAAAGTAATGTCTGTTTTGTCTCTATGAAGGCAAGGTGAACAATGCATATGTGGACTATGTTAACATGAAGATTTCACTGCTTCACCTGAGACCCTGGTAAGGGGAGCCAAGTCATGATTCTACAAGAACCCACAGACCTGGAATCCCTATAACTGGATGTAAGCAATGCCTCTCTTAATAAGAACATAAAAAGAGCTATTCTGGATTAGACCAAGAGTCCATCTTATCCAACACATTACCTGGAGCATATGTCTCCTGCATTGAGCAGCGGGTTGGACTCGATGGCCTTTTAGGCCCCTTCCAACTCTACTATTCTATGATTCTATAATTCTATGATCTTCAGTTTGCCACTGAGCTCATCTACACCTATGAACCTTCTGGGAGGGAGAGGGAGGATCCCGGGCTTTACAGCTTCTGGGATCATCCCCCTGCATGCACATGCCTGCGCGTCATCCTGGAAATCAAGAGGGACATTGCGGGTGCCATTTTCCCCACCCCACAAACAGAGTGCAATTGCACTCCACCGCAAGTCCTAAAATCTCTTCACTGGCTGCCATTTAGTTTCCAGGCGAAGTACAAAATGTTGGTTATCACCTTTAAAGCCCTACATGGTTTGGGTCCAGGCTACCTGTGGGATCGTATGAGATTCTCCCGTACAATCCGCCCCGCACACTTAGGTCCTCTGGGAAGAATCTACACCAGTCAGCAAAGACTAGGCTGACAACCATAACCCAGAAGACCTTCTCTTCTGCTGCTCCCAAACTGTGGAATAGCCTGCCGGAGGAGACTCGTCAGCTTGACAGTCTTTTAGCATTCAAGAAGGCTGTCAAGACTGATCTCTTCCAGCAGGCCTATCCAGTAGAATTTTAGGATATTTTAGTATGTCTTTAGGATGCTTTTAGGATGTTTTTAAATTTATTTATTTTATTTTTTATTTATTTTATTACATTTATATACCACCCTACAGCCGAAGCTCTCTGGGCGGTTTACAACATTAAAAATAGTAAACATTAAAAGTATACAATTTTTTTAAAAAAAACATGAAAACAGTATAAAAACAGTATCCATTTAAAAACAACAATTCTGGGGTCCATTAAAAACAAACTTAACATTGTTAAATGCTGTTAAAATGCCTGGGAGAAGAGAAAAGCCTTGACCTGGCGCCGAAAAGATAACAACGTTGGCGCCAGGCGAGCCTTATCGGGGAGATTATTCCACAGTCGGGGGGCAACCACTGAAAAGGCCCTCTCCCTTGTTGCCATCCTCCGAGCTTCCTTCGGAGTAGGCACTCGGAGGAGGACCTTAGATGTTGAGCGCAGTGTACGGGTAGGTTCATGTCGGGAGAGGCGTTCCATCAGGTATTGTGGTCCCAAGCCATGTAGGGCTTTATAGGTTAAGACCAGCACATTGAATTGGGCTCGGAAACATATAGGCAGCCAATGCAAGCGGGCCAGAATCAGTGTTACATGCTCAAATCTCCCTGTTCCAGCTATCAATCTGGCCGCTGCATTTTGCACAAGCTGCAGCTTCTGGACCGTCTTCAAAGGCTGCCCCATGTAGAGGGCATTGCAGTAATCTAATTTGGAAGTTACCAGAGTATGGACAACTGAAGCTAGGTTATCCCTGTCCAGATAGGGGCGTAGCTGGGCCACCAACCGAAGTTGGTAGAAAGCACTCCATGCCACCGAGGCCACCTGAGCCTCAAGTGACAAAGATGGTTCTAGGAGAACCCCCAAGCTACGAACCTGCTCCTTCAGGGGGAGTGCAACCCCATCCAGAACCGGTTGAACACCCCCCATCCGATCAGAGGAACCACCCACCAGCAGCATCTCAGTCTTGTCTGGATTGAGTTTCAGTTTATTAGCCCTCATCCAGTCCATTGTCACAGCCAAGCACCGGTTCAGCACATCCACAGCCACACCTGATGAAGTTGAAAAGGAGCAGTAGAGCTGCGTATCATCAGCGTACTGATGACAGCACACTCCAAAACTCCGGATGACCGCACCCAGTGGTTTCATGTACATGTTAAACAGCATGGGGGACAAGACTGACCCCTGCGGAACCCCATACTGGAGAGTCCACGGGGCCGAGCAATGTCCCCCAAGCACCACCTTCTGGAGCTGTCCTGTTAAGTAGGAGCGGAACCACTGCAATGCAGTGCCCCCACTCCCAACTCAGCCAGACATTCCAGAAGGATACCATAGTCGATGGTATCGAAAGCCGCTAAGAGATCAAGGAGAATCAACAGAGTCACACTCCCCCGGTCTTTCTCCCGACATAGGTCATCATACAGGGCAACCAAGGCTGTTTCCGTGCCAAAGCCAGGCCTGAAACCCGACTGAAATGGATCCAGATAATCAGTCTCATCCAAGAGTGTCTGGAGCTGGCCCGCCACCACCCGCTCAAGGACCTTGCCCAGGAATGGAACATTTGCTACCGGCCTGTAGTTACTAAGATTTTCCGGGTCCAAGGAAGTTTTCTTCAGGAGTGGTCTCACTACCGCCTCTTTCAGACGGTCTGGGACCACTCCCTCTCGTAGAGAGGCATTAATCACCTCCTTGGCCCAGCCGGCTGTTCCATCCCTGCTAGCTTTTATTAGCCAAGAGGGGCAAGGATCCAGAGCAGAGGTGGTAAACAGTGTATACCGTGTTTTTAATCAGTATTTTATGTATTTTGTGCTTATTGTTGTTCCCTGCCTCGATCCAGTTGGAGAGGCGGGTAAGATGACGATGATGATGATGATGATGATGATGAGGTCTTTTTAAGAAACAACAACTTTGAAACTGTTCCACCCCACACCTGATAGACATGGACTGCCCCTGCACAGCTCAGTGCCTGACTCCAGAGCCCATGCTAGTCGTGGGATAGAAGGGACAGACTGTGATCATGCGCCACACCAGCTGTGGTCCTCCGGGGTGTCCCAGGACCTCAGAAAAATCACAAAATCTGCAGTCCCAGTTATCTGGGGGAAAGTTTCTGGTTGTCCCTCCTTGACCCTAGGATCCCCTGTGCATCATTTGGATGCACAGGGATGATCTAGGAATGACTCCAGGATATATGCATGGTAGGACATGGTGTAACAGCAACCCATGTTCCCCAGCAACTGGTGTATACAGGCTAACTGCCTATAATTGGCGTCATGTCTCTAGTTTGCCACTGTGGCAATGGTCAAAATATTGAGGGTGCAGTGAGGCAATGAGCTAGGTCCAGGAGCGTAGGGCTGTTGTGGCTCTGTTCTTTTGTCTGGGGTCAGCATGTGTGTCTTTTCCGGACACCTGCATGGCATGAGGCTTCGTTCAAACCCTTCATTGTCTGACTTGACACACACAAATCTACCTCTCCAGCTCGTCCACATGCAGCCTGGCAAGATCGCTATTATGATATAAGATGTTTTTGCAGTCACATTATTTGAACACTTACTTCTATATGCATTAGCATTACTAATATTATCCACGGGTGTTTCTTTTCCTTGCATGCATGCGCTGTATAGATCACTTAATTTAATTTAGGCCTAGTTTCCTTGCCGAGAATATTGACTCAGCTGCCACAAGCATAAAAGAGAAAACTGTGGCTGGCTTCTTGCAGCCCTGTTTGAAAGACACTACAACAATCCCGAGGGAAAACTGAATGTGAACTTGCTGGCTGAGGCTGAAATGACTGACTATTGTGCCTCAGGGCTGGTGCAAGTTAAGTGCCTGGGTTCCTGTTCCTTCAGCTTTTGTTCCTCGGGAAGCCTCAGGGAAAATAATTGCCCCGGCTTTGAGCTTGAACTTCCGAAGGCTGATACGCTGCTTAAATTAGACTGCTGAGATGAAAATTAAATTTAGCATTGTTATTTTCTATCTCAATATTGGATTTAAAGGTGTTTTTGAACTGGAAACTTTTATTACCGGTGTAAATAACAAGCACTGATTTCTTAAGCAATGCATTCCCCTTGTTGACTCCCTTGCAGGATCAGGGTTGGGTGACCCTAATTACCCGCAGACTCTGCTCTATATAAGTTTGGAGTGGCTGGGCAGAAACGGCTCTCATGTCCACTTGGAGCTGCACTTACCAAACCACAGCTAGCTTAGTTTGCGGCAGGGAAGCGTACAAAAATAACAAAACATTATTGGGCCCAGTGCATATCAAATGAAAACGTAGGGACAATACAAACGCCCATCCCCCGTGTCCCGGCACATGGCCACGGGGAGGCCGTAGCAGGCCGGGGGGGGGGGGAGAGAGAAGGAGACCATTGGTTGGTGATGTGCGGCCGGGGTGGGGGTGGATGAGCCTTTATTAGGCCGCCGCACCCATTTTCCTGCCTCTTCTCATTTTGCAGCTCCCTCCCTCCCTGTATGCAGTGTGAGGGCTCATCTACACCAAGCAGGATATTCCACTATGAAAGCATTATGAAAACAGCATATAAAAGGCAGGAGCCACACGACTGCTTTATAGCAGTATTGAAGTGCACTGCAGGAGCCACACTACTGCTTTATAGTGGTACTGAAGTGCACTGACAACTGTTGGGGCCCAAGACACATCTACACCAAGCAGGAGATAGCACTATGAAAGCGGTATATGGTATGTGTCAATGGGCCCCAACAGTTGTCAATGCACTTCAATACCGCTATAAAGCAGTAGTGTGGCTCCTGCCTCTTATATACTGCTTTCATGCCATTTTCATTGAGGAATATCCTGCTTGGTGTAGATCAGCCCTGGGTTTAACTGGTCGCCCATTTGGGGGCCGAGTAGGAATTTTGGGCTCATAGTTGGATTGGCCGTCGCTATGGTTTTTTTCCGCCTACTTCACACTGTAAGTCAGGAGAGAGCGTCTTAGGTAAGACATATTTTGGATTTAGGCTAATTTGGTCACAATCATTAGGTAGGTAGGGTTGAGCAAGTTTAGATAAAAGGAATGGTGAGCATTCTGTGGCAGGTGACAGGTGATGCCTGAGGTCTTCCACTAAGGGTCCAGTGGGTGGATAGGGCTTACCTGTGAGACCAACTCAACTCACTTCACCCAGTGTTGGGCGATCCAGGGTGGGGGAGTGATGAGAGGAGGTCTACCCTCCCCAAAAGGGGTATGGCCTGGGGTGGCGATCAGAAGTTGCCACTCATCAGACATAGAATGTTTTTGCCCAATTGAATGCCTAGCCTAGTGGCTGGCATAGCATAGGGCCCGCCCAGTCTCCCTTTGCAGATCATCAATAAAAGGTGGCCAGAATTTTACACCATATATACTTGTCTCATTTCTTTATTTCCCCCTTTCCCCCCTGCAATTAAGAGCAGTGAATGTTTATATCATCTTATACTACTAAAAACAATTATACAAGTTTATAAAGAGAAAACTAATATCATTAAAATATCAATACAAAAGAGAAAGGACTACAAATATCTGAAAAAAACCTTTTGTAAAACATATACCAATGCTAAAAATATACAAATACTCCTCGATATAAAGAAGAAGTAAACAAAATAAAGTTAAAACATCAATAGAACGTGATATTGACCTTAAAAAGCAAACCACTGTGTTCTCTAGTGTGCTGTGTAACCAAATGAAATGAAGGCCTGGCTACAATGAGCTCTTTATACACTAAAGCGCATATGCACCACGCCAGCACAGAGTTGTAAGAGAATGAACTCTTTAGTGATATTTTCAGGCCTCTTTCAAATGAAAATATGTATAACTGCCTAAATAGAATGTAATCAATGAAGAAATTAGAAATGACTGAACAACAAAGAGTTAGCCAACATAATCTTAAAGCATGGATGGGGAGAACCCAGAGGAGTGTCAATCCGCCCAGAGAGCTTCAGCTATGGGGCAGTATATAAATGTAATGTAATAAATAAATAAATAAATATAAATAGAAGCCCCACCCCTTTGTGGGGAGAAGATAATAGCAGGGATTTGCTTCACAGGCCGCTCATCATCCCAGTCAGGAAGAGGAAGTCCATGCAAACCAAGGACTCAGCCGGTGCTTAGAGGAGCTGCTCCTGAAAGTACCGGCTCACCTCTTTCTCTGTGCAGAAATAGGCATAGAGCTCCATGCCGCTGTCTACATGGAGAGAAGCAAACTGGTTGGGAGAGGGAGGGGTACCAGGGGTGGTGTCACACACTCCGGACATCATCTGGCATACCAGTTTTTAGTCCGGGGGAGTCTCCAAATGTAGCTGATACCAGAATCCTCACAGCAGAATACAAAGTATTCACTAATGCATAGAGCATGCTTGGCCCTAGCGTAGCATTTACCTCATTTAAACAAAACCTCCTTTGAACCAGATTTAACCAATAATGTTTGCTTACCAGCCAGTTTCCATAGCTTCAAGTCAGAGATCCCTGTCCTTTAGGGCTTTTCCCTTACTGTTTTTTGTACTTCCGAAAACCTCGAAATTCCCCCAACCCTGATGTTACCTTCTTCTTGTGCATGGATGGTGCCATTTTGGTAAAATAAGGATTACCGATCAGTAGACTTTACCAAGTGATTTCGTTATCTACTCGGAAGATATTTGTCCATGTAAGTTTGGGTGAGAGTTCTACTTTAATACAAGATCTTGGTCCATATACATAGGTTTTATGCATGGCCAGTATCAAAGTGCATCTTAGGAGCTGTAGTTTGGTACCATGTTGTGCAGCATGATGTCATGTGTCACCATGTTATGTGCCCTCTTCTTGAATGGTTGGTTTCTCATAGCCTGCCTGTGTGATGCCATGTCTATGGCGGAAAGAAGATGGACCTCCAAAGATCTCTTCGGCCACAGCTAGACCTAAGGTTTATCCTGGGATCATCCAGGGTTTGCCCCTGCCTGAGCACTGGATCCCCTGTGTGTCACCTAGATGAACAGGTTTGACCCCTGGACGATCCAGGGATAAACCTTAGGTCTAGCTATGGCCTTCCTCTTCCTCATGAAGCCAGAGATCCAGTGGTAGAGCCGATGAAAGAAGCAATGCACTGGATCATAAAAGTATCAAACCAACTCATTGCATGTGCAGAAATGGCATTGTTTAGATGCAGACTGTACATACTCTGAGCTTGCAATCAATTTCGAATGCAATAGCAAAGTTGCAATGCATCAGTTGAGGTTTGCTACACAAAGGTGAGCATTACAAATGGACAAGTTTTGACCAGCAAGCTGACTAATTACAAAATTCGGAAGCATCACTAATAAGGATTGGCAGTTTGAGAACTGAGTTTGCTGTTAGTAAAATGAGTGTAGATCTTGCAAACGGTTATGAATTCAGACACCCCATATGCCATATAAAGAACTTGCTGGTTCTACATATTGAACAGCTTTTGTCTGAGAAAGTGAAATGGGCATGTTGAAAATGCCCTCCTTACCCCACTTACAGCAGCAACAAGCTCATTAAAAAATTGAGCTACTTTGAATGGCAGGAATTTCTTAAGCATCTCTAAAAATATCCAAGTGTAATATTTGTTGCTGAAAACTTTAAAAACGATCTATGCAGCAGCCCTAGATTATAGGGATGGCTGAGCATGCTAGTTCTCCCCCTGAAAATCAACTGAGCCTTTCAAGCTTTCTGGGGGGTGTTTTCAAGCTTTTGAAAAGGATACTCAAAGGATCTGTCTGATACCTCCTACAATGCTTAATGCCTCTTCTTCTTCCTCCCCCAAGAGGGGAAAAAACCTCCCTCTGGTGAAGGTGATTTGGGTAGCAGGTTGCAGAGATCTCCAACAAAGATGTTGGCAAGTGACTGTGGCAGTGTTTTAGAACTACAAATGCCATGATCCCCAGTGGGGAAAAACACTGCAGTCTGGAATCAATGCGAACCCAATGATCCATGGAGGCAAGAGATTATGCTAGTGACACTTGCCTGAAGGATGAGAGGCCCACTGGGCTTCTTTTGTCATCATCAGAGTCCTCTGCCAACTAGTGCCACATCCTCTTCCCCCACTGTGAGTGATTTCCTTTGGAAATGGAGACAGGTTAGCAGCCGGTGAAAAGCTTGGAGGATTGAGCAAAATCAAAGTGGGGGCCTAGAAGAGATGGGCGGTGCCTGCCTCGAATGTACTTACAAAAATTCCAGCTGGAGATGTGTGTGCTCACATAGCTGAGATCCCAGTTTGTATTCTTGCCTGACCCGATGGGTAGGTGTGATAAGAAATGTTGCTTAACACTGAAAGTGACAGTGCTACTGCCACTGTGCAGCGCAAAACAGATATAACGTCGCACCAAAGGCTACTGGGGGTAAGAAAAAATGGATGCTTTCTCTCTGAAAAGAATAAAGCTGGCAATTATTCAGATCCTTCTCTAACACTCATCAGAATACACAGGTCCCTTGTAAAGGCAGAGAGCGGAAGTAAATAAAAAAAATGGTGAACTTTATGTTAACAAAACTGATATAAAGACTTACCCTACTGTTGGGATATTTCCCCCCTAATAGAACAACAGAACTACCTGCAATTCTTACTGTGCACCCTATAAATGGTTGTTGTGTATTGGGGTTCTATCCTTTGTTTGGTGTTTCCCAGAACTGTTTCTCACCGTACAACTGCCTTTTGCTTGAAAGGACTATTATTGCCATTAAGACAAGTAGGCAGTTAAAATCAACAATACCCCAAAACTGAAGCTTGCTCGGATATCACTTGGAAAAATATAGCTGGCATGTTCAGGAAAAACGCAGGCAGAAACACTGCGACGCCACCCCACCCCCACCCCCACAAGGCTTTGACTCACACACCTCCCTCAGGCTAAGCACCACCACTTAAATACCTGAGGAAGGGGTAAAAAGAAAAGTATAACCTTTCCCTTATAGCAGAGGGAAAAGGTAAGGAGATTTGAAAATGGCTTTTCTGTGAATATAGCGGGTTGAAGGTTTAATGTAATGTGTTTATGAACCAATAGAGCAGGCGGCACAGCCAAACTGACACGTGGTTTTGCGGTAGCAAAATAAAGAAAATGTTTATTGTTGTTTACGGTTCTTAGTTCCTTCAAATTCTATTCAAATCCTGCCTATTCTTAAGAATTCTAGTAATAACAATTCCAGTCCTTAGTCCCTAGAATCTTATTTCTACGCACTCCTCACACAACTCCTGACAAGAATACACACAGCTAAATACATCTACCTTCCAAAACCCAAGCACCAACCAAACAACTAGAACCACTCAGCTCCCCCATATATTAGGGTGACCCTATGAAAAGGAGGACAGGGCTCCTGTATCTTTAACAGTTATTATTATTATTATTATTATTTATTTATATAGCACCATCGATGTACATGGTGCTGTACAGATAACACAGTAAATAGCAAGACCCTGCCGCATAGGCTTACAATCTAATAGTTGCATACAGTTGCATACAAAAGGGGATTTCAGCAGGTGTCATTTTTATGCATGTCACACCTAGTGAAGTTTCCTCTTCATCACCACAGTTAAAGCTGCAGGAGCTATACTGCAGCTATACTGTGACCAGATTTAAAAGAGGGCAGGGCACCTGCAGCTTTAACTGTTGTGATGAAGAGGAAATTTCACCAGGTTCTCCATGTATACAAATGACACCTGCTGAAATTCCCTTTTGTATGCAACTGTTAAAGACACAGGAGCCCTGTCCTCCTTTTCATATGGTCACCCTACCATATATAGACTCCTCCCCACCCTTTCCACAGCATCACCAGCCACACCCACTCAGTTCAACATTCCGTACTCTCTAGACATACTCACACAGACATACCTAAGGGAAAAGAAATGTGGGTAACGCCACAAACACCAAGAAAGACAGAGAGCAAATCCAAGCTAGCAACAAATCAGATCAAACAGCAAGGAATGAAATGAAAGAGGCAGATAAGAGGAGGCTCGGATGAAGAGGCAGGCTGTATTCTTAAGGAATCTGTTCCTGATATCAGTGCTTAGACAACAAGTGAATGATTTCACATACTAGCTTGCTGTTAATGACATGATCATCATTCTCTTGTGAGTCAAAAACTGTGATGAACATCAGCTTGTGCTGCTGATGAAGGAAACTAATGTGGCTCTATGGTCTACATGGTATCGGTGGAGAGGGATGGGGAAGAAATTCATTTGTTTTGCATTTTAATGTGAACCTACCTGATATGCATTTCCTGAACCAATATGCAAGCTGAAACACAGTTATCCTTCAGTATTTGCACGTCACCAAATTTTGTGCTGGAGTTCTCTGACAACAACAGAAATGCATTATATTAGGGAGAAGTGCACAGAAAATGCACACTTTAGTGAAAATAATGGACAAAAAGCTTTGTATTAAGGAGAATTGCTTGCAAAAATTTGGATATCAGGCAATGGCATGCAAAAAAAATGCACACATTAGGGAAAATGCACACAATTTTTTTATGCAGACTTTAAAAATAATTGCAAGCTGATGGGGAAACGGAATGAAACACACTTTCAATTGGAACGATTGAAACTGAAACTGAGAGATTTGTCCATCCCTATCAGTGGATGATGGCACAAAGGACAGAGCTTCTACTCTGTATCTCCAAATACTTTGGTTATGGTCCAACAATCCTTGGCAACTGTCCCTGTTATCTCATGTGTGAGAAGCTGAGTGCACAACTGTACAAAAGTGATTTGTGTTAGTCGTAAACCATATTTCAAAACAGCATATTAAACCATGGCGTGGCAATGGCCGTGAGTTACAGGGACCTGTGTTATGCTTCAGAGATTATATCCATAGCCACAAAACACAATATCATTTACTGCTTTGCTAGGCTTTCACAAAGCAAGAGGAGTCTGTGAGAGACGTCTTCTATTCCATGATTCTCAGTTCATAATGATTTAAAAGCACAACTCCTGTCTCAGATCTGAATGGACTCATTCCTTCTGAGCATGTTCAGGGAATTCTTGACTTCTGAAGAATCCAGTTCCCAACTGGTCTCTGTAAACATGAAAAGAGCTGGCCCATTTCAAAAGCTTCCTCCACGCCCTCCAGTCTCTCCAGCCTTCATTTCAGCCAGTTTTCCTCCTCAATATGGTCTTGTGAGCCCTCCTTCCCCCCTAAAATGACTGTTCTAGCAGAGCAGAGCAGGGAAAAGATGGGGGGAGGGGAAGGGCTGCTCTTCAGGCCTTCATGAGCCTCAAAACCCTTACTAACAGGAAGTTCCAGAATGACCACTTATGAATCATGAAAAACAAAGAGGAAATTATCACCAAAAAGAGGACACTGGTATGCATAAAAGCTGCATGTATATAGAGTAGGGCTGTGCACGTACCCCCAAACCGCTTCATGGCCCGATCCACAACTTTCGGATCTGGACGATCCACTTCGGCCCGATCCGACCCTCCCTCATTTCGCTCCACAGAGCGAGATCCGGAGGGACGCATCGACATTTTGCCCCCCCATTCCCTACTTACTTGCCTCCGTGGCAGGAGGCGGAGGCAGGTAAGTGGGGAAGGGGGGCAAAATGGGGGCCGAATAGGCCCCCTCCCCCTTACCTGGCTCTGCCACCGTTGCCGCATGGACTGTTGTGGCGATGGAGCCAGGTAAGCCCGCAGCCTCCACCACTAAACTGCCTCCATCGCGGTCCAGTGCTGGCTTCAACTGAGGGCCAGGCCTCAAACCGGAAGAGCAGACCACAGCCTGCTCTTCTGGCTTGAGGCCTGGCCCTCAGTTGGAGCCGGTGCTGATCCGCAATGGAGGCAGGTAAGCCCCCCTCCCCCTTTACCTGACTCCGCCCCCACTTACCTGCCTCCATCGCAGCGGGCGGCAGAGGCAGGTAAGTGGAGAAGGGGGCAAAATGGGGGCTGAATAAGCTCCCCTGCCCCCTTACCTGGCTCCGCCACCATCGCCACATGGGCTGCACGGTGGCAGAGCCAGGTAAGCCCCCATCCCCCCATTTACCTGCCTCCATCGTGGTCCAGCACTGGCTTCAACTGAGGGCCAGGCCTGCTCTTCTGGCTTGAGGCCTGGCCCTCAGTTGAAGCCTGCACCAGACCACGACGGAGGCAGGTAAGCCCCCTTGCACCTTGCCTGGCGCCAGCACCGCACAGACTGTGGCAGTGCCAGCACCAGGTGAGACCTCTCCCCCTTAACTGTGTTCAGAGCTCCAAATGGAGGCGAACAGCTTCGCCTCGATCTGCAGCTTTCCCGACCCGATCCATATCCGCCAAAGGCGGATATGGATCGGGTCGGTCCGCTCCGGATTCACTATCCGAATCGGAGCGGAGCACAGCCCTAATATAGAGATGTAAATTTAAAAATTATAATTTAAATAGAAATGCAGAACATCTCACAACAGTTTGGAAGACTTTGACCAGGTGACCTATATGCCTTGCTCCGTCTGCTGTTGATGGTAAATTTCAAAGCCCAGCCCTTCCTTCTGATGGTTCTTTGTCTTGATACTGGACTTGGACTGGAGAGCCCTTCAGACAGAGGACACTTTCAAAATAGAGGACAGTCCTCTGTAAAAGAGGATACATTCCAGCTTAGCAAGTTCCCAGAGCTGCTGGAAGGTAGGTTTGGGGTAAAAGGTGTATAGGAATATGCCAAAGTCATCTGCAAGTCACTGCAAGGGGGCAGTGTTGCAATTAGTTAATTCATGGGAATTCTGACCACAGCTAGCCTTAGGATCTCTATAGCCTACCATGTATTTTACTGTGATTTGTTCCTATTGCTCCTCCCCTTCCAGCCTTCTCTTTCTCTCTCCCCACTCCAACACTGCTGGGAGCACATGTGTTTGCTCTTGCTTTTTCACTCCTGCTGGTGTAATGGAACAAAAATGGACTGAACAAACTC
This sequence comes from Elgaria multicarinata webbii, assembly GCF_023053635.1. NCBI lineage: Eukaryota > Metazoa > Chordata > Lepidosauria > Squamata > Anguidae > Elgaria > Elgaria multicarinata. The sequence continues at coordinate 11,786,811 of NC_086175.1, read as the reverse complement.
TTTTGAATCTCCATGCTGTACCTGCATTGTATATGCATGAATATTTGTGAGTAAAACTGATTTCTTCACTGAAGAAAAGTGTGGTCTCCTTTGTTGTTTTCAAATAGCCTGTGTGCATGTGGGACTGGTAAATGCTCATTCTGTTTTACCTTTTTGTGTTTTCTCTGCTAATTGCCTTTCAAACAGGAGGTATCATTGCTAACTAATCCCATCATAAGGAAGGGGTTTGGGGCACTTCAAAATGGGCTGGATTCATTTATGAGCCTATGAGGGAGTCAGAAGAATTTTGGTTTGGATTGTAAAAAGTCTTCTGTTCTGAAACTCAGCAATTTCGCTAATGTAACCTTGATTCATGCAAACATGTAATGCTTATTTAAGTGAATATGTAGGTATATGACCACACACACACACCAATGAGCCAATGGTTATTATCAGATGATTTATGAAAGATACATTTGCAGCGCATGTTGATAATTTCACACTTGAGACACAATTCACCCAAAGATATACATTTTCAAACCCAGAAAATTCAGCATGTGCTTAAGTCTTCCATAGACATAAATGGGCCTCAAAAGTGCTCTATTGCTGGTGCAATAAATCATCTGAAGAGCACTTTGCTTCTGACTGTTATGAACGTTAAAGAAAGAATGCTTTAAAAAAAACAACCTTGTGCCATTGCTACTTTCATGGTAAACCCCCCACATCCAACATTTCCCCCTGCTCTTTCTTTCCCTGTCTTGCACTACCACCGCCTTTTAGCCCAAAGAAAGGTCTCTCCAAAAGAAAATTCAGCTCAGCTCTAATATTGATAGAATGTCACTCCAGATCCCTGGACAGTTTCATGTAGAGGTTAAACAATGTGGAAGACAGGGTAGAACTTTGAGGAACTCTGCCATGGAGCTTAACAGCATTTCCCATTCCACCCTCTGAAGACTACCCACCAGATAGGAATGGAAGTACTGGGCCATAACTCCCATCAAAGATGGGCAATTAAAGGATATTACAACTTAGGCCTAATCTACACCAAGCAAGTTATTGCACTATGAAAGTTGTATATAAAAGGCAGGAGCCACACCAAGCAGGATATAGCTGTATGAAAGCAATATGTGTCAATGGGCCCCAACAGTTGTCAGTGCACTTCAATACCACTATAAAGCAGTAGTGTGGCTCCTGCCTTTTAAATACCACTTTCATAGTGCAATTTCCTGCTTGGTGTAGATTTGGAAATCAAGGAATATCAACAGGGTTGCATTCCCGCTATCATTGTCTCTGCAAAGATCATCTACCAGGGTGATCAAAGCAAGTTCAGTCCCCAAAGCAGGCCAGAAACCAGATTGAAATGAGTCCAGAAAAATGACTCATTAATCATTCTCCTTTGTAGTAGATGAATAAGACTTCAACGCTATTCTATGATAAACCAATCTGTTCAGACACTGTTCTGGACAGAGTAATCAAGCTTTAAAAGACCATATGATCCCTACTTGGAACGTGTCCCTTTATATAATTAAGTAGAAATATGGGCACAGTAAACATTAAGGGTATGAGTCAGCCGACGTTAAGCACTTTGAAGTTCCCATTGATTTAAATGGCAATTTAAACATGTGCACAACTCTCCCACTGAAATCAATGTTTCTTATTGTCTGGATCTTGCCTCGTCTTCCAGTTATAATTTTTATACAATCTGAAATTATTTTTCAAAACTTCCTCATTTTCTTATACCACTACCATGTGTAGATAAAGTTTCTTGATCCATCGATCTATCTGTCTGTCTGTATCCATCCATATGCGCACATATATAGAACTGAGAAAATGTGTGCAATCAGGTAAGGTGTCATGGAAAGCCAAGAAAATTCACTGTGAACTATTTGCTTGCGTAAAGATGTGAACAGCTAGAGCCATTTGTGTTTACACCTGCTCTTTTACACACATGCTTCCCATTCATGGAACCAGCTATGGTCATCAGGGTGACCGTATAACAGAAAAAACCCAGATTTGTCAGGATTTTTTGGTAACAAATCCTGGAAGAGGGGAGAATTATGAAATTTGAAGAAAAATCTGGATTTTTCCCATCCTCCCCACCCAAAAGGCAGCTCTAGTTTAATGGGAATTAACAAAAATGCTTACAACTCTGCCATTTTTAAAGATAAAGAGATGAAACTTGGCACCATGATAGCTCTTATGTAGTGCTTTAGCCATGTCTGATTTGAAGTAGTTCCATTCATCCATTGATTTCTTTTAGGATTTTTTTTAAAGTTTGAGGTTTAAAAAGTATTATTTAAAAACCCATCATTTTTAAAGATAAAGAGATGAAGTGATTTTAACATTAAGATGTTATGTGGAACAGATCTGTCTCAATTGTGTGCTGTAAAATCAGATATGTGACCAAGGCTATGTTCAGGTGGGCAACCCCCCCTTGGTGCTGGACATGCCCCCTGGGGCCAGACATGTCAGTGGGCATGCCCCCTTGGGGGGGGGGCGACCTTGTTGTCCTCCTTTCAGTTTCCAAAATATGGTCACCCTTCATCCTTGTGTAAGCAGATGGTTTTCCCTTGTTTCTTGACAAGGTTGTGTACTCCAGTACATGTTTGAGTGATGGAAAGAAGTTGTGTTTTTTGCTTTGCACATAACAGCCATTCCTTTTTATCAGGGGTCAGCCTCAGATTGAAAGGACCCTGGGCAACCATCTAGTGCCTCTCATGTGGGTGCCCTCCCACTACGTGTTGCAGGTTGACTATTGTCAGCTTGGTGGGGTGTGGGGCGCTGTTTGGGTTTTTCTCTAGGTTGTGGGTGGGGGGGAACAGAGAATATTGGTGTCTGTTCCAAGCAGATTACATGAACACCCTTAGCATTGTATTTTTAACTTGATAAGTTCTTGCTATTGGTTGTATATTTACTTAGCATGTATGATTTTGTTATATTGATGATGTTTTCTGTACTTATCTTTGTATGATTACTTTCAGACTTGCTTGGTGGTGGGAAGTGACACATGCATTTAATAAATGAATGAAAAGGAAAATGTAACACTCCACCCAAAAGTGAATTAGCATCTCCTTAACTTTGTTTGAACTGTCATACCTGTTCTTGTAAGGATTTTTCTCTAGTACCTTTAACTCCTGAGTTTGTGTACAAAAGAATACACACTCAGCTCAAGTCTGAATAGTATCTTCATCTGCAAGCAAGGACTATTTCTCAATCACTACCACCAATCTTTCTATTTTAAGGAGATAGCCAACTCTGGAACCAGAGACTTATTACAAGCTGCTCTGTAAACCCCAAGCAATCATGCACTATGGAGAGATGAGTGAATTCTGGTTTCCCCTGGGCTGATTTGGGCAAAAGGCCTTTTTCAAGAAAGCGTGTAACAAATCAATCTTGCATAAAATGTGAATGCAAACTCATATCCTTCAGGGGGTAAGCCCTTGTTAAATAAAATATTTTTTATCAAGAAGGAGCAGGAAAATGTAGCATAAAACTTTGTAAAATGAAGAATTGCTTAAGCAAGTTTGTTTCATCTCTGCTTGTCTTGGGTGGAAGTGCAAAGCAGGATTTGAAAATGTACATTTCCTTTGTTCAAGATATTCTAAAGTGGGAGAATCCAAAGAAGAGGTAGAGTCTAAAGAAAGTAAAGTACTTTTGAACCCCAAACCTCTTGATAATCAACCTTCATATAAAATTTCTTGATGGTCAACAACCCCCATCATCCATGCCCATTGACCATGCTGAATTGGGGTGATGGGAGTTGTAGTCCAAAGCATCTGGAAGGCATAAGGCTGGAGAAGATGGCAAGGGAATGCCATGCATGACCTGGTCCTGGGGTTTGGTAACCGTGCCTCTTCCAGGTAACAAATTGTGGAATCCCAAAAGAATAAACAACTTCCTTCTTTGGAGAGCCTGGAAAAGAAGTAGCAGCGAGTATGTTTGAGTGGCAGGCAAAGAAAATGCAGCACACATACATATCTGGTAGGAACATGATTTGCAAGACTGGTGAGCTTCAGGAATGGTGGTGTTTGGTAGTTTTAAAATGGCAGTAACCTTGACAAGCAGGCCTTGACCAACACATCCTCTTTTCTGCAGCTCCTTATGTAGCCAAAATGGCACCATCCAAACCCAAGGGTGGTATCAGCAGGTTTGAGGGAACCCAAAGATTTGCAGAAGTACTTTTCTTTCTTTCTTTTTTTTAGAAAAAAAATGCATAAAGCAGAGACCCTAAAATAGCCCAGTGAGGACAGTGCATATTCAGTGGTCACTGAAAGTTGGCTGACTTTGTAAACCAGATGGAAGGGTGGAATGGAATATAGTTTTCTGAAGGAGGATATTGCAGGTCCCACTTTCCTTTATTGCAGGTTCTGCAAATGAGTGTTTTAAAGCACGATCATTACTGGGCACTCACAGGTTTCGGCAGGTCCCTCTCATGATGCCGTCTACCTTCTGCATGCCTCCTCCTGGTTTCCTGCTCCTTCTGCCATTTTTTTTCATAGTAAAATAGTCCAAACGAAATGTGACACTTCTGAGTTATAACAAAATTGGTCGCCATTTCCTGCCATGTGCAGAGAAGTTTCGCTATAAAACACCCACCAGAGGGCGTGCATTGAAGGGGCCACATGGTTGCAGCTTGTCTCTCCTTTCTCTCCTGTGTGATTCTCCTCGTCCCTATAGCGGAAGAGCAGCAGGAAGGAAGAGTGGCAGCAAAGAATCACCATTTTCCCCAGTCTGATGATCCCCTCAATGCCCATGGGTCAAGGATAGCAATGTTCCTACCTCCCAAGAAGTGCTAGAGCTGTGCTGGCAGGTGCAACTACTGGCAGGCATGTCAGTGGCTGCATGATGTAGCTTTTCAGACTATCAGCATGTGTGTTTTCTTGGTTATCTGTATAAATGTGTTGCATGGGAAGAAGAAAGTTCCCAGAAATAAAGACACGGACACCATAGCTTTGGAGAAACTTAGGGCCTCTTTATCTACGCTTGGAGATTCTCACTCCAAAGACCTGTGCGTAAGCGTGCGGGCATCAAGTTGTTTTATCTACAGGCTCTAGCCTGTCCCTCAGGGTGAACAACTCAGTTGAAAAGCATGGTCGGGAATCCTGGCCCCCTTTCAACTACACTTGAGTGTTTGGTGAGACCTATCAGCGTCATCCCCCCCCCCCCCCCGGCTGCAAAGCTGAGTAGATGAGGCAGAAGGTCTCAAAAGGCAAACCATATCCTGGCACACAAGCTGAAAAGCTCACGAGGAGCAGGACCTCTGATTTGCCAATCACTGTAAAGGTGCCATATTGCTCACCGTCCCTATTCTGCCTTCCACAATTCCCACACAAACCCTGCCTTTATAATTAACCTGTTTATCTTCCACTGCTAATGATTGTACCCAGTATAGAGTAGGCGAAAACCTGGTCATCACTAAATGCCAGGGGAAATTATTACTCAGCCCTTCCCCCAAAGGAAGCGACTAGTTTTATCTCATACTGATTTATAGGGACGGTGGGTGGGGCCGAAATCAAAAGACGCCGGAGCGTCGTAGGGGTGAGCCTTTACACTCAGGCTCCCCCTCACCTTGCGTGGGCTGTGCGCGTGCCTGGCACACGTGCAGTCCATGTTCGCTTCCTTTCTGCCTCCTCCCCCCTCGCAACGGCCGGCCCGCACCCAAACCATTCCGGATGGGCGTGGACTGGATATGCAAGTCATAGAGAGAGACAGAAGCAGCAGCTAGCAGTACAGTTTGCCCAGAGACTGGAGGGAAGCAGCAGCAAGTGTGTAAGTTGTGTTGCTTTTTTACTTTGGGTGGGTGGGTGGGGTTGCATGCACACATACAAAGATTGGTGTGTGGAGGGTCGTTGAGGTGCTGCATTCCTCTTTTTAAAATAATAATAATAATAATAATAATAATAATAATAATAATAATAATAATAAAAGAGCCATTTTTCTTTTTAAAAAACTGGCGTCCTGGGTTTTCAGGACTGATTATGGGGCATGTGTCCTGAATTTTGTGCACTACCCGTTGCTCTTCTGCCCACCCCCTCATTTTCCCCTTTTATTTCTTGTGCACTGGATTGCTGCTGTAGAGCAAATGGGTAGCTCAAGGAAGTGCTTTTTTGTTGCTGTATGGGGCAGAGGCAGACACACCCACCCACCCATCCCTTTGCTTTGCACTCATGATCTTAAACTTAACTGGCATGGTACAGTTTGCCAGTTCAGTGCAGTGAACCACTGGCTCAACTTACTGTTCCCCTCTTGGTCCACCTATTATTAGCTTCTGCAGACTCTATTCTTCCAGCCCTAATGGGCAATAGCCATCACTCCATTTCTATCCCATCTTTCTTGCACAATAGAATTCAAGTCAGCATCCATAAAATCCCCACGTGATCCACACTGACCAGAGGCAGACCTGCTAAGTGTCTTCAAGGTTGTGACATCATTTGCCTTCAGACCATTAGTTTGGAACACAATTGTGTATTGAGGCATTTGTTCCTGGGATAATAAATTGGTGTTCAACCCTCTTCCACCACACTTTAGAATGTCTGTTTTTGTAGTAAGTTTTCCTTTAAGCAAATCAAGAATAAACTATTGTTCTTCAGAATATTTTTTCAAACTTCCAGTGGAACAATTTATGTATATTTCACCCCTCCACTTTCCCCCTAAGAGATTTTAATACATTTGCAAGTCAGACAAGTCCGTAGTGCTCATATTTACAAAATTATATATAAATATTATAAAAACAGAATATCCTTGGAGGGAACCTTTAAGGAATGTGACTTCATTAGTAAGTAATATATTACCCCATTGTACATTCTCTACAATCAAGGTAATCTTGGGACTCCTAAATGTGTTTTATTTGTATTCTGGCCAAAAATACTTCTCACGCATTCAAGACTCAAAAGATGTTAATGCAAAGGCAGGTGGGGGGGGGGAGGCATTTCTTGACTTCATTATATTCTCACATTCATTTCACACTGCTTAATATTCAGTCAAGAATTATAAGATCTTTGTCATCATAAATTTTATTCTTTACAAGTTTTAAACAATGAGGCACGGAGAACGTGGATACCTCTCCCATGGAAACAGTTGTAGCAATTACAGCAACTCCAGGCTAGTGACTGGAGAATCAGAGAAACTGGTATAGGGTTGGCTGGCCTTCCTTGTTTGTGTCCTGATCAAGTTTATTGAGATTCAAGCTTTACACACATGGAATTTAAAAGCTCAGGCACATGGTGCTGAAACGGTGAACCTGGTAACACAAGTGGGCGTGCTGAGGAATCAGAATTTATTAGGAGAATGGCTTGCAGTGGTATCACCAGTGTACATCCACCAATGGAACAGTCACCACTAGCAGATTGAATTCTTACTTCCCACCCTTCCTGTGTGCAATGGGTTACTGTGCAAGGGTCTTGGTCACAGGTCTTATTTCACAGCACAGACAAACCTGTTCTACATAATATCTTAATGTTAAAATCACTGGAATAAAGAAGAAGTGAGACACTCACTGTACCTGAAATTAACTACACTCATTCTTACTTTTGTAGCTTTTGCTGTACTTTGAAACTTTTGCTATACTCTGTGTGATACAGTCTCCCCTTCCCTCAAATATCTTTTCTGACTGCAAATCCTTCACTGGATGACCATAGTCTAACCTTTCCTAACATTTAACACTCTTTCCCCATCACCTTTCTCATATCCATACTCAGAGATTCAGCATACTGCTACCACTGAACAAATGAAGCAGGTGACAAGTGCAGAAAAATCTAGTACAACAAACAAGCATTCAGAAAGAGTATAAACTACTTTTACCCTGCAAACATTAGCCATGGAACAAAATGGACTAAAAGGCTAGCACCTCTTAACTTGTTTCAACTTCAACCAGACATAACAGTCAAAAACAACAAAGAAAAACAGACCTACCTCATTGACATATCAATAACTAATGACAAAAATGTTGCAGAAAAGGAAGAGGACAAGAGAGAAGACTATGGAAGTTAAAGAACTATGGCCACAGGAAAAAGTTACAATTATTCTGTTAGTCACATCATTCACCAGCATCACATTATTATTATTATTATTATTATTATTATTATTATTATTATTATGGAAAGTTTCAGAAATTACATACATACCAAAATACATACACGCTAACATCCAGAAAGCAGTCATACTTAAAGCATGTTCAATAGTCAAGAAATTTATGAATCAGTAAAAGACAGCATGACTTGGCAAAGCCCATCATGTTCATCTAGAACAACTACCACGAGCAAGAAAAGAGAGATAAATGATGAGGATGATAATGGCAACCCTGTTATTTTTAGAAAGATTTTTAAAACCAGTTATCAGCATTTTTTACAAAATATACGTCATGCCAATTATATCAAACAAATTGGAGACAAAGGTCTATGGGTCAAATGCATTATTTAATACGAATATCATCTCCAAATCTTACTCCTCAACTCTCACACAGAAAACTACAGCCCTCCCCCACATACTGCAAACATGCACATGCATCCATTCATAGTCAAACAACCAGTCATCCTATTCAGACATCATCACATCAATACACTCACACACTGCCAGCACACAAACACACACACACACACTCAGGATCACCCACTCAAAAACATATACACACATACACACACATCCATTCGCTCAAGCAACCAGGCACCCCATTCACCCATACACTCTCACACACTGCCAGTACGTGCATGTACACACACACTAAGGATCACCCACTCCAGAACACTTTCCCACAAGTCCAGGAATGTATCTTCCAGACTTTTTCCCTGGTAATTTGGGACCCAGCCCTGGTTGCCCCCGAGATCCCCATTTTTCCAGAGGCATCCGGGGTTTTCCGGATCATCTGGTCACCCTAGGTAGGGAAGGTGCTCCTAGAATCACAGAATAGTAGAGTTGGAAGGGGCCTATAAGCCCATCGAGTCCAACCCCCTGCTCAATGATGGAATCCACCCTAAAGTTTGTGGGTTTTCCATCGACAGATGTGGAAACATAATGCTGAACTAGATGGACCTTGGTCTGATCCAGCATGGCACTTCTTAAATTCTTATGCATCGATACTTATGGTTTTGTGCAATCATATATGTCTTTGTAGCAAAAAAGAAAAGAAAAGTAACTTCATGGGCCACCTTCTCTCCTTAGCACAGATATGGACTGCCTCCCTTGGAGAACAGGGTATACATTTTCCAAATTATGATTAACTTAGAGTTGTGTGTGTTCACCACAGTTCAGCATTAATGGGAATGCTATTCCGTAACAGCTGAGTTGTCTTTCTGTAAGACCATGTTTCACTAAATCCTATCAGGCCTATCATTTCACTTTGATCATATCAAACCTTTTTCATCCATAATCATATAGTAACATGATATAAATCCCAATCCACATTCCACATCCTGGTTGGGAGCTGTTGGTTCAATCAGTAACAGCAGCCTTTCCGATTGCTAGAGGTCTTTAGGCCATATTGAATGGCTACTTGCCACATTTATGCCTGTGTTTTTCTGAGGCTGTGGGGAGGTCACCCGTTCAGAACTAGGTCACCATTGTTCAAGACGTGAACAATTCATTAACTACAAAACAGCTTGCCAAAACAAGCCATTGCCTTTCTTTCACAATCTGACAATAATATTTGGGAAGTTGTTGTCTGTTTGGCACACTTATTCACAAAAATAATTTTCGCTACAGGATAGGAAAAGTATGGGTATTCTCAACATCCTGAGAGCAGATATTGCTTCTGCAAAGGATCCAATGTGACAGCATTTTTGCTGTAGCTGCTACTGAAATAAAGGTTGACATATTAAGCACAAAGCTTTACATCAAGGTGCATAATCTCAACCACATTATATGCAGGGAGGTGTGCCACAACAATTGTTATTTTTTTCTCATATAGGAAAGATCGCTACTGAAAAGTGTACAGTTACAGTTTTTGCCAAAAACCATGGATAAACTCCAATAACGTCAGGGGTCTTACATGCACACACACACACACACACACACACACACACACACACACACAGACCAGATCTACACCAAGCAGGATATAACTCATTGAAAGCAGTTTGAAAACTGTACATGTAATGTGTCCTGAGCCTGAAAAATTGTCAAAACCGTTATAAACAATTATAAGCAATAGTGTAGATCCTGGCGCGCACACACACACACAAAAAAAATCCTAGGTTTTTTATATCTAAAATAAGGACGAGTATAGGAGGCCCAGTGTTTCTCATTAATAGCACAAGTTTGTTTTTTGTTTTAAAACAAACATCCACAGGCAATTAAAGATAAGAGAAATAATAAACATCTATAAGGCATAATTCAGTGATTTTCTTGAGTTCAATTGTTGCATTTATTGTTTGTGAATGCAGTGATAAATGGAATGGTTTCAACAGAACGTAGGTTTAAAGAAGTATAAAGCATTGGGATGGATAATTGCTTATTAAATTTAGGGTCTGTTTCAACTTGCAAGCAATTGTGTGGTGTCGTATTATTATTATTTTGTATCTGACAGTGCCTGTTATGGGGGCGGGGAGGGTACAACAGCTTACCTAACCCTCTCAGAAATGGGTGAAGAATTTATTTTTATAACGATGCTCTAACTACGCAAGGTTGGAGTATGACAATTCTATAGAGAACAGCTTTCTCCTTGACAGGCTCTGCCACCTGGAAGAGCAAGGCATCCTTGTTTATGGAGGTTACATGCAAACCCCAGTGCTTGTAATATTTAGCTGTCATAGTTTAGGTGAAACACACACACACACACCCCAACAACCAGTAAATCTAACTGATTAGAAAATCTTCATTGTGATTTGCAGGCAAAATGTTTCCATGATAATTACAGTAAGGCTAAAACTACTCTTGTTTGACTTCATAATAAGCTTCTTTTAGACACCTAGAGAACATAGTGTCAGAAGAATTTCAGATTCTAATTCTGAAAGTCATGTTGGGGGGTGGGAATCCTCGTTAAAACTCATGCTCCTATGTGGCTTTAATAGGGGATGGACAAAACTGATCTGTTTTCTGTAACATTCACATTTTTCAAGCACAAGTTTGTTTCGTCCTATTTCTACATTAGTTTGGAAATGCTTTTTAAAAACAAGTCCACATGCACATGTTTGTGTGCATGAACATTTGTAGGCTCTTTTCTATACAATTCTATACACTTCCGCCTTACATACACATTTTATTTTTGCAAGACCTTTCCCCTAGTGTACAATTTTTGTATGCCTTTTCATCATAGCCTTGCAAATTCAGAGAAGTGTGAAAACTGAAGGGTAAATGTGTTCTATTTTGTATATTACTTCAGGAAGTGGAAACTGAGTCAGCTCATGTTAAAACGTGAAACAAATGAATTTTGATTCTCTGGTTTTCATGAAAGTCCTCTAATTTATACCTTTAGCTGTGGCTCCGTCTTACATTTTCAACTCTTTTGGGAGCAAAAGGAGTGGTACAGTCTTGATTAATTATAATCCCAATGCCTAAAACACAGTATGCTGAACTGGTCTGTAAGGGGAAAAAAGGTTGAGGCAGGTTTTTTTTAAAAAATAAATAAATCAAGGGATGAAAGGATCTGATTCCAACTTAGTATGGCTAAATTCCTACTAAAGAGCTACCAGGGTGCCAAGTTTCATCTCCTTACCTTTAAAAATGACAGAGCTATAAGCATTTTGGTTTCCCATAGGCTATATAATAGGGCGGTTATCTGAAAACAGAATGGTTCTCTGATGGGTTCTCCAACGGGACAGAGTGACAAAGCCACTCCAAAAAATGGTGCAGAGAATCACCTCAACAGAGCACTGCTTCAATTTTAGGAGCAGAGCAGACCTGCTCTGCACACCCCTAGTATATACTACTAATCATGTGCAGTGAAATCAGGTGATATATCTGTGCATCTTCAACACATGGGCATGTGAACCAGCCCTTAATGTCTCAGTTAAAATGGGGGAAATCCTGTATTTCCTAATAAACATCCTATAAAATTCTAACTATTTTTCACAACAATCAATTATCACTTTAGGAAGATACACATTATTGGCTCTTGAAGGGCTGTATTTAGCAGATTGCACATATTTTATTCCAAACAACAAAGATTCTTCTACCACATTAAAAGGGAATGGGAGAACCAGTGAAGATTGAGTTCATCAACGTTTTCCAAGTTACACCTCAAATCTCAGTCCGCCTTCTTCCTGCTCCCAAATGCAAGTTTTTTGTTTGTTGTTTGAATGGGAATATTGCATTTTTAGGTGCAATATTGTTTTTAAAGTGAGGACCCAAATATCTACTTTCCCCCATTGAATAAAGATTGGAAATGTGGGGATTCCCCCCCCCTGCACAAAAAAAGTGCATTTGGAAGTGCAGATTTTTCTAACAAACACATTTTGTGAATGCAATCAAGAATATGAGAGCTTTGCCCCCCAAATGTGCTCACGTTCATGTTCAGGGATGCAAACAGGGCACATTCTGATGCTTAACAAACTGAAATGAAATTCTCATGCATCCCTAATCTTAAAAAGTATTGTGGCATCTATAGGGTTAGTCTTCAAGGTGCAACAATGTTCTTCTTGTTTTGGTTGCAGCCGTCTAAAATGGCTAGCACACTGGAAAGTTTATCCAAGTTCTTTCTATGTTATTTCAAGGTGACAATTCTAAGCACGCTTATTTACTTATTTAGGGCAAAGTCCCATTGAAATGAGTGGGACTTAGTTTTGAGTAAACATGGATTATCCAAATACAATATCAGTCTGAGTAAATGTCTCTCTCTCACACACACACACAAACACACACTTTCTCTATGTATATATAAACTGGGCTAGTTTCTTGGGGACTTGAATATTTTTAGTACTTTATTTTAATGGCTTCTTTGGCATGTGAAAAAAAAAACAACCCTTCTCCCTTCTTCTTTTTCCCATCTTCCTTCTTTTGTTTTTCCTTGAGGATGTGGAATGTCCTGAGGCTGACCTTTAATAAGAACAATGGAATGATGCATGTGGAGTCAAACAGGAAATACTCTACTTTTTTTTTCCAGGCCAGAGAAATGAACAGTCCATCCTTTTCCCCAACCAAGCACCATTGTTTATGATCTATATATGCACCAGCAGATGGTCAAGTATTCAAGCATACTGTCTTGTTAACAATACATGAAGTAAACATGTATAAATGATCCAGATCTTTATGGTGAACATATGGATGAAAACATATGGTAATAGTATGGATCTCATCCCTTCCTCAAAACCCTACCCGAAAGCCTTAAAAGATATTAACAGATGATCCACTAAAATTTGACATTATATGTTTTTCAAATGGAAACCATTATTTCCTAGACATTGTAACAAGTCATCTTGTACTGTGATCTCATTCATCCATAAGGAATCTGTTATGTCTTTAATTACTTTAAAATGATATCATGCGCCAAAGACCAAAATCATTGCTCCAAGGCAATAAATTAGTCTAACCTCCTGAATAGTGGGATTCTTTTAACTGTGCCATCATGCCTAAGTAGAATATAGGTCAAGTATGAAAAGAAAATATTCTTGAATTACAGTGTGTTTGACGTCAACATCTTACAAGTTTGTATTTGTGACAAACCTTATTTCACGCTTGCTGGAATTAGCATGATACTTCAGCTGCAAAGTAAGCAATTCAGCTGTTGCTTATTCCTTTGTAGGTTCACCAATGTTTCTACTTGACAATATTGTCTTTTTGGTGGGTCCAGCAGATGGAACCAAGACAGGCAGACCCAAGGCAAAAATTGTCAGCTGAGGACTGGGACGTGGAGAGCAGAGCCAAGATGGAGTGAGGGGCCAGAATAAGATCTAGGACATAACCTGGTGGTGCCTAGCAGAATCTGGTGGCCCCTGATCAAAGACAAATGTTTGACCAGTCCCCATTCTTGTTGCCTGTAAGAAGTACACAACAAGGATGGGTGAAATCCTCCACATCCTGTTCACACTTTGCTCACCAGACATCTGCTGGTTGCCTGACCCTGGGCACCCCAGGAGTTTGCAATTTTTTTTGTTCATTTGTTTTTGTCTATGAGCTGTGATTTGCATAAATTTGCAGCTGGAAATATTTATAGAAATCACAATCTGCACATAATTGTAGGCATAAATAGCAGAATTTGCGTTAAAACACGGGTATAAAGGACCATTTCTGCCTGCAATTTAACAGAAATTGCACAGCTGCAACTTTGCACAAATCACAATTCATATAAATGTTCCTGGCCATGAAGTTTGCCGCAAATTATGATTTGCATAATTTTTAAAAAAGTTGGAAACTGCAGACTTGCTCATGGTTTAGCACATGCCAAGTTGAGCCAATTCGGGGATCAACAAGGTAGCATCCAGGAGGCTGAGTTGGCAAAAGTTCACTGAGCTCCACCCTCAGAATGGATTCCTCCAAGAAAATGAAATGAAAGGAACCTCTCATGCAAGCACTGAGTCATTACTGACTCTTGGAGGGACGCCAGCTTTTGCTGATGCTTTCTTGGCAGGCCTTATAGTGGGCTGGTTTGCCGTTGCCTTCCCCAGCCATTATTACCTTTCCCCCAGCTAACTGGGTACTCATTTTACCGACCTAGGGAGGATGGAAGGCTGAGTTGACCCGAGCCGGCTGCCTGAAACCAGCTTCTGCTGGGATCGAACTCAGGACGTGGGGAGAGTTTCAGCTGCAGAAACTGCTGCTTTACCACTCTGCGCCACATGAGGGTCCTCCAAGAACCGTAGCAATATTACTTCTGCACATTTAGTACATAAGGAATATAGATGAACAAAGCTATCATTTTGCTTTCTCCCAATTTTGATTTTTTTAAACCTCAGAATTTGTTTCTCTCCCAAAGAGAAGACATTTGCAAACCTTGGTTAAATTCTTATTAAAAAATAAAAGTACTGAAACTAAATTCTAATCCATAACTAACCAAATTCAACAGATATAGTTATTCCCAGCATAGAGAAGACCATACTGGACCTATGTACCATGTAGCTATTGAATATGAGGAGCTTGTCAGAAAGAGGTGGCAACCCTAATTTCAGAGCTAACATGATTGAATACGAAGAAAGAGCCCAAGCCTGGATAGATGAATCTGACAGTTTCAGTTTCACCACATCCCATTTTTTTAAAAAAAGTTCTTTTCATTCTGAATATGAAGAGATTTGTGATTTTTTTGTGAATTCGTATCAAAACCAAACCAAAAGGAAATTCTCACCCATCCTTATATGTTCCTATAAGTGGTCATCTACACTAAGCAGGATATTCCACTATGAAAATGGTATATAAAAGGCAGGAGCCACACTACTGCTTTATAGCGGTACTGAAGTGCACAGGCAACTTTTGGGGCCCATTGAGACATACCGTATAGTGCTTTCATACCACTTTCATAGTGTTATATC
Organism: Elgaria multicarinata webbii; assembly: GCF_023053635.1. Classification (NCBI taxonomy): domain Eukaryota; kingdom Metazoa; phylum Chordata; class Lepidosauria; order Squamata; family Anguidae; genus Elgaria; species Elgaria multicarinata. The sequence continues at coordinate 11,771,440 of NC_086175.1, read as the reverse complement.
CTGCTTGGTGTAGTTGTGTCCTGGGCCCCAACAGTTATCAGTGCAGTTCAATACTGCTATAAAGCAGTAGTGTGGCTCCTGCCTTTTATATACCGCTTTCATTCCATTTTCATAGTGGAATATCCTGGTTTTTCTAGATGAGCCCTATGAAACAGCTACGTGTTTATTTATTTATTTATTGTTTGTTTGTTTATTTATTACATCTTTATACCAACCAATAGCCGAAGCTATTGTTAACAATAGCTATTCCAAGAGGCTCTGAAGGAAGAAGGAATAATGTGGGCTTGCACTTTCTAAGGATGGATGAGAATTTTGCTGAATTCATTCTTTGATGGAAACTTTGATAAGAACTTGATAAGAATTTGCAGGTGTCTTTATAAATGGCATGGAAAAATGTGAGATTAAAAACGTTTGAATGTGGGAGAAAGTGAAACGGAAAGATTTGCTCAAGCCGAGAGCTTTGGGTGTTTAGCTACTGAAAGTCTGGGTTTGTATTCCTCTGTGTTCAGGCATGGTGCTGGGACTGACTTAACGTTGCCCACCTCTCTTTTTTCCTGACACGCCCCTCATCTCTATATGGCAGGCAGGCACCACATGGTCCTTTCCATGCTGGGAATGCCTGAGCTCACTGGATCTGGGCAGTGCAGGAGGATGAAAATTTTGTTTGATTCATTTTTGATAAATTAATCGGTATCCACAAATTTCTTCACAAATGGCATAGAAGGCACTGGAGACGAAAAATGTCTGATTGTGGGAGAAAGTGAAACCGGCAGATCCATCCATCCCAATCACTTTCGTGCTCGTGCTGTAATGTGCGAAGGAGGAATTCTCCCATTTCCCACAAGGGCAGATCTGTTGGGCTTCAGATATGGAAAACCTTCCCATGGGACAGATGTGCAAATCCCCCCTTCATACATTGCAACTAAACAGTGAGAATAGGATGCAAAAGTTATTCATGTTTCATGCAAAACACCAACAAACCCTGCGGCTAGTCAATGAGCTAAAGCGTGTTCATGTCTGTATTGGATTGTGTCTGGCATTTTTCGTTGGCATTAAAAAAAAAAAGGACTCCTTCGTCAATCATCTTTCAAAATTGTTTCAAATTAGAAGCTAGTCTATGAAGATTATCAATATGCCTATTAGAAAGCTTGCTGTCAGACAGCAGTAGATGAGTAGCCAAAAAGCCCAAAGGGCTTCTTTCCCTTCCTCTCTACCTAGAAATAACAAATTAAAAGTGATGAAATATCAGAGCCGGGCTCTGTCATCACACAAACCAGATGTACATCTAGGAAGCTGCATCCAATCACCTCCCCAACCACTTTATCATCCAGCCAGGGAGACGGGAATGATATATTTCCAGGTTTTCCATGCTGCCTGGTTCTGAGGATCACCCTTCAAGCTGGCAGCAGCGTTGCCAGGCTCACAATTCAACAGTATTAAACCAACAGGAGCATGGAGCGATTTCAAGCCCAGGTGCTGAGCAATTTGAAATGCATGAACTCCTGGTTGTGAAATCATCACTCCCTCAGAGAGCGCTATTGTTCTGATCACGCTATGAATGGCGTGCCTGGCGTATGCGCGTTGCTTGGCTTGCTTGCTCCCTAATGTCCTACGCTCACATGCAAAAGGACCAAAATTGCCGGTTCTTCCCTGATTTGTATGATATTCTCTTTCTCCAAGCTGGAATGCAGTATTTTTCTCTGCACAGGGTTATGTGGAAAGGGCAGCAGTGGTTGGGGGCAGCTAAACACAGTGATCCAGTGATAATATTCTCACAGACTGTAACCTGGGGAAGGAAAAGAGGGAGCATTGTCAGGCCCCACAGGCTGAACAGTGCAGGGGGAGAAAGAGACCATGAGGAAACTGCATTCTAAATCTCACCTTCCCTGCCAACTTCCTCCCCCTCCACTCAGCTGATGACTATAAATCAGCTGAAGAGTGGGGAAGAGAGGACTGCACAGGCCCCATTTCCCCATTGCTCAGCTTTTTTCTAATAATAAAGGGCAGGGAGAGATTGTGGGGAGAGGCCTGGAAGGCCAGATGTTCCCCACCCCCTACCTCGCAGATTTGACTTAGACTCTGGCCTCAGCTAGACCTAGCGGGATGGAGGGGTGACGATCTTGTGATATTTTTATCGCGAGAACTCCCCCTCGATTTACACGTGGCGTGCGAGGACGTCGGAAGGCGAGGACATTGCAGCCGCCATTTTTAATTCTTTCTTAAAGAAGAAGAGCGCATGAATGCTCATGTGCAGAAAGGTAGGCGTTTAAAAAATATATACTTACTTTTCCCTCTCCCCCCACCCCACCCCCAATGGGTGAAGCGCTCCTGAGGAGCACTGCGCCCCATGCGCGGGTCCTGGCTCCTCGCAAGGAACCAGGACACCCCGCAATGCCCATCCACACATTCCCGAGAATGTGGAAAAAGTAGGTCTAAAGTGTAGGGCGAGATCCCAGGGCAAGGTAGGAATCATCCTTGCCTGATCCCGGTATCCCCTGTGCGTCACGTGGACGCACAGGGATGATCCCGGGGATCGCCCTGGGATTTCACCCCATCTAGCTAAGGCCTCTGATTCAGCATTTGGGAAATGCCCCAATTCTGCTTGGACCAATTGGGAGCCCATCCACTTCCACTCAGGTAATGACATCTGAGTCTTTGTGACACCCATTGACTAACATGGAAACTGGCAGAGTGGGGGAACCAGCTATTGGACAATATTTGCCAGTGTAATAGCCCTTTAGGATGGGAGTGTGTCGGCTAAATTTCAGAAATATAAGTACCACGTTTTTTGTGCTTCTCACCTATACATTTTCTTTCTTTCTTTCCTTTGGGAACTGCCAATAACTCTTTTTTTTTATTTCTTAGCAGAAAGCTGCATCTTCTGAGGGATTGAACCTGCCAAGTGTTAGATGAGTAGGTGTGGGTGGGTGCGTGGGTGTGCAAGAGAAGCCTTGACATTTTCAGGTTATCCTGAAGATGATGCCCTTATCCCCTAACATTCCTAGGGGACTATTGCTGTGAAAATGACAGGTATACTAGAGGTGTCCTTACGTAAAAATCCTGCAATGTTTCAGAAGGATATGTGCAGCAGTTCATGTGGAAGGTGAGCCCTCAATTCTTCTGGTGGGGGGAAGTGATTTGCTTCTCCTTCTCTCATGGTTTTCTGAGCAATCTTTATGAAAATGATTCACCTCTGAGAGGTGCCCCAGACAAGAAAAGTTTCAGAAGGACAGGTGCAGGGGCTATGGAGTTATGATGATTTAAGGCTCTTTTCATAGTGAAGCCTATAGCTTTCAGAAGAATGGTCATCTGACAGACCTATCCTGGCCTTCCCTCAAAGCACAGTAATTGGATTCCCTGGTAACATGTGCCCTAGGATAAGAACATGGATTCCCTGGTAACATGTGCCCTGGTAACATGGATTCCCTGGTAACATGTGCCCTAGGATAAGAACATGGATTCCCTGGTAACATGTGCCCTGGTAACATGGATTCCCTGGTAACATGTGCCCTAGGATAAGAACATGGATTCCCTGGTAACATGTGCCCTAGGATAAGAACATGGACCTTTCAGTCACTCAACCACACTTCCTTCCTCCATTCACTGGCATTTTAAAGATGCTATTTTGATAGGAGACAGAATGTCTGCATCTCTGTTGGGCCTACCCTGTGGAGCCAGAGCCTGATTTAACTTAGAGCAGTGAACCCTGTACAATTGTGGGAAGCTCAGGGCCTGGGGACTTGGCCTAGCTTCCCATCTATTGCAGGCTGGAGGATATTCCCTATCAGCCACATCTGCAGGAATGGGCTTGAATGAGACCACTGATTTACAGCTTGGAATTGTGAGAACCAAGAAGGAGGAAGATTCCGGATGGGAAGGGTGGCTCAGGGGTGTCACCCATGTTGAGACGCCAACTGAAGAAGGCAGAACAGAGATGTCCTCTTTGATATAGTGCTCACTTACAGGCTAGATTTCCCTCTCAGGAGAGAACATCCCTCCCATGTATTTAAGCCAGCATTCAGACTGAAGAGCCTTTGCTGAAAAAATGTCTTAATTGCTCAGAATACTTTTCCCCCTAGACTTAGGGATGTTGTGGGCACCTAATTGAGCCTGGGAGTCCAACGACCCTGGGGAAAAAGGATGGTGTAGACATGCCCTCGGTCTGATCCAGCAGGGCAGTTTGTAATGGTCATAAAAATCTGCAGTATGTATGAGCTTTCAAAAAGAAATCAAAATTCTCACATGGTTGGATCTAGACTTAGTCATGGTTAGAGTAGACGCTTTAACTCGTCTCATTGAATTCATTGCATCTGCTCTAAGCCTAACCCAAAGTAATTGCTGTTCAACCTTTATGACAAAGCCCTCCAAAATCTAAAGTTGAGCCTATGGCTGCCTGGTTTTACAGAGCCTCACAAGCCTTTTGTTGGTCTTCAAAAACCTACAGTGATCAAATTCAAGATAACCTAGGGTGATCATATTAAAAGGAGGACAGGGCTCCTGTATCTTTAACAGTTGCATAGAAAAGGGAATTTCAGCAGGTGTTATTTGTATATATGGAGAACCTGGTGAAATTCCCTCTTCATCACAACAGTTAAAGCTGCAGGAGCTATACTAGAGTGACCAGATTTAAAAGAGGTCAGGGCACCTGCAGCTTTAACAGTTGTGATGAAGAGGAAATATCCCCATATATACAAATGACACCTGCTGAAATTCCCTTTTCAACACAACTGTTAAAGATACAGGAGCCCTGTCCTCCTTTTCATAGGGTCACCCTAAGTTAATCAAGGCTATTATATTATTATTATTATTATTATTATTATTATTATTATTATTATTATTATTATTATTATTATCCCACCTTTTGCCCAATGCTGGGCCTCAAGGCGGCCTTACAAAGTTTAAAACATTCATTGGGGGGGGAACCATAAACGTTTAAAATACACAACAAAATTATAAGACATTAACATAGATGGAGGGCCAGATTATTCTCCAAAGGCCTGCTGGAACGAAAAAGTTTTAGCCTGCTTCCGAAAGCCCACCAAGGAGGGAGCCAGCCTAGCTTGCCCGGGAAGAGAGTTCCAAAGCACTGGAGCAGCCACCGAGAAGGCCCTCTCCCATGTTCCCACCGAGTGCACCTGTGAAGATGGTGGGACTGAAAGAAGGGCCTCTCCAGAAGATCTCAAAGCACGGGCAGGCTCATAAGGGAGAATACGTTATTTCCAATAACCTGGACCCGAGCCATATAGGGCTTTATAGGTCATAACCAGCACTTTGAATTGTGCCCGGAAACAGACTAGAAGCCAGTGGAGCTGTTTTAACAGGGGAGTTGTGTGCTCCCTGTAACCAGCCCCGGTCAACAATCTGGCTGCAGCTTTTTGAACCAGCTGGAGTTTCCGAATACTCTTTAAAGGCAGCTCCACGTAGAGCACATTACAGTAGTAATCCAATCGGGCCATTGATCTCAAGAAAAGTGAGAGGTGTTCAAAAGCATGGACCAAGGAAAGAGAAGGAGGACTTTAGGCATACAGAACGGGAACTAGTTTTTATAGAAAGTCAGATGGAATCAGTACCATCACTTAAGAAAGACCCTATCATGATAAATAATGAAGAGAAAGAAGGTTGTTGTTGTAGACGCATTCTCTATTGACTACAAATGTGACAGGCAGTAAGATTTATAACAGGCAAAGATGGGTTTTTACAGTGAACATAAATATGCCCATAGTACTATTATCTTTACAATGCTGCAATACCAAGAAAGGAAGAATATAAAATACATACCAGAAAATTCCTCCTTACTGGGTTTCTTTCTTGCTCTTTAATTAATTTTGTTATACTGGGTGAATCCAGGTAATTTTATGTTTGAGAACACTGCATAAAAGTATTGCTCTCTCTATCTTCACTAAATGACGTCAATCATTTGTAGTTTTGAACATTTTGGAAGATATGTATACTGAGTTTTTGGCAGTATTCTGAAATGGGACTAACCCATATCATCTGTGAAACTGACATAAGTGACGGAACTTGACAACAGTGAGAAAAAAAATGTTAGGAAAGAGTCACCCATGTTGCTAAGTGGAGTTCAACAAAGGTAAATCCCTGCTCTGGTTGCCAGTTTTGGATTTCAAAAATAACTAAGACCTGGGGCTTGTCTACACCAACGGGTGCAGAGGGAGGAAGGGGGGATGTTCCTGGACTTACCTGCTTCTGGGATTGTCCCTGTCCATCTATGTAAACAGAAGTGTGACGTCCCAGAAGGGGAAAGGGATGTTGCGCCTACCTTTTTTTTTTAAAAAAGAAGACAGGTAAATAAGGTGCTGCACAAAAAGGTAAATAAGGTGCTGCACTGCTCCCCACCCCACCCCAACTGCTCCTGGACTCCCCCCAGCCTGGCTCTTTCCCTCTGCTGACCCCTGCTACTCACGGGGAGGTGGGATGAAGCTGGAATGGGCACCCACACTGCCTACATTCCTTGGGATTGTCCTGGGATCGCAGGAAAATCCGGGGGGGAAAGTGGTTCCAGAAATCCCAGAGGAAATGGGGGGATCGTCCCTGCCTGCTCCCAGGATCCTGTGTGTCATGTGGACACACAGGGGGGATGATGATGATGATGATGATGATGATGATGATAATAATAATAATAATAATAATAATAATAATAATAATAATAATAATAATAATAATTTATTTCTTACCTTCCTCTCCCTTTGGATCGAGGCGGGGAACAAGGCATGGTGTATATATGCCCCAACTGGCAGGGCAAGGCAGGGCCGGGCCGTGGATCTATTAGTTCAAGGAAGGAACCTTGGGGAGCAAGGTGGAGCGACTGTGAAGGCTGTCATACTATTGGTGGTGTTTTGGACGTTTCAGTCTCCAATATTAGTTACCCAGATTAATGGTCAGACCACTAATATTCTGAAGTTCTACAGCCCTTATTATTTTATTTTATTTTATTTATTTATTTCATTTCTATGCTGCCCAATAGCCAAAGCTCTCTGGGTGGCTCACAAAAAAGAAAGAAAGATACACACTATTGCAGTGTGTATCTTTCTTTCAGGAACAGCAGGTGTCCCAGGTTATAAGAGAAGGGTTGATGATGGAGCCTCTTCTTAGAGATGCTTGAGGAATGTTGTGGATACAAATTCTGATGTGAACTGACTTGATCCACGCCTGATGTGCAGATAAAAAACACTATTATCCTTCAGATTTCACACAACTCCAAATTTCATGCATTTAAATATGAATTTTTGTGCACATGAAAATGGAAGAGAACAGAGTTTTGAATGGCTACGTGTGAAAATGGCATGGACTGGAAATTGACTGTGTATCAGTTCCTTTCCCCCACTGGGATCTAGGGAAACACTAATGAAGCTTTCCCCAACCTGACCCCTCCAGTTATTCTGGAATTCGACTCCCAGCATTATTAGCCATGTGGCCTCCAAAACTGGTATGACAAGGAGCCATGATATTGACTCCTCTAACATTACTGAAATGATGCAAGAAGGACAGCTACTATGGCCATGGCTAGATGAGGGGGTGGTGTTGAGGGGAATGATCTCGCAATGTTATGTTCGTGAGATCGTCACACTCGTCTACACATGGTGCACAACATCCCAGGAGGAAGAGGACATTGCAGCTGCCATTTTGGTGTGTGTTTTTAAAAGCGGAGAAGAGCGCAGGAATGCTCCTACACAAAATGTAAGTTTTTTAAACAAAGAAAAGCCCTCCCACTCCCCCACCCGACCCCCAATGAGGAGCTCCATTCCTTGTGTGCAGTTCCCAGCTCCTTGCGTTTACTCGTAAGGAGCCAGGACAAAACCACTAGGGATGTGCTCCGCTTCTAATTGGACCGTAGAAGCAGGAGCGGAGCGGGGGGCCTCGCCTGCCCTTAAGGCGGAGGCGAAGAGGATTGGGGGGCCGGCGGAGCGTGGCGAAGAGGATCGAGGTGAAGGCGGATCCTTCGCCTCGATCCGGAGCTCCGCCGGAAAGGTAAGTGGGGTTTACCGGGCCCTGCCGCTGTCCCCCTGCCCTCCTCTCCCTTACCTGCCTCCGTCCATGGTCCGTCAGCATCTTCAATTGAGCCCGTGGTTCCAGCAGGAAGTCTGGGCCGCTTGCGGCCCAGACTTCCTGGTGGAACCGCGGGCTCAATTGAAGATGGCAACAGACCACGGACGGAGGCAGGTAAGGTCCCCCTCTCCCTTGGTCCCTTACCGGGCTCTGCCGCCGTCGCCGCATGGGCGGCGATGGCGGCAGGGCCCGGTAACCCCCCCTATGGGGGGGAACGGAGCTCCGATCCGGATCCGGAGCTCCGAGCAGAGCGGAGTGGGCACAGGCGGAGTGGGGGCGGGGCGGAGCAGCCCGATCCGAAAATGGTGGATCTGAAAGTGAAGCGGAGTGGGGGGTCCGTGCACACCCCTAAAAACCACAACTGTGGGCCACACATCTTGCAGTCTTGGGAACATCCCAAGACCACAGGAAAAATCAAAATGGAAGGATACGGTGATATCCCGCGGAAAGGGAGGGATCGTCCCTCCCTGCTCCCAGGATGCCCTGTGCGTCATGTGGACTCACAGGGATGATCCTGGGATGATCCCAGGGATATCGCCCCATCTAGCCATGCCCTATACCAGCTCCCAGGCAAGTACAGTAATATCAGAAGGAGTCCTTATTTCCTCCTCCTATCTTCACATTGTTCAAAGCATGCCAGTAGACATGGACAGAAATAGTCAATGGACAGGATGGTCAAAGTAGGAGGACACAGAAAGAATTTAAGTACCATACGTTAAAAGGGGATGCATTCATCCGTCAAACCTGTTCCCCCCTCTTAGACAGATAACTTGAAGAAAATCATTGCCACTGATTGAAATAGCTTCTATATAAGGTGGTTTAACATCAAAGTGTTAGACAGGTAAAACCAAAGGCAGGATACTATTTTAAATGTATACATAGCATTTTACTTTCTCTTCTGTCCAAAATGTGACAGCTTTTAACAGTGTACATGTGTGTGTGTGCTTTGATATTTAATGATCCCCACTTAAAATATGATAAAAGGTTTAAATTATCTCAACCTTTCTTGCATAGCAAATTGTCAACGGTATCCTTCTGTGCCCACATTTCCATTATTCTACCACAGTGGAACATCGGAAGGATTCTCTTGTCTGCCTTAGAAAAGAGAAATTGCTTGTAAGTTGAGTGGTTCCAGTAAGTTCTTGATAGGAAGAATCTTCCTCCCCTTTCAATAATTCAGCTTTCTCCCCCAGATTTCTCTCTTTCCTTCTAGGAGTCCCAGCTCTGAGGGTCATCTATATTGATTTGCTTCCAGTGTCAAGATAAAGCCATGAACTGTAGAAAAAAGCAGAGCAGTGGCTGAGCCAATTAGATCAGCCATGATACTCAGGTGGCAGAACAAGTATTAATAAAAAGCCCAAAGAAGGAGAAATCCTATTTTTATATATATATTCTTTTATATTCTTTTCATTTGAGTGAATTCCCAAGTTTGCAGTCTGACGATTTTTCTTTCTCTGGAGCTTGAATCAGTCTGCCAGGCAGGCAGGCAGTTTTCACGCCCCCAAAAGGAGTGAATCAAGAAGTGACAGTACAATATAAAGAGAAGCTACACCTACACACTGAATCCACTGCCTACCCATCAGGGAAATTGATCAAATACAAATATACATGTAATGTCGGGAATTGTATGCAGGAATTGTTAAAGGGGTTGCCATGGATTTGGCTTGAAGCATCTGAGAAAATACAAAAGTAAACTATTAATCACTGTAGAAAAGAAGACATAAAAAGTCAGCATTTAGTGAGATATCACAGTAAATGAAAACTTGCACTCTGGAAATACCTTCCAGGCACAATGAACACATTGCACACACACATAATATGATTTCAGTCCAGAGGGAAGTTCTAATCTCAGATGTGTAGAACTCATTATAAAGTTACCTACTCAAAAATCAACTTGCATGACACTGGGTGAGAAAAAAAATGCAATGGGTTTGTTTTGCTACAGACTTTCACTGGAGTTTGGCCACCAAAGGCATCACGAGATCAGCCAGAGTTTGAAGTGAGAAACTGATTTTCATTTAGTAACTGAAAATGGCTCCTCTGCCACTAAAAAGTGGACAGTTCAAAATTAAAAAATAAGATCTATCTTCAGCACAGCAGTAGTGGGAGAAGTTTACATGCCAGCCTTCATCTTGAGTGTATCTTTTATAGCAGAGGTGCACTACTTCAGGCTCAGGGACCAAAACTGGTCCTCAAGGAGCCACAATCTGGCTCTTTCATAGTTAAAGGCACAATGGCAGCCCTTGAGGAAAGGGCTGGCAACTCTCTTTATCGTTCTAAAAAGTGTTTCTCGGTTAAGCACATCTATTACTAGTTCCTCAGGGAATCCTCCATAACAGCGTGCAATTACCCCCACCCTATAAGAAATGTTGTTAGTCTTATAAAAGCGCTTAATGATGTCATAGCATTTCATCCAAAGTTTTCCCTGAGGAACCTCTCAATTGCCTTCAAATTTTGCTTTAGGTGAAAATCTGGGGACAGCTTCAGTAAGTATGGAACCAATCATGAGCAATTTTGATGGCTTTGGCAAAACATTTTTTTCAATTCCCTCAAAATTCCTCAGGTGGTTCATCTAAAGCAGAAGCCTCAAATTTGCTTCTAGTTTCAATGCAGGGACAATTCTGTGGATTGTCTAGTCCTTAGGCAGCTCTCTTCCATTTCCGTGGCTCAAACAGAATCGGCGACCATTTTAGGACATTGGACGTAGTTATTATTAGGGGTGTGCATGGACCCCTCACTCCGCTTCTCTTCCAGATCTGCAATTTGCGGATCGGGCCGCTTCGCTCCGACCCACTCCGCCTATAGTCCACTCCGCTCCGCTCCACTCCGCTGCAGAGCTCCGGATCCAGATCGGAGCTACGCTTTCCCCCCCATAGGCTTGCATTGAAATCCAAAAAAGTCTACAACTTTTTTTCTGTTAAAGTTAGAAACCTCAAGTTTGGCACCATGACACCTCATGGAAATATACACATGCATGCCAAGACTCAAGCCAATCCAAGTGTCCCCTGATTTTTGGGGAATTTTTGAAAATCGGACACCCCATTTTCAGACATGGACTGTTCTCTGACATTTTGACAGATAAAAAAAATTGAAGCAGGCACCCTCACAGATGCCATATAGATCCACAATCATGCCAAGTTTCAAGCAAATCCCATCATCCCCTGATTTTTGGCGGGGCTTTAACCTCTAACGCAACACACATAACCCCAATTCACACCCCTTTCGATATCTCTGTCCATTTTCATGTTAGAAACCTCAAACTCAGAACCATGATAGATTATCGATGGATACATATGCATGCCAAGACTCAAGCAAATCCCATCATCCCCTGATTTTTGGGGAATTTATGAAAATCGGACACCCCATTTACAGACATGGACTGTTCTACGACATTTTGACAGATAAAAAATTTGAAGTGGGCACCCTCACAGATGCCATCTAGATCCACATTCATGCCAAGTTTCAAGCAAATCCCATCATCCCCTGATTTTTGGCGGGGCTTTAACCTTTTAACTCACCCCAAATCAAGTCCCATGCTAGAACTATGTCAATTTTCACTTTAGAAACCTCAAACTTGACACCATGACACCTCCTGTACGTATACACATGCATGCCAAAACTCAAGCAAATCCCATCATCCCCTGATTTTTGGGGAATTTATGAAAATTGGACACCCCATTTTCAGACATGGACTGTTCTCCAACATTTTGACAGAAAAAAATTGAAGTGGTCACCCTCACAGATGCCATCTAGATCCACAATCATGCCAAGTTTCAAGCAAATCCCATCATCCCCTGATTTTTGGTGGAGCTTTAACCTCTAACGCACCACCCATAACCCCTATTCACACCCCTTTTGATATCTCCGTCGATTTTCATGTTAGAAACCTCAAACTCGGCACCATGATAGTTTATTCTTGTATACACATGCATGCTAAGCCTCAAGCAAATCCCATAATCCCCTGATTTTTGGCGGGGCTTTAACCTTTTAACTCACACAAATCAAGTCCCATGCTAGAACTACGTCAATTTTCATGTTAGGAACCTCAAGTTCAGCACCATGACACCTCATGGACGTATACACATGCATGCCAAGACTCAAACCAATCCAAGCATCCCCTGATTTTTGGGGAATTTTTGAAAATCAGACACCCCAGTATCTCAGGGATTTAAAGCTGCAGACAGCTCAATGGGGCCATTTCAAAGGAAATCCCAACATGCCATGAATTGGGGAGTAGAGAAAAACCTATATGAATCTTCTTCCACACTTGAAAAATTGATTTGGAACTTCCAAAAGTCTAAGTGAGCGCAGGAAGGACTTATCCCCTGAGTCAAAGCAAGACACACACAAACCATCCCTGCGAGGCGGGCAGGGGGGCAGTCAGTCAGCAGACATTTCTGGGGGCATAAGGAAGTGAGCCAAGGATAGTTTCAAAGCCAGTAATGCAAATCATCCCTGTGAGGTGGGAGCAGCACAGAGAGATGCCTTTTCTTTTGCATACCATAACTAGGAGGCTAGGAGGATAAGAGTAAAGCTTTGTGATCCTTGCTTCAGAGTTGATTGACTGCACTGTGATCACAGCCATTACTAAACAACAAAATAATAATGTTAATAGCAGTACTAATTAATATAAATAGCAACAACAACAACAACAACAACAACAACAACAACAACAAGGAGTTGAACCACAATGAAAGCCTGCCTGACTTCACTGAAGAGGAAACGCCAGGAGAGCTTGGGCTATAGGGTGTAAATATAAAATGGAATAAATAAATAAATAAATAAATAAATAAATAAATAAAGGAGGGGTATAATTAAAAGCAGCAGTGTTGCTGAATAAACAACAGGAAGAATTTCTTCAAAAAAGGCTATATCTGTCTTTTACCAGTAAGAGGGAAGTGGACATGCCCAGGGGGAGGGGGAATTATGCCAATTTTGACTGGCCCTGTCTAGAGACCAGTCTTTAAGAAGCAAACTAACACTTCAACTCATGATAGGCATTAGTCTCTCTCCACTGTTTTATCTTTGGAGGGCTCTGATGACCCTCCAAGGGCAGGACACAGTGTGTGTGCACTGGGCACGTCCACGTCCACATGCCCTAGGGGAGCTCATCCCCTTGCACCACATCTATTCAGTTGTTCACCAAGGTTAGGGTGGGTAGCAGTGCTGTGTTTCCTGTTATTTATTTGCTTAGTATATGATTTCAGGTTGTGTTTGTGCATTTGGTGGGGCTACTGTTTTAAAAAACACTGGGAAAAGTCCGTTCAGACTAAGAAAGAGAAGTTTCCCAGTATCCCAAGTCCCGTTTTGCCTATCCCCTCCTCCAACTTTGGGATCATGTGATCATGACTCTGCCTCTCAGCACTTCAAAAAGGTTCCCCCCCTTTTTTTACCTGATTTTTCCAAAAATTATAGCAAGCGAACCGCACCACACAAAGAGCTGAGAGTAGGCTCAAAATGACCCCCAGCCATGACTCTCTAAGCACAAGAAGTTTCAGAAAGATAGCTTTAAAAACAACAGTTATCCCCTTTTCTTTTCCGCAATGCAATCCTATGGGCGAAATTTTCCAAAATGGCGATCGGAGCACTCCGCGAAAAGAGAAGCGCTCCGCCTATGGGCGCTTCTCTTCGCTGTGTTTCTAAGGGTCGGCGGTCCGCTTCTACTCCACCTCTGGGCAAGGCGGAGCAGGCCAATTCGCTTCTGATTCTCCGATTCTAATCGGAGCAGAGCACACCCCTAGTTATTACACACATTCGTCTTTGTGCGGACATACTAGTACAGAACATCTCCAGCACTCTCTACTTTGCGACTCAAGTTTATATATGTGAACTGTGAGTCATCAGTGACAACTTCTTCTTTTAATGTCTGGAATTTAGCATGACTTGGTTTGACTAAAGAGGTCAAAGCTGTTATTTTGCTGCTTAGATTTTACTGTTAAATTTCATGTTAAAAAGTGCAACTTGCATCAAATCTCAAGTTCCACAATATCAGGGTTCCTGATTTATTTCTGTAATTTAAAATGTTCAGTGTGGGAAGGGGCATTTATGCTGGAAGACTTTCCCCCACCATTTTTAGAATCATACACAAGGGAGGGGAGTGACGAAATGGTATTTTATTTTGTTGTTTGTAGATATCTTTGAATATTTGGTTGTGGGCTTGATTTGCTTTAACCAAGTAGGGGAGGGGGAGGGGAGTTACAATGTTGAGCTGTTTGAATGGCGACCTCTGATTGGCTGGTTCATTTTCAGTTAAGCGTGAGAGAGAGTATAACTGTCACTGGGTTTTCTTTGTGAGGTAAGTTGAGGGAATCTGTGCTATAGGTTTGAGGTGGGGGTTAGATTTTCCGAAGTGGAGGGAGATATATTTATTTTAACTCTATGAAACTTTAGCTGTAGTAAAATATTCTTAAACTTCTAAATAAAGTTTTAAATATTGTTTTGTTATTTTAAAAACCACACCTTTCTTGGTCTTATTTGTTGCAGAAGGTTTGTGATATACACTCTCACACAAGAAGGTTTAAAGCTCTCTTTTCAAAGTAAGAGGGTGGTGGCAATGAAATAGAGGTTGTTGTTGGTGTCACAGAGGGTGACCCCACAGGGAATTTGGGGGGGGGATAGGGAAAGGTTGAACCCTCCCCTCTTGGCACACCATAGTTCCAAACCAAATCAGGAGTGAAATGTGCTTATATGAGAATAGAAGGTATGGGCTCATCTACACCAAGCAGGATATTCCACTATGAAAGCGGTATATAAAAGGCACACTACTGCTTTATAGGGGTATTGAAGTGCACTGACAACTGTTGGGGCCCATGGACACATACTATATAACGCTTTCATACCACTTTCATAGTGTTATATCCTGCTTGGTGTAGATGTGTCCTGGGCCCCAACAGTTGTCAGTGCACTTCAGTACCACTATAAAGCAGTTCCTGCCTTTTATGTACTACTTTCATACCACTTTCATAGTGAAATATCCTGCTTGGTGTAGATAAGCCTCAGCTAAGTGATCACCATAATGTGCAATTTGGCCCCCACTGATGGTCTATTGATATTGTTAGCCCCAGGGAGAGATTTCATTGCTCTGATGAATGTAATGTGCCAAGGGTTAAAAGATGGCTTCTCTGCCAAAGGGTTGCTACATGTGGCTACATGCCAGATTTGCATTCCTTAATGGTGGACATCATGTCCTAGCAGACAAAGGGAAAAACTTTCGACCAATGGAGCATCGAATGTAACTTATGACTCATTGAGATTGTGCATCTTAACTTGAAAATTGAATGCAACTTAACTTGCTAATCCAGAACTGACCAATAGAAGAGTTAGAAAGAGACTTGGGCCATAGCTAGACCTAAGGTTTATCCCTGGATCATCCAGGGGACAAACCTGTTCATCTAGGTGACACACAGGGGATCCAGTGCTCAGGCAGGGGCGAACCCTGGATGATCCCAGGATAAACCTTAGGTCTAGCTGTGGCCTAACACCCTCTTGTAGTCAGGGCCTATATATACTGTGAGATTCCTTTGTTCTAGGCGCATCCATCTTGTGGAACTGGGGAGCGCCCCCATACTGCAGTATTGGAAGTAAATCGATTAAGTGTATTCTCCAGCCTCATGTGTTTGATTGGCTATTAATGTGCCAGGGAAGCAGGCCTTTACATCCCTGGTTGAGGGACACCAATATGTCTTGGAAAGAGAGACAGGCCTCTTGCAAATAGTCTAAAAAGTAGAGGAATGTAGACTTCATCAGTAGTGTGTGGTAGTTGATGGACCAACTCCTCCTCTTTTTAACATAATGTGCTAAGATCTTGAGCCTTTGTCTACTCTGAAGTAAAAATGAAGAAAGGAGAAGAAGACGGAGTTGTTAGTTATGTCCTTTAAGTAATCTCTTTGGGGCTTGAATGGAGAATTTTATGAGCATTAATAAATTACCTAGGACCAAAACGAATCAGGGGCAATTAAATGATTTCCTCCTATCCCATCCTGAACAAACTTTTAATTATGTTTACAAGGGGAAATCTATGGGAATAAATACAAATATGTGCTTCAATTAAACTTTTTGAAATATTAAAGGTCTCTTTGTCTTGAAATGAATAGAAAATAACACATAACATTTTAGGATTGAGAAGCAACAAATCAGAAAATCCTGTGTTGCAAATCAATCAATCAAGGCATATATGCTTTTCTAGATAGAAATGTCCCAAATATGCAAGGTTGCTTTTCAACAAAATGATAGTAACAGTGTAAATAGCAGGAAAAGTTTCACACATCTATAATCTCAGTGCACTTTGACAAAGTTCCTAATGGTTGTTTAGGGCACATTATGGTCATGACAGAAAAACGGAAATATGATTGCCATTCTAACATGACTGAACTGTTTCAATGTCAAGAAAACCTATGGTCTTTTCGTGTGTGTGTGTGTGTGTGTGTGTGTGTTTTAAAAAAGTCTATTTCTTCTATCAATGTCAAACATAATGGGAAGGGCATTGTTAAAAATTGTAACAGGTTTTCATTTACCCTCACAAAAGCCATGAAACTCAGAACTGCAGCTTGCCTCTCCATCCTGAACTCATTTCATAGCACCTGTAGGTATTACAGAGGCCTGAAAAGACTTGTGTGATCTTATTGACCATATGTGCTATAATCCTACTTAAACACAAAAGCTGTGTAAAAATAATCCATCAAAAGCCAGGGACGACAGAGTTAAGTCTCCTTATCCTGTCCCTAACACACAGTTTCTCACACTCAGGGACCACATTTATTACTCTTTGTTTCTGGTCCATGAAAGTATGCATAATCACGCAGTGTAGATTTCTTCTTTTTAAAAAGTGTTCCATGGACACTTGAAATTGATGAAATTGATGTCTGTAATTTAATTTTCTCCTAATGTTAGTTACTTGGGCCATAACCAGACATATTTTGTTTAATTATATATTTACAATAAGCATTTTACTTTTGAATACCCTTTAGAGATTTTATTATATTAAGTCATACAGATGTATTATAAATAAATATAAAATAAAATATTTACATACTGTCTTTCATTCCCAAATCACAGGGCAAAGTATAAAATAAGTTAAAGTGACAATTAAAATACAAAGCTAAAAACAAACAAAAATCCATCAGAAAAAGAGAAAGCCAGATAGAAAAATGAAAGGAAGGGAAGAAATGAAGAAAGGAAAAGCCAGAGAGATAAAAGGAAAGAAAGAAAGAGGCAGAGAGAGTGGGGCGCCAGAGAGATAGAAAGAAGGAAGGGAGGGAGGGAGGAAAGAAGATACAGAGAGGGGAAGAAGGAAGCCAGAGAGAGAGGAAGAAGGAAGCCAGAGAGAGAGGTCAGAAGGGAAGGAAGGAAAAATAGGAAGAGGAGCCAGAGAGAGAGAATCCAGAGTGAGTAGCACTTACATAGGCATTCACACACAAACACACACACACAAAATGGATGCTTCCAACATTTTTGTGACTGTTGTTGTACTCTCCCACCCACAGCTGCTAATTTGCGAAGATGTGCAGGACACTTTTTCATGCCAAATATAGTCACGGGACCAAAAAATTGGAGACCCCTCCACGCAGTTTTCCTTAACTGCCTGCTGCATAAAATCAGTATGTCTACACCCTATGGAAGCATTATAGACCAGACTGAAATTGATAACTTCCTGCCGTCCCACCTTTGTACTTCCTTTTATCAGAATTGCAGTTTCTTTATATTTTACCTAGAAGGACATGGTTCGGTGAAGTGATATAATGCTGGCATAATACTAGACCATACTACTTCACAGTGCAAATCATAATTTTAATGCTTCCCTGTGTTAAAAAAAAAAAATCCAGGGTGGGAGGGGGAGAGAAAAAACAGCCCAATGGAGACTAAAGGCATGTCTTCACCATGCCTTATCCCGGGGATCGCCCTGGGATCATCCCTGTCTGTCCACATGATGCACAGGGGATCCCGGGTGCACGGAGGGGAGATCCCTCTATTTCCCCGGGATAACTAGGGCGGCTTTTAGCCCAATTTTTCTAACGGTCTTGGGATCGTTCCGAGACCACAGGAGGTGTGGGCGGCTGTCCCCGTTTCATCCTGACTCCTCGCGAGTAAACATGAGGAGCCAGGAACCAGGCACGTAGCATGGAGCTCTTCAGGCACTCTGTGCTCATCAGGAGGGGGAGAGTGATTGGTTTTTTTTTGTTTTTAAGTTACTTTTGCGTTGGTGCGCTCATATGCTCACCTTCATTTAAAAAAAAAAAAAAGGAAGCCGCAACATCCCTCATTCCTCCCAGGATGTTGCGTGTGCCATCTGTCCAAAAGGGAGGATCTCGTGAGCAGGATACCGTGAGATCTGCCCTCCCTCCCGGAACGCCGAGAGGTGTAGACATACCCTAAGCCACCTCAGTGGCCAAGGAACTATGACACTCTATGAGGGTGGATGGAAACCTGAGAGGAAGGGGGAATAGAATGGATTATCCTGGAAAAGACCATGATTGGAAAGAACCTTGAACAGGTGCACACCATGCTGCAACATTTTGTTGCAAGTCTCACTTGTCCAAACAAACAGAAGCAGAAAGAAGGAATGATTTAGGCCGCGTTAAATATGGTGTTCATCTGGTTAAGCTGGCAGACATTACAAATGCAGCCAATTGCCACCACCGTCAGGAAATATTTTTGTGCGTTTGGCAAGAAATGGTTTAATTCTCAAAACTTTACTACATCAATGGACATTGACCCAAAAGAAGATAGCTCTTTATTCGTTAGATGTCTCCTTTACTCTCCACCAATATATTTCTGGGGAAATACAATTCATTTTTCAGCTTAGACTGAGTTACTGGATTTTCCTTCACTTCTGTCTTCCTCTCCTTTCTTATTCTGTGCATTTACTTTTGTTCTTTTCCCACTTTCTTACTTTACAGAATTAAGGGACACTATGAACAGCCTCTGTGACATCAATCTATGTACAGCCGCTGTGACATAAATACTTGCTCCCCGTTACGTAGTTGTGTTTCATTGACATCATTCATCCTCATCAGCATCAAAGACTGGACAGTGTGAGCATCCCACCACAAACAGGTGTGTTTTACGTTCACAGTAGGCACACTGCAGAAATTGGTTCATTGCATCAGTGCAACTTCTGATACAAACCAACTTCCCAAACTAATGTGCATATAAAAATGTCACTGATTTTGCACTTCTCCAGTGTTTTTGCATGCCTCTGAATGTTGGGGCACAGTAATACATTTAAATATCCCTATTTTGAGAGAAAAGATGTTTTAAAAAACCCATATTTTGAGAGAAAATAAGTTTGAAATGCAAATGCAAACCTTTGTGTGACTCAAACGAACAATTGCAGGTTAATAAGGAAATGAGACAGGCTGGACGTCTGGGTGAACACTTGTGAAAGTGACATGTACTAGAAATAGAGTGATCTCTCTATCCCTTGATCATAGATGATCACAGGATTAATAATAATACCCTGATTATCTTTGAGAAGCATGCCTTCATGTTCGTGTGCCGCCTTTCATTGTTCAAGTGAGTCATTCTTTCATTTGAATTCTCATAGCATGTATGTTTACCTGCATCTCCACCCATAATTTGTGCATTTACCCATTCAGCCCCCACTGTCCTTTCTGGATAGCAACTGTGCCATGCGTCTGCATTATAAAAATGCATACTATTATTTTTCTCCTGCTGTGGCACGCCTGCTCATCCCACACTGTTGTTTGTGTGTTCATAAACATGCATGGCCATCTTCTTTGCAGTGTTCCCAGAACGATATACAGCCTGCAAATGCAAATATAATATTCATTAGTTGTGCCTGAAGAAATTTCACTGCCAGAGGTAGGATCAGCTATACTGGATCACAAAATGTGGACCTTCCCAGTTAGCAATGAGAATGGGAAAATCGCCTTTTACTGTTCAGACAGCTACACTAGAGGGGATAAACATCTTTATTTATGAGCCTTTCTCTCGGTTCATTCTGAGCTCACTCGTCATCATAGAATTGGAAGTTGCAGGGAAGCAGATTTTGGCGAAACCGTCCTAACAGTGAGGGCTGTTAGGCAGTGAAATAAACTACCTTGGGGTATGGTGGGTTCTCCTTTGCTAGAAGTATTGAAGCAGAAGCTAGAATGGCATCTGTCAAGGATACTGTAGCTACATCCTCATTACAGGATAAAGCATAATATTAGATTGCTATGGAGTCCCAAGGCTTTCTCTGATCTTTTGGCATGCCATTAAACTAAAATTTTCTTAATTCTATTGAGTAAGGTTTGGTGACCATTTTGTTTTAGCTTGGTTTTGATACGAATCTCCCAAAATTCACAAAATTCTCCATAAAAGACAAAATAACTTTATATATATATATATATATATATATATATATATATATATACATATATATACACAAGAGAAACCAGAAGTGACAAATTCATCCATCCAGGCAGAGGGCTTTAAGGCCCTTAGTCTTAAAAGCCAAATTCGGATCCTTGTGTATTCAGCCATGTTTGTGGTGCTGAATTATGGTTGCCACTAGGGCTGTGCTTTGCCTCAGTCCCAAAGCCCAAATCTGAGTCAAGGTGGGCCGATCCAGCCTGCCTCAGCCCAAATCTGGTTCAGGACCAGATTGAGCCACCTCAGTCCAAGCATCTGAACCACTTCAGGCTGATTTGGCCCAATGCCCACTCGCAAGCCTGTGGACTTACTCGAGGCCTCTGCACACGCCAGTGAGCCACCCAGCCTTCTCTCTGGACTGATGTAAATTTAATGTTGTAAATTTAGTGCTGTAAATTTAGTGCTGAAAATTAAGTGTTTAGTTTAGTATGGCAACTAGAAATAGTGTTTACAACACTAAATCTAGGGAAGTCTAGTAAGGAAGCTGGGCAACTTGCTGGCACACATGGAGGCCGCAGGTAAGTGCTGTGGGGGTTAGCAGGCAGGCAAGTGGGAGGGGGAATGAGCAGCTAGAAGCAAGCAGGGGGTAGTGCCTGGGAGCAAGCGGAGTGTAGTGGCTAGGAGGGGGGGAAGCCGATAGACTCCTGATTGGCCTTGTGCCCAGAAAACCACAGCAGTTTTTCGTGCCTCAGCTTTGGAACTGAAACTGAAGTGAGGCAGCCCAAGACCACGGTGTCCCAAGTTGAATTGGGGCGAATTTGCAAGCTCCAAATCAGCTTCCAAGCTGAATTGGAGATGTGTGCACAGCCCTAGTTGCCACCTCTTTTTTCTGACTGGCTCCTCAGCTGTAGCAGCTACATGGCAGGCTGGTATACAGTGGTCCTCTCCATGCTACGAATACGTGTATGTATTGAATTTGAGTGAAGCAGTTGAGAGAGAATTTTCTTTTAGTTCATTTGTGATAGGATTTACCAAAAGTTGCAAATGTTTATGGTGGCAAAGAAGTTCAGATTAAAAAACACACACACAACTGAATGCAAAAGAAAGTGAAACTGACAGTTTTGTCCATCCCTAGTGATGTGTGGTGGAAAGGAATGTCTTTAAATTATGTATGCTAGTGCTACAGGTCTTCCTTCCTTTCTGCTCCCTACCCATATTTCTGAAGTACATATTGTTCAACCTTTTATTTCTGAACTGCTGCTGAGGGAAAAATCTATTAAAATTGCAAGTTAAATTCCTTTGGCTTTCCTCAGATTCTCTCTTTGTGCCTTGCTTCCTCTGATTCTATGTTTATATTAGATTATGAATGTGAAGTGAGGGGTTGTCTCTTCAAATTTTGTAATAACAGTAACATTATATTTGTTTGTTTGACTATATTTCAGAAAATGTATGTTTTCCAACATTTACATCCTACCCTTCCACTGCAAAACAGTGCTCCGGGTGGCTTACAACTATTTATTTATTTATTTATTTATTACATTTTTATACCGCCCAATAGCCGAAGCTCTCTGGGCGGTTCACAAAAATTAAAACCATAATAAAACAACCAACAGGTTAAAAGCACAAATACAAAATACAGTATAAAAAGCACAACCAGGATAAAACCACACAGCAAAATTGATATAAGATTAAAATACAGAGTTAGAACAGTAAAATTTAAATTTAAGTTAAAATTAAGTTAAAATACTGAGAGTCACTATTATAGTGACTCTCGAAAGTCACTAAATAAATAAATAGATAATTCATTCTGAATCCAAAAGACGCTTTTCCATCATTGTTTTAGTGTAACCCTCCATTTCAGAGGGCAAAAATATTCAGTTCTCAAGCAAAATAGCAAAATATTTTCAAAGATGAACAGATGGCGTTTTGCCTGTGTGTTGCTACAAATATCTGTTGCTACTAGAATAAGGAACATTCTGACCATTGGTTCATCTTGGAAATAGCGTTTTATAATAACTAGTACATGCCACCTATATTTGTTTCGAATATAATTCTGTTCGCAAACCCAGCCTTTCCATCAAGAATTTGCTTTAACTGCTCTATCCTCATTCCATCTGAAACAAATTTTCAGTATTTGTCAGTGCATTTGTCTATATTTGCCTTGTTACACTTGCCTCTTAGTCCTCCTTTTTCTGTTATATTTTTTCTTCCTTCCTTTCCTCCTATTGTCTATTTTTGTTCTTGTTGTTATGTTGTTATATTATACAAAAAGAGCTTGCATATTGATGTAACCTTCATCATTCTGATGTAGCCAAAATGGCACAATTCATGTAGAAGAGGTAGGTATCTCTAGGGTTCAGCAAACATGAGAATTACAAAAACCTGTAGGGGGGGGGACAAGAACTACAACTGGGGAGGGGGCTGGACCAAAATTAAGCCAATGAGGATGGGATATGTTCAGTCACCGTAGAGCATTGTGTCACGAAGAAAGGAAAATTGGGGGAGGAGGATGTGGAATCAGTTGATTGGCTGGAAGCAGCTGGTGAAGAGGAGAGTGTGGCCAGGCCACTTCAAAATATCACAGAAGTAGAGGCTAGTAGAGACAGGAAGCAAAGGAATGGGATAAGGAAGAGGGTGCACGGTGGGCACTGGGCAGTTTATGTGTCCCTTCCTCCGTTGTCCTTTGTTCTGTTTCCCTCCTTCACTTTCCTCCTTGGACAGGAACAGCAAACGAGGATGAAAGAAGATGTACGTAAATATAAAAAGGTCAGAGACAATCATCTCATTGTCTGGAATAGTCATTTCCTGGTTCACACCAAGAAGCTATTTTTAAATGTCCCCAGGGATGGATGTGAGAGCTGTTCAGAGAAACCAAGAGAGAAATCCAAGTTTTAGCCAGGATTGGAACACAAAAGGTAGTTTCAAAGAGATGATTTTCTGTTGTAAATCAGTTCTTATTTAGCATGGAATATTTAAACATTTAGACAACTGTGCTGCTAATGCAGTCACCAAAGCGGGTGCAGTTCATTGGCCTCTCATTGCAGGTTGGAAAGGCCTGTGGCTGGGGGAAGATGTCCTGTTTAGTTCATTGGGGAAAGCTCTCTCTCACTTAGGGCTTAGTGGTCTGCCTTAAAATTTTGGATGGGAGTTAGTCTTTTTGGGAGGGGCTCAGGTCTGCTTCCATGTCTGTCTCAGGACAACTATGTGAATAGTTGGTCCAAGCTTCTTGCCAGGAAGGCAGCTTCAATCGGTCTCTCCTCTTCCCTCCTCCGCTTGAATTTTGCTATGAAATCTGTTAAACAAAGACTGTGGGATATAGCCTTCTGTGACTTACGCGCTCGCTCTTATGTTTACTGCTCTCCCAGTGCATTGCATGTTCATTACGTTGGGCCTCTTCAGCTGGCTGACTATCTAAAGAACCTGTCAGTGGCTAAATATCGTATTGCTTTCTCCAAGGCCAGATGCAATGTTTATTCTATTGAATTACTTCAGGGCAGATATGCTGGTGTCCCCTATCAGGAACGATGGTGCCCCTGTAGGAACATGGAAGTGGAGACAATGGAGCATATCCTTCTGTCCTGTAGCTTTTATAATCAGGCCCGCCATCTTATGATCACCCCATTGTTGAGCAAACTGTCCAGAAGTTCAGACAAATTTTATGTTAAGTTTCTGTTGGAAGATAAGTCCTCAAGAATAACTTTGGCTGTTGCTAAATTTCTTACAGTGGCGGCCAGGATCAGAGCTCTCTGTGTATTAGACAAAAGTTGATAATAGCTCTAACTGTATGATGTTTCATGTTTGATTCTTGTTTTTTCATGGATCTATGGATTGCAATAAAGATGTATGGTATGGAAAACCATTCCAAAGTACCTATAAAGAAGTATTTATGTATGTATGTATGTTTAGTTCACACTGATAGTAGCTTCCAATAACCCTACAATGTTACTTAAAATGACCTCTTCAGGTCTCCTCCCAGGCCATATGCAGCACTCATTTGCATGAAGAAGCCTCATGCTATACAATTGGTTCAGCTTAAATGTTCAAAAATGAAACTTTTGCGCATGAAGCAAGACTCAAATTAGAGAAGGGATTCCTGTCTTTCATGCTAACTTTTTTTCCTCTAGCTATCTCAGACACAGGGTCAGGTAACACATGCACAGCACAAATATGACATTTTGTTGTGGATCTCCACTTCATCATCATCATCTTGATAATGCTAAATTTTGTGCAGTTCCCAAAACATTTTTTAAACATTGTTTGAACATTTTCTCACCTACATCTCATGTTTAATGCTAGAAAGTAAATATTACAGATTAGATAATCTCAATGCAACACTGAATCAAGCAGGGTTTGAGAGCGTGGACTAACATTCATTTTAGAACACCTATTGCTTTATGCAGAAACATTGGTCTTTGGATGGAAGTAGATTTTCAGTTACAGACCAAGTCAGCATTTCGCCCCCTGTTGAACTTTACTATCATTATGGGTTGAACAAAGGGTGTAGATAGATAAAATATCCACAAAATCATTCAAGAGTATAAAAGGTGTCACCATACTGATTTTAGGAAAGCTAAATCTATATTTAAATTTGGAGATCTTCAAAGAATAATAATAATAACAATAATAATAACAATAATAATAATAATAATTTCTTACCCGCCTCTCCATTCTGATCAAGGCAGGGAACAACAGTAAATATACATACATAAAACTGAATTAAAACATAATATACATTGTTAAGACTTCATAAAATCATTTAAAAAACTTCCTAAAATTCCACTGGATAGGCCTGCCGGAAGAGATCAGTCTTAATAGCTTTCTTAAATGCTGATAGACTGTTAGGTTGATGAGTCTCCTCTGGCAGGCCATTCCACAGTCAAGTATAATTCAAGTATAATTCTGTAGAACATGGAAAACATGCAGAACATGGACTAATTATGAGACAATGGGGTTCTCAGATGTTATATATGTCTGGGTTGGCAGTTTTCAGGTACACTTTCTGCTACTGATATAAGCACACACCGAAATATTCAAATAAGAGTTTTATATTAATCTAAACTGCTACCTTTACTAGAAAAAATATTCTCAAATGAGAACATAATCTAATTCCATTCGTTACTAACAATCTCTTTAATCTACTGTTCTGCTTTTAATATTTTATGTATTTTATTGTTGTAGGGCACCTTGTGAGGGCTTCTGCCCCGAAAGGCAGCCAAGAAATGTTTTAAACAAACAAACAAATGACAACACTGGAAGCATAAACATATACCTCCTATATTGAACAGGTGACATATAGATGTCACCTTCCAATTGATACTTATTAGGATATTTGGTTCACTTTTGTTGAAGCTTTTGTATAATTGCTAGAAAGTTGTATTTTCATATATATGCATTCCATGTGTATTCCTTGATATGGGTATATACCAATCTCTCTCTCTTTCTTTTTTTCTCTCTTCTTTCTTTCTTTTTTTATAAATTATGTGGTTCTTGAAATTTCACAACAAAAGAATGAATTAAAAATGTAGGAGTGGCATTTCAACATTCTGGAATGGGGGAAAAGCTTTGCATGATGAGGAAACCATCAAATGATCAGTTGTTGGGGTGAAGGGGTACAGCCAACTTGAAAACCCCAGAGGGCTAAATTGGGATCCCAGTGGGGGCAGATGTGGCATGAAGACCTGAGGGTCTACACCCCTGAAATAATGCCTAACAATTTCTAGTAATTTATGGCTCACCAGAGAGCTTAGTAGTGGAGATAGTGTTGGACTTTAGGGTTATCACAAACATTCTAATAAGAGTGCTCACAAAACTGCCCCTAATCTCTGGCAGCATTCCCAAAAGGAGACACCTTCCAAAACTGCCACCACTTTCCTGGCCACTTAAGATATATTCCTGAGCGTCACAGATTTTGCATGCTACACTTGAGGGAAGTCAAATTATAAAGGGCCAATCATGGGGTACATGGTGACCTTATAGGCTAGGCCAGAGTATGCAGCCCAATCTCTGTCTTGCCCAGCTTTTAGCCCTCTTGAATTCTTTGGAATGTTTGAATAGGGCTTAAAAATTCAGAAAGAGGACCTTTTAAGTACATCACCACCACAGCGGGGTTTGGACCATTTCACACTGGGATTGAACGTTTCATAGAAGGATTGAATGTCGTCGTCGTCATCATCATCAATCTCTGCATGTCCTCATTTTATGTATGATGAGAATATATATTTCAGCCTTCAGATAAGTCCCTACATCAACAAAACTAACATATGAGAAGGCTAAGCTACAACAACCCTTTCTAATATCCAGAACATTCCTTTTTGAAGGAAGAGAATACATGCAAGTTCAATTTCTGGCCTGCTCAGTTAAACGATCTCACAGGGGAAGCCTGGGAAAGATCTCTGCTTGGAACCCAGTGATTCAAAGCAGACAATATTGAGATAGGTAGACCAATGGTCTGACTGAATATTAGTGCAGCTTTGTTTTGGTTAAAAGGTTTCCGAACCAGGCTAAAAGCTGAACTTTTCACTTAAATCTTTCCAAATGAGATTAGACAGTATAAAATTTACAGTGTTGTCATTAAAAAAACACACACAGAGAGACAGCATTCAGAAAGGTTAACCCTAATCCCACAATTCAAACACAAAGGGAAATGGGGGCATTCAGTGGCCACCCAGCTTCTTCTTAATTTCAGGACTTAAATGAAACTTTCAAAAGCTGACAATAATCCTATATAACCCTTTTGAAGAATATTAGAAAGGATCCCAATACTGTATTCAAGTATGAAAAGATAAATGTAGCAATTACAGTTTAATCTCTCCTGCCACAGAACTCCTATTTGCTTACTTCCTCACACGGTATCATTGTCCATAACATGGCCATCTCCTCGACTGTCATGCTAATGATAAATGCAAAATGTTATGCAGATGGTTTTAAAAGGCTTAAGCCTTTCAAGACTTCCATAAAAGATCTAGGGAAGGAAATGGTTGGCAGATGCCGTTTGTAGCGCCTTAAAGAGTCCTTGAAGAAAATGTAATGCAAATTTTATTCCATTTTTTTTCATGTTACATACTGTGCCCACAATAAGTGAACAAATTATTGATTTTCAATAGGAAAATTATATCAGACCCTTATTTCATGCTTTTCTGGGTCAGCATTAGCTAGCAATAAGCCTGTCAGAATGACATTTATTTAAATCCAGTCACCTCTGTGATGTCAGCGGAGCAGATGCTGAGCTTGCAGGATGAATCAAAGCTGTTTGCTAATGCAGAGATCCTAGCACATTTCCTTAAAATCAATTTTAAGAGCAATGGAACACTTTTAAAGAACATGTTGTGCTCTCATGTGAAAATGGGCCTTGCATTTGCCAGGCTTTTAAAAAGAGTTTGTACTTGGTTATCCTTCCTTAAGGCAAGCCAAAGTGCCATTCTGCCATGCCCGGCATTGCCTGGGCATGGGGAGGCCTTTGTGAGCGTGGGAGAGGATGAGATGTGCCCGCTTGCCATTGGCTGGGCACCTCAGGGCCACAAGACTGGGAGGGGAATAAGAAGTCTTAAAAGAAAGACTCGCCCCTCTCAGCTTCCTCTTTGCTGCTTGGCTCTCTCCCTCCCTCCCTGTAGACAAGTGTGGGATTGCTGGTTGCCATTTGGGGCTAAGTAGGATTTTTTTACTCATGTACTGATTTGTGCATACGTATGGGGTTTTTGCCTACTCCGCACTGTAAGAGAGCTTGGGAGTAATAAATAGGTTAATTTGATTCATTTTGGTCACATTTTATTTGGCGCTAGGTACAGGCATCCAGAGGGATTGCGAATTGTTGAGCATTCACAGGTGCTGTTCATGGTGACTGGTAAGATCTGAGGCTCCCAGCTTTGAGCCCCACGCCCTAGCTAGGGAGATAAGGCTTACCTTTGGGGCCAACCCTACTCACCCACTCTGAACCTTGAGGTCTGAGTTAGGGCGTGACAAAGGAAGGTCTCCCTACCCCACAAGGGGCAGGCCCATGGGAAGGCAAATTCTGAGGGGGGTACACTTAGACAACTTTCCCAACGGCACCCCAAAACCTAGAACTGGGATTGGATATTGCTTATAATCTTGATAGTCTGGGATCATATACTGAGAATAAGGCTGAACTGAATCTAGCAAGCTAAACACAGTCCATGGACCATGGGATATGGCTTGCCTAGCAGCTGATGAACATCACTCCATATTTTTTTCTGACAGGCAAGAAAAGCAGGCAGGTTATTTCATCTCTGATGAGCCTCCATATATGAAATGATAACTCATGAAGTAGTTTGCTGTTGTGAGGACATTGGTCCCCTTTCTTCATGCAGCACAGACCCATGGAGAAGCTGGTAGTCCATGCGTGAATATATGAGCTTCCACTACATACGTAGCAGCCAGGCTGCATTCAGCCTTGCAGATCCCAAATCCACCCAGATTAGAGTATTCAAAATGCTGAGAAGCTGAATCCAAGCTAATAGTAATAAAGAATGGTTTTGAGTGCTTGCTTAAAGACAGTCCAGCTTTACTTCTGATGTCACTAATACAGCACTCTTTTTAGCATCTAGGTTTCGGAGTTTGTTATGAATAAGGCTTTAATGGAATTTTCTTGTCTATAATAGATTCTTTTTCCTAACGACTGAATTATCATCCTGCATTTCATATATATAAAAAATAACTTTTGTTCTTTGCAGAGTGCTCAATGTCATTCGCTTTTGTCAAAAAGTAAATTAAATAGCTCAAAGGAGCTTTTTGAAAATGTGTTTGCTTCTTTATTCTGCCCCGGAACACTGGGAATTCAAATAGCCTCCTTTCTTCGCAACACCAAGGGCCAAGAGGAAGTATAAGAAGAGGAGTTGTGAGCGAAGGGGGTGGGATGCAAAGGACCCAGGAGGAGAAGAATACATGCAAGCAAGATACATTTTTTTTACCAAGTATTTGCAGCTTCATCCAAGTCATTTTGATTCCTTGACATTTATTGGGGAGGAATAAACGAATAAACTCCTCGGGAAGTGATGTAGAAGAGAACTCCTTTTCTTTTTCCAAAGACCTTTTGAAGCTATCATTCTCAAATGAAAGACGGTCACCACAATTGCACAAATCCAAGCAGTTACATAGTCAGGCCTAACCTTCTGAAAAAGGACCAGCCTCCAAAATAGATATGCAAGAACAGGCAGTCCCAGAGCAGCTCATTTAGTGCCTGAACAATGAGTTGTTCAGGTTAGGAATGTGTGAGATATTTGTTCAGTTCACATTTTAATGCAAAATTGCTTAATTTTGCCATTTTGAAGCACTATGCAAACAAAGGCCATTGCTAGACTAGGACTTAGCCCGGTGTGAGGCCTGGTCTCCCTCCTGTGCATCCAGATGACGCACAGGGGATCCTGGGGTCAGGCTGGGCTAAGTCCTTCCTTGAACCAGGATAAGCGGATCCGCTTATGGCCCGGCTTTTCCGCAGCCCCAGCCTGAGGAAAAGGTCTAGCAGGGTCCGTGGCTTTTCCCAGCTGCTCGCTCGCGAGTAGCCGGGAGAAGCCACGGACTGGGCACAGCATTCCATAGGAGCGCTGTGCCCATCGGGCCGGGGGAGGGAATCACGGGGGAGGGAGATGGGGGCCGGGGCGGAATGGACCTGGCAGGAGAGATGGGGGGAAGAAGAACGGGGACGGGGGACAGCCATGGTGGACGGGGGACAGGGGAAGAAGAATGGGGACAGGGGACAGGCATGGTGGATGGGGACAGGGTAAGAAGAACGGGGACAGGGACAGGGTAAGAAGAACGGAAACGGGGGACAGGGGAAGAAGAACGGGGACAGGGGACAGCCATGGCGAGCAGGGGGGAGGACGAGTGAGCCGGCGGGGGGGGGGGCATCAGACATTGTGCTGGTGGTGAAATCAGGGGGAGCGGGGAACCCTTTATTTTTTAAAAAAAAAACACTTACCTTTTTCTTGGGTGCGCTCCTGCGCACATGACCCTTTAAGAAGGTAAAAGCTGGAGCACGCGATGGGGCTTTCCCTCACCCCGTCGCATGTTTACGTCTAGCTAGGGGCGACGGCCCGTGTTAGCTGCAGCGCGGCCTCGCCCCGACTCCCGACCGGATTATCTGGTAGGTCTAGCAAGGCCCCAAAACTCAAGTTATCCTTTGAAATTCTCACCACTCCAAATTTTGTCCTGGGTTCTTTAATCAAAAATTGCATACATATATATGTTTGAAAAAGCATTCTATTAGTAAATTGGTGACAAAAACCATACAGAAGCATGGTTAGGAGAAATGTGCACAAAAATGCTTTTCAATTTGCACGCAAACTGTAAAAAAGAAAATTTCCAAGTTTGCAATGAAGCAAATGTAAGACTGAAGAAACTCTCCAATCTCAAAACAAGCAGAACTTAAAATTGGAAAAAAATGAGGAAATGAAATGGAAAGATTTGCTCACACTGAGGGAGAAAGTGGAACCCTTTGGGCCCCTGGTGTTACCTAATTTCTCCTGAGCTGGTTGTTGACATGCCACTTCGGCCTTAGCTAGACCTAAGGTTTATCCCAGGATTGTCCCGGGGTCATCCCTGTTCATGTAAATGACACACATGATATCAAGGAAGCAGGCAGGGACGACCCCAGGACGATCCCGGGATAAACCTTAGTTCTAGCTAAGACCTTCCTGACCATCTCCAGCACTGGCACCGAAGTGAAGCTGAGAGCAGGTCAGCATCTCCCTCCCATGTAAAGCCACCATGTGCCTGGTTCCCCAGTTCCAGACTTCTGGCACACTTCGAATGTTCTTATTATTATTATTATTATTATTATTATTATTTATTTATATTTATATTTATTATTATATATTTATTTATCAATGTACATGGTGCTGTACAGAGTAAAACAGTAAATAGCAAGACCCTGCCGCATAGGCTTACAATCTAATAAAATCATAGTAAAACAATAAGGAGGGGAAGAGAATGCAAACAGGTACAGGGTAGGGTAAGCAGGCACAGGGTAGGGAAAAACTAACAGTAGAAAGTAACAGTAGAAGTCTGCACAACATCAAGTTTTAAAAGCTTTAGGAAAAAGAAAAGTTTTTAGTTGAGCTTTAAAAGCTGTGGTTGAACTTGTAGTTCTCAAATGTTCTGGAAGAGCGTTCCAGGCGTAAGGGGCAGCAGACGAAAATGGACGAAGCCGAGCAAGGGAAGTAGAGGCCCTTGGGCAGGCGAGAAACATGGCATCAGAGGAGCGAAGAGCACGAGCGGGGCAATAGTGTGAGATGAGAGAGGAGAGATAGGAAGGAGCTAGACCGTGAAAAGCTTTGAAGGTTAACAGGAGAAGTTTATATTGGATTCTGAAGTGAAATGGAAGCCAATGAAGAGATTTCAGAAGCGGAGTAACATGGTCGGAGCGGCGAGCTAAGAAGATGATCTTTGCGGCAGAGTGGTGAACAGAAACCAACGGACTGATGTGAGAAGAAGGAAGGCCAGAGAGAAGAAGGTTGCAGTAGTCCAACCGTGAAATAACCAGTGCATGAACAAGCGTCTTGGCAGAAGAGACAGACAAAAATGATCGAATCCTGACAATATTATACAGGAAAATCGACAAGATTTAGCTACTGCCTCAATATGAGGAATAAAGGAGAGCGAGGAGTCGAAGATAAAGCCAAGGCTACGAGCTTCCTTGACCGGAGTAAGCGTAACATCATGGCAATGGTTCTCACAAACAGTGCCTCCATTTGAGTGATGCTAGGCTGAATATGAGATTATTAGAGATTATATAATTATTAGATCTAAACTTTTTTTTGGGGGGGGGAAGGGATTTTTTTTCTAGGGAAGTTTCTTACATTACGGTTTATTTGCTCCCTTTCTTCCTGCCTTAATGAATTTATTCCCTACTTTTCAAATAATAATAATAATAATTTTAAAAAATTCAAGGCAGATCACAAAATAGGAAAAAGGGATAAAATAAGCAAGAACCATAAATAAAATAACAGAATATTAACATTTCCCTCGAAGATTAATTTTTTAAAAAATGACTGTAAAAATATTTTCAAAGGGATCTCACCTGGAAGAGTGTTCCAGAAGTGGATGTTATAACTGAGAAGACTCTTCTTTGAGTTGCCACATGCCTCATGCCTGGCAAGTGCGGGGCTGTCAGATGCATGCTGTAGAGGAAGCAGATAGGGCGAAGGTTTTCTTCCTCTCTCCTAATACTAGAACTAGAGGTGTGCTCCGCTCCGATTAGAATTGGAGAATCAGAAGCGAATTGGCCTGCTCCGCCACGCCCAGATGCGGAGTATAAGCGGACCGTGGACCCTTAGAAGCATGGCGAAGAGAAGCGGCCATAGGCGGAGCGCTTCTCTTTTCGTGGAGCGCTCCGGTCGCCATTTTGAAAAATTTCGCCCAAAGGATTGCATTGCGGAAAAGAATAGGGGACAACTGTGTTGTTTTTGATGCTATCTTTCTGAAACTTCTTGTGCTTAGAGAGCCGTGGTGGGGGTCATTTTGAGCCTACTCTCGGCTTTCTGCGTGGTGCGGTTCGCTTGCTAGAATTTTTGGAAAAATCGGGTAAAAAAAGCGAGTGAGGTACCTTTTTGAAGTGCTGAGAGGCAGAGTCATGATCACATGATCCCAAAGTTGGAGGAGGGGATAGGCAAAACGGGATACTAGTAACTTGGGATACTGGGAAACTTCTCTTTCTTAGTCTGAACGGACTTTTCCCAGTGTTTTTTAAAACAGTAGCCCCACCAAATGCACAAACACAATCTGAAATCATATACTAAGCAAATAAATAACAGATAAGAAACACAGCACTGCTACCCACCCTAACCTTGGTGAACAACTGAATAGAGGTGGTGAAAGGGGATG
This sequence comes from Elgaria multicarinata webbii, assembly GCF_023053635.1. NCBI lineage: Eukaryota > Metazoa > Chordata > Lepidosauria > Squamata > Anguidae > Elgaria > Elgaria multicarinata. Next base: position 11,738,230 of record NC_086175.1, on the reverse strand, counting down.
AGCTCCCCTAGGGCATGTGGACGTGCCCAGTGCACACACTCTCCCACCCTGGAGGGTCATCAGAGCCCTCCAAAGAGTAACCCAGTGGAGAGAGACTAATGCCTATCATGAGTTGAAGTGTTAGTTTGCTTCTTAAACACTGGTCCCTAGACAGGGCCAGTCAAAACTCCCTGGAAAAGAGTGACAGTTAGAAGAGGAATTAGAGGGCGTTCTGCACCGGTGGAGCCATTGCAGTTAAGCAACCGCTTTCAGCTTCTGGAGAATGAGACTGAAGGACAGTTTGCAGAGGAAGAAGTACAGGAGGCACCATGCAACAGTGACCAAGAGACAGAAGGTAGGTCAACCAAGAAGAAGCGAAGAGTAGTCATTGTAGGAGACTCCCTGCTGCGTGGGATTGAAACCCAAGTATGTCGTGAAGACCCATGGACTCGCCAGGTGTGCTGTCTCCCTGGAGCACAGATTAGAGATGTGACTGAAGGGTTACCGAAGCTCATAAAGCCCACGGACACATACCCCTTTCTTCTCATCCATGTGGGAACAAATGATGTCGCCAAGCAGAGCTACAAAGAAATCATTTCAGACTTTGAAGTTCTGGGAAGGAAACTGAAGAACTTTGGGGCCCAGGTAGTTTTCTCATCCATCCTCCCGGTTCTTGGAAGAGGATTAGAAAGGGAAAGAAAAATACTCCGGATGAACGACTGGCTTCGAAAGTGGTGCCGTCGTGAGAGTTTTGGATTCTGGGACCACGGGCTACGCTACTTGGAACATGGACTGCTGGCAAGGGATGGGTTGCACCTCACAAGGGCTGGAAAGAATGAGTTTGGCCACAGCATGAAGAACTTCATCAGGAGGGCTTTAAACTGAATCTTGTGGGGGTGGGAGACGTAAATTTTGAGGCAACAATGGATGAAGGCCAATGCACCACAGTACAGAGAACAGCTCCAACAGAGTCCCAAAATAGTGTCTGCAACAAGGTAGGAACAAAGCCAGACTATAAAACACATGGTCTTCGATGTCTATATACTAATGCCCAGAGCATGGGAAACAAACAGAATGAACTTGAACTCTTATTACATGAAGGCAAATACGACTTGATAGGTATAACTGAAACTTGGTGGGATGACTCCCATGACTGGAATATAGCAATTGAAGGATATAACTTGTTCAAAAAGAACAGAAGAAATAGAAAGGGAGGTGGAGTTGCACTATATGTTAAAAATACCTATCCCTGCACAGAAATACAGGCGGATGAGATTGGGAGCCCCGTCGAGAGCGTCTGGATTAAAATAAATGGGGCTAGGAATAAAAAGAATATGATAATCGGAGTCTACTACCGACCACCCAATCAAGGAGAAGACGAGGACGAAACTTTTGAGAAACAAATTGCCAGTGTTTCAAGGAAGTGTGATGTAGTAGTGATGGGGGACTTCAATTACCCTGATATCTGTTGGGAGACCATTACTGCCAAAAGCGGCCCTTCCAAGAAATTCCTGACATGTATGGGTGATAACTTTCTCCTACAGAAAGTGGTGGAAGGAACTAGAGGGTCAGCAATCCTTGACTTGTTACTGACCAATAGGGATGACTTAGTGGATAAAGTGGCAGTTACGGGAACTCTGGGGGAAAGTGACCACGTCATACTTGAATTCTTGATTATGAAGGAGACAAAAGTCGAGCGTAGCCATACACGTACTCTGGATTTTAGGAAAGCTGATTTTAATAAACTCAGAACTATAATAAGTAAGGTCCCGTGGCAAGGGAGCCTAAAAAGAAAAGGAGTGCAGGATGGGTGGGAGTATCTAAAAAATGAAATTTTAAAGGCACAGTTACAAACAATTCCAACAAGGAGAAAAGATAGAAGACAACAGAGGAAACCAATGTGGCTCCACAAAAAGCTTATTGATGAACTGAAAACAAAAAGGGATACATATAGGAAGTGGAAGGAAGGCCAGGCTACAAAAGAAGAGTACAGACAAGTGGCGCAGAAGTGCCGAAATGGCGTCAGGAAGGCTAAAGCTGTGAATGAGCTGAGATTAGCGAGGGATGCTAAAAGCAATAAAAAGGCTTTCTTCAGATACGTGAGTAGTAAAAGACAGAGGAAAGAAATGGTGGTTCAACTGCTTAATGAGGATGGCAAATTGATAACAGACGACAAACAAAAGGCTGAAGTGCTCAATTCCTACTTTGCCTCGGTCTTCTCCCAAAAGCGGGTCTATGACCCCCCCCCCTAGAAAAAGTGAAGCAGAAGTTGAGGGGGCAGGATTGCAGTTTGAGATTGATAAACAAATGGTCAAAGAACACCTAATTTCCTTGAATGAGTTCAAATCCCCAGGGCCCAATGAACTGCATCCAAGAGTAATGAAGGAGCTAGCGGAAGAACTCTCAGAACCTTTGTCTATTATCTTTGCAAAATCATGGAAGACGGGTGAGGTGCCGGACGACTGGAGGAGGGCTAACGTTGTCCCTATCTTCAAAAAGGGCAAAAAGGAGGAACCTGGGAACTACAGACCAGTCAGCCTGACATCCATCCCTGGGAAAATTCTGGAGCAGATTATAAAGAAGTCAATCTGTAAACACCTTGAAATCAATGCAGTGATTACTAGAAGCCAACATGGATTTGTCAGGAACAAATCCTGTCAGACTAATTTGATCTCATTTTTTGATAGGATAACCTCCCTTGTGGACTGTGGGAATGCTGTGGATGTCATATATCTTGACTTCAGCAAAGCTTTTGACAAAGTACCACATGACATTCTGATTAACAAACTAGCTAAAAGTGGGCTAGATGGAACAACTATTAGGTGGATCCACAGTTGGCTACAGAATCGGACTCAAAGAGTACTTATCAATGGAACCTTCTCAAAGTGGGGAGAGGCAACGAGTGGGGTGCCGCAGGGCTCAGTCCTGGGCCCAGTGCTCTTCAACATTTTTATTAATGATTTGGACGAGGAGGTGCAGGGAACGCTGATCAAATTTGCAGATGACACCAAATTGGGTGGGATAGCTAATACCCTGGAAGACAGAAACAAACTTCAAAGTGATCTTGATAGGCTGGAGTGCTGGGCTGAAAACAACAGAATGAAATTTAATAGGGATAAATGCCAAGTTCTACATTTAGGGAATAGAAACCAAATGCACAGTTACAAGATGGGGGACACTTGGCTCAGCAATACTACAAATGAGAAAGATCTTGGAATTGTTGTAGATCACAAGCTGAATATGAGCCAACAGTGCGATATGGCTGCAAGAAAGACAAATGCTATTTTGGGCTGCATTAATAGAAGTATAGCTTCCAAATCACGTGAGGTACTGGTTCCTCTCTATTCGGCCCTGGTTAGGCCTCATCTAGAGTATTGCGTCCAGTTCTGGGCTCCACAATTCAAGAAGGACGCAGACAAGCTGGAGCGTGTTCAGAAGAGGGCAACGAGGATGATCAGAGGTCTAGAAACAAAGCCCTATGAAGAGAGACTGAAAGAACTGGGCATGTTTAGCCTGGAGAAGAGAAGATTGAGGGGAGACATGATAGCACTATTCAAATACTTAAAAAGTTGTCACACAGAGGAGGGCCAGGATCTCTTCTCGATTCTCCCAGAGTGCAGGACACGGAATAACGGGCTCAAGTTAAAGGAAGCCAGATTCCGGCTGGACATCAGGAAAAACTTCCTGACTGTTAGAGCAGTACGACAGTGGAATCAGCTACCTAGGGAGGTTGTGGGCTCTCCCACACTAGAGGCATTCAAGAGGCAGCTGGACAACCATCTGTCAGGGATGCTTTAGGGTGGATTCCTGCATTGAGCAGGGGGTTGGACTCGATGGCCTTGTAGGCCCCTTCCAACTCTGCTATTCTATGATTCTATGATTCTATGAAAATTGGCATAAATCCCCCTCCCCCTGGGCACGTCCACTTCCCCCTTACTGGTAAAAGACAGATATAGCCTTTTAAAAAAATTCTTCCTGTTGTTTATTCAGCAACACTGCTGCTTTTAATTCCACCCCTCCTTTGTTTATTTGTTTATTTATTACATTTTATATTTATACACCCCATAGCCCAAGCTCTCCTGGCTTTTCCTCTTCAGTGAAGTCAGGCAGGCTTTCATTGTGGTTCAACTCCTTATTGTTGTTGTTATTATTATTGCTATTAATATTAATTAGTACTGCTATTATTAACATTATTTTGTTGTTGTTTAATAATGGCTGTGATCACAATGCAGTCAATCAACTCTGAAGCAAGGATTACAAAGCTTTACTCTTATCCTCCTAGCCTCCTTGTTATGGGATGCAAAAGAAAAGGCATCTCTCTGTGCTGCTCCCACCTCACAGGGATGGTTTGCATTATTGGCTTTGAAACTATCCTTGGCTCACTTCCTTTTGCCCCCAGAAATGTCTGCTGACTGACTGCCTTCCCTCCCTCCTCCCCTGCCCGCCTCGCAGGGATGGTTTGTGTGTGTCTTGCTTTGACTCAGGGGATAAGTCCTTCCTGCGCTCACTTAGACTTTTGGAAGTTCCAAATCAATTTTTCAAGTGTGGAAGAAGATTCATATAGGTTTATCTCTACTCCCCAATTCATGGCATGTTGGGATTTCCGTTGAAATGGCCCCATTGAGCTGTCTGCAGCTTTAAATCCCTGAGATACTGGCATGGGACTTGATTTGTGTGAGTTAAAAGGTTAAAGCCCCGCCAAAAATCAGGGGATGATGGGATTTGCTTGAGGCTTAGCATGCATGTGTATACAAGAATAAACTATCATGGTGCTGAGTTTGAAGTTTCTAACATGAAAATCAACGGAGTTATCAAAAGGGGTGTGAATAGGGGTTATGGGTGGTGTGTTAGAGGTTAAAGCCCCACCAAAAATCAGGGGATGATGGGATTTGCTTGAAACTTGGCATGATTGTGGATCTAGATGGCATCTGTGAGGGTGCCCACTTCAAAAAAATTTATCTGTCAAAATGTCGTGGAACAGTCCATGTCTGAAAATGGGGTGTCCGATTTTCATAAATTCCCAAAATATCAGGGGATGATGGGATTGGCTTGAGACTTGGCATGCATGTGTATCCATGGATTATCTATCATCGTGCCGAATTTGAGGTTTTTAATGTGAAAATTGACGGAGATATCGAAAGGGGTGTGAATTGGGGTTATGGGGGGTGCGTTAGAGGTTTAAGCCCCGCCAAAAATCAGGGGATGATGGGATTTGCTTGAAACTTGGCATGAATGTGGATCTAGATGGCATCTATGAGGGTGCCTGCTTCCAAGTTTTTATCTGTCAAAAAATGTTGGAGAACAGTCCATGTCTGAAAATGGGTTGTCCGATTTTCAAAAATTCCCCCCAAATCAGGGGACGCTTGGATTGGCTTGAGGCTTGGCAAGCATGTATGGATAAGCTATCAGGGTGCCGAGTTTGAGGTTTTACTTTCTAACGTGAAAATTGACGGAGATATAGAAAAGGGGTGTTTGAATTGCAGTTAGGGGTGCTGCGTTGGAGGTTAAAGCCCCCCCCCAAATCAGGGGATCATTGAATCTGCTTGAAACTTGCCGTGAATGCAGATGTGCCTGCTTCCAATTTTTTATCTGTCAAAATATCAGAGTAAATCCCATGTCTGAAAATGGGGTGTCCGATATTCATAAATTCCCCAAAAATCAGGGGATGATGGGACTGGCTTGAGTCTTGGCATGCATGTGTATCCATGGATAAGCTATCATGGTGCCGAGTTTGAGGTTTCTAACGTGAAAATTGACATAGTTCTAGCATGGGACTTGATTTGGGATGAGTTAAAAGGTTAAAGCCCCGCCAAAAATCAGGGGATGATGGGATGATGGGATTTGCTTGAAACTTGGCATGAATGTGGATCTAGATGGCATCTGTGAGGGTGCCCACTTCAAAAAAATTTATCTGTCAAAATGTCGGAGAACAGTCCATGTCTGAAAATGGGGTGTCCAATTTTCATAAATTCCCCAAAAATCAGGGGATGATGGGATTTGCTTGAATCTTGGCATGCATATGTATCCATGGATACGCTATCATGGTGCCGCGTTTGAGGTTTCTAACAAGAAAATTGACATAGTTCTAGCATGCGACTTGATTTGGGTGATTTAAAAGGTTAAAGCCCCGTCAAAAATCAGGGGATGATGGGATTTGCTTCAAACTTGGCCTGAATGTGGATCTAGATGGCATCTGTGAGGGTGCCCCCTTCAAGTTATTTCATCTGTCAAAATGTCAGAGAACAGTCCATGTCTGAAAATGGGGTGTCTGATTTTCATAAATTCCCCAAAAATCAGGGGATGATGGGATTTGCTTGAATCTTGGCAAGCATGTGTATCCATGGATAAGCTAACATGGTGCCAAGTTTAAGGTTTCTAACAAGAAAATTGACGGAGATATCGAAAGGGGTGTGAATTGGGGTTATGGGTGGTGCGTTAGAGGTTAAAGCCCCGCCAAAAATCAGGGGATGATGGGATTTGCTTGAAACTTGGCATGATTGTGGATCTAGATGGTATCTGTGAGGGTGCCCACTTCAATTTTTTTTATCTGTCAAAATGTTGGAGAACAGTCCATGTCTGAAAACGGGGTGTCCGATTTTCAAAAATTCCCCAAAAATCAGGGGACACTTGGATTGGATTGAGTCTTGGCATGCATGTGTATATGTCCATGAGGTGTCATGGTGCCAATTTGAGGTTTCTAACTTTAACAGAAAAAAAGTGGTAGACTTTTTTGGATTTCATTGCAAGCCTATGGGCGGGGGGGGGGGGGGGGAAGCGGAGCTCCGATCTGGATCTGGAGCTCTGCAGCGGAGCGGAGCGGACTATAGGCGGAGCGGGGCGGAGTGAAGCGGCCCGATCCGTGCACACCCCTAAGTAGAACTCAAAATCATCCCATCAAGCCGAATGGTGGGAGGTTCATGACCGGTAAAGGGAAGTACTTCTTCACATAATGCTCAGTGAAAATATGGCATTTGCTACTGCTAGTTGTAGTGATGGTGTCAAGGTTCCTCCTTTATCTGGACCCCTTGATCTGCTTCTTAAAGATGTTTTGCCTCTTTAAGAGCCTTTCTTCTCATCCAATATCAAAGTTTTACCTTCCCCTCTTAGTACCGTGGGGTTTAGGACTTAGGCGTGGTGTAAATGACACTCTTGAACACCAGATTTTAACACAACTAATAGGTTGTATGATATAAGGCCAAGATATATAAACTTAAGGCATTTATTCAAAGAGAGCTGTAAGACTTTGAAAGGCATTTAAAATAGAAATAAAAGAAATAAAAACAGTTTCCTCTAGCCTAGCTACTCTTTCACCTGTAGGCTTTGGCCTAGAGTCCCTTTCAGCCTTCTCCTGCCTGTTCTTCTTCAGAGCTACTCTCCTTGGCTCTCTCTGCAGCTTTTCCCCTCTCCCCTGTACCATTAACTCCACCCCTTTTTATACCCTCCCCCAGAACTGAAACCAAACAATTAACTAACCTAAAACTGGGGAAATGAAACTTAACTCCTTTGGGGGGAAAATGAAACTCAAGGAATACCCCCTCCCATCAGGAGATTTTTGGGTCTTCAGGCTTAAACCAAACCTAAGCCTGTGTACCAATCCAAACCCAAGCCTCAAACCTTCACAGATGGTTACCAACATGAATGACTTTAAAGGGGGTGAAGAATGAGGCTAACAATGGCTACTAGTCATGGTTAATGCTGCTGCCAGGTTTTGTAATTAGTTGGCTAGTTGGTCAAAGCATGTCCATTTGTAATGTTCTCCTTTGTATTATAAATCTGGTATTAAATTGAGAATTGATTGCAAACTTCTGAGCATGCACCGTATTTCCTCCTATAAATACCAGCTAAATGTCCCTCCCCAAATTTACTTGAAGCAGTCTCATTAGATGCTTCCATTGTTGTCATGGCCGCCACCACCACCACTCTTGCTCCGAGGAGGAAGACTCTGCATGTTCATCTTCACACCAGCAATTGGCAATGACTAGTAAACGTGGTGGTAACGTCATCAAGCAGATAAGAGGCACTTGAAACGAACCACATAACACAGTGATGCATGACATCATGCTGCGATTCCAAACTGCAGATCCCACAAAGTACATTTGGAATGAAATTCCATATTAAAGGGGAATTCTCATCTGGTTACTTTCTGAGCAAATAATAAATTCATTCAGGCCACAGCTAGACCTAAGATTTATCCTGGGATCATCCAGGGTTCACCCCTGCCTGAGCACTGGATCCCCTGTGTGTCACCTAGATGAACAGGGTTGACCCCTGGACAATCCAGGGATAAACCTTAGGTCTAGCTATGGCCTCAGTGTACATTTGCCCCTTACTAGTCAAAATGGGACTATACATTACCTCCAGTATTGGAGGCAGTATGCTGATCCATACCAGTTGCTAGGGAACGTGAGTAGGATGGTGCTATTGAGCTCATGTTCTAATTCTGAGCTTCCCACTGGCAGCTGGTGGGCCACTGTGAAACCTAGACAGGCCTTTGTTCTCATTCATCATAGCTTTCCTTATGTTCTTATTTGTACTCTTGGTTCACCATGTTTTCCCAAAAACATAGAAATGTGGGGATAGCTGATTGATACAACCAGTGGCTCTCTACGCTGATGCTGAAACTAATATGACCATCCTTTGCACGTAATCATGCAGACAATAGATAAAGGCCCTGTTCAGAAGACACCTTAAACCACAGCTTTAACCACTGTAAGGCCTTTTGCCTTATTCACCATGCTTAAAACCACGGTTTAAGGTGTCGTTTGAACAGAACCAATATATCAGACACAAAATATGCAACCCAATTTCTGGCTAAACTGGATAACATGGGGCTGCCACAGAGAGCAATTTCTCCAGTAACATCTGGCAAAAGAAGAAGCATGACATGATGGCATTGCACTGTTTCCTCGCCCTTTTAATGCCGTTCACTGTTTTCACCCATTAGTGTGGCAGTAGTGTAGCTCATGGGGGAAAGGGTAACTCGGAGCACAATGACGCCATGTCACATGTATTCCTTTGCTTGTTGTTACAAGGGAGGTGTCTGCTTTGGCTGCATGCCTGCCTACTTATCAGAAACATACTGTAAATGGGATGGCATTTGACATCCAACATAGTACAGTGCAGTAGTGCTACTTAACATTATCCTAGATTAAATTATATCTCAACTACAACTTCTACATATATAGTTGCTCTGGAGTATCAAAAAACAACAACAACAGTGACATAAATGTTAAACTACACAATAAGTTCTAAATGCTATGTTTAGAATAATATAGCCTAGAAAATATTTATGAAAATACAATAGTACCCAAGAGTTATTTCTTAGATACTAATGCATTTTTATAAACATTCTATGAGAACATTCTAGTAGCAAACTGGATGTGATTCTTCATCCAATACTAAATAAGTGGGGACATCAGCTGCCCCCTCACCACCTACTTCTGTGAATTACCATAGAGTATATCAACTTTAGTTGAGATTAACGGCAGCAAATAATTACCATAATAATTATAATAATTGTTCTAGAAATGGAGGGAAAAACTTGTAGAATAGATTGGGGTAACTTGCATTTCTTTTAAAACAAAGGACTGACTCATTATAACAAGACATATTTTCTCTTCGAAACTAATTAACTTGTCAGTCAAATTTACTTGAACAATGTTTAAGAGTGCCTGTGGAATTCTGGAATAAACTTTAAGAAATCTGAGTTCTCTCTCTGTCCCTCCATTTCCCAGTTTGCTAGAAGTGACAAGAAAATTAACATATGCCACATCACATGTTTTGTTATACTACATATTACTGTGAAGAAGCATGGAGTGGTGGCAACTCCATCATTCATGTAACATCTGGTTGTGTCCAGAAATTAAATGTTACAAACACAATCAGCCTGTTTTGCCCATAATATGTATAGCATTCTTGCCCCATGGGTGCCCTCCAAATATTTTAGGGTATAACTACCATCACTCCGCCTGCATGGTCAATGCTCAGGGATAATGGGAATTGTAATCGAAAATATCTGGAGGTCACCAGATTGGGAAAGTCTAGGAATACAATGTGTGAGCAAGGACATGCTCAGTTCAAAACTTACCTTGGCTGTAAACTTTAGACAAACTCATAAGCTGCTGTTCACAATGATAATATTGATCTATTGCCATTTCAGAAGTGTTCCTGTAACAAATTTTATTATAACCGCCGTGCTTGAAAATAATCAGGAAAGTATGTTGAGGCTTAGCATAAGTGACATTTATGGCTGTGGTTCCTGTACAGATAACAATTAGAATTGCTATCAAATTTCACCTGCATTGATATTTTGAGGCAAATGTAGAATATTGAAGAAAGAGTTTTAGAGAGGTCTCACACATCACTATGCTGCGACCAAATTCTATCTGAAATGAGAATTCAAGGTGAATTGGGGTGTTCCTATTTGTGCTTGATTAAAATAATAATAATAATAATAATAATAATAATAATAATAATAATAATAATAATAATAATCTGTTACCCGCCCCTCCCTCTGGATCGAGGCGGGGCACAACACAAGCAAAAACACCAGAGAAATTTAGAGAGAAAGTCACTAATTTCTCAAGGGGAGTTTGGGGTATTTCTACAAAATAATGGCTGACTCTTTCTCTTTCTCCTTGAGTTTCGCCAGGAGAGGACAGCACCACAAAATCTAGACTTCTTGAGGAGGACCAGCCCAGTCCTATGTTTCACTGAAGCCAAACTTTTTCTTGAGCAAATGCCAAATAGTTTGTTTCCCCGGTTTACATATTGGCTCTCTGAATAAACAGGTTGCTTAGAACTTAACACTCAGGCTAGGCACTGCATAGGAAATACTTATCGAGAAAAAAAATGTTGTAACCTTTTATGACTTTACACCAAAACCGGTGCTCATTAGCACAACAAGAAAGAAGGAAGAGATTTATTCATTAATTAAAAAACTCTGCAGTAAAACAAACCTTATACCATAATTCTTAGAACGATGCAAGTGTGGGCTGCCAAAGAATTGTCCAGGAGGTTGGGAAGGAAAGGGGTAAAAAGGAGGACTTCTCGAATCCTCCCTCTGCCCCACTGCCTCCTATTCCCCCACCTGACCTCCTGCTCACCTTCTCCCCCCTTCTCACTTTCCTCTCTCCTTCCTCCAAACATTCCTGCTCCTCTCCTGTGTCTGCTCATGCACTCTTCTCTGCTTGTCAACCCATAGAACGGCCCTGGCCAGGTTCCCCGAATCAAGCCACAAGCAGGAAATAAGAGGACGCCAAGCCTTCAAAAACCCATTCTTGGTTTAGAAGCTGACCAGCTCACTTCATCTTTCCCACTAATGAGGTCTTGTCTTGGGCTCTGAGGAAATACATCCTGCGATCATACACCATACATCTTCTGCACTCATACACACTCTCCTTTTTTTTACTGTGAAAGGATCTGAGCCTGTTCAACTATGATAGGGCCAAACTAAGGGCTCATCTACACCAAACAGGATATTGCACTATGAAAGTGGCATACAAAAGGCAGGAGCCACACCAAGCACAATGTAGCGGTATGGAAGTGGTACATGGTATGTGTCAATGGGCCCCAAAAGTAGTGTGGCTCCTGCCGTTTTATATACGGCAGGGTAATGCTTTCATAGTGGAATATCCTGCTTGGTGTAGATGAGCCCTAAATGTTTGGCTAATCATGCATACTGTAACTATGTGCAATAGTTTTATGTACTCTTGTGTAAGCACATGGCAGGCCAATTTGGATTGGGGCTGCAGTACTCCAGGAAGGGAGGGGGGGAGATAAACTTTCTACGCATCCCCCACAAAAAAATCCCACACTCACTGGGGGGAATTTAAAGAAAGAAATTCCCCCCTTTAAAAAAAAACTGCATAAAGGCAGGGGCTAGAATTTCAGAAAGAATCCTGAAGCTTCACTATGCATGATAAGCAGACAGGTTAGTTTGGGCCAAAGTATGGGAATGGCTGGGAATTTTATTGCTGTCATTCAGTGTTTTGTTTTTAAATAAAAATTTACCAGTATTCACAATGTCTTCATAACTGGGATGGAAAGAATGTGATAGTAAATGTGGCAGAAAATGAAACAGATTTTCATTTGCAGTGCTTAGCTCTTAAATGTCTGGGTTTAAATTCCTGTGTATTAAACCATCTTGTAGTGTCAAATTAGGGTCACTACACTACCTCATTTTTTTTTTCCTGACAGTCTCCTCATCATTAACATCTACTTGGCAATCAGGTACAACATGGGCGTGTCCATACTGGAAATAGCTGAACCTATTGAGTTTAGCCTATGTAGAGATACGTGAGGAGTTCAGTTCAGTTCATTTTCGCCCAGAATTTACCAAAATTCACAAAGTCCTTCATATACAGGATAGAAAGAATTTGATGGGAATGCAGAAGAAAGTGAAACTGAGAAATTTGTCCACCTCCTGTGGGGAAAAGATATGGGGCGCAACTCATCCCCCTCTTCAGGCTGAGGTTGGCTGATCATACTTAGGGCCCAGACAAATCCTTAGAAGGTTCATGCTAGGCCATAGGAAAGCAAGCGGAAGACCACTTCTTATTTCTTAGCTAGCAAAGAAGTGGCTCCCTCAGGCCAAAACAGCCTGTAGCTGTTTTGATTAATGTCTGTTTGCAACATACATGTGATCTAATGGTGATGGTCTGAAGACATATGATGCAGCCCCCTTGCTGAAGCTAAGCTGGTCTGTGTCTGATCAGTGCCTGGATGGGTGATTGCCTCGGAACCTCATGTATGGTACCTTGAGTTCTGTCATGGAATCAAGGCAAGATACAAATGTCATAAAGAAATACGTGTCCCTTCTTGATGCAAGATCCATTTCAGATGGAAGGCCTATGTATGCACCATGTGTTCAGATGACTGTAGTCATTTCACCTCTTTCTGAGATGGAAGGATCTTTTTGAGATGGAAGGATTGCTGTACATATGTGCATACATCCAAATCACCCATTATATCATATGCACAGTGGAGTGTGTAAAACATCTGTAACATCCAACGGGTAATGGACCAGTCTTTCTGTCTACTGCAGAGCCTTGTGTTCTGTAACATGTATTGTATTATATAATACCTACAATGCACTGAATAAAAATCATATAGGATATATATGAATTGTGCTTTAGAGGATTACATGTAACAAATCTGAGTGATTAACACGCCACCCATCTGCTGCTTATTTTCAGTGGCAAACTTACAAGTCATAGCATTAAGAAAGATACACATTGGTGTAATAAGGCACCCTTCAATTTGCAGGAGGTGGGCATAGATTTGGAGAATGCCGCATGCTGCAGCAGCGTTTATCCAATTTAAGCTTATTTTCACTGAGGTCATTTCAATCTGTTGGAATAACTCCTAATGCGCATAGCAAGACAGACTCCACAAGAGAAAGAAAGAAGATTAAGCAGAAAAAGAAGAAAGGGATTACATAAAGAGGATGTTACGTGGGGGAGGGGGGAAGGCGGCACTCTGAGAAAGAAAAATGTGAAGCTCGACTTACAACACAGCACAGACATCATTGCACAGAGCGTCCACAGTGTGCAAATATTGACAGCGCTGGATGTATAGGCCACTGATCCCCAGGATGCTAACCAGCAAAATGTCTTGTTTGGTGCTTGCCATTCAAATGATTTCAGACTTTAATTGGGGAAACATCCCCAGTACATCTTTCCCTTTAAATAGGCAGCACCTGCATCAGATGAAAATGATCTGTTTGGATTGCTTGATTTCCTAACATTACAGAGGCAATTGACAGCACCCATATGGCCATTAAATACATCTGATGAGCAAATACACAGGAATTACAAGATGGTCCATTCGGGGGGTTGGGGAGCTGAAATATGCTTCATTCCTTGAAAACTAAATTGCCTATGATGGAGTCATAGAAACACCCTTTCTGAAATCTGTGCCGTGGATGGACAAGATAATTAAGACTGCCGTTTTAATGATTTTGGCCTTCAGAATATTTAGCATAAGATCATTCTGCGAAAATTACCTCCATGACATATGTAGATTATATTTTATTTTTGAACTGAATGTCACAACTTGCATCCCTCTTTTTTTGTTTTCCGCTGCAGGAGTCGGTGACTATGGAAAAGCATGCTAAATCATCACTGCCAGGCTTGTACACCTCCAGAAATAAACAAAGATGTACATAATTTAAACAAATATAACGCCTGTAAAGAAAGTGTGGGTATCCTTTCCAAAAAAATCTACATTGGAATTGTGTGTGTTGAGGAAAATATGGGCACAACCAGAAGACCTTTATCAAGCCAAAGTTAGCATTCAAGATGAAATATCATTTATATGATTTTTGAATATTTATTTATTTATTATTTAGAACATATCCTGCCCTATATCAATAAGATCTCAGGGCGGCGTACAGATAAAAACATACAGTATAAAAACAGTAAATATACACATCTAAAAATGCAGAGAATAATGCAGAGAGATATAAAAAGCTATGGTATAATATGATTTCTACCAATTATCAATCAATATCTTTAAAATATGAATTAGGTTCTTCCTTCTTCTCTCCCCACTCCCTGAAGAATGCTGATTAATTAGAAAGCTCTGAGTTCTCAGGTTATTCCAGAACATGTCCTCCAGACCTCCCCTGAGAACATTGAGCTGGATGTCATATTACCTTTCCCATGCCCCAGCCGCTTCCATATGGTGAATTCTCTCTTCCCTGGCGTAACTTGTATAAACTAACATCCTGTGACATTGCATAATTATGCAGTGAGTTTCCCCACCCGGCCAGTGCTTATTATGGATATAGAAATTTCATTTCAGCTCTTACTTAAATCTGTGCCCTCACTTCAGATAATAGTCTGAGGGAACATGGCATTTAAAAAGGGGAGGAGCTAAGATGAGGTGTGTCTGCATTATAGACGTAACCGGGTTTAATGAGGGTTTGTATATTCAGATTAGGGCTGGAGGAGAAATCCATTTGATTCAGATTTTATTGTGAATTTATCAAATTTTACACTTTTGAACCAATATGCGAACTGAAATTCATTTTTTTTTTTGAACTCCAGAACCTGGGCACCTCTATTTATTTATTTATTTATTTATTTATTTATTACATTTCTATACCACCCAATAGCTGGAGCTCTCTCTGGCGAATGGGCTCCTGAAGAACATCTTGCTCTGAGGGGATGAGAGAAGAATCAGATTAGGGTTGGACAGAAAAGAATAATAGAATAGCAGAGTTGGAAGGGACCTACAAGGCCATTGAGTCCAACCCCAAGCTCAATGCCTAAAGCATACCTGACAGATGGTTGTCCAGCTGCCTCTTGAATGCCTCAAGTGTGGGAGAGCCTACAACCTCCCTAGGTAACTGGCTCCATTGTCGTACTGCTCTAACAGTCAGGAATTTTTTTCTGATGTCCAGCTGGAATCTGGCTTCCTGTAACTTGAGCCCGTTATTCCATGTCCTGCACTCTGGGAGGATCGAGAAGAGATCCTAGCCCTCCTCTGTGTGACAACCTTTTAAGTATTTGAAGAGTGCTCTCATGTCTCCCCTCCATCTTCTCTTCTCCAGGCTAAACATGCCCAGTTCTTTCAGTCTCTCTTCATAGGGCTTTGTTTCTAGACCCCTGATCATCCTGGTTGCCCTCCCCTGAACACGCTCCAGCTTGTCTGCGTCCTTCTTGAATTGTGGAGCCCAGAACTGGACGCAGTACTCTAGATGAGGCCTAACCAGGGCCGAATAGAGAGGAACCAGTACCTCACGTGATTTGGAAGCTATACTTCTATTAATGCAGCCCAAAATAGCATTTGCCTTTCTTGCAGCCATATCGCACTGTTGGCTCATATTCAGCTTGTGAACTACAACAATTCCAAGATCCTTCTCGTTTGTAGTATTGCTGAGCCAAGTATCCCCCATCTTGTAACTGTGCATTTAGTTTCTATTTCCTAGATGTAGAACTTGGCATTTATCCCTATTAAATTTCATTCTGTTGTTTTCAGCCCAGCACTCCAGCCTATCAAGGTCACTTTGAAGTTTGTTTCTGTCTTCCAGAAATGGCAGAAGAGAAGAAACAAAAGAGGAACACACCTGCCCAGAAGGGCAATAGATGTAGCATGAAACTGAGGGCTAATCTACACCAAGTAGCATATTCCATTAAGAAAGTGGTATATAAAAGGCAGGAGCCACACTACTGCTTTATAGAGGCATTGAAGTGCACTGCAAGATCTATGCTACTGCTTTATAGTGGTACTGAAGTGCTCTGACAGCTGTTGGGGCCCATGACAGCTCTACACCAAGCAGGATATTCCACTATGAAAGCAGTATGAAAGTGGTATATGGTATGTGTCAATGGGCCTCAACAGTTGTCAGTGCACTTCAATACCGCTATAAAGCGGTAGTGTGGCTCCTGCCTTTTACATACCTCTTCCATTCCGCTTTCATAGTGGGATATCCTGCTTAGTGTAGATGAGCCCTCGGCAAAACTGAGTTCTGTGCAACTGAATCAAGGAAGTGTTTTATATGTTTTATTGCATATACCGCCTTGGGCGGGCTTCTATCCTGAAAGTCAGCCAAGAAATCACCCCACCATCCTTTATTTTAGTTTCTCTTTTTTTTTCTTTCCCCTCTCAATGCCTTTCCTTGTGCCTCATGTCTTTTTAGTCCGTGAGCCTGAGCACAGGGACTGTCTGATAGTTGGTTCTTGTAAGCCGCTCTGGGAGCATTTTGACTTAAGAGCAGAAGAGCAATACTTTGAATAAATAGTAATGAATAAATAAATAAAATAGCACTTCTCTAAATTTTTGCAATGGAATTCTTCAATCAAAAATAGGTGTGAAATGCATATTTTAGTAACAATAAAATTTAAAATACATTAAACTAGGAAAATTGCTTCCAGAAATGCATATATCCAGCAAAAATTTCATACAAAAGTGCATGCATTAGGAGAAATGCATACAAATTTACATGCGAATTTAAGACTGGAAAATTCTCAAAGTTCAGGACAAACTGAATGTAAGTTTAGAAAACTGAAGTAAACTGAAATGGACACATCTATCCATCCCTAGTTCAGATTAGGGATGCCCATCGCAGCTAAATCTGGCCTTTTTAGGGCCCAGCAGACTCCCCATCTTCACCCAGCTGTGCTAGCTTTGGCGAGCTGAGCCTGGGGTCTTTTCCCAAAATGTCTGAACTTCATTGGTCCCCCCCCCACTGTAACCCACTCTGTAAACCCCATTTCTGCACATTAGAGCTGTACTTTGCACAAATTATAGGCACAACCTACGCAAATTACGGTCACAGCTTGTTGAAATGGGGTTCATGGTGGGGTTTACAGCGGTGGGATGGGACTTCCTGCCTTGCCCTGTCCTGCCATTGTGCAACTATCCCTGCCACCATTAGGCCCCAGCCTGGAATGTTCCTGCACATCAGAAAGATAAAGCAGTGGGTTCTCTGGCCTGGGGTCTGGTGGCAGCAAGGAGAGAGGGACAGTTATGCACCAGTGGGAGTGGCATGGCTCCCCTCTCACCCTCTTGCTGCCGCTGCCACTGCCGCACCACCAGAAATCTGCCAGCTGACCTGACATGGTGCAGGCTGAGTGCAGGCTGAGTGATGTATTGCCAGACATCAGGTCAAAGTCCAGGTGCGGGGGGGTGGGGAGCCGGCAAAAACTCACCAAGCCCCACTCCCCAAACTGATTCATTCAACGTCCCTAGTTCAGATGACCCATCCCTGCATTCAAGGAACACATGAGGCTACTCCCCTACCCGTGATGGCAACCTATGCACAAACGACACACACAACAGCCATACATTTGGTGCTCTATGCATGAACCAATGCATGTGGACAGAGATCTTGATACAGCCAGGATTCAGCCTCACATGGAGGACCTTTATGCACACACACACACACACACACACACTGGTATAATGCAGTTTTTCATAGAGGCACCAGGCTCACGCCATTTGTCAATGAGTATATAATGATCATTTTCAGATATTGGAGCATGAGATGTTACACGTGTGTTGTGCATGTGCAACGTATTGAGCAGTAACTTCTATGTACCTAATCTGAAGTTGTTGAGTGGCTGGAGGGAAAATTGCCTGGAAGACACAAGGAATCTGGCTTTGATCTTCTCAAAGGAAAAACAGAAAATAAATGTCTTACGTAAATATCCTCCTCACTGCTTAATATTTTTTCTTTTTTTTAAAAAAAAACCATCCTGGAGAAGAGCTCTGTGCAACTCCAAAAGCTTGCATATGACATTGGAAAAATTGGCTAGTCATCGTACAAAGCATGATTTAACTGATCCTCTGAATTTTGTTCTAAGAGACTAAAAGGGCTATGTCTTTTTGATCTATTTCCAGAAAGAAGTTCCAGCAGATTGCAGCATGCTCCTTCTCCTAATAAATTATCAACACGCCATACGGCGATAAAAGCCAAAATCTCTAGCCTAATTTCCATCTTTTTAAAATACTTTTTTTGTAGGTCATCCAAAATCCTGATGGGATCCAAGGTGGCAGCTCCTGCCTATCAATCTCCTGTCAGAGAGAGGAGTAAAGGGAGAAAGAACAAAATCCACCTGCAGGCCCTCACTTCTCATCTGTCAGTGCCAGGTAGGGGTTTGGTGGTGGATATGTGGAAAGCAAAGGCCTTATTTTTACACGAGGCTCTGCTCGCTGCCTGCTCAAAGCACATAGGGAAAATTAAACCATTACCACTGAGCCTTCGGTGCTCAGAACAATCCTTTCGCCTGCAGGATCTCCAAGCTCACACAGCTACTTCCTCCAAAATGCCAGAGCAAGGCCTCAGTTTGAGGGCTAAAGAACTAACAGCATTTAGCAGCTGGCACTGAGCCATTTCATCGGGCAAATAGGTTTGCCAATCCACCAGTCCAACCAGTAAACAGCCACAGAGGATGTTGAGGGTTAAAAAAAAGTCTGTGAAGAATAGATTCCGCTAGACTTCACTCTTCCTTGACTCTCTAAGGCCCTTGCTAGACCTACTGGTAAATCCAGGCCTGACCAGGGGAGATCCCGCCATGCAAATATCGCGGGATCTCACCCTAGTCTACACACGCCCACCATTTTTTTTTGTTTTCAGGAGGGGTCGGATGCACAGGAGCGCTCCTGCACAAATGTAAGGTGTTTTTTTTAAAAAAAAGTTCCCAACCCCCCTGTCCGTGATCTCCTTCCCCCCGTCTGTGATCTCCTTCCCCCCGTCTGTGATCTCCTTCCCCCCGTCTGTGATCTCCTTCCCCCCGTCTGTGATCTCCTTCCCCCCGTCTGTGATCTTCTTCCCCCCCCCCATCCACGATCTCCTTCCCTGGCCCCGATGGGCACAGCGCTCCTGGATCGCAGCTCTTGCGAGGATCCGCAGCTCCTGGATCCTCGCAAGTACTCGGAAGGTGCTGGGAAAACAGGTTGCTAGAGGGGCTACATGCTCGCGGTCTTGGGCCCAAGACTGTGAGAAAAACCGGGCTACAAGTGGTGCCCGTTATCCCGAGGCAAGGGAGGGTTGATCCTTCCCTGAGCCCGGGATCCACTGTGCATTATGTGGATGCGCAGGGACGATCCTGTCTAGCTAAGGCCCAAGTCAAAGCCACAGTGCAGCACTTGCTCCCACTTGCTGCCACTGCCACCCATTCGCCTCTTCCTTCCCTCCCTGCAGACATTGGAGATACGTTTTACTTGGCAGCAGGTGGCAGCACTTCTTACAGGAGCTGAGCTGGTGCTTGGCTTGCTTCCACAGCAGGCGACTGCCATGTTAGCTTCCTCGCGATACAATGCTCTGTTACGTTTTTTGGCACTGCACGTTGGAGCACATGGCGGCATATGGCTCCAAATTCATAATGAGCCATCACCTACTGGCAGGTAAAACACATGTGGGGGGCTGGGAGTGATGAATGACTGGTGGCAGCAAGTAGTTGGTCCACATGGTTCAGGTCCTGTCCATCTGCTCCTGACCAAGTAGTTTCCGCCCCAAGGTCTGTCCTTCACCCACCAGTGTTTTCTCCAGCAATACCTGTCTTGGTCCATATCCAGCCACCAAGAGAAAAGCCAAGTATTTTTCTAATCAAAATTTGGCAATGCTACAGGCGAACCTGTCAAAATGCCCTATTCTATATATGGAAAATTCCTTTTCATGCAAGATCTCTTTCAGGGACACATTAGGGCTCTTCAGGTGCTCACTGATCTGCTTAAGCCAGGGGAGAGTGAAGGTGAGCATGTTAGCTTCTGCCCTTCCACCACCACCCTTGTCACTCTCCATGTGTTGAGGGTGAACTTCTGCAGCAGGAGGCCTTTTTCTCCCCATGTAGGCTCTCTCTGGGGCTGTCTATAGGTTGTCTTTGCAATGGGGTGATCCATGCTGCATCGGTTACATGACGCAGGCACTGATTCTGAGCCACCCCAGGGCAAAGAGCTGAAGATGCCAGGGACTTCCCCTGAATTTTCTTGCCTGAGCAAGGTCAGCACAGTTCTCCCCCATCTGCCCTCACTTGGGTGCTGCTCCTGGAGGCATTCCCACGTGGGAGGCAACCTGCCATTGGTTGCCACAAGCCATGAAAAGGGGCAGACCCAGAGAGCCTAATGGCCGCCAGAAAGCCCGCACTCCTCCCTCCATCTGGTTAACTTGCCACCACCCCACACCAGTAAAACCACAGGGTTTGGCGGCAGAACAGTGCCAACTCAGCGCCATGAAGACAGCCCCAGAACCCTGGAAACCAGAATCCTCCTGCAGAAGCCATATAAAATGTTCCCCGTGCTGAATTTATGTATTCAAAATATTTCTTGGCCACCTTCTATTTGTGTAAGTCCTCACAAGCCAGCTTACGACAACAAAATACATAAAAACGGTTTAAAACATTAAAAACGATAAAAACATTCACAGTAAAATAGCAGCTAAAACAGTAAAAACTAACAATAAAATCATCAAGAACCACAATGGGAACAGCAGCCGAACAGTACTCAGCCTCTTCACCTGGAGGGTGATGAGGACAGTAATGGAAGGGGTGGAGGTAATGTGATCATCTTCACTGCCCCATTCATCCATTCAAGCTTGTGTGTTCGTTAAACGTTGAAGTAAATGCCTGAGCAGGGCTGGAGCCCCCCAGTCACCTGTAAATACACAAACAAGCTAGATAACGATATTACGCAGAGTTCCCTGTGCCTGAGGCTGCTGCCATTTCACATTCTTGGCCCCAGGCAACGATAAAGATCCCACAGAGAAGCCTTCTGCAAGGTCTCCTCATTACCGCAGCTAGAAAAGTTGCAGAGGAAAGAAAGAGGGTGGCGCTGGGATGAACTCTCACGACAACTTGGGCCCAACTTTTGGACGGTGTGGGACAGAACACGTGCCCCATTGACAGCGGATGCAGAGAGGCAGTCATTTCAACTCTGTTTCAGGGGCCACTATTCACCCCATGAAGTTATTTTGGGGGGCGGAGGCCTTACACTTTTGGTAGGGGGAGCGTCTTACCTTCTTTCCCTTTCTTTTTGCAGGGGTGGGGTGGGGGTTAAATTTATCTTTTTCTACTTTTTAACGCATGCTGGGGGGGGCAGAGTTCCACTGGTGCTGCTGCACCACAGGCAAAGCTAACATCTTTGAAGAGAAAGAAAGAGCAAAAGGAGAAAAGATAAGAAGCCCCCTCATGCATGCCACAATTGTAAGCCTCCACCCTAGATTGTTTTGCCCCTCTCTTTTCATTTCACCGCAGGGTTTCAGCTGAATCAATGGAGGCTGGTGGCTCCAATTTCAGTGTGGCTATGAATCCATTCTGGGTTTTAGTCTGAACCAGCCAAAACTCTAAAGGAGCTATCCAAGATACTGGACCCATTTGTGGGATAGGGTTCAACACTAGTGGTCTGCGTGGTTCTGATTAAAATGCCAAATGGATTCACATTTCACAGTTCTATCAAAATTCGAAGCACCAGCCTGTACTGGCTGAAATCCCACCTCAAAAGTGACTGAAACCTTGGGGCTCAGAGGGTAGAGAACTCCCCTTCCCCTCCATTTTGAATTCTGGTGCCATCTCTAGTTTTATTACCTAGTACAGAAAGTTATTGCCGTTGCTCTGAACTGGTAAAAATGCAAGGAAGTCTCTTCCTCTGTAAAAACCTGTTCCAGCTTTATGGTCTGCAGTGTTGCTGACATTTGATAATTTGGTATCCTATTTATAATGGCCTTACTGTGTTTGGAAAATATTAATACTGTATGATTTCTAGCTCAGTGCCTGTGCAAGAAATATGTTACACATCAAACAGTCAGCAGCCATGCAACAATAATAGACTCGTTTACAAGCAGTGTCAACAAATAGTTCTTAGCTAGCACAAATGTATTCCTAAAAGCATCGATGTTAGAAATGGAAGGGATGAAGAGTCTGCTATTCCCTAAAGTTCAAAGTTCTTTTAAAAAGTATTGCAGGCATAAAGATACACAACAATCCCGGGGATAAAGAAATGTGCACAAGGTGCAGAAACTGAGCTTTTAAGGAGGAAATAGAACTGATTGTTACTGTCCTTCAAATAAATATTAAGGGTGGGAGAGTGATTTTCCTGGTCAGGTCAGACCCCGTCTGTTGCAATCCTCTGACTGCCCCGGCTGGTGGAAGGTCGTGTTTGGGCTGTCCAACAATTGACATCACTTGCTGGTGCTGCATGCTCATTGGCTTGCCTGATACTGGGCGGTTGCTGCAGCTGTGGTCAATTGGGTCAGAAAACGAGGGGATTGAAATAGGGCTATTGAAATTGCCGTGGGAATGGAGTCAGAGAAGAGGGAAAGGCACAGGAAACAGGATTGTGGCAGCAGAGAGGAAGGAGAGAGGAGTGAGAGATGAGCAGGGAGCAGAGGAAAGTGAGAGGAGATAAAGATAGGGAGAGGGAACAAGTGTGATGAAAAAGGAAGCAAACAAGGGAAGAGGAAGGCAGTAAATGCAGGGCACAGGGGAGATGGTTGGGGCAGAAAGGAAGGAAGGCAGACTAGAGGCAAAGATATGAGAAGCATGAAAGGGACGCAACCAAGAAGGAGTTCACTCCAACTTCTCTCAAGAGTCAACTAGGATCTCCTTTACCATCTTATCCCACACATAGAATGAGGTTGCTGAGAACCTTCAGACTCTCACCTTCCTTAACAATCCTATGATACAACATGGATTACTAACCTGGTGGTGCTTGAACAAGTTCTCACACTGGGCCAAAATACCAAAAATACGAGCATATGTGTGCTTAAAGCTCTTCCTGCTACAAACGCTAAGCCTTAGGGAAGGCGTTGCAGTGAGGTGGGGATGATAAGTAAAAGCAGTCAGGGGAAAGGAGTCTCGCCAAGAGAAGGCAGCGGGGCAATCTTGGGAACCCTGTCGGGCCAAATTGGGACCCCCGGCAGCCCAGATTGGCAAATGGGCCTCAGGTTCAACACCCCTACTGTAGAGGCTAATACATGCTGCTCTGGCCCTTCAGCTCCTTTGGCAGTACAACAATGGAATCAGTTACCTAGGGAGGTTGTGGGCTCTCCCACACTAGAGGCCTTCAAGAGGCAGCTGGACAACCATTTGTCAGGGATGCTTTAGGGTGGATTCCTGCATTGAGCAGGGCGTTGGACTCGATGGCCTTGTAGGCCCCTTCCAACTCTGCTATTCTATGATTCTATGACTACAAT
The DNA here is from genome assembly GCF_023053635.1 of Elgaria multicarinata webbii. Lineage (NCBI taxonomy): Eukaryota > Metazoa > Chordata > Lepidosauria > Squamata > Anguidae > Elgaria > Elgaria multicarinata. The sequence goes on along the minus strand of NC_086175.1, from coordinate 11,714,616 downwards.
TACCAATTGCCATCGCAAAGAAGAGAGACTACAACAATTCAATAATTTGGGTTCAGCATAGGACAGCACAGCAGGGTAGGCTATAATGTCTATGTTTCAGGGATGGTGCGGGGAGAGCAGATTTTAGGGCTTTCCACACAAGATGTTTCCATCCTCACCATCTAGGACTGGGAAATACTCCTCTCTGAAATCCCAGACAGCTACTGCCAAGTCAGCACAGGCTATACGGAGTTAGATGGACCAGCGGTATCAGGCAGCTTCCCTTCCCTGTCAATCTAGCTGAAACAGTGGGGTGGGGTGGGAGACCTTGTTTGTCCTGTTGCTGTCAGGGAGGGAACAGGTTAAATTCTCCCGGGGAGCTGTTTTTCCTATCACCTGCCAGGTTGTCTGCACAAGAAATGTGAACTTTTTCTCAGATTACTTAATCATGTCATCTTTGGAATAACAATCCTTCTGCTTCAAAACCTCACATGTTGACTTGAAATGACAAAACTGATGAGTCTCTGGGTTAGCCCCAGTTACTAACCAGCCATGACCAATCCAGGTAACTCTGTTTTGGAAGTGTGTTTACTTACAAGTTTTTTTTTCCAGGTCAGCTGCATCAGCAAGAGATGGTAAATAGGAATAACGGAATAGCCTGAGGAGCAACACTGAAATAATTCCTCCAGCACCCACAATATCTGTTTCACACTTAGTTCAGCTTTACTAGGTCATTTCAAGTTCATTTCAGGATACAAACACCTCTTTCCCGATCTCAGAGCATCCAATGCCAGGCTGTTGCTGGAAGGGGGGGGGCGACAATGGAGTGATTTTCCCCCCCACTTCTCTGTCCTCCTTTTTAAAACTTTTTCTCTAGATGAGCCTTTGAACACATTAAGACAGCCTTCCTCAACCTGGCTGGGGCATTCTGGGAGTTGTAGTCCAACACATCTGGAGCGCCCCAGGTTGAGGAAGGCTGCATTAAGAGAAGAAATGCTGCCAAAGGCTGGTCCAGGGCTGATGAGGCCATACCATTTCTCCCATCCTGGTCTTTCTTTTCCTCCCCACCCACCAGAATTCCCCCTTTCCTCTCCCTCCGAGGCTGCATTTCCAACCTCGGGAAGCAGCCAGCACAGTTATTTCCATGGTTGCTCTGCGGGGGCTGGGGAGGGGCATTGGAACTTAGAACTCTTTTTTCCTACACAAGACATTCACAGGACTTTGTGGGTGCTTTGCATGACATCACCACCACCACCACCACCACCACCACCACCCCGGGCCTCTTCCATGCTTTACAACCATTATAGAAGGGTTGCTGTTGTTGTTTTGCTTCTAATGACGAAAGTGTAGTATTTCTGTGAAAGGCGGCATGAGATTCTGTTGTAGATGCGCAATTCCACTATACCACAACACCACCTACTGGTTGTGTAAGGAAACATACCAAGAAGCAGAGAAACATGCACACACACACACACACACACACACACACACACACCCAAAAAAAATGTAAAGGAGACAAACTTGATCGCACAAATGTTCTGGAAGCTGAAACATGAGTAAAGTTGTGGGTTAAAAGTCCCCCTCCTGATGTCATAGTGGTGTCTCCAGCCTGAGGAGGGGGACTGTGACTATTGCTATGGCTCTGGGATGCTCTCCCAGGGACCATAGGATTGCTTTCCCCATCTGTGTGGAATACTGCATACTGCAAAGGTTCACTGGGCATAAACTGGGCATAAACTTTAGCTTTATATCACACAGGTCAGAGATTATCTGAGAGTCAACTAAATTACAAAGTTGGTTGTTCTTACGGAATAGCAATTGTCCTCAACAGACTGGATGGGATTCTCAACTACATCCAGGAGAAACGTGTTTCCATAGTTAATCAAAGATGCCTGCGAATTACCCAGTGTACATCTACTGTAGCTACTAGTAATCAAAATAGCTTACAAGATGTATGGGAAATTATTTGCATTATGTTGATGACTGCTAGAAAAATATTTGCAAAGAACATCTTCACTTACAAATCCAGGCCACGAGATTATACCACACTGACTCTAGCAGCATATCAAGAAATGGAACCCGGGGTGAAATGCTGCAGAGGAAACAATGAATCTAGGCAGCTACAGAAGTGACTCCATTCCCAATGGCTCTCATTGAGTTCTATGGGACAAAAAGAGACAGTTGAGAGGGGACAGAACCTGGCCTGAAACTAGGGGCATGTCTATACCAGGGGAGGGAAGGGGGAGGATCTCGCGATATGCTGATCGTGAGATCCTCCCCTTTGTGTGGCATACAGGGAGGAAGGAGGACATCATGGCTGCCATTTATTTAGTTTTACTGAAGATGAGCGCACGTGTGCCCAATGAAAAGGTCAGTAAAAAACCCCACTCTGCTCCTGCTCCCCCTCCCAATGGGCACGGAGTGCCTGAAGAGCTCCATGCCCCATGACCGGTTCCCACCTCTGCGCAAGAAAAATCGGGTTAAAAGACATCCCAGTTATCTGAGGGAAATGCAGGGATCTTCCCTCCCTGCCCTTGGGATCCCCTCTGTGTCATGTGCACGCACAGGGATGATCCTGGGGCAATCTCCAGGATAAGGCATGGTCTAAACATGCCCTGGGTTGCTTGGGGCAAATTTAGCCCCAACCCCCTGTGGTGACCCTGAGCCCACTCCTTTACTTTATCCCACATCAATTAATGCATTCAGTGCTATCGCAGAAAAGAAAATGCTGTACTTTGGGGAAAATATAGATATATGAGATAAAACCAACTTAGCCACCCCAACAGACTGGCCTCTATCAACAGGAACTCCATGAGAAGTTTAACATATAAGCCCTTTCTCTAAATACATCATAGTCATAATAATGATGGGCATTTTGCTATCATGAAATATGATGTCTGAAAGAGCAGTATTGGCTTTTTTATTTAATAAGGCAGCGCTTGTTTTCCAATGGCACATAGGGACACAGGAAAGCATTTTACAAGGCAGAGGGAGGGGGAGGTACACGTCTTGTAATTTAAAGAACTTCAAGACAAAACAGAAAGGCACCTGGAGGAAGGGGACATGCAAAGGTAAAAGAGGAAGAAAGACAGCTGAAGAGAAAGAAAAAACAAAACAGAGGAACAAGGACACCCAGAGGCACAATCTGATCTGAACTTTCCCAGGCATCACAGCAGAATGAAATATCCAAGCTGACTTCTCCTTACATACACTTCAAGCAAATATCCCAACATTTCTGGCTCCTGAAGTTGTACAGTATCACTGTGCATACCTCTATGAGCTAAAGAAACACTGATGAGAGAGAAGGAGGCAGGCAGAGACTTCGTAATCAGAGACTAAATGCAGGCAAGAGGGTTGTGGACTGGACCAGGCTTAAGAAAGTGGAGCCACACAGACTCCCTTTCTCACAGAGCCCAAGAAAGCTTGCCACTGCTCCCCTATGACAGAGATACAGTTCAGAATTGTATAGAAGTCCCCTACAGACAATAAGCTTGTATATTGTGTGTAGGGTCCCCTTTCATACATTCAACTGAGCACATGTGTAAGAGTAATACTTTCTTGGAGTCCTCAATGAAAAGTACTACCCTCAATTTTCTGGTTGGTGTCAACAGCAGGTTCTTTTCCTCTCTCAACTTTGACTGCCCAAAGGCACAGAAGAAGCCAAGTCTAGTGCTTATCAAAACCTATAAGTAATTATATATATATATATATATATATATATATATATATATATATATATATATAATATTAGACATGTCCAGTACCAATCCTCAGTCAACTTCATTCTCTCCATCAACTGTCTCAGAAGTCTTCCATTCTCCTCCAACACCCTCAGGATCTTTGCTCTCTCCCTTAGGAAAGCAGTCCCTAAAACCCAGTTCAGATTCTAGCTACAGCACTGGGGAGGATGCTCATCACCACAATGGGTTACATGCCGGTCTCAGGAGCCATGGCCCTGCTCATATACTCACTAAAACTGTGAATCCTAAAAAGAGTTAGCAGCTAATCTGGAAGCCCTTTCCCCTAGCTAGATTGCTAGTTTGGATTTAAAACCCGCCTGCTTCTTCCTGAAGGCTCAGTGTGTAAGAAAAGCAAACATCCACAAAACAAGATCAGATTTTATGTAATTTAATGACTTTCCTCACTGTCACCCTGAGCCCCAAGGGTAAGGTGTCCAAATATTTCTGAAAGATACTGAAGCTCAAGACGTCGACGAGTCTATGGAGGGGAGCATTCCAAAATTGGGAAGTCCCCTCTTTGTGGTCTTGCTAATTGAACTTGATGAGATCAGAGGGATTTTAAAGCTTTGTATTGATGAGATGGAGAAGTTGGCAAACATGTTCTTATTCTCCTGCATCATCGCCATGTCCAAAAGCCTCTTTGCAAGGCATATTTGCGATGTTCACATGAATGTGATGAGAGCTGTACACTAGAAAGAAAGCTGAATTTGAAAACCTATTAAAATGTTTGTTGGACAGCATTCCAGACAAGTCACAATAAACTGGCCAGGAAGCTAGTGGGAATTCTAGAGGGAGGAATAATACACTCTAATCTGCCTACTGGCGTGCTGCCAATGGTTTTTTGAAATTATTCAGAATTCCTTAGGACTACATCACTCAAGGATCAGGGCTTCAGTTGACAAATATTTATTTAACAAATATGGGATAATTAGTGTGAACTTGCAGAACTACTTTACAAAACAACTGCTCTGTGTTCTCACATTGTACAAAGAGATGGCATGTGAGAATTTCTCAGAGTAGGAGGAAACCCACATGCAGAAATTGCTTTTTCACACATGGGTAGAAAAACATACACATCTATTTCTTCCACATGCAACCTTTACTTTTTTTCAATTGCAGAAATATTTCAGTGTCACTAGAAACCCCCATTCTACTTCATACATTTGAAAAGCAGGCATCTCTCTTCAAACGGGACAGTTTGCCCGTTCCAGAGATGCTTGGTTTGATGATTCCCCATATCAACATCAACATCATTTTAGTTTGGCCCTTTGTCTTCACCAGTAGACAACCAGATGCCTCCATGTGCTCACAAGTAAAGCACTGAGTTAATATGTCTGGTGACATTTGAGATACATCACCAAACATCGGTGCATCCACACAAATGAAAAATATGCTTGCCTTACGTAGGCAGGATCTACACTACTGCTTTATAATAGTTTATAACAGTATTGACAACTGTTGTCTGCAATGTTCTACTGCATTATACTGTGTTGTGAAGTTTGCTATTATAGTATAGGGGATAAAATAGAGCTCTGTGGAACCCCATGGCCTAGATGCCATGGCACAGAGCAATAACCCCAGCACCGCCTTCTGGAATGTTGTTGTTGATAATGATCTTTTTCCTTGAGACATTAAAATTTCAAAATCAATTAAAATGTATATCAACATGACAGAGCAGCATCCCAGGTGGTAGGACAATTGGGAATTGTAGTTCTCCAGATGCCTGAATTCTTAGTATAGATGTCATGGACTCTGAAATCTATGTCACAAGGGTCCTTGCACATGCACATAGTTTCAGGATGGGAATAGGTCACACAGACCCTGTTCTGTTGGCAGTGTTAGGATTATGCCTCTGAATCCCAGTTGTGAGGGAACCGGAGAAGGATGACACTATTCTGGTCATGTCCAGCTTGAAAGGAATCTCGTTAGAAACCGTGGGAACAGAATGCGGGACTAAATAGGCTTTTGGTCTAACTCAGCATCGTTCTTATTAAGATTTAATACTACAATCATCAATACCACAAGTGACACCTTCCAAATCCACTCTTTGACACATCTGCCCACTCTCATTCACTGTCAGGAATAGTTAAGGCCTTGTAGTTAAGTTTTAATTAGAAGTAGTCTGGAAGGCTTTGGGCCTGTTCGGCCTCTGGGATGTTACAATCTGCGTGAATTGATCTCTGTCAGTGTTCTCAGAGCAGAGTTGCGGGAGTGCTTCTACTTCTTGAAAGCCACCTTGGCCTTTGTAAGAAAAAGTGTCTGCGAGAGATTGAGAGAGAAAGGGTGGAGGGTTGCAAAACGCTTGCCCAGACTGAAGTGTCATCTTGGTGGGCTAAGCAGTGCCACTCGATTTGGACAGGGGCATTACTGAAAGGCCAAAGCCCCTGTTTGTCAAGTGGTCTGGAAGAGGCCTATGCCTCCCTTTATAAACTGGTGCAAAGGCGAGGAACCTTTGCTAGGAATACCTGCTCTTCATTCCCTGAAAACCTCCCTGTTTGAATCCATCATCGTCTGAGACTCTGGGGGCACTCAGCACATGCTCCCTCCTACGTGGAACTTTAGATTACTAAGAATTTGCCATGAAAATTACTGTGAGGCTTTTCAAAGACTATGGATTGTGTGTTTTTGTTTGTTGACAGCTCAGTGCACCAGCAGGCTGGGTTTGATAATTGATTGTTGGACCTTCTTTCCTCTGTTTGGACTCATGCAGAGAGGAGTTGCACATGCGAAAGCAGTGGCACAGAGCTCCTCACATTTGAGAGTTTAGCCTCAAACATGAGGAGGTTTGAGGGTGATCTTGATTAAGCTTTGACCATATTGCTTTTGAGTTGCCAACGTATGAACCAAGGTTGGAGTAGCCCACTTTGGATGGTTTGTTAGGCCTTTCAAAAATTTGCTCCTTTGATTGCCTGAGGGGTCATGTCAGGAATCATCCCCCTCCCTTGCCTGGGTTTGGAACCCATGTATGGATTGACTTTCCCTTGTGTTCGGAACCATGGAGTTGGCAGTGGGGAAACCATGTTGATGGGGATTCTGTCACGGTAGTAGTGAGTAGCTTTTGACTGTTCTGGAATTTCTTGGAGCTTATAGTTATTGACCATCAGCTATATGATTTCTGAAGTGTGTAACTGTTAAGATTTGCCATGAGATTTCCTGCAATAAAGACGTCTCACTGATTTGGGTGTCCCATGTCAGTTTTCCAGAATGTGTGCTTGCCTGAGGGACCAGGAGACCTGACATCCACAGACATCCAGCAGCAAGCTGACGGCACACATGACATCTACTGATCCCTGCATGCTGATGTATGGAATACATGTTTGGCCTTGACTTCTGGGGGGATGCCAGGTGAAGATTGCCCTGTCCTGGACGGGGTTGTACTCTCCCTGAAGGATCGGGTCCATAGTTTGGGGGTGCTCTTGGATCCAGAACTGTCACTTGAGACACAGGTGAACTCAGTGGCAAAGAGCACCTTTTATCAGCTTAGGTTGATTTACCAGCTGCGCCCTTATCTGGACAGAGATAGCCTAGCTACAGTTATCTATGCTTTGATAACCACTTGTTTGGATTACTGCAATACATTATATGTGGGGCTGCCTTTGAAAACGGTCTGGAAGCTTCAGCTGGTACAAAACAGGGCAGCCAATTTACTAACAGGGACTGGCCGGCGAGATCACATTACGCCAGTCCTTTTACAACTTCATTGGCTGCCAGTCCAGGTCCAGGCCCGATTCAGAGTGCTGGTATTGACATTTAAAGCCCTAAACAGTTTGGGGCCAGGTTATTTGAAGGAACGCCTCCTCCCATATGTACCTGCCCGGACCTTAAGATCATCTACAGGGGCCCTTCTCCATGAGCCCCTACCAAAGGAAGTGAGGCAGGTGGCTACTAGGAGGAGGGCTTTCTCTGCTGTGGCACCCCGGTTGTGGAATGAGCTCCCCAGAGAGGTCTTCCTGGCGCCTATACTGTACTCCTTTCGTCGCCAGCTGAAGACCTTTTTATTCTCTCAGTATTTTAACACTTAATTTTAACATAAATTTAAATGTTATTGGTTTAACTCTGTATTTTAATTTTATATTACTTTTGCTGCGTGGTTTTTATCCTGGTTGTGCTTTTTATTAGGCATGTACTCCGCTCCGATTAGAAGCGTAGAAGCAGGAGCGAATTGGCCTGCTCCGCCTTGCCCAGAGGTGGAGTAGAAGCGGACCGAGAACCCCTAGAAGCAAGGCGAAGAGAAGCAGCCATTTTCGGAGTGCTCCTCTTTCCGCGGTCTGGTCCGATCGCCATCTTGAAACATTTCGCCCATAGGATTGCATTGCGGAAAAGAAACGGGGATAACTGTGTTGTTTTTGAAGCTATCTTTCTGAAAATTCTTGTGCTTAGAGAGTCGTGGCTGGGGGTCATTTTGAGCCTACTCTCAGCTCTCTGCGTGGTGCGGTTCGCGTGCTAGAATTTTTTAAAAAGTAGGGTAAAGGCGGGAAAAACATTACCTGTTTCGATTGCTGAGGGACAGAGTCAACTCCCGGTCATGATCACATGATCCCAAAGTTGGAGGAGGGGATAGGCAAAACAGGTAACTTGAAATTCTGGGAACTTCTCTTTCTTAGTCTGAACGGACTTTTCCCAGTGTTTTGTAAAACAGTAGCCCCACCAAATGCACAAACACAAGCTGAAATCATATACTAAGCCAATAATAAGAGAGCACTGCTACCCACCCTAACTTTGAGGAACAACTGAAAAGATGTGGTGCAAGGGGATGAGCTCCCCTAGGGCATGCCATGTGGATGTGCCCCCACTCTCTCCCGTACTTGGAGGGCTATCAGAGCCCTCCAAAGAGAGTAACCCAGTGGAGCAATGCCTATCATGAGTTGAAGTGAGAGCTTTACTTCTTAGTAGAGCTCTTGGGGTGGAGCAATGTATTTCATGAGTTGAACTGACAGCGTTGCTTCTTAAAAGACTAGTCACTAGGAGCAGTCAAATTGGCAGATGCTTCCCCCTCCCCTGGGCACGTCCCCCTATTACTGGTAAAAGACAGATATAGCCTTTTTTAAAAAGTTATTCTTGTTGTTTATTCAGCAACACTGCTGCTTTTAATTCCACCCCTCCTTTGTTTATTTATTTATTTATTCCATTTTATATGCATTACTGGCTTATCCTTGGCTCACTTCCTAATGCCCCCAGAAATGTCTGCTGCCTGCCTGCCTTCCCTCCCTCCTCCCCTGCCCGCCTCGCAGGGATGTTGTGTGTGTCTGGCTTTGACTCAGGGGAGAAGTCCTTCCTGCGCTCACTTAGACTTTTGGAAGTTCCAAATCCATTTTTCAAGTGTGGAAGAAGATTCATAGGTTGATCTCTACTCCCCAATTCATGGCATGTTGGGATTTCCTTTGAAATGGTCCCATTGAGATGTCTGCAGGTTTAAGCCCGGCCAAAAAACAGGGGATGATGGGATTGCCTTGTACCTTGGCATGATTGTGGGTCTAGATGGCATCTGTGAGTGTGGTCACTTCCCTATTTTTTATCTGTCAAAATGTCAGAGAACAGTCCACGTCTGCAAATGGGATGCCCGATTTTCATAAATTCCCCAAAAATCAGGCGATGATGGGACTGCCTTGAGTCTCGGCATGCATGTGTATCCCTGGATAAGCTATCATGGTGGCGAGTTTGAGGTTTTTAACGTGCACATTGACGGAGCTATCGAAAGGGGGTGCCCGATTTTCATAAATTCCTCAAAAATCAGGGGATGATGGGACTGACTTGAGTCTAGGCATGCATGTGTATCCATGGATAAGCTATCATGGTGCCAAGTTTGAGGTTTCTATCGTGCAAATTGACAGAGCTATTGAAAGGGGTGTGAATGGGGTGCCCGATTTTCATAAATTCCCCAAAAATCAGGGGATGATGGGACTGCCTTGAGTCTTGGCATGCATGTGTATCCATGGATAAGCTATCATGGTGCCAAGTTTGAGGTTTCTAACGTGCAAATTGATGGAGCTATCGAAAGGGGTGTGAATGGGGTGCCCGATTTTCATAAATTCCCCAAAAATCAGGGGATGATGGGATTGCCTTGAGTCTTGGTGTGCGTGTGTATACCTCCATGAGGTGTCATGGTGCCAAACTTGAGTTTTCTAACTTTAACAGAAAAAAAGTTGTATACTTTTTTAGCTTAATGCAAGCCTATGGGGGGGAAACGGAGCTCCGATCCGGATCCGGAGCTCCGCAGTGGAGCGGAGCGGACATGGGCGGAGCAGGGGTGGAGCAAAGCGGCCCGTTCCTCAAATCGTGGATCTGGAAGAGAAGCGGAGCGGGGGGTCCGTGCACAGCCCTACTTTTTATACTGTATTTTGTATTTGTGCTTTTAACCTGTTGGTTGTTTTATTATGGTTTTAATTTTTGTGAACCGCCCAAAGAGCTTCGGCTATTGGGCGGTATAAAAATGTAATAAATAAATAATAAATAAATAAATAAATGTAGAGTAAGTTTAGAAATGGGGGCCCAAGTGGAAACAGTTGAGCAACAATGATTCCTGCATTGAGCAGGGGGTTGGACTCAATGGCCTTGTAGGCCCCTTCCAACTCTGCTATTCTATGATTCTATGATAAGTCAGGGATATAAAATCTCAGGCCTTTCTGGGATCCATTCCATTCCTCCAGGTTTTCACAGATGGTCCTGCCCCTTGCTCCTCAACCACTGATCATATGGTATTTTCCTGGGTTTTGTGCAGTTTTTTTTCACCCATTCTAAAAGGTTGAAATGCCTCTCCTAAGGTTTAGTTACTGGCAGTAAGAGCTTGAAGCTACAAAATGCCAGTATTGGGGGTATTTTTGCCTTGGCCCTTTTGCCACCAGAGCTACCCACCACTTGAATGTGGCCCCGGCACCTTCTCCAAAACAACACTCAGCCCTCTGTCTCAAAGAGGTTCAACACTCTGAACTAAGAGGAAAGAAACGTTTTGAAAGTTTAGTCCAGATCTCAGATCACTTCAGTGGTTTCCTGGTTGGCTTTAACCTTGCAACAACTCAGCCTCGGTACCCTCTGGAGCTAGCCCTCTCTAAGGTTTTTTGTAGTATAAAAAATAAAAATAAAGCAAAAATAAAATAAAATAAAGCAATAACAAATAAAACAAAATGGAAAGATGAATAGTGCTAAATTACTGAATAATATATGCACTATCATTATCATTTTTACATTACCACTAACTAATAATTTCACAGGAAAGCAGGAGTCATTGTAGAGGACCCTCGAAATGAGAGTCAAAGTATAGACAGATGTGTTTAAGTAGAGAAGGACAGAAAGAAAACAGGGAAGCTTTAAAAGCTTACATAATGCAGTGGAAAGTGTAGCAATCAGCTAAAACAGTAAAAAGTGAAATGAAATGAAAATTGCAGCAATGGTTAAGATAAATAATAAGCCATATTTCCAAGTACACAAGAAATGAGAGGTCATTGAAGGAGACAGTGGGATTTCAAAGATATAGCCAGGGTAATTTACTACCCGAAGAGGCAGACATTGCTAAAATGCAATCAAATGAATTATTTTCCTCTGTGTTCACACAGAAGACTGGGGGACAGATGTCAGCAACAGACATAAATTTCCCAGGAGAGCTAGCAAAAAAATATCCAAGGCAGATAGATTCATCCCAGAACAGGTGATCAAAAAATTAGAACATCTGAAGACTAGCAGAGCTTCAGAGCTGGGGGGTGAATCTGAATATCCCCTTGGGAATTCAAAAAGAAAAGCCTACGGATGGCAGCGAAAACAAATTCCAGGGAGATCGGAAGCCCTATGGGAATCTGAAGGGGTATCAACTTGAGCAGCAATTCCCAAATGGTGGGTCTGGGCATTTGGGTGGGTTAACAAAGCTTATGTAGCACCAGGGGTTGTGGTTGAGAACAAGCCAGGAATCAAAGACAAAATCGATGGTCTTCTTTCCCTTAGACAAATGTGAGCAAACCGAGGCAATTGCTCCTCATCTGCTTTCTCAACATTGCTCCCGCTTGCTTGCTTGAGAGGCAGAGAGCCCGCGAACAAGTGAGCAGTGAAATCAATGGTTCTTCCTTCTCCACACCGTTGTCGTCTGGGCTCGTTTCTACAGCTCAGTAGTCCGTCTCCAGGATTTGTGTGCTAATAAGAGGTGGGTGGACCCCCTTCAGTCTGATCGGTGGTGGCCCGTGCTTGTGGAGCCATTTCCCAGGTAACCAAGATGGCCTATGGCTCAGTGGCATGTACTTGTGTCAGTCCTTTGACACTGCAGTTCAGGCGATGTAGCAGGTGCATTCTAGCACATTGGGTGACAAGGCTGTGGGTGTTATATTATACCTGCTTTATGAAAGGCTGCCTGTCAGCCAGGGCTGGTGCCAAGCATAGGTATAGTTGGGTGCCACCCAAGGCCCCACACCCCAGCAGGGGCCCACTGACAAGAAACCCCCCTCCAAAGTTGCTGCCCCTTTTTACCAGTGTAACCTTCTTGTTCATTTGCCACTTGCTCTGGCCCAGACAGCAGTTGTGGTAAGAAGGGGGGATGCCACCGCCTGCTGGCTCACTGGCGATGTGCCTGTCAAGCAAGCATGTGCTAGAAATGATGAAAAAGGGGATGAGGAGCAGTAAGGACAAGTGACCATGGTGGTGAGAAGGGAGACTCACTGAGGGAGGGGCCCCATGGTGGGCCCTCAAAAAAAGATCGCCAGTACTTCTAATATGGTGGTTTTAATAATGCAGGTGATGCAATGTTGTGGAAGTAATTAGAAAGTTATGGTCACAGCCATAATCAAATAATAATAACAATAATAATAATAATAATAAATGTTATGTGTCCGCATCTCCAGCTCACGTCCTGTTGTGTAATAGGAGTGACTAAGGGCATGTCTAGATGAAGTGATATCCCAGGGATCGCCCCGGGATCATCCTTGTGTATCCACACGCTGCACAGGGGATCCCGGGGTCAGTGAAGGATGATCCCTCCCTTGCCCTGGGATAGCTGTAATGGCTTTGATTCTGGCTTTTTCCACGGTTTTGGGATCGTCCAGTGGGATGTGTGGGCAGCCGTCCCGGCTTCTTCCCAGCTCCACGTGTAGACTGACGGGGAGGATCTCGCGATCATCATATCGTGAGATCATCTCCCTCCACCCCCATGGTCTAGCCATGCCCTAAGAGTACAAAGTGTGGGTCAGAGGAAAGGTGATTCTAATTGACTGCTTTCCCCTCTATACACCAAATTGATGCTCTGAGAACTTCTGAGGAGGCCTTATTGGCCATTCCATGACCCAAAGAGTGTCGCCAGGCAACAGCACATGTGGTTCCTCTCACATTCTGAAACACAATCCCACATGTAGTTCAAGAGAAGGAGACTGTGGTGAGCATTAAACACTTTGTGATAATGCATTTGTTCACTCAGGCTTTCTCTCACTTGTAATTAATTATGATGCTATTCTAGTATACTACTTTTGTTATAATATTTTAAAGTTATTTGCTGATTTATACTATTTTTATATTGTATCATGTGTGTTTTTATTGTAAACCACTTGGAAATGCTGGGATGTCAAGCGGTACAGACGTAGCTTAAATAAATACAAGATAAATAAATGTTCCCCTAGCTCAAACCATCCCATTCCATGCAACTGCGTGAAAAGGAGTGCCATGTCATAGCCCAGATATTGGTCAATCAACACTTTGTGGGTCATAAACAAACCATCTGCTTTTGGTGGTTTCCCTTTTTGTGTGTGAAATGTTTTGCCTTATTTTCAGGAAGGATGTGAAGAGAACAAACTTCTCACTGTCGATCATGGGCAATGCCAAAGTCTTTCACTTGCTAGCAGCTATAATTCTCAGGATGCTTCAAGCAATGGCGGAACCTCTATTCTTGTTTTGATTAGGATTGTTGTTTCTACAGAATCCGCTGAATGAAACTAGAGACACAATAATCACATTTCAACCCCTGTTCAAGGCTTATGTACAAACAGGGTATACAGGTGTGTGTAAGGGGAAAGGGATGTCCATCCTGGTCTCAGCCCTGCCAGTCCTGTTCCCAATCTTTGAGGAGCAAGGTCTGAAGAGAGGTTCTATCGTTGGGGCCACTGCTTGATCAAGAGTTTCCTATTCGCAGCAGACATAACAGAGGAGCCTGGTGGTTCCAATTCCGGTGGGGCTGTGAATCCATTCTGCGTTTTAGTTAGAACCAGCTGAACACTAAAGCAGCTATCCATGGTGCTGAACCTTATCACCACAGCCCCGCGGAAACTGGAGCCACCAGCTTCCACTGGTATAAGCCCACTTCAGATCTTCCTGCTCAATGCAGGAAGGGGGGTGGGCTGAGAAGGTGGAGAAAGCACATACTGTAACATTGGGGCAGGCCCAATATGCATGTTTCCATTACCACATTTGTATCCTCTATTCAGGCATAACACCTGAATTCTTCATATATTGAATAAGCATTTGCTTACTTGCATGCACAGACTAGGCTGGGGCAGGTGGGGACTGATTGGAATTAAAACTAATCCATCTTTGGGTCTGACTCACTGGTGCAAATGTGAGTATTGAGAATAATTATGTGCTTAATGCTTAGCTTAGCATTTCCCTCTGCTTCTAGTTGTTTCTCTGTTCACCTGATGCATTAGGAGGTCTTGCCATTTCTGCAAGCTGAGATGTTTGCCACCAACCCATGGACCAAGTCACACATGAACAGAGAGATGGCCTCATCGTTCACCGACCATGTACAGTCAAGCAAGTACATTTGAAGTGTCAATAATGGCTCTGTAGACCACCACCAAATTTAAATTAATTGCTGTGAACCGCCTGGAGAGCTTTGAGTATTGGGCAATATAGAAATTAAGAAAGAAAGAAAGAAAGAAAGAAAGAAAGAAAGAAAGAAAGAAAGAAAGAAGTAGAGATTAGTGATTCCACCACTACCTTTGCCTGTTTGTTTAAATTCCCTAGAGCATGATTTTCAATGCCCAATTATATCAAACACATGATGTTTTGTGCACATATCCTCTTCCCTTTGATTTTGAGCTCTCAAGAGCCCACATGTTCACATGTGAGGGCTTAAACTGGGGAGACATGCACACTTTCCCCACTCCTAATGTCCTTGGACTGCAAGAAGATCAAACCAGTCCATACTCCAGGAAATAAAGCCAGGCTGCTCACTTGAGGGAATGATACTAAAGGCAAAACTGAAGTACTTTGGCCACATAATGAGAAGGCAGGACACCCTGGAGAAGAGGCTGATGCTAGGGAAAGTGGAAGGCAAAAGGAAGAGGGGCTGACCAAGGGCAAGATGGATGGATGATATTCTGGAGGTGATGGACTCGACCTTGGGGGAGCTAGGGGTGGCGACGGCTGACAGAAAGCTCTGGCGTGGGCTGGTCCATGAAGTCACGAAGAGTCGGAAGCGACTGAATGAATAAACAACAACAATGTCCCTGTGCATGCTGTCTCCACCCCCTCAGTTCCCCACCCTTGCCATGTTGGATGCCATGGTCTGCAGGGGAGTTCTACTTGTGTGCAGGAACCCTGCCTTATCAGCATTCTTGATGTCACTGCGCAATCTACTCACATTTAAGCAAAAGCGAGTAGAATTCACATTCCTAGCAATCCCCAGACCGGGGAGTGGAGGTAGCGAGGCCATGCTGCAAGAGGAAATTGGGGAAAGGGCCATGTCCCCATACCAATTTAAGCCTTCATATGTACAGATGAGCATGTGAAGAGGGCTAGTGTAAGCCCAAAGAATACAAATGCTCACTGCCTTGTTCTGTAATCCTCATAGCCCCCCCCCCTCTTTTTAAACCCTAGGTCAGGTTTCTTGGAACTCAGGCCTGTGGGACAAATGCAGTCCCATCTAGTCCTCTGGGGTCCACCAGATGGCCATGTCCCTTCCCACCCTGGACTGGACTTGCTCAGTTACTTTTCTCTGGCTGTCAGAAACAGCATGGCTCAGCATCCATGTCATAGACCTTCACATGAACCAGAGCATGATGACTATGTCAATATCCAACCTGTTTCTCAGCATAAATGTTTGATCAGGTATTATGCAGAATTGACTCCTAATGTTCTAGAAGTTATGAAGTCACAGTCCATTTTGTATAGTAGGGGGTCAGCAACTGGAATCCCAGGAGCAAAATCTGCCCTCCTCGCCCCCCCCCAGGGGCTTTCCATCAGATCCCCAGCATAGCCTTTGATCCTAAAGTCCATTATGCATGATAGTCATTTACTTCTGTGTGAGTCAAGACACCAGGAAAAGTGGTCTGCCTTCTTTTTATAGATCTGTAATATATATCATTACTGTGTCGTTAACATTCTGATATGCAGTGTGATGAATCTATAGACGCAAGCTAAGGTCTTCAGCAGTTCAGTTGCAACACTATCATCTCTACTGATAAAGCTGAAAGTATGTGTGTGTGCTACATATGTCCAGAAATGTTTACCCACTTCCAGATGAGTTAGAAACTTGAAATTTGGCAAGCTGATATTTCTGGCTGTACAATAAACCTCAAAAAAATCTAAATACATGACATATTGGGTTTTAAGTATTTTTAAATAATTTAATAAAAATCCTAGGCTTACAGCTACAACTCCCAGCATGCCTTGTGCAGAACTCCCAGAATGCCTTTGGCAGGAGGCTGGACTAACCGGCCTTTGGCAGCCATTGTGAGTGCACGTAAGGATGGCCGCTGCGTGCCTTTCACAACACAGATCCCTAAGGTTGGTCACGAGCAGTCAACCAAATTCCACATAAAAGGGGAAAACCCAAATAAATGGGCTGCATCCATTTACGGTGCCTCCACCCACCTACCGTGTGTGATTTTAAAATCATAACTAGATACAACAGTGTGACTTTGAAAGGGCGGACTCTGAACATGCTCAAAGGTACCCCATCCTGATATCACTGTTTTCTCAAAATCTGGGGGAAGCATGCATGACCTTCGACCTTAAGAAAGAGGGAGGGAGAGGAAGCACTTTGCACATGCCAGAAACAGGCCTGTTGGGGGTAACTGCCCTGGCTGGCCCAAGTCCTTCAGTACAGGCACATGATGGAGCGCTTGGTGGGTGAGAAACGAGGGCTGAGTCAGTCCCAGCAGGACTTGGCTATCAGTCATTCCCCCATTCACTCTTCTGTTTCAATGGTATAGTCAAGCATTTATATAAAAATCATAAACGTTATTCAGTAATTCCAGGAACTGACTTGGAAAGTTGTGGTTTAGTTATAATGATGGTGGTGGTGGTGGTGGTGGTGGTGGGAACGCGGCATAAAAAATCCTCATCAACGGCTTTGGAACTGGAAAGTCATTAATGCAGAGAAGACTTACTGAGCTTTGGCGGCCATCACCTGGTAGTGGCTCACCATCCTGGGCCTGAAGGGAGCGCGCCTGGGGCTGGCAACAACCAAGCTAACCGTCAGTCAGTCATCTGGCCTATCGACAGGCACTGATTGCGCAGTCCAGCATGGAGCGGATCGGCCAGACTTCACTTACGGACTTTTGCCCGGAATGGGTATCTGAACGTGGTTTTGGGGCAACTTTTGGAGCTTCCTATATTTGTCCCACCTTGTCATGTGCATCTGGTGAGTTTGCTTGACTTTCCTCATTGGGAAGCTGCCGTTACGGCTCGTTTTGCCCAATACGCGTTTTTGCCCAGAACGGGTATCTGAACGTCGTTTTGGGGCATCTTTTGGAGCTTTTTACATCTGTCCCACCTAGTTATGTGTGTCTGGTAAGATTGGTTGACTTACCTCACTTGGAAGCTGCCGTTACGGCCTGTTTTGCACAATACACGTTTTTGCCCGGAACGGGTATCTGAATGTGGTTTCGGGGCAACTTTTGGAGCTTTCTATATTTGTCCAACCTAGTCATGTGCATCTGGTGAGTTTGGTTGACTTACCTCATTGGGAAGCTGCCGTTATGGCCCATTTTGTGCAATACAGACTTTTGCCCAGAACAGGTATCTTAACGTGGTTTCGGGGCAACTTTTGGAGCTTTCTATATTTGTCCAACCTAGTTATGTGCATCTGGTGAGTTTGGTTCACTTATCTCATTGGGAAGCTGCCGTTATGGCCCATTTTGCCCAATATGCATTTTTGCCCGGAACGGGTATCTGAATGTTGTTTCAGGGAAACTTTTTGAGCTTTTTACATCTGTCCAACCTAGTTATGTGCATCTAGTGAGTTTGGTTGACTTACCTCACTTGGAAGCTGCCATTATGGCCCATTTTGCGCAATACAGACTTTTGCCTGGAACGGGTATCTGAACGTTGTTTCGGGGCAACTTTTTGAGCTTTCTATATTTGTCCCACCTTGTCATGTGCATCTGGTGAGTTTGGTTGACTTATCTCATTGGGAAGCTGCTGTTACGGCCCATTTTGCGCAATACAGACTTTTGCCCGGAACGGGTATCTGAACGTGGTTTCAGGGCAACCTTTGGAGCTTTCTATATTTGTCCCACCTTGTCATGTGCATCTGGTGAGTTTGGTTGACTTTTCTCTTCGGGAAGCTGCGGTTACAGCCCATTTTGCGCAATACAGACTTTTGCCCGGAACGGGTATCTGAACGTGGTTTCGGGGCAACTTTTGGAGCTTTCTATATTTGTCCCACCTTGTCATGTGCATCTGGTGAGTTTGGTTGACTTTTCTCTTTGGGAAGCTGCTGTTACGGCCCATTTTGCGCAATACAGACTTTTGCCCAGAACGGGTATCTGAACGTGGTTTCAGGGCAACCTTTGGAGCTTTCTATATTTGTCCCACCTTGTCATGTGCGTCTGGTGAGTTTGGTTCACTTATCTCATTGGGAAGCTGCCGTTATGGCCCATTTTGCCCAATACGCATTTTTGCCCGGAACGGGTATCTGAATGTTGTTTCGGGGCAACTTGTGGAGCTTTTTACATCTGTCCCACCTTGTCATGTGCATCTGGTGAGTTTGGTTGACTTTTCTCTTCGGGAAGCTGCCGTTATGGCCTGTTTTGCGCAATACAGACTTTTGCCCGGAACGGGTATCTGAACGTGGTTTCGGGGCAACTTTTGGAGCTTTCTATTTTTGTCCAACCTAGTTATGTGAATCTGGTGAGTTTGGTGGACTTACCTCATTGGGAAGCTGCCGTTACGGCCCATTTTGTGCAATACAGACTTTTGCCCAGAACGGGTATCTTAACGCGGTTTCGGGGCAACTTTTGGAGCTTTCTATATTTGTCCCACCTAGTTATGTGCATCTAGTGAGTTTGGTTCACTTATCTCATTGGGAAGCTGCCGTTATGGCCCATTTTGCCCAATACACGTTTTTGCCTTGAACGGGTATCTGAACATGGTTTCGGGGCAACTTTTGTAACTTTCTATATTTGTCCCACCTAGTTATGTGCGTCTGATGATTTTGGTTGACTTACCTCATTGGGAAGCTGCCGTTACGGCCTGTTTTGCACAATACACATTTTTGCCTGGAACGGGTATCTGAACATATTTTGGGGGCAATTTTTGGAGCTTATTACATCAGGCTCACCTAGTAATGTGTGTCTGGTGAGTTTGGTTAACATACTTCACTTGGAAGCTGCTGTCCCTGCCCGTTTTGTGCAATATGCGCTGTGCATGGAACGGTTATCGGAACGCAGTTTCTTTGCACGTTTTGTGGCTTGTTGCATCCCTGCCATGGAGTTATGCATGACTGGTAGTTTGGTTGGTATCGCTCGTTCAGAAGTGGCCGTTACGGCCATCCTATTCTGTTCCGGGTGTTGTTTTGGGAGTTCTGGGGTTAATAGTGATATAATATTGCAATGGTTTTAGTCCTAAAATATTGTTCCC
This sequence comes from Elgaria multicarinata webbii, assembly GCF_023053635.1. Lineage (NCBI taxonomy): Eukaryota > Metazoa > Chordata > Lepidosauria > Squamata > Anguidae > Elgaria > Elgaria multicarinata. Next base: position 11,695,129 of record NC_086175.1, on the reverse strand, counting down.
AAGTGTTGCTAACACATGCCACTGTTTTTGGTATGGTTTTTTAATATAATGGAGTCGTTCCAGCCTGTTCCGTTCCATTCCGGCTTTTACACCGTCCCCATTATATGCTTTTAGACACCAGGTGAAGACCTTTTTATTCTCCCAGCATTTTAACATTCTATAAATAAATTTTAACTTGGTGTTTTAAATTTGTAATTTTGCATTGCTGCTGTTTTTATCTGGTTGAGCTTTTATATTGTATTTTATAGTATGCTTTTATACTGTTGTTTTATACTTTGAATGTTTTTAATTTTTGTGAACCTCCCAGAGAGCTCCGGCTATTGGGCAGTATAGAAACGTAATAAATAAATAAATAAAATTAAGTGGGTGGGGCCACCCCTTCTCTCTCTCTCTCTCTCTCTCTCTCTCTCTTTGACCCCTCTCCTCTGTCCATTGGATTGCATCTCAGGCTGTAATCCTGTGCACACTTGTTCAAGAGTAAACCCCATTGAGTACAACGGATCTTCCGGCCAATGAAACATGCTCTGGATTGGGCTATGCCAATGTAAGACTCATCGAAATTAAATCCCATTGAAAGCAAGCAATGGGATTTAAATTAGTTATGACTATCTTGTTCCACTATCAAGGCTATGAAATTAAAAATGGCACAATTTTAGCGACTGCATTGCAGATTAAATTGACCTAACATTGAACTCCCAAACTTGGTATGTTCTTATAAATTAATTTCACTTTAGCTAGCCAGTTTTAACTATAAAGTAATCTAAACATATCTATGCTAACTCCCCCACCTCACCTCAGTAACTTAGTGTTTGTTTAAGAGCCCCCAATTCTTTGCATGTCACTCAAACATTTTCTCCAGTCCATATAATATATGCCACATGAGTGGTAACTCATGAAAACCTTGTCCTCACTGAGGTGGTAAAATGTGTGCCTCTGGGCTGTACCACTTCAAACTGTACACAAGAGCTTGTATGATTAAGAATTCTAGCCTAGCCTTCTCCCTGGTATGCTATTTTTTGATGTGCAGGAATTTTAAAAAAGTTTTGTAGAGAGAAGTGTTCAGTCCTTTGGGACCACACCTGGAGTCTGAAGTGGCATAGCCCAGAGTCAGGTTTAGCACCTCAGGAAGAATTAGGACTTAGAAAACTTGTTTTAGAGTAACATATAATAAATCCTTTCCTTCCTTCCTTCAGGTTTTTTTGGGGTTTTTTTGACACTGGCTTTGGGAGACGATGTAGCTTTTGCATCTCTCAAAGGAACAACTCTGACAGAGTGTGTCACAAGAGGTGAGACAACTACAGGTTGTGTATGCATTTTTTATGTCTGTACACACTAGAGTGTACAGATGTGATGTCTCCTGATGTGCCCCCTTGCTTAAACCAAGTAAACAAAGCAGAGAGAGAAAGAGAGAGAGAGAGACAGAGAGAAAACCTTCTGTGTTAGATACTTTTTATCATTTGATATTCCCTGTATTGGTTCATATACAATCTGTCCCTACATTGCTGGAAGGAAGGAAGGAGGTAATGGACTTTAAGATCTCCTTCTCTCTCTCATTTTAAAGTCTTGTTTTCTTATTCTGTTTTTAAGGCATATATTCACATAAGAGAGAGAGAGAATGAGAGAGGGGGGGAGGGAGAGAGATGTAAGAGAAAGAAAGCCTTGATAACCCCAGGGGGTTTCATTCTGGAACTGCAAGAATTTAGGTGCATCCCAACCATATTGATATTAAAGAGAAAGAAGGTCTTGCTGGTAGCCTGCTATGCAGGAAAGAAGAGGAAGAGAGAGAAAAGGGGGTGGCAGAAAGAGAAACGGGGTAACCCACCCACTTTTGGCTCTGGCTTTGCTCATTGCTGACATATGTTTCCCGACATATGTAATGCAGCTCCCCCTCCCTACAGCAAAAAAATAAAATAAAGGTTATCCACCCCTGACCTAAAGAATTAATTTGTGAGCTATAGTTCGTAATGTGTTTTGATAGGAGGATAATTTCACTAGTTGTTTTGGGAGTGAGAAAGAATGGAAGGGGATTTAATGTTTTTAGGTTTCATCAGACGAGTGTTTTATTGCACGCTTTCTACTGTCACTCACGGTTTTTCATGCATCCTTTAGACATGTGCCTCCTGCTCCTTCTTGCCTTATTTCGGTCACAAAATGGACCCCTTTTAATCCAACTTTTTTTAAAAATGGAATGTGCCATTGTTTCCTGCTGTGTGCAGGAAAAGTGGAATGATAAAAACACCCCCTGAATGAGCCATGTGGTCTTTGTTTACTTCCTCTTTCTTCTCCGGGAAGAAAAAGGAAGTAATGATGGACAGGAGCAGGAGTGGAAAGGTGACAGTAGGGAAACACGATCACCTCCCCGTCTCGTGACACTCTTTGCCTCAAGATTACATTTATATTTAGCAGAAGCTGACCACTGATTATTCAACACAGGGGCAAATGGCAAGGAATGGCTATCACCATCACACCCACCTTCTGGCTGGCCACTGTTAGAGACCAAATGGACTAATCCAGCATGGTGATCCTCATGTTCATGACATGATGTAAGAGACACAAAGCCAACACTGCCATTTCACGAGGTGATGTAACATGCCTTAGACATCAATTTTGGGATACTGGTAAAGTGCAACAAATGGTCTCAGCCCTTCTGATGGAGAAGTCATGGTTGGAGAGGCTTAGACTTCTGGGAATGACTAGGAGTAAAGGGGTTTGACACTGTTGCCTATCAGAACCATTCGGACAAAGCTGCCTATAAATTAATATTTGACATTTAAAGAACAGGTTTCTCTCTTCACACAAGACCTGCAGAACTCAAATACTATATATCCAGATTGGCTTTGTAGTGCGATATGTCTGGTGCTGCTGCTGTAATGTAGGGATGGATGAATCTGTTAAATTCATTTCTGCTCAGTTTCTCATTTTTTTCCAACCATAAAGTTGTTTTGTCCCATTTCCACATCAGTTTAGGATTCCCCCCTAAAAAGTCCACACAAAAAAGTATGTATTTTCATGTGCATTTCTCAAAATATACATATTTTTGTACACTGTTTCCTAGATTGACACATTTTTGAATTTATTTTTCCAAATATACACATTTCCCCTCAAGGGAATTCATCTAATATAATTCGTTTCTGCACTCTTTCCCTTAATATACACATTTAGTTGCACACTTTCCCCTAATACAAGCATTTTGTGAATGCCTTTTCCTGTTGTCTGCATTTGCATGTGCATTGGGTTGTTGTTGTTTTATCTTGTACGCTGCCTTGAGAGGTTTCTAACTTTACAGGTGGCTTGAAAATAATTTTAAATAATTAAATAGTTTGTTTTGCGAAGTGCATCACATAATTCTAAAAAGCTCGAATATCACTGTATAACTGTGTTCTAGTTTTTGCGCCAGTTCTGAAAGAATGGGTTTAGTAAATTTGCATTAAAACGGAAAAACAATGTATTTCTCATCCATCTCTTCTGCAAAGTAATGGATTATGACATTACATTTGTTCACCTGCCTAATCTGCACTTAATTTTTGCAGGATGCCCAACTGCACGTACAAAACTTCCACTCATTCAGTGTGCCTGCAAATCGGGCACTATTCTGTCCACTGCACGTGTAGGCTAGGACCAGGACCTGCCGTTGCAATTCAAGTTGGAAGCAGGACCTTACACACACACACACACACACACACACACACACACACACACACACACAGTAAAACATAACAACTTCAAAAATCAGTCACTGTCAGGGGAGAAATGTAAATTGGTATAGGCAGTCACCAAACTGAAGGTCTGAGAACCCAAGTTCCTTAACCATCCAGGTGGCCACTTGCACCTTGACCTGAAAAAGCAGAATGCAGAGGAAAGAGGGCTTATGTGTGCCATTGAGAGCACTGGTTGGCATTAACGTAATGCATTATTCCAGCTCACAGGCCCATTAATGATGTTTTGACTGGTGATATCATCCTTGGTGCTGGCAGTAATTGCTGGCACTTTTCCTGGATTCTATCACTGCTACTGTTTGTGAGCAAAACCATGCTGAAAACATTTACTAATCTTAGAGAAATTCTCATTTCCCCTTGAAATTGCTCAGATGTTTTGCCTGAGCAGCAGCCTCCAAATTCACTTTAAGTAATCATTATCATCATCATCAGGGGAAAGTCAGCTACCATTTTGCAAATGTATATAGTGTTCCCTGACCAAGATTTCTCTCCTTAGTCCCAATCTTTTAATAATAATAATAATAATAATAATAATAATAATAATAATAATAATAATTTTGAAGGACCGCCTCCTCCCATATGTACCTGCCCAGACCTTAAGATCATCTACAGGGGCCCTTCTCTGTGAGCCCCTGCCAAAGGAAGTGAGGCAGGTGGCTACTAGGAGGAGGGCTTTCTCCGCTGTGGCACCCCGGCTGTGGAATGAGCTCCCCAGAGAGGTCCGCCTGGCGCCTACACTGTACTCTTTTCGTCGCCAGCTGAAGACCTTTTTTATTTTCTCAGTATTTAAACACTTAATTTTAACTTAAATTTAAATTTTACAGTTCTAACTCTGTATTTTAATCTTATATCAATTTTGCTGCGTGGTTTTATCCTGGTTGTGCTTTTTATACTGTATTTTGTATTTGTGCTTTTAACCTGTTGGTTGTTTTATTATGGTTTTAATTTTTGTGAACTGCCCAGAGAGCTTCGGCTATTGGGCGGTATAAAAATGTAATAAATAAATAAATAAATAATGTTATTTCTTACTTAGTTTCTTTTACTATCTTACAACACACACACACACACACATATATATATAGTCTCTGGTCTAACCATTGAATGCTTCTTTTGATCTGTATATTCTCAAAATAACTCCAAAGAGTCTAAAAAGCTGTCATTCTTTTGTAGGCCATTTGCTGTTTAGATTTGTTCTTTGAGATTTTGCCTAACTATATAGATCCAATAGAACATCTTCCCCACTTGCTGCTCCCGGACTCATCGGTTCTTGGCTGATTCAGGCCATAGCTAGACCAGCCTATATCCCAGGATCAGCTGGGATCATTCCTGTGCATCCAAATGACACACAGGGGATCCAGGGAGCAGGCAGGGATAATCATTTGCCTCGGATAATCCTTAGGTCTAGCTAAGGCCATAGTCTGAAAATGATGTGTAACTCATCCAATCAAGTCCTTTTTATATGACTGACATGCTTGTGGGCTGAAAGTCTCTTCAATTAATATCCCTCTTCCAAATATGAAGAAAACAAAACTGGTTGTGGTTTATGGGAGGGTATGAGGTTGACAGATATTAGATATTCACATTGCTTCTCTCCTCAGCATGCTGTCTGTGGGCTCTGTTGTCAGCAGTACCCAAATGTTGATCTGTATCAGGGTTCAGCACTAATCAGAAGCATGTAATCTGTAGCAACCATTTCCGCAAAAAGATAGTAAATAAAACCTGCTGCGTAAAACTGTGAAAGGGTTCCAACATTAGTTTAGAGGAATGCTCACAAGTCATACACACACACACACACACAAAATGCTTCCAAAAAAATCAATGTCCAGGTCTTGCCACTCTTCAGACATCTAAGTGCTTCAATGGTTTTGGGGTGGGGTGGGGTGTACATAGTTTGGAATAGTCACAAAGTCAGCTCCTTGGCACTTGCGAGTGAGAAAAATCTTCATTTGCAGCATTTTTTTCACCCCCAGAATCTAAAAGCCTTTTTGTTTTGTTTTGTTTCCTAAGTCAGGTTTAAGCACTTGCTGAAGACACTCATCAGAGTCTGCAGGCCAAAAGGGCTACTCTGCCATCACTTCATATATTTTTTAGCAAGGTAAGTAGATTTGGGCAAAACAGACCATCCATAAAATCACAGACAGGGCTGCTGCTGTTGTCTATAAATGTCTCTCACTTCCCCGTTTCTGCTCACTGTTGGTCTCTGCTTTGTCTTTTCTTTCAGGTTATCAAAAACCTCCCCAGACAATACAGCTGTATTGGTACTATACTCTCAAAGCCGGCAGTCACTAGGATTTTTGGCACAATGGTCGTCTATAAATACAGTGCATCACGAACCTTTTTTCTTATTTATTTCTGCTGTGCTTATTCCAGGAAGAGTAAATGTGCAGCTGATATATAAAAGCCATTAACTCGTATAAATGACAGTGTTGTGTGGCGTGTTTGGAGGGCTCAATTCGCTTTCAACTACATTATCAAAGGGATACTCACAACAGAACTGCAAGGCCCAGTAGAAATGCCATTGTGTGTTTTGTTTGTTTTTAAAAAAACACATCCATTTGTGTGTGTTCTATATGGCCATTGTCCCATTCAAATCAGCTCCCCAGCCACTACAGGTACAATATTAACTTGCCAGGGATCTGTGCCCTGGCTATACACCACACTGACATGCTAATACTGCATGAGGCGGCATCAAATATGACACCAGTTACTTGGAACTCCGTACAGGCAATTGTTTTGGTAACACATTAAACCTGATCCAAGGGAGCTAAGCATTATTGCCTCCACATCGTTGATGGGGAGAGGAGAATAGTAAGAACGTAAGAGCAGCCATGCTGGATCAGACCAAAGGCCTATCTAGTCCAGCATTTTATTCTTACAGTCATTGACCAGACGCCTATGGAACGCCCACAAGCAGGACACGAGGGGAATAGCTCTCCCCCACTCTTGCCCAAAGCCTGGCATTCAGAGGCATGCCTGTAGCCATCCTGACTTGTAGACATTAATAGCCTTATCCTCTGTGAATTTGTCTATTCTCCTTTTAAAGCTGCCCAAGTTGGTGGCCACCACGACATCTAGTGCAAGTGAATTCCATGGTTCAACTACAACTCTTGTCTGTTCTGAATCTCCCACTATTCAGCTTCATAGGATGATCCTGTGTTCTTGTATTATGAGAGAAAGAAGAAACATCTCTTGATGTTCATTTTTGCCGCACCACAGCTAATTTTATAAACCTCTACCATGTCTTTCCCATTCCCCATCTTATTCACCTTTATTCTTAGCAAAAAGCTCCATGCCCTTTAGACTTTTCTCATACTGGAGTTGTTTTTGCACTTTCCTCAACTTTACAATATCCTCTGTGACCAGAACCACACACAATATTCCAAGTGTAGCAGCACCACAGATGTGTATTATGACACTGTCTTGCCATGGCTGAATTCAGAGCATTCAGGGCAGAAATTTTAACTGCCCAATGACCTCACATTTTACAATCTTCACTGCTGTGTTGCTCCAGCTCAATTGGAACTACAGCAGGGGCTGGCAGAAAGTACATCAGGATGTACTGGTAGATCTCTCGGTGATTTGCAATAGAGTGAGAAAGGTTTCTCATTTCCAATAGTCTAACAACTAAAAATTAACAACTAACAACAACAACAACAACAACAACAACAACATAGATTATTGAAAAAGTATGCTTGAGGACAACCAGTAATGGACTTTTCTATGGAAGGACTGATGAGCTTGGTTTTTGTACACATCACAAACTCCTTTGCTGCCCATGTTCTTAGAGGCACCCTGTTCCATAATTCTTCTTGTATGGGTACCAACTGACAGATCTCAAGTTTCAAGTAAAACTGATATCAGATCTTGCAAGCCCAATGTCTGCCCACCCCAGAACACAACTTTTCTTCCTTTGAAAATTGGCAGCCTCTGGGTTTCCAGTTCATAGGAGGGTAGGGGTGACCTTGGGCAACTGTGCTCTTTCAAGATTACACTGTTTACATCAGTAGAACACTTACATTAGCACTTATTTGCAGAGGTTTGCTAGCTGCATTGGAGTGTGTACCCACATTCATATGTGAATGAAATGTGCATGTTCACATAATAAAAAAAATATTTATATCACACTTAATTACAAAGCGCTGTACATAAAGTAAAATAGTTCAGCAGTTAGAAAAATACAATAAATACAATAATCCTAATAGAATCCTTTACTAAATTAAAAGAAAATAACAATAAAAACTTAAAATCAGCATGCTCCACCTCAGGAACAACCAGCCAATGCCCTCTATTCAAAAAGAAAGGTTTTGAAACCTTTCTTAAATACCTCCAAGCAGTGGCAGGGGGAGTGAATTCCACAGCTGTGGGACAAGGTCCTGGAATGCCTGATACTGGGACACCATGATCTGTGAGATAGAACCTGGTGGCTCAGCCCAGGACATACCAGGACAAAAGGGAGAAAAGGTAAACTGGGTAGTGTAAACATAGGGCCTTAAAGACCAGGACCAAGATCTTACATTGGGTCCTGGCCTTCAACGGATGCCCATGGAAGGCCCTATGATGGAAAGAAGTATGGGAAAGCCGAAGGAGGTCCAGAGCAGTCTTAACAACACTGTTCTGGACCAGGATCAAAGGACAGAGAGAGGAAAAGGAAGACCCGCTGTGTGTGCATCTGCATTTTTTTGTGGAAAGGAAAGAAAACATATTTCTTCACTGAGCATCTGTGTCGTTACAGAATTCTCCTAGGTTTTCCCTTCCTCTCCCACACATACTGCTATAATGCAGCAATTCCTGTTATACCAATTATGCTTTGGGGATGTGAACCTGATGCATTCTGAGAAATTCATTATTTTCACAACACTTGGGTAATGCTACTTTCCCAGACAATACACAACAATGCAGACCTCACATCTTTCAAAATATTTTGTTCAGAGGATACTTGAACAACCCCCAAGATGTAAGAGTATTGGGCAGCAGAAAAATAATAATAATTTTCAGGAAATCAAAAACACCATTACCCACAGCCCCTATCTTGTTCTGTAGGAGCTGAATAATGAAAAAATAATAATAGTTTATTTATTTAATTATCTGTTCCCAAGACTGAGGCTCTGTTACAGCATCTTAAGAATCATCATAATAAAAAGACATGATAACATCATCATTCAGCTTCACAAATAGCCACTTGCCAGTAAATAGACACCAAGCAAGGCCACAAGTGAAGGAGGGTTGTTGTAAGGAAGTCAGTCCAGGAAGCTCTTACAAGAAAGCCCACCCACCCCCTGCCAATTTTACTCCACAAATGACTTTACATAAATATGTGACAGCAGGTGGAGTATTAAAAGTAACAGTGAGTAACTTGGGAGGGCTGATTTGAAAGATAGATATAACCAACAAAACCATAAATACAGAAACCTATCAAAAATTTCCCCGCACTGGCTATACTGCAGACACTACAATCTAATTCACAAGACCATATTTGAAGGGAAAAGGTCACCACAGAGTGACGTCCTCTTGCTATTGCAAGCCTGTGTGAATTTTCCAAGATTGTGGTACCCTGTAATCCTTAACACTCCAAAGGGACAGTTTCAGGTTAGTGAGCCTTGTCAGAAAATGGCAAAGAGCCCTTCTAATTAGGACTGTGCACCACCTCAAACTGAACCACCGAATCTGGGGCAAAGTGACCTAATTCAGCCCACCTTAGCCTGAATACGAGGCGGTACTGAAGAATCCTGAGGCGAAGTGGATTGGTTCCAAAGCACCATGGGGTGCCTTTGGCTGATTTGGAGCTGTGGTTTTCATAGATCTCCAGCTGCAAACTATGGCAGCCATAAAGGGCCATTTCTGTAATTTGTGACCATAGATCTATGAAAATAAGAAAGCCCCCATCTTACTTTTAAATTACGGCTCTAATAAGGAGGCTGGGTGGCAAAGATAAAACCTGTGGGCGGCATCAGCAGTGGTTCCAGGTTTGGAGCATGAGTAGGGACGGAGGGGGTGAGCAAGTCAGCAAGTGATCGGGGAGTCCAATAGACACCTGGTTGGCCCTACGAAGCAGGCACTTAGGAATGCCAGGGCTATGCTGCCTTGCTTCAGAACGGAATCAGAAACAAGGTTTGCACACACACACGCGCGCACACACACACACACACACACACACACACACACACACACACATATACAGAGGCAGGTCAGCCCTTGCAGGCATCCTGAGTTTCATTAGGGCTGTTTTGGAGACTATGAAATGGCCTCCAAGATGAGTCGGGGCTGCTGTGCACAGTCCTACTTCTAATCATACTGTGACTTCACATTCCAGGCACAGAACTTTGAGTGTACCAAAGTTACACTCCCAAGGAAGCAAAGGAGCAAGACAACAAGCTCCCCACACCTGATTTGCTCCTTACTCTCTTCCCCAACCTACCAGCCTTTCAGAGTCTTGGAAATCCCATACGATCCCTAAACACCCCGGCCACTTACATTGGGGCAAGTGAAGCTGGAAGGTAATCGCATGAGACAGTCTCAAACAGCTGCCGAGTGTCTTATAATCTAGCAGGTCTCACCTTGCTGATGCCTGCCTGCCCATCAGCAATTTGTTTCCCCCCATAATGCACTCTATGCTGAACGAGTGCATTGCAGGGACAAGCAATATGCTGTGCCACTCTTTAAAGTTACATTATAGCTTTAAAAGAAAAGAAAAGCAACAGTTCTGCAAAACTACCAGGTAAATCCACACCCTTCGAATCTTAAGGAAGCTCAATCACATAAGGGGAGGGGACCTGAAGGGACTTTACAGAGGGTCTCCTCAAACATAGAGCTTTCCTTGGGTATGAAACTGATATTCATGAAAGAAGGGGGGGCAGGAAATGGAACTGGTTAGCAGGTAAATATTGTGCCTCTTCTTCCTCCTCTCTCATTGCTCTGCCTGATATGAAGAAAAATCCCCTCCTGTTTGGCAATTCATCTAGCCTACATGGAATCTCATTTCCTTCTCAAACCAGCTCTTGCTCCTCCTTCTGTAATCCAGTCCCATGATGACTACGGATTAAAGACATATGAACCCCACCCTATATTGCATCTGGTTATTGGCCAATCTCGTCCTATATGGCAATGGCTCTCCAGTGACTCTGGCAACAGCCTTCCCCAGTATCTGCCAACCTTAAAGCTTCAACATTCCAATGGATACAAACCTGGGGCCTTCTGCATTCAAGGCATGCACTCTGCCAGCGAGCTTTGACCCAGCTTCTAAGAGTTATTGTACTTGTTGTAGCACTGCACAAGCAAGAAGATGGAGGTGGGAGGAGAGGAGTAACAAAATCCCATCACCCTGCCTCTGTAATAGGAAATGCTATTTCTCCTGCAATTTTGCAACGCCACATCATTGTGTGACTGCCTGAAGGAGCTCCAGGCAAATGTTTTCCAAGGTTTTAACAGAGGCTTTTTCCCAGCCCTGAGATCCAACAAATGCCCAGCAGAAGATGCCAGATGTGGATGCCTCTGCACGCAAAGCAGGAATCCTCGCACATTTTTCTTTACCATCTTTATTTTTCAATGCCATCTTCATTGTCCTGCTAAAACCCTTCAGCTTCATCCTGTGGTTGTGCGGCAACCTTGTGTGGTGAACTTCACTTTTGGCCCATCCTCTTTGCAGCCCTAAAGTCTGCACTGCCTTTGTAGGGTAACCCTACATTTCCAACCAGGCAAGAGTTTTATTGGCCAAGCCAATAACAACAACAGCAACAACAACAACAACAACAATTTCTTACCCACCTCTCCGTTTGGATCGAGGTGAGGAACAAAAATAAGTATAAATTAGGGCTGTGCACGGACCCCCCCCCCCCCCGATCTGCTCCGCATCCGATTCGCAAATTCCAGATTGGGCCCACTCTGCCCCGCGTCAATCCGCCTATGGTCCGCTCCACTCCGCTGTGGCGCTCTGGATCCGAATCGGAGCTCCGCAGCAGCAGTGGTGCCAGGTAAGGCCCCCTCCTTCCTTCCCCCTTACCTGCGTCTGTTGCAGTCCGGCGGCTGCTTCAACTGAGCCCGAGGACTCAAACAGAAAGACCAGGCAGCTGGTTTGAGTCCTCGGGCTCAGGTGAAGCCGCTGCCGGAACATGATGGACTCAGGTAAGACCCTGCCCCCTTGCCCCCTTACCTGGCTCTACTGCCATCACTGCACGGACTGCTGTGGCGGTGGCGGCACCAAGTAAGGCCCCCTCCCTCCTCCCCCTTACATGTATCTGTTGCATTCCGGCAGCGGCTTCACCTGAGGCCAAGGCTCAAAGCAGAAGGGCAGGCCGCATTTGTGGCCTGGTCTTCCTGTTTGAGCCTCAGTTGAAGCCACTGCCGGACCACGACAGAGGCAGGAAAGCCCCCTCCCCTCTACCCCTTACCTGGCTCTGCCGCCATCACCACACGGACTGCGGTAGCGCCAGGTAAGCCCCCACTTACCTTTTTTCGGAGCTCTGGATCGAAGTGAAGGATCTGCTTGGTCTCGATCCTCTTCGCCTAGATTTGCAGCCCCCCCCCCCCCGACCCGCTTTGTCTCTGCCATAGTTGGAGGCGAATCAGGCTGCCTCGCTATTGCTTCTACGCTCCGAAGCGGAGCACAGCCCTGGTATAAATACATAAAATTGATTGAAAACATAGTACACGTTGTTAAAACATCCTAAAAACATCCTAAAATTCCACTGGGTTGGCCTGCTGGAAGAGATCAGTCTTGATAGCTTTCTTAAATGTTAAAATACTTCTAAGTTGATGAGTCTCCTCTGGCAGGGCATTCCACAGTCTGATAGCAGCAGAAGAGAAGGTCTTCTGGGTAATACTTGTCAGCCTAATTTTGGCAAGCTGAAGCAGATTCTTCCCAGAGGACCTGAGTGTGTGGGGCAGATTGTATGGGAGAAGGCGATCCCTTAAGTAGTAAACCATGTTCGGTCAGGCGGCCAGTATTGGGGACTGAAAAGCCTATAGAAACATAGGAAGCCGCCTTATACTGAGTCAGACCATGTGTCCATCTAGCATTGTCGACACTGACTGGTAGCAGTTCTCCGAGGTTCCGGGCAGTTCCCCCAGCCTCACCTGGGCATGCCTGGGGTTTAACCAGGGCCCTTCTGTTAGTGAAGTACCATCTCTACCACTGAGCCACAGCCTTTCCCCTGTCAGGCTCCAATCCTAACCTGTCAGTTTCTGCTCTGGCTGAAATCTGCCAGCCTCTACATTTTTTCTCCCCGTGACCCACTGCATCAGGGGAACACAAGCTTTTTGGCCCTGAGGGCCACATGTGATGCTGGTTTGGGGAACACAATCCACACTCTTGCATATGCATATGTGCAGACATGCATGCATACAGACATATTTACACATGTGCACGTGTACACACATATGTGCACATGCACACACACACAGACACACACACATCCCAACAATCGTTGCTAGCAGTATCACTGAAATAAAATGTTGGATACCCTACAGCACCTTGTTGGCCTTGAATTCCTCCATCTCATCTCCCTCTGTTGGTAATTCCTTATACATGGCAGTAAGCCTCAATGTAAGCTGTGACAGTGGTATGCTCTAGTCCAAGCACTCCATTGGGCAGTGATGAAGGCTACCCTAGGAGATTCCCCTTCATCTTCCCATTTCCTGGTCAGCTGTTAGAATGGGGGAGTGATGGCGGTGGCAATGCAGCAATGGCAAAGCAAGAGGCAGTGACGGCAGAAGGCTCAACAGCAAGAGCAGCTGAAAAGCTAGACAAACGGGATTTGCATTGGTTGGTGCAACTCAGCCAGCCCTTAATAAATGGTTTGGGGGCTAGAAAAGTTCAAAGCCAAAAGCGGCTGATTTCCCTGGAGCCAATCAATATGAGAAGAAGCGTGCTGGTGCAGGATCACAGCTGAGTGGGCTTTGTCCTTTCATCACTAGCTGCAGATGGCATGCAATTTAGGGATGCCCGTTTGGTGAAATTTACTAGCTTCTCTGGAGATTGCACATATGGGTTTGCTTTTTTAAAAAACAAACACACACACACACACTATTGCACCACACATCACATATAAAGCAACAAAAGTTTAACTACTGACAGGAAAAGGATAGACGACTTCTTCTTCTTCTTCTTCTTCTTCTTCTTCTTCTTCTTCTTCTTCTTCTTCTTCTTCTTCTTCTTCTTCTTCTTCTTCTTCGGATATATCTAACCAAGAGATGGTGTATGTGCCTGGGCAAGGTGGAGCAGGCCAATTCGCTTCTGCTTCTACGCTTCTAATCGGAGCGGAGCACATCCCTACTACAAATCACTCAGAGATCCAATTTATCTTTTGCCTGTCCCTACTTTAACTAAATAGTTTTCATTTTTAAAATATATATTCTTCAGTGAAGACATAAGCAATGGAAGATCTCTAGCCATCTTTTGTTTTGTTTCAAAGTGGTATATTTGAGTGAATTTATGTCACTGAAAAAAATCGTGTCAGTAGTGTCTAATCCACCCCCACAGATGTACTGGAGAATTCCAGCACATTTAAGAGTAAAGCACAGGGCTTTTCTGTTGTGGCCTTCATGTTATGAAACTCACTTCCATTCACTGGGCCTCCTCTGTAACCTGCATTCACCAACAAATGAAGGCGATTTTTGTTCCAAAGGCATGCCTAGGTATTTGAGTACTACTAGGAGCAGAATATATATATTTTAGCTACTTGGGGACTTTTTTTTTACTAATGGTTTGCTGTGTTGTTGTTCTGTTACTTTGGCTATTTTGTCTCTTTTAGTTGTTGTAAGTGGTTATTATGTGCTAATGGGTTTGTGTTATCAAAACTGTGACGCTTTAATGTATTTCTGAAATGTTTTACATCTGAGTCCCCTCCAGGTAAGTGAGAGCCAAACTAGACCTTCCACTAAATATAACACAGCTACCACCACTGCATAAAATAAGAACAGCATGAAGAGAGCCAGTGTGGTGTAGTGGTTAGAGTGTTGGATTCTGGGAATTGGGAGATCAGGGTTCTAGTCCCCACTAAGCCATGGAAGCTCACTGGGTGACTTTGGGTCAGTCACAGACTCTCAGCCTGACCTACCTCACAGGGTTGTTGTTGTGAGGATAAAAATGGAGAGGAGGAGGATTGTGGGTACTGCCTTGGGTTCCTTAATGAGGAAAAAAGGTGGGATATAAATGTAACAACAACAACTTTTTAATGGCATACAAATGACATCAATAAATAACTAAACAAATATTGAAAACAGCAATCACATGCTTAGCTTCTCCCTCCCTCTCCTCCAAACTATTGCAGAATCAAGATGTTGGCAAGAAGAAAAGTGCTGTAGAGCTCACCTATGAAGGCTCCTCCACCTTCAGCTGCCACCAGCTAGGTATGGGAGAACCAGGGATGTTCGGGTTCGCCGAGATTCTCTGAACTCCATTTCGTGATTCTCTGAACTCCATTTCCCCTCCATTTTTCTTTTCATTTGACTAGGGAAAGTGTGGATTTTTGTCCACATTTGACTAAAGCATGAATATGTGTATTAAAACACACTGCAGCCTCATCTACACCAAGCAGGATTTTGCAGTATGAAAGTGGTATATAAAAGGCAGGAGCCACATTACTGCTTTATAGCGGTATTGAAGTGTGCTGGCAACTGTTGGGGCCCATGTCACATGCCATATACCGCTTTCATACCGCTATATCCTACTTGGTGCGGCTCCTGCCTTTTATATACTGCTTTCATAGTGCAATATCCTGCTTGGTGTAGATGAGGTCACACACACACACACGGATTTTAAAGTGCTCGGTTTTTTTCTGAAATACAAGTTTTTTCAAAACTTCCACAAGTTTGAAAATTCACTAACTCCCCCCACCCCACGGACAAAATACATTCTTGTTCACATTTGGGATTGTGAGCGGGACAAGTTTGAATGGTTTTTGGACTATCATGAAATTCTCATTCATCCCTACAGCAGCCATTCACCAGCCATGCTGAAAGACTTACCCTTCCTTCCCTTCTCATTCCATTTTCCTTGGATGTTGAATCTTTTTAGATTGTAAGCAGGGAACATCTTGATGAAATGTAAAGACTCCTGGACACTTTTTTGGCTGAGGAGTAGGATGAAATACTTTAAATAGATCAAATAAATATTAGAATCAAATGTGATTCAGGAGGGGTAAAAAACAGCATGTTGTCATGTTCTGACATGAGACAAGTTTATTTGATGTTTCAAGGAGGGGGTGGAGGAGCTAAATGAATGGGTATTTTTTTCAGCACCCTGTTATAGAACTTCTTTAGATTTAGGGAAAATCGTGTTTCCTTATCAGGGCTTTGCTTCCTGCTTCTCTTGCACAGTTGTAATGAGCTGCATTACATGGGTGGAGAGGGGCAATGACGTGTTCTATAATAGAAAACTTCTGCTCTTCTCAGTGCTTATAGCCCTGAATGGGACAACACCATCTTGGGGTGCTTTGTAGCACAACTTCCCTTGCACATGGTAGGAAATCCTAAGATATTTCAGCAGAATTGGGATATCCAGGGTTCTTTTTTAGAATGGAATAAGCAGGGGAAGGTGTGGGGGATGTGCAGGAAGTTGAGTTCTCGCAAACTTCCATGAGTGGCCAGTCATGAGTGTGTCCTTATTTCACTTGCCTGAAGAACCCCATAGTTGGCCCTGATTAATACCAGAAATAAAGGAGCAACACTGATCTTAGGGGGAGTTCAATGTGTGTTTTCTCAGCGGTATTATTTGATGAGGCTTATTTCTCAGAAAACATGCAAAGGGTCAGACTGCAAGGCTTAGCTTTAGATGAAAAAGAAGTGGGAGTAGATATCAAACTGTGTGTGGAAACGCATCACCCTTGTCCTGGCAAAACATGTTATTGTACTTGATTTCCATTTCTCGGTTCAGGTGTTAGCGAGCGCATATGTTGGAGTGCGGGAATCAGCCCAGACTCTCCCATTCAGCAATGCAATCTGGTCCCTCTCTTCTGTTAGCTCTGCCATCGCATATGGAAGGAAAACATAATTAAAAGACTGGGCTTGTCCACGAGGCTTTTTCACACTGATTGTCTCTGGACTGCACAGCATTCCATGCTATTTCTCCCAAGCTCTTGATGTGAATTGCCTGGCCTGCAATTCCACATGCAAATCGTGGCATTAACAAGCAAGATCTAGTGAGGAGGGGTTTGGGGGGGGTGTTTCTTGGCTGTTTATGAATGCGAGGCATTTGAAATAGCTAGGCATGGAACAGCTTCCACCTTGTAATGTGGGGAGAGGGTGGATTGTTGTTCTAGAAGGTTGCTTAAATGGAAAGTAGGTTCTCCAAACGCAGAGCAGTGACCCACTGCCAAAACAAATCCGGGCTGAGTCACACACCTCCCAAGGAGTGGCAACTGCTGGTGTGTACAGCTACCAGAAGTCATGTTTGTGATCGGCGCATTCCTTGAGCTGGGCCAGATTTCTGAAAGACCTGGATTAAGCACAGATAATCCATCCCAGGATTTATACTAGACTGACAGGTCAAGTGTGAGCCTGCCTGTGGCTGTTTGCAAGGAAGGAACACTAAAATAAACTACTCATCTTCTAATTTTGCATGGAACCAGATGCTTCCTTCCAAGGGTCCCAGGCCCCTGGACAGTGTGGTGTAGTGGCTAAGGCATTGGACTGGGAATTTATTTATTTATTTATTTATTTATTTATTACATTTCTATACCGCCCAATAGCCGGAGCTGTCTGGGCGGTTCACAAAAATTAAAACCATTCAAAGTGTAAAACCACAGTATAAAACCATAATATAAAATACAATATATTTTGTATTGGGGGATCCAGGTTCTAATCCCCACTAGGGAATAGCAACCCACTGGGTGACTTTGGGCCAGTCACATACTCTCAGCCCAATTTACCTCACAGGGTTGTTGTTGTAAGGATAACATGGAGAGGAAAAGGTGGAGGAAAAAAAGGTGGGATATAAATGCAGTAAATAAATAAAGTAAAAATAGTCAGCCGGAATGTCTTTACCTAGTCAATAGATAACTCTGTAATTATAGCCTTGCAGTTTGAGCACCCATCGCTCAAGGTGAATTCGTGGTTGAAAGGATGGATTGTTAAACTTGTCTCAAGAGGCGTGCGATCAGTTCTAACTGTGAATCGGCACCCATGTATGAATCAATGAAAATAAAAGCATGTGCAGACGATGAAAAGAGCTTTGTGCCAGCAATTTTTGATTAGTATGGACCCTAACCCCAAAAGGGCTTCATCCGCCACCCTCCTCAGAATCCTCACAGTAGCTGGGGGGGGGGGAGCAGGATTAATTTCCTCAGCAACACTACATAGTTGTGGTCTATCCCTTTTGTAAGTAAAGTATTTCAGGGTAGTGCTGTGCTAAAAAAGAGAAAGAGAGATTCTTCCATTTTTTGGCATTTCAGGTGTTAAAATGAAAACTCTGGCAAAAGAGGATGGGAGAGGTGAGAATTTTGGAAAATTTTCTCCTTGGGTATGGGGACAGGGTTTCCACGTACCGTTTTAAGTGTAGGCAGTTGCTGAGAGGTATTCTTTCTATTATTTTTTAAAACACCCCAGGCACTTGCATGAGCACAGAAGTTCTTCCTGAATGCCTATGGGAGAGAGCGAAGTCACATGGTCCAATAGGCATTCAGGAAAAACTGTCAAGCTCCTCCAAGTGCCAGGGAAAATGCACACACAAAAAGTACATATTTCTCTATGAGACAGAGAGATTGACCAACCCTTCCATCCCTATAAGGGCAATTATCTACAACAGCTTTATTGGCAGAACTGAGTTATAAAGTGCCCTTCAAAGAAAGGTTCACCTGGCATCAAAACTGGTATATTAGGCGCCAGGCATATATTATTATTATTATTTATTTAGGTATTTTAACAGATTTTAACTGATCTAATTGAGGCAGTTTAAGTCTGATTTAAGGTTTTGGGAAGAATCCAATCTGCCTTGTACACCATGTACAGAAGGGTGCTCCATGGAGCATTTCCACTCATGTCCAGCATTAGCGTTGGAAGTGTTAGTTCTTGCTGTGCAAGTGGTGGGCTCCGTGAGCGTAACGGAACCAGCAGGAGTCCAGCAGCAGGACTGGACACTGCCCAATATTTGCCACTTTTATCTTTGTTTTTTGTTTTTGTTTTCCCCATGTACTGGCTTCTATGGTGTACATGGCCCTCAAATTCATTATGACCAAGGGTGTCATATAAAAGTTTTAAAGCAAGGACGGATGTGCCATAGCGCTTTTTGTCCTTCTCAAAAGGACAAACCCTAACTTTCCAGTGGATTCCTTTGTCAGGGGAGAGCAGTGGGCCTTAGCACAAAAGTACACTATTTCCTTACCGAAATGGACAAAGAACAAATTGTCAAACAAGTTTTGACCTATCACAATGCAATTGTATTCTCTTGAACCTCTGTGGCACAGATCACTGAGCAATCAATAAAAACCATTAGGAATAGTGAGATAGTCCCAATTCCCATTCAAGAAAGAGAAGACAATATCATTGTGGGAAGGGGAAATATGGGAGGGAGCATATTATTGGGGGCTGCCCTCTTACTAGGCTTTGAATGACGGAGATACTAATTCACCAAACAGAAGTGGAAAGACTGGCAGTACCATTATTCTATTATAGTAAGCAAGTAGATGCATGGCATTATATAATTTCAATGGGATTTAAGTAGCCTGTACATAGGATTGTAGCCTCAAACTCAGTATTACAAGCACAAACCATTAAGATAAAATGAAAAATGGTAATTGTTCCTACTATGAATTCTCAATATTATTTTAACACATGGCTACCATACCTTTTATTTATTTATGTTATTTATTACATTTACATCCCGCCTGCCTTCCTCCAAGGAACCCAAGGGGGCATACCTAATCCTCCTCCTCTCCATTTTATCATCATAGCAACAACCCTGTGAGGTAGGCTGGGCTGAGAGTCTGTGACTGGCCCAAAGTCACCCAGTGAGATTCCATAGCCAAGTGGGGACTAGAACCCAGATCTCCTGAATCCCAGTGTAACACTCTAGCCACTACACCACACTGGCTGTCCTATTTTTACAGCAAAAACATATTTCTATTGCCAATTATAGAGATATCTGCATACAAGCATACAACCAGAAAAAATGTTGCATGTTTTCTAGACAACATTATTATTCCTGACCTGTCAAGAGCAATCCTGGACAGCTGGTGACCCCAGTCCCTTAAACTTTATAAATATTCAATAAACAAAAAACCTATGGTTTATAAAACAACGTTAAGGATGTACACTTTTCCACCAAGCACCAAAAAGCGGGGAAATTGGGAGTTAAGGCTCGCCAGCCTTAACGCCACATCCTCCCTAAGGAGGCAGAAAGTACCAGTGAAATTCTCATTCTGCCAAAGCAGATAAACCATGGGGACAGGATGGAGAATAGGATATGCAGAGGTGACTGTGGGGTTGTGGAAAACTGATGACGAACAACTTAGAGCCACCTACTTCTTTTTTTGTTTAGAGCAGCCCTTCCCCAACCTGGTGCCCTCCAAAGGTGTTGGACTACAACTCCCATCATTGCAAGTCAGTATGTCCCATGGTCAGGAATGCTGGGACAGCAGGATGGGGAACATAGGGCGGCAGCTCCAGGCAAGCCCCCACCCCCCACCCCACTTACCTGCTCTGTTGTCGTTGGGCCTGGGCTTGAACTGAGCGCCCTGGTGCACCCGGAAGCAAGGCCACACCTGCAGCCTTGCTTCTGGGTGGACTCAGGGGCTCTATTCAAGCCTGGGCCAGGTGACGACGGAGCAGGTAAAAAAAACCCTTCCTGCCTGGCCCCTTACCTGGACCTGCCGCCACCGCTGCACAAACTGCGGCAGCTCCAGACAACCCCCCCTCCTGCCTGGCCCCTTACCTGGAGCTGCTGCTACATGAACTGTGGGGGCGGCGGCTCCAGGCAAGCCCCCACCCCACCCCACCACTTACCTTCTCTGTCATGGCCAGGCCCGGGCTTGAATCGAGCCCTCGGGTCCACCCAGAAGCAAGGCTGCAGGTGCGGACTTGCTTCCGGGTGGACCAGGGTGCTCGATTCAAGCCCGGGCCCAGCGATGATGGAGCAGGTAAGTGGGGTGGGGTGGGGTGGGGGCTTGCCTGGACCCGGCGCCGCAGTTCGTACAGCGGCGGCAGCGGGTCCAGGTAAGGGCCCAGGCGGGAGGGGGTTGCTTACCTGCTCCATCGTCCCCGGGCCCAGGCTTGAATTGAGCTTCCAGATGGACCAGGGCGCTCAGTTCAAGCCCGGGCCCTGCGACAATGGAGCAAGTAAGTGGGGGGGGGGCTTACCTGGCAGTGGGGCCAGGCAGGAGGGGTTTTTTTCTTACCTGCTCCATCATCATAGTCCAACACCTTTGGAGGGCACCAGGTTGGGAAAGGGCTGCTCTAAACAAAAAAAGAAGTAGGTGGCTCTAAGTTGTTCGTCATCAGTTTTCCACAATTGCGGCCTTTCTTCCAGGTGGAGCCGGGGGCTCAATTGAAACCCAGGCCTGCCGCCGACAGACCAGGTAAGTCGCGCCCCCCCCCCCGGTCCCCTCTGCCACGCCTGGGCCCGCCTCTGCATGAACTGCAGCGGTGGCTCCAGGCAAGCCCCCCCTTACCTTATCTGTCAGGGATGAGTGCAGGCCGCGCTCTCCCTGCTTCTCCCCCCTCCCTCCGGGGAATCTGAGGTGCATGCATTGCGTTATCAGATTCCCCATAGGGAAACCTGGGGATTTTAAAAAAAGAATTAAAAATTGATGGAATGGTCTTTTGAAAAAAGAAAGGCCATTCCATCAATGGGTAGGATAGGGCAATGCAATCCTACTAATGGATTGCATGGGGAGGCTTCCAATCTGGCACTATTAGTGCACAAAAAAATGGTCGCCAACCCAGAAGCATTTCTGATCAGTTTGAAACAGAGATGCTTCCCCCCTTTTGTCCTTTGAACTGCCATGCTGCCCTCAATATTTCACCAATCTTTCTGAAACACACAGGTTATGTAAAACCAGCATTTCTTTCTGGCAGTACTCCGTTTCAGAAAGATGGGTGAAATATTTTTCATTTTAGGATGCTAGAATGACCCACCCCCCAGTAACTGTTTTTAACATGGTGGAATGCTCTTTTTACTGAGCATCCTTAACTACAGGGAACATGACTGTGTTTCCTGTAATAAAATTAAAAACTGTATTTGCGATATATCAATATAACATTTTGTTTGTTTGTTTGTTTGTTTGTTGTACAGATTTACCCAATTCACATCTCCCGGACTTGACCGTGGACCCAAATGTAATTTGAATTTGGAAATCCATGCACTTCCAACCTTCTAATGCATTGTACAAAACAAAACAAAATGCATCCAACTTGTATATATTTGGGGCGGGGGAAATGTGTACATTTCCAAAATGCATACAAACACACCTTGGTAAATGGGTGTATGTGTCTAAAAATGTGTATGTTTGAATATGCACACAAGAATGAGTTCATGAATGTATCCATTGCTAAAAACGCTGTGAATGGGGTTTAAAAAGCAAGCAAACAAACAAAAACAGGACAAGCCCATGCAAGAAATGGGACATTATGGTCTTAACCTTAAAAAACCCCAACAAATCTCTCAATGAGACCAATCCTGACAAATCCATCCATCCAAATAATTTATTTATTTATTTATTTTATTACATTTATATACTGCCCCACAGCCGAAGCTCTCTGGGTGGTTTACAACAATTAAAAATGGTAAACATTAAAAATATACAAAATTTAAAAAACATAAAAACAGTATAAAAACAGTATCCATTTAAAAACAACAATTCTGGGGTCTATTAAAAACAAACTTAACGTTGTTAAAATGCCTGGGAGAAGAGAAAACTCTTGACCTGGCGCCGAAAAGATAACAACGTTGGCGCCAGGCAAGCCTCATCGGGAAGATCATTCCACAGTCGGGGGGCAACCACCGAAAAGGCCCTCTCCCTTGTTGCCACCCTCCGAGCTTCCCTCGGAGTAGGCACTTGGAGGAGGACCTTAGATGTTGAGCGCAGTGTACGGGTAGGTTCACGTCGGGAGAGGCGTTCATCAGGTATTGCGATCCCAAGCCATGTAGGGCTTTATAGGTTAAAACCAGCACCTTGAATTGGGCTTGAATGGAGTCTATTGTCATATTTAGAGACCTCAGATATTTATTAAACCGCTGAGTTTTTAATTACATCTTTAATTTGCTGAAACTTGTTTTCCTGTGTATCATTGAAGTTCTTTACTGTTTCGGTTCCCTTGCATTTGTCATTGGAACCTCGTTGACTGGATTGCTCTAATGATGAGTAGCTGCAGCTTTCGTATGTAATTACTGCCTTTGAGCAGTAACTGAGGGGGACCCGTTGTCTTATCAGTGGACATGGTTCTGTGCGGCAGGGGCATCAATCTTATCAGCATGCAGGTAAGTGGCTGCTATTTAACTGTCTGTGTCTGACATGAGCCACAGACATCATCACCTTATGCCTGCTTGGGGACTGCTGCAGAGTACCTACATGACGTTTAGTTCACTTTCTCCCGCCCGCCACTACTGCTGGATGATGCCCACCCGTAATGCCATTCCTCCCCTCGCTATCTCCATTGCCTCTCTGCAGAGTTAGGCATTTACTGCAACCTCACTAGAGAAAGTCTCTTCTCTCGTGATACTTGAGCCCAATGGGGTCACTCCATGAAGCTGAATGATGGGAGATTCTGGATAGGTGAAAGGATGTGCTTCTTCACACCACACATGCTTAAGCTATGGCATTTGCTACCACAAGATGGAATGATGGTCAAGAACTCAGATTGGACAAATTAATAATAATAATAATAATAATAATAATAATAATAATAATAATAATAAATTTATTTCTTACCCGCCTCTCCCTTTGGATCGAGGCGGGGAATGACATTAGAACAGAAATCAATACATCTTAAAAATTCTTGATTTTACATTGATCTGGATAGGCCTGCCGGAAAAGGCTAGTCTTTAAAGCAGCCTTAAAATCACACAGAGAGTTAATTTTACGACTCTCCTCCAGCAGACCATTCCACAATCTGGGGGCGACAGAAGAAAAGGTCCTCTGGGAAACTGATGTCAGCCTAGTTTTAGCTGACTGAAGTAAGTTCACCCCAGAGGACCTGAGTGTGCGGGGCGGACTGTATGGGAGAAGGCGATCCCGCAGGTAACCTGGACCCAAACCATTTAGGGCTTTAAAGGTAATGACCAACACTTTGTACTTTGCCCGGAAACTAGTTGGCAGCCAGTGGAGTGATTTTAATGTTGGGGTAATACGCTCACCCCTAGATGTACCGGTGACCAACCTGGCTGCCATGGGGGATAAAGCTATCAGTGGCTTCTGGTCATCATGGTTATTGAGGCAGCATGCCTCTGAATGCCAATTACTGGGTATCTACAGTGGAATAGGGCTATTGCCATCTTATTCCACTTGTGGGTTTCCCAGAGACAACTGGTTGGCATTTCTGGAATAAAAATGCCTTTGGTCAGATCCTGCAGTGCTTTTATCTTCTTAGCAGCCACTACTTGGTAACAACCATTAAAAACCAAATCTATCAAACTGGTCCAACTTATTTTTAACACAACAACAAGGAACACAAGACAGCATCACAAGACCTAGCATAAGACAAGCCCGTCATTCATAGTGAACTGGCCTGCGATATGGGTGCTCTTTTGGAATAATCACATGTAGTCTGAATCACAGGGTTACTTCCCCCGCTCCTACAAAGTGCCGGATAAAACAAGTAAATAAAATCATGCAATAAACATAAGGGTGAGCAGAATTCAAAAAAACAATCCCTAAGGAGTTGTGTTATGTATGCACATAAAGTTCAGAAATATGAGTGAAGAGACAAAATGGAATTTCATTTGGACTTTGGTCAGAAATACAGTTACTTCAAGGGGAATATTACTCTAAATTCCTGCATATTTGAATATAGGATCGTGGGAATTGTCATATGAGATCAGAACAGTGGTTGCTTTGATGTTACATTTTTGAATGTGGCTCATATGGGATACATCAATGAAGAACAGTGGGAGTGGATAATTGAACCTATGTCCTTTTCCTTTCCTCCTTCCTGAAACTTCCCCTGGCTCTAATTTCCCCTTCTAGAAAAAAAAAATGATGTCAGGTCGTGAGCTGTGCAATCCCCTCTCCTCCCATTATTTCAATTGTTTGTTTGTTTCATTAGTTCACACTTTTAATTTATAAACCAATGAAGTGTACCCAGGTGATGTGTGTACTAAATTTCCAGGCAACCCAAAAGCTGAAATTAAATATGTGCATAACCCACATTCAGGATGGAAAGAACTTTCAGAATTTGGTTTGTTGAGGGAGGCACTTCCAGTAACACCACAAAATACTGATTAACACTTGGCTCATTGCCCACCTCTGCTATGAGGCAACAGAGAAGATAGGAGAGGATTTCCACAGTCCTGCTTCAATATTATTCCAGAGTTCAATACTATTGTGCCTTGGTTTCAATTTTTGATCATTTTGGAGAAAGAACTGAGAATTTTGGAATGATTATCATGGAGGTTAAACTTTGTCACGCGCATTCCCTCTTTGAATGCCATTTTATTTTATTTTTTTCCTTTCTGCATAACTGCACCACTGTGGAGTACAACTAAATAAAAGATAAAAAGACAAATAAGGGATGGAAAAATAAAATAATAAAATGGTCCCTCTTACTCAGAAGACAAAAACAAGTTCCTCTCATGTGAGCAAATGCAATGCTCTTTTGCATACCTAAGTCCACATCACTTCTCTGTAGGTATAGCACAACCACCTTAACCTCCAACATGTGTCATGATCCTCTCTCATGAATGTGTGTGTGTGTGTGTGTGTGTGTGTGTGTGGTGGTGGAGGGCTCCTAAGATGTTGAGGCAGCTGTGTTTCTTGCCCCTTCAATAAGTAAAGACTTTTTTTTTCTTCCAGAGCGAAACAGGAGAGGAAGAAAGGAGCTGGCAACACATTTGAAAGTCTGTGTTGCTGGAGTGCTTTCTATTTTATACCTAGAGGAAAAAGTGATGCGACACGAATGAGGGAAGAGATGACATCTTTCTGAAGTACGTGAACCTAAAGCCTGGGTGCCCGATAGGAGCTTATTCTCATGATGAAAGCAGTCCTTCTGCATAATGAATAAAGATAAGGTATTTGTGAAATGAAATATGCCACTGTCCCCTTTCATTTGAGAAAGAAATAACTTATTCCCATGAAAAATCTGTCAACATGGCGTATTTCTTTCACCCCAGCGTTAGCACATTTTCTTGACAGTTTATTAAAGTTTCACATAGAAGTCATGCAGATTAGTCTAAATATCTTATTTTGCCTTAACACCAGATTCCTGGCGGTTGTTGTTTTAAATTAAAAAGAAAAGAAAAGAAAAAAAGGAACGAAGTGTTCATGTTCATTCATCATCATTTGGCTGTGAGCTCACAGTATGCCAAAAATAGTAAACACTTGTGGAATCTATAGTAATTGAAAGCAACAGTAAATTACATTTTAAGTGCTCATCAAGGTGAGGAGGAGGCTCTTCAGCGCCTCTTCGTACACTCTTGTTAGGAAATGTGCCAAAAGAGGAGAACGTGAAAGTTCAGAGATGGTGCTAGTTCC
This sequence comes from Elgaria multicarinata webbii, assembly GCF_023053635.1. Lineage (NCBI taxonomy): Eukaryota > Metazoa > Chordata > Lepidosauria > Squamata > Anguidae > Elgaria > Elgaria multicarinata. The sequence goes on along the minus strand of NC_086175.1, from coordinate 11,668,800 downwards.
TAGCCTTTCCCCCCACTCCTTCTTATGGAGTGCAGGAGAAATATCAGTCCTGGTAACAAAAACCCTGACAACCGAATAAAGAATGCCTTTTGGTAGGAAAGTTCCCCTGTCTCACGGTGTAATGAGTTCAATTTTTCTTGGAGAATTCTTGGGTAAAGCTGCTTTTTCCAGGCATTTCCTTAGAACGCTCAGAATAATCAAGCCCAACAGAGCACGTGCCCAATCCTTCCTGTCAGTAGCTTCACCTCCCAAGCAAATGTACCCTTATCTGAAATTCATAGCAATTGCTTGTCCTGTTGCACCCAGGGAGACATCTCTTTAAGATGGAGGTGGACAACCTCAGACCTGGGAGCCAAATCTAGTCCTCCTTCAGTGTTCCTCAGAAGGCCATGCCCCCTTTCCCTGGTCCTGCCCCTTTCCCCTGATCAACAAACATTTGGTGGTTTCCTGCATTTTGTCAAGTTCCCCCCCCCCCCACTCACCTCAGACACTGTTTCGGAGCCTCCAAAATGGCCCCAATTTGACTTGGGGTACTTTGGGGATTGGCCACCTTGCTTCAGCACTGAAGCCAAAGTGAGATTCCTCCCCCCTCAAAGTGGGTCGGCCTTTGTGCATGCACAGCAGGCACCCAGGAAGGCCAGGTGCAAGGGTGACTATGAGTCCATTGGACTCCCCACTCACCTTGCTTGCTCTTCCCCCTTCCCAAACCCAGAGCCGCCAGTACCATTAAGACTTACCTTGCCATGCATCCTCTTCCCATAGAGACAGATTTAAAGGCAAGATAATGGGGGCTTTCTCTTTCTAATAGATCTACGGTCACAAACTAGGGGAAATGACTCTTTATGGCTGCTGTAGTTTACAACCATAGATCTATTAAAAAGAGAGAGCCCTGTGATCGTACCTTTAAATTGCAGCTCTAAGGGAGAAGGATGCCAAACAAACAAACAAAAGTCTAGCCAAAATACAGAGTGGGAGGAGCCCCGAGGTAAAGATCTCCTCCACTGCTCCTCCCATTCTGCATTGCATGGCCGTAAGCCTGTTTGGAGGTTTATGGCCATCCTGATAGGATTGCCTTGTAAGGCTCTTTCCAAGCCTGTGAAACGTATATTCCACTAAGGTGGATGTGACCCACCAGCCAGGAACTGTGGCTTTCCAGTTGCCAAACAATCTATTCGTTTGGTTTGATGACCCAAAAAGGCAGCAACCAGCAGGTTTGTTGAGATCTTGGAGATTTGCCACCCATGGCCAGTGAGCGGAGTTTAGCTCAGTTGTGGGGAGTAAGTTATGCAAGTCTGGTGTAGGGCTTTAAAGCAGGGATGGAGAATCTTTAAGGCCTGGGGACAAATCACCTGGGCTCCCAGTCTGGCTCTCCGGCATTACTCAGGTGGCCGCAGCCACTTCCCCGGTTCCCATTCATCATTTGGTTGTTTTCTGGCTTTTTCGCAATGATCTAAAACACTGACGTGCCCCTCCTAAGGCTTAGTTATTGGCAGTAAGAGCTGTATGCTAAAATATGCCGGACTTTTTGGACACACCCCTTTCTGCTTTCAGCACCACCCACCACTGGAATGCAGACCTGGGAGAGCTTCTCTGTAATGGAAGTCAGGCTAAAGGAGTTTCTCTACTCCTGCTTAAAAGGGTAAACTAGCACTAAATAATTCAATGAACAAACAACCTACGGTTTATAAAACAACGTTAAGGCCATACACTTTTCCACCAAGCACCAAAAAGCGGGGAAATAGGGAGTTAAGGCTCGCCAGCCTTAACGCCACATCCTCCCTAAGGAGGCAGAAAGTACCAGTGAAATTCTCATTCTGCCAAAGCAGATAAACCATGAGGACAGGATGGAGAATAGGATATGCAGAGGTGACTGTGGGGTTGTGGAAAACTGATGACGAACAACTTAGAGGCACCTACTCCTTTTTTTGTTTAGAGCAGCCCTTCCTCAACCTGGTGCCCTCCAAAGGTGTTGGACTGTGACGAAAGAGCAGGTAAGAAAATCCCCTTTCACAACAGTGCAAGCTGCAGGAGCTATACTAGAGTAATCAGATACAAAAGAGGTCAGGGCTCCTGCAGCTTGCACTGTTGTGATGAAGAGGGGATTTCACCAGGTTCTCCATCTATACAAATGACACCTGCTGAAATTCCCTTTTCATCACAACAGTGCAAGCTGCAGGAGCTATACTAGAGTAATCAGATATAAAAGAGGTCAGGGCTTCTGCAGCTTGCACTGTTATGATGAAAAGGGAATTTCAGCAGGTGTCATTTGTATATATGGAGAACCTGGTGAAACATCAGTAAAACGAACATTCCGCCATGTTAAATGGAGTTATTGGGGGGAGGGTCAACCTAGCACCCTAAAATGAAAAATATTCCAGCAATCTTTCTGAAACGCAGTACTGCCAGAAAGAAATGCTGGCTTTACATACCCTGCGCGTTTCAGGAAGATTGCTGGAATATGGAGGGCTGGATGGGAGTTTAAAGCAGAAAAAAGGGGGGGAAGCATGTCTGTTTCAAAGTGTTCAGACTTACTTCCAAGTTCCGTCCTTAACTACACTGCACACGACTGTGCGCAGTGTAATAAAAGCTAATAGAAATCTTTCAAAGTTGTGCATTTCTGCTCTATAATGGAATTAGTCTAGGATACTTTTGGAAGTGACATTTCTCCCATATATATCCTACCACAAACTCAGGTCATGAGGGGAGGCCCTGTTCTTAACTACATACCCTCCAATGTTTCAAAGATGAAAAAAAAGGAATCCACCATTTCTTTTAAAGGAATATTCACTGGCAAGGGAATACATTCAAAAGGGCACTTTTAACCATGCAAAGAATCACTTCCAATAAAACACTGTTGTTGTTGTTGTTGCTGCTGCTTAATAAAGCACTACTATGTATTTTATAAACAGATATGTTTTATCAATAAATGTGATTTAAAGGGATTTGGCACTTACTTTGAAGTGCAAATGTCTAGAATAATTGTATATACTATATGCCAAAGTTACTAGGGATTTGACATTTTCTTCATATTTTCAGCCATGGATGCTTTTCACTCCTTTCCTCCCACTACAATACCATTCTCTGCTGAATCTTCACAGCTTTATGAAGTTCAGATTTCAGGTGATTCATTACGGTATTTAAACAATTTTCTCCATCAGCTCTTACACCACTAACAATTAGAAATGGTGTAATGTGTTGAATACTTTTTTTGCTTTCTCCGGATATTCACAACACAGTTTACAGACAATATGCACACATCTCCCCTACCCCCATTTTAACAGCTTCACATAATAACAGTTCATATATATATATATATATATATATATATATATATATATATATATATATAAAAATAAAATAACCTCACATCAAGCTTTAGGTCTTGATAATAATAAGGAAGTCACTTTTCACTAGATGCCTCTTTTGTGCAGATCTGCCGGGCAGTTTGTCCATACCTTCCTTCTGATGATGTGACTCTGATTCTTTAGGGTGTGTGGGGATTATCCTCAGCTGTGTTTGAGGTATATTACCCCTCTCTTTTAAGATCAACATGTCTTTCTCTGAAATTATTATTTTAGCAGTAGTTAGAAAGCTTGATAAAAAGGCTTGCTCATTGAAGACATTTTGCAGCACCGTCTCATATTTCTATATGCATTTCTTTTAGCATTTGGCATGGTGCACACCTGAGTCTCCCTGGGCCCATACTCTGTCTTAAAAATATCTTGAAATAACTTCTTTTAATCATTCCCTTTAATAGCAAACTCTGCATGGAGCAGACAAACTCCCTCTGCCCCCTTCCCCCCCTCTTGTTTGGGCCATTTTAGTAATGCAATTTCTTGGACGAGCCTGAGACTGTGGGAAAAGTCGGATTAAAGGGTATACCAATATCCCGGGGAAAGGGAGGGACCATACCTCCCTGCTCCCGGGATCCCCTGTGTATCATGTGGACGCACAGGGATGATCTCAGGGTGTTCCCCGGGATATCGGTAGGTCTAGACATGCCCCAAGACTCACCAAGTTGAAAGGAGGCATTTAGGCCATCGAGTCCAATCCTCTGCACAGAGCATGAATCCATTTTAAAGTATCCCTGGCAGGTGGCTTCCCCTCTTTGCTTGAAGATCTCCAGCGAAGGAGACTCCACCACCTCCCAAGGCAGTTGGTTCCATTGTCTGACAGCTCTGACTGATGTCCCTCAATTAGGGTTTGCAGGTCCTGGCCCTGGCGCGTATATCCCAATGAAACACACAAGGGGTTGAGAATCCAACTTAGCCAAGTTTTATTAGAACAATACTGCAGTATTGGGCACTCTAGCATCAAATCAAACCAGAGCACCCTGATCAAAAAAAATACTTCAAACATTTATAGTCTCTTGATCAGAAAAAGTGCCTTCAATTTGTCATTGGTCAACGTCATTACATTCATAGCACCCTACTGGTCCATTTAGTAGCATGTTAGGTTACAAGAGAAAGTGTTAGTGCATACAATCATAAGTCACCTGTTACATTTGTTGTCTCATTGGATAAAACCTTTCTCTTTGTTTCTAGTGTTCTCATTATTAAGGAATGCATAGCAAGCAATGCGAGCGACCTTAAACTAGAACTCTGTGTGTGTGTCTGTTGCCTTTTACTTGGTACATCATGTTCTTTTCCACGGATGCAAGCATACAATCTCAGGGCTGTATTTGACTCTTTTGGAAACGGAAGGAACAATGTGAAATCTCTCTCTTTCTGATGACGTCATGACTGTTAGGGCATTTTTCCTGATGTTTATCTGAAATCTGCCTTCCTCTAACTTAAGCTCATGATTTCGGATCCTAGTCTTGGATGATAGAGAACAGGTTGTGGCCCTCTTCTGTGTGACAACCCTTTAGCGTACAACTCCCATCAGCCCTAGCCAGCATTGCCAATGGTGAGGAATTATGGGAGTTGTAGGCCAAAACTTCTGGAGAGCCACGAGTTGCTCACCTTCTGCCCTAATTGCATAACACGATAACTTTAAGTGATGCTGCTTTTCTGCCTAATTTTAGTGTCACATTTATTAGCTGGTTAAAAAACTTTGGGGAGGATAGAAGTGAAGGAGTGCACTGGCATTTTCTATCCATGAGTGTGAATTTACACACTCACCAGAATAAATCAATCTCTCCCATATAGAAATTTAAGTCCTATATGTGAACCGCCCAGAGAGCTTCAGCTATTGGGGGGTATAAAAATGTAATAAATAAATAAATAAATTACTAGCGCTGTGCACTGCCTTGGGCCAAAGCTCCAAATCTGAGTTTATGCCGGCCAATTTGGCTTGCCTTGGGCCAAATTTGAACAAGTACTAGCCCAAATTTGAGTCAAAGGCACCCCAAGGCCAAAGAAGATTGGTATCAAAGCCCTCAGGAGGCTTTCAGGCCTATTCAGGGGTGTGGCCTGCTCCTTCTGCCCCACACGAGAAAGCCGTGAGTCACCTCCCCCCCCCTCACTGCTTTTCTCTCCCGTCCCAAGCACCTCCTGCCACTAGTGCTGCAGGGACTTGCCTTGTCATACATCCTCTTCCCTGAGAGCCAAGCTGCACAATGTAAGATCATTGGGTGTCTCTATTTTTAATAGATCTATGGCCAAAAACTACAGTGGCCATAAAAGGCTATTTGAACAGGTTTGCAACATAGATCTATTAAAAAGAGAGCCCCATGATCTTACCTTTTTAGAGTGGCTCTGCTCTCTGGGAGGAAGACCTGGAGCAAGGTAAGTCCTGGCAGTGGCAGCTCCGGGTTGAGGGAGGGAAGGAGGAGGAAAGGAGCAGGGAGTAAGCAGGGAGTCCAACGGACTCTTGGTTGGCCTTACACCCAGCTTCGGTACCAAAGCAAGGTGGCCAAGTCCTGAAGCAAATTGGGACTGTTTTGGAGGCAATGAAACAGCCTCCGAAGTGAGGGTGGGGCTAGATACATGAGGGAGGGGATAGAATACAAGAACGGCAATTCTAGCCAATCATTAATAAAATGTTTAAAATGCACTCCACCCCCTCCAATCTTTGTAAATGACAAAATGGGGCCAATAAGAGGAACCTGCAACAAAATGTTGCAGTGTGGAATGCTCCTACTCAGGGTTCCAGTCAAGATACTACATTCCATTCCTCCTTGCCTAGATTTTCCATTCCCCCATTTGTCAGCGCTCTGTGCCCACTGAGCATGATCAGTCCTCATTGGGCTGTTTTGTAAGGGTTTGTTCCCCCTCCCCAAAAGATCTCTGTACTTCTGCAAATTGTAGATTTCCACCACGCTTGCTGATACCACCTCCCCTTGCTCATACAAGGTGCCATTTTGGCTCCTATTGGCACTAGGAGAACGAGTTCGCCATTAGTGATATTGTTACGCATGCCAAATTCTCCATGCAGTGAGGTCCCAGTGCTTAATTAGGGTTTAGTTTCCTTCAAAGAATGTCACTGGAGACTTAAGACATGTTGTAATATTTGGATTCATTTACAAACATATAGGTGGACCATAGGTGGAAATTCACAGCATAACATCCCAACAGACACTGCTCACCCATCAGATCTGCTGTGGGGGGCTGCCCAGCAACTTCAGAATTCCAAAGAGTTCCACCTATAAACTTTTCTTAGACTAACTCAGCTGTAACTACCTTGCTTTCTTATTTGATCACACAGACTGAATTAGCACATTGCTTAGGGAAGGTGGGAGGGGGAAGAGTCATCCTATTCAGATGTTTCCTGACCATTAAGAGCCATCAGCCTTCTATAATGGGGTTGGTCTGCCAGACCAATTTGTCCCAAGAGTTTTGGTCTCTTTAAGCAGCAATGAATCCTTTACTATAAGGGAAATTGGACTGGGAGATTTGGGCCTTAGCTAGACCTAAGGTTTATCCCAGGATTGTCCATGCCTGCTCCCGGGATATCCTGTGTGACATTTACATGAACAGGGATAATCCCGGGATAAACCTTAGGTCTAGCTAAGGCCTTCCTTCAGTGGTCATTTTGACAAACCTGCCATCTCATAATTCTATATGGTGGTTTACTAGAAACAAGCACCTGAAAATTACCCTAGTGAAGCAGAGAAATTAAAGATTATGCAGTTTATGCAACTTTTAGGCCCACCACCACCAAAGTATAAAATATGCAAGTAGCAGAGAGGGGAGGAGGGAAGTGTGCCAGACACGGGCAGCAACTAAATGGAAAGTGATGTTTAGAACGACTCGTCATTAAACTTTCCTCCATATTCATAGCTGTTTCTCTTCAGGGAACAAAAAGCCCCTCCCTGTCGTTAGAACGGTTCATGTACTAAGAATAGCAAAACACACATACACATACACAGTGCAACAATCCTCATAACAGGTCAACAACCAATCACAATTGCTTGTTTCACTTTCTAACAGAAGTGCCTCTCAATTTGAAGTATGTACTGTGCATTTGGGTGTCCAGCCCTGGAGAATAAGCTTCAGCCATAATATGTTTGGCACGAACCAACTAGAGCTGTACATACAGGAAGTTAAGCGCTCTCAAAACTGGCAAAGCAAGACTGCTAATCATGCATAGCTTCCTGAGAAACTTCCCACTTTGTCCATTCCCCTGCTAACAACATTTCTCGCCACAGAAAAATCTCCCTCAAATCACAAATATTGTTAAAGAACTGCAGAAACACAGCCCCCACCCACCCACACATTTATATTTGAAGAAGCAAGAAGTGATTGGTTAATCCTGATCAGCTGACTCCTTGGGCTCAGCTACACCAAGCAGGATATTCCACTATGAAAGCGGTATATAAAAGGCAGGAGCCACACTATTGCTTTATAGCGGTATTGAAGTGCACTGCAGAATCTACACTACTGTTTTATATTGGCACTAAAGTGCACTGACAACTGTTGGGGCCCAGGACACATCTACACCAAGCAGGATTTAAAACTAGGCATGTGCTCCGCTCCGATTAGAAGCGCAGAAGCAGGAGCGAATTGGCCTGCTCCGCCTTGCCCAGAGGTGGAGTAGAAGCGGACCGCGGACCCCTAGAAGCAAGGAGAAGAGAAGCACCCATTTTCGGAGCGCTCCAGTTTCAGCGGTCCGAGCCGATCGCCATCTTGAAACATTTTGCCCATAGGATTGCATTGCAGAAAAGAAAGGGGGATAACTGTGTTATTTTTGAAGCTATCTTTCTGAAAATTCTTGTGCTTGGAGAGTCGTGGATGCGGGTCATTTTGAGACTACTCTCAGCTCTCTGTGTGCTGCGGTTCGTGTGCTAGAATTTTTTTAAAAACCGGCGGGGAAAATACCTTTTCCGAAGAGCTGAGGGGCAGAGTCAACTCCCGGTCATGATCACATGATCCCAAAGTTGGAGGAGGGGATAGGCAAAACGGGTAACTTGGGATTCTGGGAACTTCTCTTTCTTAGTCTGAACGGACTTTTCCTAGTGTTTTTTAAAACAGTAGCCCCACCAAATGCACAAACACAACCTGAAATCATATACTAAGCCAATAATAAGAGATCACTGCTACCCACCCTAACTTTGGGGAACAACTGAAAAGATGTGGTGCAAGGGGATGAGCTCCCCTAGGGCATGCCATGTGGACGTGCCCCCACTCTCTCCTGTACTTGGAAGGCCATCAGAGCCCTCCAAAGAGAGTAACCCGGTGGAGCAATGCCTATCATGAGTTGAAGGGAGAGCTCTACTCCTCAGCTCTCGTGGTGAAGCAATGGCTTTCATGAGTTGAACTGGCAGCTGCTTCCCCCTCCCCTGGGCACGTCCCCCTATTGCTGGTAAAAGACAGATATAGCCTTTTTTTAAAAGTTCTTCTTGTTGTTTATTCAGCAACACTGCTGCTTTTAAACCCACCCCTCCTTTGTTTATTTATTTATTTATTCCATTTTATATGCATTACTGGCTTATCCTTGGCTCACTTCCTTATGGCCCCAGAAATGAATGCTGCCTGCCTGCCTTCCCTATCTCCTCCCCTGCCCGCTTCGCAGGGATGTTGTGTGTGTCTGGCTTTGACTCAGGGGAGAAGTCCTTCCTGCGCTCACTTGGAGTTTTGGAAGTTCCAAATCCATTTTTCAAGTGTGGAAGAAGATTCATATAGGTTTATCTCTACTCCCCAATTCATGGCATGTTGGGATTTCCTTTGAAATGGCCCCATTGAGATGTCTGCAAGTTTAAGCCCCGCCAAAAAACAGGGGATGATGGGACTGCCTTGAGTCTGGGCGTGCGTGTGTATCCCTGGATAAGCTATCATGGTGAGTTTGAGGTTTTTAACATGCAAATTGATGGAGCTATCGAAAGGGGTGTGAATGGTGTGTTGGAGTTTCATAAATTCCCCAAAAATCAGAGGATGATGGGACTGCCTTGAGTCTGGGCATGCGTGTGTGTCCCTGGATAAGCTATCATGGTGGCGAGTTTGAGGTTTTTAACGTGCAAATTGACGGAGCTATCGAAAGGGGTGTGAATGGGGTGTTGGATTTTCATAAATTCCACAAAAATCAGGGGATGATGGGACTTCCTTGAGTCTAGGTGTGTGTGTGTATACCTCCATGAGGTGTCATGGTGCCAAACGTGAGGTTTCTAACTTTCACAGAAAAAAAGTTGTATACTTTTTAAGCTTAATGCAAGTCTATGGGCGGGGGGAAACGGAGCTCCGATCCGGATCCGGAGCTCCGCAGCGGAGCGGAGAGGGCATGGGCGGAGTGGGGGCGGAGCAAAGCGGCCCGATCCGCAAACCGCAGATCTGGAAGTGAAGCGGAGCGGGGGGTCCGTGCACACCCCGTGCACAGCCCAGAGGTTTTTCTCTGATGGCTTAAAGAGCCTCCGTTTTGTCTTTCCTGCTTTGTGGCACAGTCAGTCAGCAATGAACTGGTGCTTGTCTCCCAGGGCTCCGAGGTTGGGTTTCATGATGTGTAAACCATCGGATTATAAACTTCTTGGACTGGATGTTGCTGTATAAATCAATTACTCAAATGTGTGGGTGGGTAGGGGATGGCTTGTTATTGAAGGAAGTTGGCTTCAGCCCAAATCTTTATTGAAATGAGCTAAAGAAACAGAACATAAACATGATTCGGTTTTCATATTAACAAAGCATTTTAACCGTTAATAAAAAGGGGAAACCAAGGATTGCAGAAGTCTCTGGTAAATTAACATGAGCTTGGTAAAATAGGGCAAAATCTTTCTATGCTGTCAATTATTTGCAATCTCATTATAAAATGAATTACTATCAAATAAGGGCTCCTTCACACATGGCTGTGTGCATCACTTGATGACTGCAGCACCCAGTGCTGAAATTGTTGTTGTTATTATTATTATTGTTGTTGTTGTTATTATTATTATTATTATTATTATTATTATTATTATTATTATTATTATCATCATCATCATCATTTATATACCGCCCTACAGCCAAAGCTCTCTGGGCGGTTTACAAAATTGCATATGAGAATGCACAATCACAGATGAAACGTAATAGTAGCACTTGCCACAGACCTAACAAATGCCAAACATTCAAAAGTGTTTCATGTACATTGTTTCTGCCATTCTTACAACACCCCTGTAAGGTAGGTCAGTATTATTGTCCCTATATTGCAGATAATGTATGGCTGAGAGGTGATTGACTTGTCTAAGGTCAGACAGCGAGATCTTGACAGATATAAAATTCGAACTGAGGATATCCTGAGGCCCAGTTCTGTCTTTCACCTCACGGGTCTCCAACTGGTGGGTATGACTTGACCTATGATGGGTCACAACAGAAGCTCTACCACTATGCAAATATATAGTAAAAAATTAAGAAGTTAAGAACTGGAAGAGATGCCAGGAGGTTGCTGGACAGGCAACCCTCCATAAGGGGTAACTGAAGTTGAACTACTGCAATATAGAGTGAAGCAACTCCTGTTTCCATCCTTTGAGAACTATAGTTTTGAAAAGATAGCAATTGTTCCCCCGACTGTTATTCTGGAGGTCTACTGTCTCTTTCTGTCAGGGAATCCTTTTTTGTATGGCACAGTGCTACACTGTGTTGCACTGGCAAGCATCAGAGGCTCCTTCTCCTGTGAGGGACAGCTGGGGGAACATAGGAAGCTGCCTTATATTGAGTCAGACCATTGGTCAATCCAGCCCAGTAGTGTCAACACTGACTGGCAGCAGCTATCCCGGGTTTCAGGTAGGAATTTTTCCAGCCCTACCTGGAGATGGTGAGGATTGAAACTGGGACCTTATGTGTGCAAACCCTGTGCAATACCACTGAGCCACGGTTTCTCTCCATCCCCTTCACGTCAATGGAATATGTGCATGTGATATTGCCAAACCCAACCCGGGGAGGGGCAGTCTGTGTTGCCACAGTGTACTGACCCCTACCACTGTGCAAATGCAATGGCCCTTATAAGACCAGGGCAACCTTTGTGTTTCATCGCTGCAGCCATCATTTCATTCTGTCCTCTGTGGTTATTTTCTGGAAAATAGCATTATACCTTATTTTCAAACTAATATATTTGGGGTTGAATCAGAAGATTGCCTGTCTGAACAGCAGGCCCATCTTTAATCCTTTCCACAGCTTCCGCTGCCCTTACAGGTTTTGATTTCCCAGCTTCTATTTAATATTCCGCTCACTCAAGAACATTCAATGTACTTTTGCAACAATATCACTTTTCATCTTTGCCTAGACCTTGAAAGTGAGAGAGGAGGATATATGCCTATTAAGTACATTTTTTTTAATCTTGACGGAGTCCCTCCATCTTCTCCAAAATAATTGCACTGTTACACTCATTCACATTCTCCTATACCTGTCAGGTGCTAGTTTTGATATGTAGCACAAGACAGGCATCAGGTATAATCAAGAGCTCTTTCTGTACAACACCATTTCAAGTAATTTTGAGAATAATCTGAGCACAGGTCAATTCTTTATCTTCAATCCAGACTAGTAGTTGTTGCGTTACGCTGAGTCTTTTGTAAAATCCTATTAAAACATGATTCTTTCAGCAATGATGGTTTGGCTGTGAGAGGGGAAACCTAACCCTTAAATAACTACCCCAGTCGCATAAGAAGATGAAATTACACCAGGTGTTATTGATTGATGTGTTTAATGATGTAATAAAAATGCCATCTCTGCCGGAATTTGTTAGTTGGAAAATAGGCCATTTTACCTATAAAGCTGGCAAAAGAAAAAATATTGGCTACAAACAGAGGAGGCCTTCCAAAATTGGTGCTATGCAACATGTAACATGCACACACAAATCTCAATGGTATCTGAAAGCCTCCAAGAGGCTACGACGTGTTTATTTTGATCAAAAAGATACAAATGTGGAATTAGCTGCCAGGATTGCTTGGGACTTTGACTTCTGTCTCTCCATTGGTGCCCCTTGTGAGTGGAGGAAGGGAAATAAAGAGATGAGACACATAGGTATGGTATAAAAATTGGGCCACATTTATTCAAATTAGATCTGCAAAGGACTAACTGGGCAGGCAGCTAAACTCAGCCAGCAACTACCTGGGCTGTTATTGGGTGAAAAAGTTCCATTCCTATCGAGTAGCGCCTGCCAAATCACCACCGACAGGACTGCCCCTTTTGGGAAGGGGAAGCCTTCCCGTGTCACCTCCTCCTGGGCCACAAAACACTGGGTGAGTGAGGTGAGTTGGTCTCACAGGTAGCCCTTATCCCCCCACCGGGGCCGTAAAACCCTCAGCAGGAGGCCCTCAGGGCTCACCTGTCACCATAATGGCACCTCAGAAGGCACACCATCCCTGAATTCCCTCATTGTGCCCGCTCCACCAACCTAACCGAGAATTGTTACCAATTGACCTAACAAAGAAACCAAACTCTAGATTAACCTAAGACACTTCCGCCCCACTTACAGTGTGAAGTAGTCAAAAAGACTCTTAGCCCAGCCAATAAGACTAAGAGCCAAAAATTCGTACTCGGTCCCCAAAAGGATGACCAGCAGAAGCCCACACTGCATCCAAGGAGGGAGGGAGGGAGACGTATTCCGAAGAGGCTGGAGGCAGGGCCGAAGGTACTAATAAATCCCTGTAACCCCTCCACTAGCCAGTGGTACCACCATGCCTCCTCCAATGGGGGCAGAACAAGTGTTTCACTCTTCACCCGCCAACGCAATGCCTCTCCCCCACCCCGTGGCTAGGCAAGCCAGACATGTGGTTTAGTTACATTTCACTATCACCAGCTTTCGAGCAATAGACATTCAAAGGATTTCCTTCTAACACCCTTGAAAAAGATGGAAGCAGATAGTGCCTCTATAATTGATCACATAATCTTTAGTTAAACATTTTTATTATATTTTTATAATTGTTCATCCTTCCAATTTTTTGAAATGTGGGTGTTATAGGTCATATGGTGATGCACAACCATTTGTCATTGCACATTCTGAATTGTTCAAGTAATGCCACGTCTTTTATATCTTCTATTTGAAGATAAACATTTATCTGTTGTTCCCTACCTCAATCCAATTGGAGAGGCGGGTAAGAAATATATCATTATTATTATTATTATTATTATTATTATTATTATTATTATTATTATAATATTCAAGTACCAGAAGAAAAACCTTCCCATGCTGTTGTTCCAACACCAGTGGATCTCTGTTACTACCACATTGATTCCAATGAAAAAGCCAGCAGGAATTGAAAATGAGGGATTAAGGACACTTACAAGTGTATTAATTACTTTCTGGTCCTTCCAAAATTCCCTCCACCTGAATTTCACCCTACATTTGGGGGTCCCAATTGACCTAGCTTCAGTTGTGGAATAACACCAACTGATTATTCTGCCGATCTTTTGGTTTACATTTCTGGACTTTGCATATATAATTCCTGATACAGTAATTGCAGGCTCTGTTTAACTGGAGTGTGTTAATGTTCAGAACAAAATAAATGTTGATACAATTGTGAGCATGATCTCCTGAATTCGATAAGGGGGTGGGTTGCTCAGAATGTTTATCTGTTGCACACATGTAATTTCCCTCCCATGTGCCTTGGGACTGTTCTTTTTTGAGAGTATACAATTGTGAAAATTAGACTTATATAATCTTTCAAGTGCATCTTGCTAGAGGTGAAGAGCCAGCTTTCTATACCCGTCCTTGCACATGGATCTCCTTATCTGGATTGGGGTGAAACTTTGAAACCAGCCTGGCCTTTTCTGGCACTAATTAACCTGCTGTCCAAGCAACTTGTTTTCCCCCTATGTGTATTTCTCAGCAGGGGATTTGCAAGGATGGCAAAGAAGCTTAAATGTAACCACTCTGTTTTCCACTAACTAAACAAGTGGTGTTCTAACACACACTGTCACTCATGCACGTGGGAGGAACAAACAAGTGCAAATTCTAATGTTAATTGTTGAAGTTCTCAGAGAACAGACTTGTGAAGTAGAGTATGGGGGCACTGCCAGTCCATTGAAGATTAATGGAATGGAACTGGGAGAAATCCTTCTACCCATTCTTCCTGGGAATCCTTTCTCCCAACTGTGGTGGCTGCATATGAAATCTGAATTTTAGGAATGGAGTCTGACAAAGCACACACACCCCGACATTAGAAGATGTCTTCTCAGGCAGGATGATCAGCAGCTGGATGGTCCTGTCTGACTGATATAAGCAATCTATATTGTTGGCTACTAAGAAGCCAACAACCTGAGAATGAATGAATGAATGAATGAATGAATGAATGTATGTATGAATTAATGAATGAATATATATGGTCATACAGATGGGCTATGCCTTAGTGGATGGGTGAATGCCAGCCCCAGCTTCATTCTCAGCAGGCTTTGACCTACATTTCTTTTCCATTGTCCCCATTTATTTTCTCTTGTCATCCCTAGGGACCCTCACTTTTATTGCTTCTTCCCCAAGTCTGGAAATCTCATGCAATTTTGTTCACGGGTAGTAGCTGTGCTGGATATTGCTGACCTTTTGAGTGCCTGCATTCATTCCCAACCCACTGTCTTGCGGGGGGGGGGGGGCGTTCTCTCTGAACCCAAAAAGGGTTATAGATATTTTAAATACATACATAAATAAATATTTATGTGGTTCCTCAGACAAAGGGACATTTGTGGAGGGGGTAGGCTCTCTCCCAGGTGAAATGTTGCAGATTCGCAAGACCTTCTACTCCATCTCCGTCTTTCAGATGATTATTCTCTCAGGCTCCCTCAGCCTCAACTTCATCAACAAAGTGTTTCAGGAAAAGAAAATGGTGAGAATGGATGGATCTGTTTCAGTTTGGTCCACACCAATTTCACATGTAACAAACACTAAGTCTGTTTCATCCCATTTGAACCAGCATATCCAGGTGTTTTTTTAAAAAATAAATAAATAAATAAATCCAAAGCCAAGGTATTGACAAGTTTATGAGGTAAACTGAGGACTGTGTTTTATTCCCCCCCTATACTATGTAACTTGTATAGGTTACATTCACTTGGAGTGGCTATAAAGCACAGCAGCTGCCATCTGGATTAAAATGGGGCAGGAATGCCCCTGTGAGGGATATATGATGATGTATCATCCTTCGTAGGGACATGGTTCAGAAAAGAAAAACACTGGCCCCACATAGCAATGGGGGCCGCCATCTTTTTTGCAGTTCCTGTTATGTACAGTTCCTCACAGCAGCATTTGTGGCCTCATTTTGACCCATGAGATCCAAGCAGCTACAACCGCTAAAGGAAAAGAGTGGGGGAAAGGTTAAAATCACTTTGTGTGATTGGGTAGGGGTGTGGATTTTGAAGTGGACCAGATCCCAATCTGCACATTGATTTAGTAGCTGTGGATCAGGTGGGTCCACTCTGGAATGCAGAACCCCTGAATTCTTAAAGTGTCACTAAAAGGTGGACAGAGAGAAGCGCCATTTGGGTGTTAGGATTCTGTGTACTGTAAATTTGTGAGGAGGAGGTGCCACCTCCTCTGTTGCCATTTCTGACACCCTCTACACATGGAAGGCGTCTTTCTGGAGGGAAGAGTTTCTGGTATCCATGGTGGCTTTCCACATGATTTTGAACACTGATTTTCCAGGATTTAAAACTGCATGGAGAGTCTCCAAAAATGCAGGAGGTGCTTCCCTTCAGAAAGTTGCCCTCCATGCAGAGGAGACAGAAACAGTGCCCCCATCTATACAACAATGGGATGGCTCCTCATTAAATATAAACCCGGATTTTCATTGATTCGAATTTAGGTAATGAGCGTCACGCTGCAGCAGCAACAGCGATTTATTTCCTGAATTAATTTTTTTCCTCGCAAGTGATTTTATTTTTAAAAACAACAATGGGGAAACGAGAGGGCCCCCCCCATCCTTTCAGAAGACACAAAAGGCTTCTACTGATGGACCCCGGGCTGAGCAAAGAGCCCATCCCCAAAACAGCTTGTAAACAGGGAGGGGAGAGGGACGCAGCTCCATTCATTCATAGACAAGGACTCCCCTCCTCTCAATGGGAGTGAATGGAGGAAAGGAAGCAGGCAAGGGAGGGGAGGTGGGAGAGAAAGCCATTCAATAGATGCTGGAAAAGAGAAAGAAACCCCCCCCACACACACACACATGCATGAGCCAGTGAGGGGCGCGCACAGGAGACGTGCACAAGGGCGAGGAACAGCTCTGAATCCAGCCCCTCTCCCGGCTCAGCAACTCCCTTCGCTGCTCTCGCTCTTTCTTGCCACCTCTTCCCCTCTTTGTTGTGAAAGCCGGGTGGGAAGCGAGCTGCCATGTCATCCCCCAGGAAAGACTTCTACCACCAGGAGATCACCAACAGACACCCAGCCCCCTTCAAAGAGGCAATGCGCAGCAGGGAACGGCGCGAAAGGACGAGGCAGCCGATTGGTGGGAAGTTGGCCAATCACGTTGTCCTACCTGAAAAGCTCTGCCCACAAGTCAAAATGTGATTCAAGTTCCCCAAAGACAAATAACCCTAACGCAGTGCAAACTCGGATGTTATCTAAAAGTTGCGTTAAATCGCAAATGCAAAGCTGCGCATTATTGCGCTAAAACCGCCACTACGGCTAATGGACGGCTGCATCATGTAACGTAAAACGCAAATATGCGCATTTAAGTCGGGGAAAACAAGCCGTATAGATGTGCCCAGTGACAGAATGGGGGTAGGGCTAATGTGCTCCCCCTCTTCATTCAGAACTGGAATGTCTGAATGCACACTTGCAGAGCTGTGGGACGTATACAATGTGGACAAATTGTTCCTTCAATTCTTCATGTTCTTGTGCTTCCTGGAAGTTGCCCAGGCATTGATAATTTTAAAGAAAATACTGATTTGGAAGGCTGACGGGGGGAGAGGGCAGGCTGGAGGAGAGATTAAAGCTTGAATCAGTTTCAGTGCATCGAAATCCCAGCAGAAGTTTGGCAGGTGACCAAGTTGGTGCCTGTGAGGCCAGCATCCGTGGCTAAGGGCCAATCTCTAATCTTGGATGCATGGCATGTGCCATCTCATATCACAATTAAGCCACGTTTGAGGCTCACAGAGGCACAGCCAGAGATTTTACAAGACACACAGAGATTCTAGCGCTGTGCATAAGAGATCCCGTGAACCCTAACAAATGTTTCCTTGACAAGATAATTGCTTTTAACCATTTGGAAGAAGTTATAAAAGGATATACTTAATGGAGGCATTTCCTCCTTCTCAATTTCATTCCCCTTCCTTCCACCAAATCAAGACCAAAGTTTCCTAGCAGAAAGGAAATCTGAGTTCGGAGACTAAACACAGCAGTAAAAAATAGCACAGGAGGATTACCTACCCCCACTCGCTTTTCCCCCTGCTCAAATATACATTGGGCATAAAAAATAATAATCATAAACTCACAAGTATTTATTCTTTAAGCTAATTCTGCTGCGTTGTAAAACAATGTGGAAACTGCCAGCTAGAGAGAAATAAAGAGTGCCGGCATAGCAGAACTCGATTAGAAAGTGTGATTTGATTATCTCTAGCTTATTTGCATCACAGTGCTGGTTCAGTCAGTTGTACCTGACTGGAATATTTTCACTGCCGCTCAAGGAGGAACCCAGTATTGAAACAGGACATTTACCGTTTTCATGCTGGAATTTTCCAGTGGGGTTTTTCCACCCTTCATTTTGAAATTATCGTGTGTGTGTGTGTGTGTGTGTGTGTGTGTGTGGTATTTTCCTACTTGTTCTTATCAATGGATTGCATTGGGAAATCTCCACAAAGATGAGGTTGATCTTAAGGATGAAATGCAGCATTGAGGGGGAGATGAGAGGGATCTAAGAGCAAGTCTACAAATGGATTGATGCAACCTCTTAATTTACTGTAGCCTCGAATGATGCACACTTCATCCAGTGAGATGAGCGAGACCACAATCAATCAGTTCCTGATGGCTTTAGAAGTCACAATAAAACAGAAGACGGTTGTATATTTACTGTCTGAGAGCTACAGAGAAGACCCTCTTCTGCAGCAATAATTAAAAAAAAACTTAGTTAAAGAGGTTAGCTTGAAAAGCACAGAACCAGAAACACACAAAAAGGCCTGACCTTTTTGTTCTGAGAAGAAAGCCCATTAGTCGAATGATTGATTTTGTGTTTTAAGTTCTCCTCCTGCCCCCACCCCGGCCCACTTTTCAGCATTTATTTTCCTCTAGTTCTTTCTTCCACCAGTGCGGACATCTTCAGCTAAAAGGGAGAATGGAATGTCCCTGGACAACTGCTTGGGGTGTGGAAACTCCTTCTGTAGCTTTGCCTGTCCTCCCCCCCTCCTGTAAACCCTTGCTTTCCTGATCTGGCAGGTACCTCTTTCATCAAACCCCCACCCCCACCCCTTACATATCTGGCTCAATCTCTTGGTTGTTCCCAGTGAAAATGGAAGGGATGTTTTGCCAGTCACAGGTAGAGGTTGAAGGAGACCAGGGGACAATGCATCAAACAGGACACAGTCACAGTTAGTCATGCAGTACTTCGAAGTCTTCAACAGCCCTTAGATTTTGAAATCCCCCAGCACGATAAACGCTGACAAACATAAAAGCCATTGCTGTTAATAATTTGGTTAATTATTAGTTTTGATGCTGGCTTTCTTAATATTCATATCCTTTAAATAGTAGCAATTGTCTTTCCATTTACATTTAATTTGAGTTAATATTAATGTGTTATCTATCTATCTATCTCTTTTTTGTGTTTTATTTTCAAATAAAAGGCTGAAAAACAAAAACAAAATAGAGAGGCCCTGTATTCATTGAACGTTATTATTCCTCACCTTTCATTTTATAGAGGTTAAGCAGAAATTGTATGAGGGGGGAAATCAAATCATGACATCTGTTTTGACTGATACATTTCCATTTTACTGACCAAAAGATACGTTTTGAGTAAAATTAAACAGCAACATCCTTTAGCCTGGCTTTGGGTCTCCATCACAGGGACATAGGGGTCATATATAATGTAGATTAAATCCAGTAGGGACAGAAATATTCTCTCTTTTTTTCATTGTTACAGAATATTGCCAGCCTCCTCCTGTTTTCATTATACCAATGTAATGCCAGCCATTTCCTGTTTTCATTAGACTATTGTAATGCTAGACTCCTACTGTTCTCATTAGTGCAGGACTCTGTAATGGCAGCCACCTCATGTTTTCATTATAACTTAACTGTATGGTGCCGGCTTCTTCTTGTTTTTCTTTACAGAATTATATTTGACCACAGACCATGAGCTTGTGTATTGACAAGTTGAGGGGGTTCTAGGTTTGGGGAGAGTTATTGAGTGTAAGGGCTCATCTTTACCAAGCAGGATATTCCACTATGAAAGCAGTATATAAAAGGCAGGAGCCACACCAAGCATCATAAAGCAGTATGAAACCGGTATATACTATGGCCATAGCTGGACCAAAGGTTTATCCCTGGATCGTCCAGGGGTCAAACCTGTTCATCTAGGTGACACACAGGGGATCCAGTGCTCAGTCAGGGGTGAACCCTGGATGATCCCAGGATAAACCTTAGGTCTAGCTGTGGCCATTGTGTCAACGGGCCACAACAGTTGTCAGTGCACTTCAATACCGCTATAAAGCAATAGTGTGGCCCCTGCCTTTTAGATACCACTTTCATACTGCTTTCATCGTGGGATATTCTGCTTGGTGTAGATGAGTCCCATGTCTATCAGGATCTGCTTTATACTGTATGAAGGCATTGGCTCGTCTTTCCCAGTATTGTCTACTCTTGATTTTAAATAGCTCTCAGGGATTTCCGAGCTCTGCACTGGAGATGCTAGGAAGTGAACTTAGGACCTTCTACATGCAAAGGAAGCACTCGGCTACTGAGCAATGACTCTTCTTTCCAATGCCAACCCTGTGTCAAAATGACAGAAAATCCTCTAGACATCATAAAATGTTTGGGGAAATGTAAATCTCATACTGTAATTCCAGGGGCATCTGAGTAAAATTTAGCTGAGTGTTGGATCTAAAATAGCTGACATGGGCTCTGACATATTGGCCAAAGGACTTGGGAGGGACAGCCAGGTCCTCCCTCCAGGATCATATAGCAGACAGTTCCGATAGACAAAACCCTATTGGCAGACATGGAGCTCGGAATGGAAATCAGAGATTTGGCCAAACCAATATGATGGGCCAGAATTTGAACTTGGGACCATCCAGGAGGCATTTTTCAGCTTAAGCTTGAACAGTACTGCAATTATATCACAATCCTAACAGCTCTGTTCAGTGGTTATTAATAACCAATAATCCATGTTTGATTTAGTGATATCAAGTACACATCCCAAAATTCCAAAGAATGAAGATAAATTGTCAGGGCATTCAGAAGAGTTATCAACCTGGGGCTATAAACATCATTGTTTTAGGAGATACAAACCTGCTATGACACAATGTACTTAGAGTTACCAATGACACACTGCTAGGTCTCTTGTCATTGGCACGTAAGTCTTTCAGGTACTGGAAGCCCCCTTCAGTATTAGTATTTAGGTAGTTGCATGGAGCTTGGTCAGGGTACACAGATGATCCTTTAATTCCAGGGAGCAGAGCAAAACTGATACTATAGGAAGCCTGAGCACAGATGCTTGGGTGGGTGGAGTGATGTTTTCTTCTCACTGGCCACTGCTTGCTGCCACACCCATCTTGTCCATGTTCCAGCCACTGACTTAGGCCTTAGCTAGACCTAAGGATTATCCCAGGCAAATGGAGGGGTCGTCCCTGCCTGCTCCCGGGATCCCCTGTGGGTCATTTAGATGCACAGGGATGATCCTGGGATGATCCCAGGATATAGGCCTGGTATAGCTATGGCCAAAGTCCCTCCTTCTTGTTTTATCTCAGAGTTAGAGGCAATGTCCTTGTTCACTGATGTCCTCGGTCACTGACATCCAAAGCATTCCTGTCTTAACATTAACTCTTTCCAGACCAGCTGAAAATGCAAACAATTATCCCAGGGGCACGGATCCTCGCAGGGGCCAACAGCAAAATGTCACTGACTTAATTTCTTATAACTGTCACAGCCATGATGGCTATGTTAAGACCTTTCAGGAAATTCAGCATTCTGCATTGTTAAATGATTGGGAGTCATTTGTTCTAACCTTCAAAATCAAAACAGTTTGACCAATCTTTATGAAATTTTGAGGTGCCAGAAAGAAATGTTCAGGGCAAAAGAGCAGGTCCAAGATAAAAAATAAAAGAGAGAAAAGAAGCAAAATAAAACCCACCTCCTCTTCAAAGGTGACTTTGAAAAAAACTTTGATGACCTATTGATAGCGATAATTTCTGAGGAGACCAGAAACAATGATGGCTTTCTATTCTTCTTGTACTGGAGTTTATGGGAAACTACTTTTCTTCAAATTTCCATTTCATTTAGTCTTTCAATAAGTTTCCCCCCCCCCCCGCACATTGATAGCCAATGGGACTATTGATAAGCCTGGGCCTGCTCAGTATCCCTCTCCCCCCCCCCCAAATTACAGAGGACTTAGAACATAATTGAGAGAAGGGAGAAACTTCTGTTTACCTTATATTACTCCCCTCTATTCGGCCCTGGTTAGGTCTCATCTTGAGAAATGCATCCAGTTCTGGGCACCACACTTAAAGAAGGACAGAGACAAGCTGGAGAGGGTTCAGAGGAGGGCAACCAGGATGATCAGGGATCTGGAAACAAAGCCCTATGAGGAGAGACTGAAAGAACTGGGCATGTTTAGCCTGGAGAAGAGAAGGCTGAGGGAAGACATGAGAGCACTCTTCAAATACTTGAAAGGTTGTCACACAGAGGAGGGCCAGGATCTCTTCTTGATCATCCCAGAGCACAGGACACGGAATAACGGGCTCAAGTTACAGGAAGTCAGATTCCGGCTGGACATCAGGAAAAACATCCCGACTGTTAGAGCAGTACGACAATTGAACCAGTTACCTAGGGAGGTTGTCGGCTCTCCCACACTAGAGGCATCCAAGAGGCAGCTGGACAAGCATCTGTCAGGGATGCTTTAAGGTGGATTCCTGCACTGAGCAGGGAGTTGGACTCGATGGCCTTATAGGCCCCTTCCAACTCTACTATTCTATGATTCTATGATTAGTGGTTGAAGAGAAAGAGAAGATGATGCTGTTTGATGGGTAGTTGGTGTTAGTGGGGTTGAATCTGCTGGAATAGGTAGGGTTGTGGAGTGGCCACCCGGGATTCTGATGGAAAACTGGTGCGTAAGGAGGACTCTCCTCATACTCAGAATTCCTAACAGATTCAACCCTACCACTGCCAGTTCAATAAACAGCCCATCAAAAAGAACTTGATGAGAGATGGGAGGAGTCCTTGAGAGTAAGGTGTTGTGGTTAGAGCAACAATACTGTGTTATCCTTGAATTATGGAGAACAATAAAAGGGGGCATTTCACTTACTTTCAGGAAATGAAGGGAGAAATTTAACTGGGAAAGGATCAGATCTGTCAAATTTCAGACAGATATAAAAAAAAGGTACCTTTTTAATAGGAATTTTAAAAGGCAGACTACTATTTAAATCCGCTGTAAATAGAACTAAAAATACAAATAACTAGGCATGGAGAAATTGGTGCATTTCTGCTTTTATAACTTTTATTTGGGGGACACACAAAAGTTTGTTCCATCCCATTTTCACATCAGTTTGTGATTTTTGGCTTTGCACAACACCCCCCACCCCCCAATGCATTTGTACTTCCCAAACTCATATACGAACCAGAACACAATTATTCTTGAGTTTTTTCAGTTCTCTGAATTTTGTGATGCTGTTCTCTGATCCCACAATACATTTATTAGGGAAACTTGTGGGGAAAACCCATACATCGGAAGACATGCATACAACATTGCATACAATTTCATTTTTGCATACATTTCTTCTGATGCATGGAATTTTGTATGCATTTCTTCTAATGTCTGCATTTTGTATTCAATTTCCGTAATGTACACATTTTTGTATGTATTTTACGATCAGAGAACTCCGCCACAAAATTTGGGAAGAGCAAAAACTGAAGTACAATTGCGTTCCGGTTCCCATATAAATTCAGGAAGTGCAAATTAGGTTGGTTTGTGAATCAAATGAATTTCTTGCTTATGTACAAGTAAGTAAGCACAAAGGAATAGGGTAGGTAGGGGAAAACACGGTGAGCAACGGATTTAATATGCGTGAAGGAAGTGTAAGGTAATTTGAAAGTTAAAACCCTTTTTTGCACAAAGGCAAAGCACAGAGGAATCTGCAAGGGCTTCTCTCTCCAAAAATAAAAGAACCAGCATAAGCAAAGGTCATACCTCTGTCTCTTTCATTTATATTCCAGGAGCCCTTTTCCCTTGCTCCTGTGATTGGAGTACTTGATCTGGAAAGAAGACCTATCAGAATGTTGGCTACGTTGGCTGAAATGACCCTGTTCAGACAACACGCTAAGCCACAGTGGTTAAGCATTTTGAGCTAAACATTATGGCATAGTGTGTTGTGTGAAGCATGAACGCTGTGTGAATCATTCCTAACCATGGTGCCTACATTACCGCAGTTTAAACACGCTCACTAACACTTTGCTGTAAAAGGGTTAGTTGCCTAACCATGGCTTAGCATGTTGTCTGAACAAGCCCAATGTGTCTGAGTTGAAGACTGGACAGTTTAACACTGTACCTGTCCTTCCTGTACCTGGCCCCCCGCCCTCTACTTATAACTTCAAACTAACCTTTTCTGGCTCCCAGGTGAAATGAATGCAGAGATACTTGTTTGGACTTCATTACTTTTTTAGGATACTTTTAGTATGCTTTTAGGATTTTTTTTAACAGTGTATACTATGTTTTTAATTAGTTTTTTATGTATTTTATGCTTGCTGTTGTTCCCCGCCTCGATCCAATCAGAGAGGCGGGTAAGAAATATATTATTATTATTATTATTATTATTATTATTATTAGTAGTAGTAGTAGTAGTAGTAGTAGTATATAGTATCCATTTTTAATAAATAATAAATGAAAAGAATAGCCCCCCTTTTGTTTCATTCATCTTAAAATAAGTACATACCCTCAAACTGACAATGCCATCACAAAGTTGTTCTTGTTGTTGTTGAGATTTGCTAGAACATAGGTACAGTGAAAAAAAACAAAATTAAAAGGAGGAGACACTCACCCAAAATATCTCTCATTCCCTTGAAAAATAAGATGACTGGAACAGGATCTCTCAAAGACTGGGGCAAGATGTATACGGACAGGTTAGGGGAGGGCCTGTTACAAACTGTCTCTGCTAGGTGCTGCAGGTATCAGGATCCTAAAAATGTACCACAGATTCAACATTCACTTCCTTATGTGGTGGCATTTTTCTTTACCTGTAGCAGCAGTGGCAGAGGCATCAGCAACAGCTTCTTCTTCTTCTTCTTCTTCTTCTTCTTCTTCTTCTTCTTCTTCTTCTTCTTCTTCTTCTTCTCCACCACCACTACCACCACCACCATCATCTTCTTTCCTTCTCCTCCTCCTCATTCTCAACATTCTATTTCAATTCGTAATTGTATACATGTTTTATCCTGCCATGTTTTATCCATTGTATGTTAAGGTTTTAATGTTGCTGGGTTGGGAGAGAGACCCCCCCCCCCCAAAAAAAAAACCTTTGCAGAAACCATTGAACTATAAGTTGCCTGTTCTTATTAAAAAAAAAATACTGGTGGCTTCATTCACAACTTGGGTGGCAAAGATTTTTCTCTCTCTTGTCTCCTCCATGAAAAGGTAATCTAAAAGGGGGAAATGTTCTTTTGTCATCCTCCAATTGCAGTATTATTAACATTACTGAACAGAGTAATTGACAGATGTGTATAAGTTTGGTTCAAATGATTAAAAGCTGCTGAGAATCATAACCTGTCAGTTTTCCCAGGGAAATAAAGACCCATCCATCTGTTGGGGACTCGGGAAATGATTGTAATGAGTCACCTTTAAAATGACAGCTGTCACCCAAGGAACGCAGCCTTGAAGCTGAGCTAAAATATATAATAAATTATGCATACTCTGTCACATAGGGAGAGGGGAAAACACACACACACCTCACAACACAAACTCCAGACCCAAAAGTCAACTTCTAATTTTCTGCTATTTTGATCGTTTCCCTCAAGGTAGAGAGTAATACCTTGTAACATTATCTGTGATCACTAGCATTTGGGCTAGGCCCAAGTCAATAAGAGGATAGTTATGCCAGAGTGATGTTACGGTTTGATAAGCTGCAGCGTGTTGGCTTCAGCGTGTTTGCAGTTGCCTGTCACATTGCATGGAAGGAATGAGCTTTTACCAGGAGAGGGGTGAAATGATAGCATCACACCTGAAAATTAATTCCACTGAGATGTGCTACCCCCAAAAAAGAAGGAAAGAAAGATTATTTTTAGAGTCTGGTTTGCGCTTTCCTCACTAACTCAGCCCCCCACCCCGAGAAAGGACCTTGCCTTCATAATAAGGTGATTTTGGCAAAAGGGTTTCTTTTCCCCTCTGTTCTCCCCCCCCCCCCACCCCCTTGATCATTTTTGTCTCCAGTTGCTGGTGTCTTATGTGAAGTAGGGCAGGTGGAGCCATAACATTCTCTGTGAAATAAAATGCAAATTCTGCTATGCAAATGGACCATTAAGAAGTAAATTAGATTGAACAGCGGTGATAAATCAGCAATTATATTGTTGTTGCCTTTTTTTAAAAAAAAAAAAATTATAGCGAGATTCCAACACAAATAAAACCCACACTGTTTGCAACACATATTGGGGATGGTAATACAACTCACCACTGGAAAAGCTACCCTAGGGCAGCTGATGTGCTTTACTGGATCTGGTGCACATTTTACTGCTGCTTTTGCTGCAGTCTTCAAAGGCGAGGATGCTGAGCCTGCTGGTATTAATTACTGTTTATAATAGCTTCCATTTTGACATAATTATTGCATATTTGGGCACATTATGCCAAAGGATATCCTCAGCATGGGCTGGTGATTAGGATTAATATTTATATTGTGTTTAAAATGTGCATGGTTTACCCCTTCCCAGCTGAGAAGCCCCTTATCTTTCTAGATAAGCCAATACACATTTGGACTATAAGATTACATGGAGACCACACATTTCAGAGAGCATCACCATTCTCTAAGCACAGTGAATTGGGGGCACTTACAGGACCTCAGGGCCAAATTCCAGGGCCCCACACATGTGGGCAGGGAACAGATAACCACTCAGAAAGTCACAGGTGATTGAGTACTCTTCAAATACTTAAAAGGTTGTCACACAGAGGAGGGCCAGGATCTCTTCTTGATCCTCCCAGAGTGCAGGACACGGAATAACAGGCTCAAGTTAAAGGAAGCCAGATTCCAGCTGGACATCAGGAAAATTTCCTGACTGTTAGAGCAGTACGACAATGGAATCAGTTACCTAGGGAGGTTGTGGGCTCTCCCACACTAGAGGCCTTCAAGAGGCAGCTGGACAAGCATCTGTCAGGGATGCTTTAGGGTGGATTCCTGCATTGAGCAGGGGGTTGGACTCGATGGCCTTGTAGGCCCCTTCCAACTCTGCTATTCTATGATTCTATGAGGCAGCAACAGACAGACCTTCTTCTACACCTAGGCTGTCATGGGCATTAAATAGCTTCGTCTATTGGGCAGTATAGAAATGCAATAAAGAAATAAAATAAAGAAATAAAAGTAATAATCAGGGGGTGATGGGCCAGGTAGGTACACAGATAGTGCTCATTTTATTCTATATATACAATCCTTTTCTATAACAAAGTGCTGCTTATTCCCAGGTAAATGCATTTTCTATCAAGGCAGCAGAAGCAAACACCATTTTGTTGCTGTAGTCATGACGGTGCTTTGATTGCACATACTTTCCTTTTTTAAATCAAGCCATTTTTTGTTTGGGGTGTTTTTTGCTCCAACTTATCCGAAATGTAAAAGCAGTTGTAAAGGATGGAACGGCAGCAGGGAGTGGTAGAGGCCAGAAGTGTGAGTTGTGTGCTTTTCAATGAAAGTAATATGGTGTTTTTAGACTCTTTTTTTCTATTTGTTGTTCACCGCTCCAAAATCTTTGGATGGTATATAAATATAGTAAATAAATAAATAAATAAATATTATCCAGGGTCTAAAATCACCTAGCTGCGCCACTGGGCACTTCAACTAAAAGAGAAACATTTCATTGTACTAAAAACACTAAACGCTCATTGTACTAAGCATTTCCTGGGAGACGTGATTGATGAGAAACATATTCTCTGAGTGGGGGGGATATGGAAGTGGGGAGGAAATTAAAATCCTGTTGTGAGCCTTAATCGAGTGCTGATTCACAAGGCATGGCCTTAGGTAAATCTCCATCTCTCAGTTACAGTCAATCTCCATCTGCAATATGGGTATAATAATATTGGTCTCTTTTACAGGGCAGATGTAAGATTACCAAGTTAGGTACGGGAAGTGCTTTAAGCACTTGAAATGTGCTATATGCATGCTAAGTATTTTTGCTGTAAGACTCTTTGGGCATGTCTAGAGCAGGGGGGTGGAGGAGGAGGACCTTGTGATATGCTGATCACGAGATCCTCCCCCTCAGTCTACAAGCGGCGCGCAACGTCCCAGGAGGAAGAGGACATCGAGCTCGCCATATATTTATTTAGCGAAAATTAGCGCAGCAGCACTCCGGCGACAAGGTAATTTTTTTTTTAAAAAAACCTATACCTTCCACTCCCCCATCCCACCCCCGATGGACACGTGCCCGGTTCCCGGCTCCTCATGGTTAATTGCGAGGAGCCGGGAACAAATCGGAATGGCTTCCCACATGTCCCGTAGTCTCAGGATCATCCTGAGACCACGGGGAAGAACGGGATTAAAGCCATCATGGCTATCCTGGGGAAAGGGAGGGATGATCTCTCCCGGCCCCTGGGATCCCCTGTGCGTCATGTGGATGCACAGGCATGATCCCCAGGATATTGCCCCGTCTAGACATGCCCTTTGCTTTCATTTGAGAAAACACCTAATGGTCAGGACTGACATTGTTATTATCACTTTTTGTCTATGGAAAAATGCCCCACATTGTAAACCATTTATTTCAAAAGGTATTTCTGGTTATGACAATAGAATCAGGCAATTAAGACAACATCCATACTGCCCTCAATATTTGCATGGAAACTTTTTAGAAAAACAGTAATTTTGCTGCTTAGCTGTTCAGGGAGGGGCCCTGAATCAAGCTGCCCTCCTTTCCTTTCCAAAGAGTAGATTAATACAACTGTCAATTTTTTAACTGACCTCCTCTTATGTAGGCCTGATGGATAGATGGGGATGCAGAATTGCATGTTCAACACCTGTCTGTGCACAAGGTTCTTTATCCAGCAACAGAAAGTCCCACACTGTGAATGCAATATCAGAATGGGCCTTTGGTAATTTTTATCAAACACTTTTTATAAGGAGAATGAATTACATCCATATTCTTTTCTTCCTTAACACATCTTTTCAGCTCATGTTATTTATTTAATTAACAACACAATCTTAAACATGAACTTATTTATTATAAATCCAAATTTATATTTAGTTTTTTTTGTTTACTATATTGACCCTGTTCAGATGACACGCTAAGCCATGGTGGTTAAGCATTTTGAGTTAATCATTATGGCTTAGCATGTTGTGTGAACCATGCCTAACAAGGATGGCTCCATAACCATGGGATATCACCTGAACCTTTAAATTTATTCAAAGGGGAGCTTTACCCACCTTGTAATTCCTCTTTTTTTTAAAAAAAAAATGAATGTTTTTGAAAGTGAATGAATATGGTACTCTAAAGATTTTTGTCCTACATATTAGGTTTGGGGGCATCATGTCACGTTTAACCCTCTATTTTAACTAAACCGAATTGGTGGAATGAAGCAACATTTCCGCAGAAGCTTGTATGACACTTTATATGGGATGTCATCCTCCATCAACTGCGTCTGGTCGCTTCTCAGTGATTCATGTTTGCTTTGCTGGCCAAGATCTGGAAGGAGTCCAAGCCTGAGGGTGAAGTAAGCAGCACCTCAGACTGAAATAATCTCCCGTTATCAGCAAAGCTGTCTCTGCTTTACCTTCTTGATCCCACATTCAAGCTGGCAAGCATCCAGAAAAGCTCTTCAGACATGATGGGAGCTTATCTCAGATGTTCCTCACCCACCTCCGTCTAGCCTGTTTCCCCTCCCTCCTTCTCACATTTTCTCCAGCCTGCCTCCATTTACACTGACCTAACATGTCCCTGGTGTTTCACTTTGTCTGCAAAAGGTGTCATAAACACATGTCTCCCATTTTCCAACTGGGTGTGCCATCTCTGACCCCGTTCTCTTCAACTCCCCGTAAACCTAAAATGGGGCCTATAATGGGCTTTTAGTGCAATTAAGACTTATCAATTTGGTGGCAATTGCTTTTATAAGCTTAATGGGCAAGAAGAGGGCAGTCATTGGGGGGGGCAGTCAGTTCACTCAGGATTGCTGCAGGAGTCCATTAGAGCAATATTGTGGCTCTCTTTATCTAGGTATCATAATTGTCATAGACAGATGTTTCTCGCATGATGCAGTTAGTGCGATGTTCATAAAAGTCCATCGTCTAATGGTTTCTTTGCTTCATATTCCTACATTTGTTTTGGAACAGTGCACTACTTTTAGGAATCTGGAACTGAGGTTCATGGGTAAAAACAACAATGTGAAGTCAGAAGGCAGACTGTGGTTTGGGATTGATATTATGGGGTTTTTTTTCCCTGTGCATGCTGTCCTACAAGCAGATGTATTAGGAGAATTTGTCAGCTTCCACAGACTGAGGCAGCTTTGGCGCATTTAAGGGTGTGTGAGCCGATTTCGGAGGTCTGGCATAGAAGTGGGGGGCAAATCACAGCCTAGATGAACATAAGCAGCTTATCTTGGTGCCAAAGATAAAGGCTTATTAATAGTTACTAATCTACTGCTAAATACTTATTGTAACAACTTGTGAAATACATGTTCTCAAATCCTTTTCTCTAAAATGTATTTTCTTTTCCAGGTCAAAGCCCAAAGAAAAAGTTGTTCTCTGTAATTGGCCACTGCTCCACATGTCATTCCTGCAAAGCCATTTTAGTGCCATTGAAAATCATAATCTACATAATTATTATAGAGATCCTCAACATTTCAAGGAAAATAAATAAATAGAGATACTCAGCTTCTGTATCACCCATTCTCCCCCTACACAGTCTTTTCATATTGTCAGGAGTTTAGGCCATGGATTCAAAAGTTCACCCAAGCTCATGGTTATGGGTCAGCTCATAGAATCACAGAATAGCAGAGTTGGAAGGGGCCTACAAGGCCATCGAGTCCAACCCCCTGCTCAATGCAGGAATTCAGTTGACGTAGCAGTCCCCATGACGGCTGCGTGGAGCTAATGCCTAGCTGTGATGTTTGGATCAGGCTTTCGTGGTGGTACCGTCTCTGTGAACCAGTGGTTCAGGTGGGTGGTTGCAGGCAAACACTCTGGTCCCCAAGATGGCTGCAGTGTTTTTTCAGTCTGCTAAACAGTCAAAACTTTCAAAACAAGTCTAACGTCTGTTGTGATTGTATTAGGCCATCACTTGTAATTAATTCTCGTACAGCCCTAGTATGCAGCAGTGCCACTGATTTTTTGTTTAAAGGCACATTTTGAGGTTCCTGCTTAGGTAAAACATTTGAGGAGTTTCAAGGAAAGGAAGTAATAAAGACTAGTGATGTTCCTCAAAGGTGTTTTTCTACCTGAGACTCCAGGTTCATACAACACACTAACCTTCTATGGATTAGTGTGTTGTTGTGTGAACGCAGCATGGTTTCCACAGGGTAGATTAAACGCATTGTGTTTATTGCAGGATAGGTTATTGTGCTGTCTTAATGTACCACATTTTCCACAAGATGGCTTGTTAACCATGCAGTGTGCTTTATTTTTCTCAAACAACCCATGGCTTATCATTGGGTTATTCAGGATGGATAACAAGCCACACTACAGAAAAAGCTCTGCATTCAAACAATACAATAACCCATTCTGTGGAAAACACACTGCATTCAGACAACAAAGTAAGCAATGGTTCAACAACAACCCACATTGGGTGGGTTAGAGTGTTGTGGGATCCCTAAAAGAATAATAACAAAGACTGTGAGTCACGCTGCGTTGTGGATGCTGTCTGCCCTCTCACTAGCCCTGGATGAACTATTAGGAATCTGAAACTGGTGAGCAAACTGTTTGTGCAGTTAATATAATAATCTAAATGCTGAGGTGAAATTGGAGGCTACTTCTCAGAAAAAACACATCAGAAATTTCAAGCTGGGGTGGGGGTGGGGAAGAACAGAAAGAATGCATGTGCACACTTCGACAGGACACGCAAAACGTTTATGGAGAGTTTATTTTATTTTATTTTATTTATTACATTTCTATACCACCCAATAGCCGAAGCTCTCTGGGCGGTTCACAAAAATTAAAACCATAATAAGACAACCAATAGGTTAAAAGCACAAATATGAAATACAATATGAAAAGCACAACCAGAATAAAAAAACCATGCAGCAAAATTGATATAAAATTAAAATACAGAGTTAAAACAATAAAATTTAAATTTAAGTTAAAATTAAGTGTTAAAATACTGAGTGAATAAAAAGGTCTTCAGTTGGCAACGAAAGGAGTACAGTGTAGGTACCAGGCGGACCTCTCTGGGGAGCTCATTCCACAACCGGGGTGCCACAGCGGAGAAAGCCCTCCTCCTAGTAGCCACCTGCCTCACTTCCTTTGGCAGGGGCTCACGGAGAAGGGCCCCTGTAGATGATCTTAAGGTCCGGGCAGGCACATATGGGAGGAGGCGTTCCTTCAAATAACCTGGCTCCAAACTGTTTAGGGCTTTAAATGTCAATACCAGCACTTTGAATCGGGCCCGGACCTGGACTGGCAGCCAATGAAGTTGTAATATGATCTCGCCGGCCAGTCCCTGTTAGTAAACGGGCTGCCCTGTTTTGTACCAGCTGAAGCTTCCAGACCGTTTTCAAAGGCAGCCCCACGTATAACGTATTGCAGTAATCCAAACGAGAGGTTATCAGAGCATGGATAACTGTAGCTAGGCTATCTCTGTCCAGATAAGGGCGTAGTTGGTATATCAGCCTAAGCTGGTAAAAGGTGTTCTTTGCCACTGAGTTCACCTGTGCCTCAAGTGACAGTTCTGGATCCAAGAGTACTCCCAAACTACGGACCCGATCCTTTAGGGAGAGTGCAACCCCGTCCAGGACAGGGCAAACATCACCTCGCCGGACAGATGAACCACCCGCTAACGGTACCTCCGTCTTGTCTGGATTGAGTCTCAGTGTGTTAGCCCTCATCCAGTCCATTACCGTGCCCAGGCACTGGTTCAGAACAGTCACTGCCTCACCTGGGTTTGATGAAAAGGAAAGGTAGAGCTGGGTATCATCTTCCATACATCGTTAACAAAAACTTTCCTTATTTGGAAGTCTGCATAAATAAGGCTTTTATTTGCACAGGCTTACATTGACTATTTGACGTAGTCAATGTTCTGAACCTAAAAAGGGCAAACTTGTGAGGAGAAGGAGCGCCCCAGCCCCAGCTCTCCCCCTCAACCTGTTTGTCACCCCGTCCTCATGGAGGGCAAGTCTGAAAAGGAGGACGTCCTGCATCTATAAAGGCAGAACATTGAAAAACACGCAGTCTGGCTTGCATGGAGAGCCTCCATGGACAGAAGCTCTCCTCTTCAGGCACAAGTAGAATCATAGAATCATAGAAGAGTAGAGTTGGAAGGGGCCTACAAGGCCATCAAGTCCAACCCTCTATTCAATGCAGGAATCCACCCTAAAGCATCCCTGACAGATGGTTGTCCAGCTGCCTCTTGAATGCCTCTAGTGTGGGAGAGCCCACAACCTCCCTAGGTAACTGGTTCCATTGTTGTACTGCTCTAACAGTGAAGAAGTTTTTCCTGA
Organism: Elgaria multicarinata webbii; assembly: GCF_023053635.1. Taxonomy (NCBI): domain Eukaryota; kingdom Metazoa; phylum Chordata; class Lepidosauria; order Squamata; family Anguidae; genus Elgaria; species Elgaria multicarinata. Next base: position 11,635,514 of record NC_086175.1, on the reverse strand, counting down.
CACCCAGCTGGAATCTGGCTTCCTTTAACTTGAGCCCGTTATTCCATGTCCTGCACTCTGGGAGGATCGAGAAGAGATCCTGGCCCTCCTCTGTGTGACAACCTTTTAAGTATTTGAAGAGTGCTATCATGTCTCCCCTCAATTCAAGCAAAACTGAAATTCAGTTTCAATTTTCAAGTGGAAACCAACAGTCTCAGTGGGCAAGGAATCCTACCCTGGCTGATGGATTGTGCAAGTATTTACCTTTTCAAAAAATCTTGTATGGTGCCCAGGCTTGCTGCTGCTTTCTTCGGTGCTGTACCTTTCCTTCAGCTGTTGCTTCTTGCTCCTTGGATTGTTTATGTAGGATGATAAGTGAGGGTAAGTGAAGGCAATGTAAACAAGTAAGCAAACGTTTTTAGAAGGACTGATAAACCATTACAATGAAAAATGATGAGTAGTTTTGGCTTAGCTCTAATAGTGATCAAGTTTTTCCTGATGTCCAGCCAGCATCTGGCTTCCTCTCACTTGAGATTGTTATTCCATGTCCTGCACTCTGGGATGATAGAGAAGAGATCCTGGCCCTCCTCTGCATGACAACCTTTCAAGTCTTTGAAGAGTGCTACCATGTCTCCCCTCAATCTTCTCTTCTCCAGGCTAAACATGCCCAGTTGAGGGTGATAGATGTGACAAAGCCCTCCTCTTCTTAACAAGTGTACCCATTCAGATTCAGTATGCCTGAATAGGGCTCTAGTTACTGCCCAATCCACAAATCTTAGTTAAAATGTGCTTTTGTGATACATAACATTCTTCTGTCCTGTGGTCTGAGACTGGGGGTGGGGTTGGGGAATCTGACACTCATACTCATTCTCCAAGAGATACTCCAGCTATTGTTCTATTTTGTATGTTTCAGTATGCTGGCTCTGCAAATTTCTTGATTTCTGTTGCTCTCCACATTCCCTGGCATTCTTCTTCTGACTCTTTTCATCAGAAGCATTAATCTCCAAGGTCTGTGAGGTAATCTTCTGACCCTGGACCCGTTCCACAATCACAATAACTCAGGCTAGATGCCATCAAAGGCTCTGCTTCTTTCGGTATCCATCCCTGGTGGTTTCTAGTTCCAGCTGAGTCCCAGGCTTCTGTACAGACTGGAGTCGGCCGACCTGTTCCAGTTCCAGCTGACCACAATCAGCTTCCCCTTGACTTATACTTGGAAGAGCATTTCTCTCCAGCTGAGAATATGACATACCATCGACGTTTGTGATTTCTGTCTAAGAGCCGGAAAGTGGAAGCCATTGCTTTGTGTGGAGTTGGTGCACTTTGCTTTTGCACTCTTTTTGCTGTAACATATAAAGGGAACATGAGCAGCTTTGCTAAGTGGTTTGTAAGAGGAGCTATATTCTGTGAACTATATCTGGGAGCCAATGAGGCCTAGTGAACAGAAGGTTGGCTGGGAGCTGTGGCTTGAAATCCCATCTTTGCCATGGTACTCCCATGGGCAACTGGCAATCTTACTCCAATAACCATGCGGTGCTGTATTGAGGTTGAATACGAAATACACAGCATTTTACACATGGCCAGAGACCAACACAGAGTGAAGTTCACTTAACACAAAGCTAAACCCATGAAATTAATGGCCTTAAGCACACTTGGCTCTGTGATGGATTGTGGCCTAAAAATAGATAACTTTCAATGGCAGATGTTAAAATGATGGCTTTAGAAGCTGATTGCCTTTCATGATATTTTATATTGGAATTTTGGTTTATTTTATAGCCTATTCTTTATACGGTTACTATTTGAGATCAGTAATATTGCTGTAAAATTTTATAGTGCCAACCGAGGCACAAGTTAATTTGGGGGCTGGATTCTGCTCTTGAATTGCCAGCTGGCCTTCCCTTTTTAAAAAGCATAGTTATTTGTCCTGCATTCTTCAGGTTAGACCTACAACAAACAAACCGAGAAAATGTTGAAACAAACATTTACATTTGCCTGCTGTCCTTCAGAAGCAAGAAAAGTCTGGAACTGACCAAAGAGGGAAGCGTTTGTCTTAATCTTGAATGAAAGATGCTAGCAAGCTGCCTTTCTTAGCATATGCACGGGGAGCACTGTATTATTATTATTATTTTCCCCAATACTGCAAGCATCATGGAAAATACATCTCAAAAGGCTTCAAGATGGCTCATTAAGTTCCTGATCCATTTGTGCACACTCTACCGCTACCACGCTGACCTTTTACAGCTCAGACTGCAGATGGGCATTGCCCCATTACTGTCAGTGAAATTCAGCCTGCAGGGATACATCACCAATGGAAGAGATACACTTTCAGCTGTTTTGTTTCTGAGACCCAGAAGAGAATGGAAAGACGATCTTTGTCCCATGGATGAACGAACACACACACACACACAGAGGCAAAATTCTATGCGGTCAACTTCAGTGGATCTTTAAGCATTTTTGCTGCTACTTTGCAAACAGGAAATCAATTAACTCTGGATTCTGGGGTGGGGGGCATAGTGGCACGGACTGCTTTGCGCTTCCTTTGTTCTTCACATAGCATGAAAGCAGCCAAGCTCTGAATTCTAAAGACGGATGATGGCAGCAAGGCACCGAAACCTCCCCATGTCTAACAAGCCATATTCTGGCAGGACTCTTCACAGACAGCAGCTTGCTGGAGTCTGGAATGCAGCCTATTGAAAGGGAGGCATATGCAGCTGAAAGCAACGGCAGCAGACAATGGGGCTTTTTTCCTTCTATGTCCTGGGGTAGGAGCTAATTAGATACAGAACAGTTTCGTTTGTGTACAATACCGCAGCAAAAAGAAAGAAAGACAGTAGAATGTACTGATGGATGAATGGACTTCCTACCTGTAGCTTGTCAAAGCTCTGTCTCAGACAAACAGCAAAACACAACAAAAGACTTGAGCTAAAGTAATAATTACATGGGAAGTACTTCAACACATTGGCCAAAACCTCATAGCATTCTAAGAGAGCCCCAAGTTTGTAATTTCTCCAAATCAATTGCTTTGAGTCACTTCACCACTACATCCCAAATAACAACTGTGAATGGATACTTCTTGGGATATCTTGGTCTGCTTTTGTTGAAGTTTATTTATAGTTCTTAGAAACCCACATTGAAATTCATATATTCAAATCTACCTAGCTACATTTCTTACTTCCTTTTTTTGGTCGAAATTTTACAATAAAAAATAAGTTTAAAAAGGTGCTTTCAAATGTTCTAAATGCTTCGTATAAATTATTTTATTGGTAAACCTTACAGCAACCCTGTACAGAAAGTCAGTCAGGATTATTAGCATATCCAGGCCCTTTCTACACCTACGGGTGTAGAGGGAGGGAGAGGGGGTGATCCTGGATTTACCTGCTTCCGGGTAAATCCCTCAATCTAATTGGGCCGACATCATGGGCATTGCACGACCACCATTTTTTAAAAAATGACAGAGCTGGAGTGCACTTGCACACCAGCAAAAATTAAAAGGTAAAAAAAAAACACCCACACCCCACCCCGATGGCCCTGGACTCTTCCCGTTCCAGCTTCTTCTCTCTGATGACCCGCACTATTCATGGGGAAGAGGGAAGAAGCCAGGACAGGTGCCCACACTGCCCGTGGTCCTCAGGATTATCCCAGGAATGCATGTAAAACCAGGATAACTGAGGTCTCAGTTATCCAGGGAAATGGAGCGATCATCCCTCCCTGATCCCGGGATCCCCTGTGCATCATTTGGACACACAGGGATGATCCTGGGATGATCCCTCCCAAAAACGATGGTGTAGAATGGGCCCCAGTTTTCAGTTGAGAGAAGGAAGATAAGGCAGTGGCTTTTCTATGGGTAAGCATGCAGGAATCCTGGCTCTTAGTCCTTCTCCCACCTCTAATCCACTCTCTTGCTGAAGGATCCTGATACCTTGAACATTTCCAGAAAAAAACACCAGAAAACAGGTTAGGCTAAGAATCAACAATTGCTCAAAGTCACCCAGTGAGATTCATGGCTGAGTGGGGACTAGAAGCTGAATCTTCCAAGTCCCACTCTATTCACTACAGCTCCCCTTTTGCCTTTGGCCTTGCACCCTTTGCCTTCAGCCCCGCTGAGCACTGGAATACAGTTCCTGAGAGCTTATCTGAAATTGGAAGGCAGTCTTTCAAGTAATCTGGTGCCCCAGGAATGAAAATGGTGAACTACTGCACTTTGTTACATATAGTATTAGGGTTGCTGGCTTCCTCAAGTGCCTGTTGCAACTGGGAGGAAGAGTTTACGTCACTTATTCCAATGTGTAAAGTGTCCCATTGTCAGACTTTTCTAGTAACGTATTTGGTTGTGTATACCAAATTCCATCTTTCTAGGTCTTATGGAAGTATTGGGAGGTGTGATTCATATCCCACATTTTGAGAGCAAACCCCCCTGTCCCTTTCCTGACCTAGCCCATCCAATACAGGAAAATAGAATCGAAGGACAATGGGATACTGAAACAAGCGGCCAAATATAGTATGAGGTTCAAAGAGAAGGAAATGAGATATAACATAGTTGCTGTCAGTTTTGCAATGTGTGTGAGGCTTTGGAGGAGGCGCTATACAAATCAATCAGACTTATATGGATGGATTGGAATCCTTAAATAATATACTCAGGGATAAATAGATCCATTAACTTCCAGTAGGTAAACTGCAACACCTAGAGACTATAAGAGGAGATTACTTGCCAGCTAATAAGGCATGAAGAGCCCCGTGGTTGGTTGTTTTTTATGTTCTGCTTGCAGTGACTTCCTCTAGACTGTCAGCCTTTGCAATTAAATATCATTTACAATAAGATTTGGGAGAGCTTACTTGCCTCCCACATATAGAATCAAGGCACTTTTACCACAGTGCCACACTCTTGCAAGCACAGAGCAGACGGCAGGACTTTTCCCACAGCAGCGGCTTAAAATACAAACCTACCCAGCAGGCTGGAAAAACCTCTGCTGCCTTCCCATCGAGAGGAAACAGCTACACGTTCCTAATAGAGGAAGCAAGAAATGTCAACCTTTCTTTTTCTTTTTTGAACCCAGTAATTAGATGCAACCACTACAATGTCACAGTTACTTTTCCTAATTACCATTATGGACCCTGTTGTCTGCTCTTTACATGTCTTTCATATTAATCAAGGGAAGAGCAGACAACATCTCAATAGTACTGTTTTGTTACTACTCTGAGATTATTAGTATTAAGATGATTATTAGTATTAGATTATTTTAAGTTCATCTTCAGAGGCCCTGGTTACTGGGAAGCCACCAAGATCAGTAAGGTTGACAGGCTTCTTCAGTGCTGTCCCCTAACCTATGGAATTCCCTCCTGATACCGTATTTCTTCGATTCTAAGACGCCATCGATTGTAAGACGCACACTAATTTCAGTACCACCAACAGGGAAAAAAAAACCTAAGACACACCCGCGATTCTAAGACGCACCCCATCTTTAGAGATGTTTATATGGGGAAAAAAGTGTGTCTTAGAATTGAAGAAATACAGTATATGGCTGGCCCAGTTGGAGGGTGCTTTTAAGAGTCTTATAAACTCAGCTATTTTCATTGGCTGTTACAATTTTACAGTACTTCTTTTAACTGAACAATGTTAAAGTATTCATTTCTGATTAATACTTTGAAGCTATTGTAACTGGTTTAATTTAAAATTGTTCATATTTAATGTAATTGTATCAATGTGTTGGTATTGCATCATATTCCTTTTATACTGTAAGCTGCCTTGAGAAGACTGTGGTCTTGAAAGGTGGCTAGGAAATGAGTTAAATACATGAAATAAATAAATGCTATTTGCAGCCGTTGAATAGCAGTGATGGAGATAACACAATCCATGCAATGTGGGCTGCTTGTTTCATTTGGGGTGTTCACCAGTCAGTTGCTGTAACTCTTCATACTGTATGGGTGCTAACAGAAGGGAACCGCAGCCCTGAAAGATGGAAGGAGCTGAGACCTTAACCAGGTTTCAGTCAGCGACACTTCAGATCCAAACCCTGTCTGAATTAACACAATGATATATGCCCCCCAATGTATGTAATTAGGCAATTGCAGAAGACTGTATATTCTTGCTAACCTTAGCAACTTCAACTCCATTAGGCCATAAATAAATAAATAAATAAATAAATGATCTTGAAAGCTGGTTTGAATAAAATATTGGGTTCCATGACCAGCAACTAAGCTGCTTGTACATGGTGCTATTTCCAAGAGGGATCACCTGCTACTCGTTGTCAGCAGCAGCATTTTTGGTAAGAGAGATCTCTTTTAGTGGCTCAGTCAAGACAGCAGTTTCATGACCAAATATGGGCCCAGGCAAAGACAGTCAACTTTTCCCTGACATAGATGCCAGATTCCTATATTTGGTGTATGGCTTTATGCTCGACTTGTATTCAATTCAATTTGTGTCAATTCACATTCCATGCTTCTTAATAGGCTTGATTGTATTGTATTGATAATTCTGTCTTACATTTGTCATGTTTACAGTCTTCTCTTTTACTGTTAGGTGTTACGTTTTAAGTGAAAGGCATGTGCACACAAAAGTGCAGGAAATAATCACATCACTATTCCCTGGATTTAAATTCAGGTATAGGCCATTTAAGTGCATAAGAGTGCAATTGCATGCATGCTGGCTAGGAATGCTGGGAGCTGTATGACTTTTTTTGCCTACATAAACATGCGTTGGATTGTGCCCTAACACTGCAATCATACACTTACTATACTTGTGCATAAATTCAACTGAGAATAGTTGGATTTATTTTCAGGATTATTAACAGGCTGTAGCATAGTAACGCTACTATGCACAGCAAAGAAGGGCTACTTCAGAAGTTCCAAAGAAAAGATGGAAGAGGAAGCATGGGTTGTGTTTCCTCCCAGCATGCTTGCATGAGACCCAGAGGAAGCTCATTCATAGTTCTTCTTTGAGTGTTTTCAAACCTTCCACCTAGTCAGGAAACTTATCTGCAACAGCTAACATGTGCATTTTGCATCAAGAGCAAAACAATCTCAGATATCTGTTGCATGCTTAAATGGGACTTCCTTCCCAGTAAGCATGCTCAGAGTTGCAATTAAAGAACATGTATTAATATACTAGACTGATTTAGATTATTGACCCATCTAACTCAGAACAGTCTACTCTGATTGGCCTGGCAGTTGCTCTCAGGGACTCAGCCTTGCTATCTGAGATCCTTTAGCTAAAAATGACAGGGAATAAAACTAGGACCATATACATATATGCAAAATATGCACATTGGCCCCTTCTCATAGATGCTGAGAACATCACTTGTAGGGCCTGCTGAGTTCCATGGGACTTACTCTCTAATACATGGGTCCTCAACCTTTTTGGACCCATGGGTGCATTTGGGAATTTCAGACACTGCTGTGGCACCACCACAAAATGCCTAATCAATGGATTGCTTTGGCATCTACCTTTCATGTCTATGAAAATTAGGCTCTGTCTGATTTAGCAAAACCTTTTGCTTCATGTCTATTGGACACCACAACCTTTCTTTAATAAGGGATTGTCTAATTCAGCTAATTGTGAACTGCCCAGAGAGCTTCGGCTATTGGGCGGTATAAAAATGTCATAAATAAATAAATAAATAAATATTGCTGGCAGTGCAATACAGCTAACATTTCTTTTAAACATATGTTTTGGCAATGCTCAATAGTTGCTTTTTTTTTGTAGGGAGGTTATTACAGAGAATTTTTTTTCTAATGGAACCGTCTTTAGTATCCAGTGATGTACACACTCTCTTAAGTTATTTACCTGTTACGTGGAAATTAACAAATGGCAGCATAAATGGATTCTCTGCACCCTTTTTATAGCTAAAAGACTGATACTACAGAATTGGAAGGATAAACACTCACCTCCTGTAATGCGATGGGTTGAGGATCTTACAGCTAGGGATGTCACGAGCACCCATTGGGTCTGGGAGTCTGACAGGCTCCCCCGCTTGCTACACTGCGCTTGCAGGCATGCTCATCAAGTGACTCACAACTCAGACAGCGCCCGATGAAGCAGTCCGCCTCGTGCTGAGCTGCCATTGTTGCTCACAGTGGCAGGTGGGGCATTTCCTGTAAGGTCTTGTTGCATAAATGGAGGTCATAAAGTGGCCATTTATTCATTTGAAACATTTCTTAGCCCCCTTCCAGGGCAGAAGCCCTCCCAAGGCAGCTTACAACCATACATAAAGTGTGACCTAATCGGATAATGCCCCAGCTGGCATTTTATGGAACAATGGTGGCTTGCAACGGGGCTGCAGGTGGCCCTGGGGCCTCATTGGGCACTCAACAAGGCCGGGAGTAGCTCCAGGCTAGAGTGGGTGGTACCGGCGGCTCATCCAGTGACCGCTAAGACCAGACCTGAGTGAATTTGCCCATCCCTTTGACACTTTCAATATCTGAAAGGGTGGCATTCATTTTCAAATGGATACTTATTTAGATATTTGGTCCAGTTTTGTTGCATCCCAGGTATAATTGCTAGAAAGCTCTATGCGATTCATAAAAATCCATGTCTGTATATTAAAAGAATGGGAAATGTTGGGGTGCCCACAGTATACACATTGGGGACCCATTCTCAGGTATCATTGGAGGTGTTCACAGGAGCCATGGTGCCCGTGTGTGATGTGTTGGGGACCCCTACTCTAGTAACTGTGCTAAGGATCATAACCATGATGATGCATGTTCTAAAATCACATACCTAATAATCTTCACTCTTCTACCTTGTTCATTAACACCCATAATGCCTGGGGCTCTTTTATACAGTAGGACAGTGGTGGCATGTTCCAACAGCAGTCATAATACAAGAAAAATGGCATTTCCCATCACAGAGACATGGTGATGGAGTTTGTCAGTGTCCCTAGCCAGGGCCGGTGCTACCATAGAGGCCACTCAGGCAGTCGCCTAGAGCGCCAAGCTAAGAGGGGTGCTGGGCACAGCACAGCACTCACGCGCGTTGGCTGTGAGCCGGCCCAGCCCCAGGATTCAGCTGGGTCTGGGTGGGCGAGATAGTGCCCCACGGCCGCCCAGCCGAAATGAAGCCAGTGATGCTGGGGTGGGGTTGGGGCGGCTCCATGTTCAGACTTCCAGAACACGCCCGGAAGAGAGAGAGAGAGAATGTATGGGTGAATGGGGTGCATGGGGTCTTTGAGTGAATACATGTGTTCATGCATGTTTGTTTGGAGTGAGTGATGGTGAGTGTGTGTGTGCGCACGCGCGCGTGGGAGTTGGGGGGGATGATTTGGAGGTGGTATTCCTATTAAATAATGCATTTTAGACCCATAGACGTTCCTTTCCAATTTGTTTGCTATAATTGGCATGACATATTTCTTGCACTTTAAAATAAATTTAGCAGTTTCAAGTTTTGTGTTTCTTATTTTTTCCAGGAAACATATGTTCTTAAAAATCAAAGTTGGCATTTTGGGGGTGGTGGTGGTGAAAGTAGCTCACCTTGCCTAGGGTAAAATAGCCTGGCACCAGCCCTATCCCTACCCCCCATTCTTGCTTGACCAGTGCTGTATGAGAAAGAATAACTCTTAAGGGCGGAGCCATAGCTCAGTGGTAGAGGCAGAAGTTTGCATGCAGAAGTCTCCCGGTTCAATCTCTGGATATCCAATTAAAGGAGTGCCTGAGACCTGTGCCTGAGACCCTGGAATGCCAAGGCTATGAAGGATGGGTTGCTCTGTCAGACTCAATCTTAAAGAGGTTCTTGTTTTTCCCAGCACCAAGCTCATTCCATTCTGTCCCATACTTTCTGTTCCATACAATTCCACCACCACCCCTGCAAACAGAAACGGGTATGTATTTTTGTGCACATTTTTCAAATGTACGCAATTTGGACCCATGCACCCATTCACTAAAACATGTTTTATGCATATATTTTAGAATATATGCACATTTTATCTGTGAACCACCCAGAGAGCTTTGGCTATTGGGCGGTATAAAAATGTAGTAAATAAATAAATATTTTTTTCAAAGATGTGCCTGTTAATGAATATATTATTTGTGGTTTGCAGAATGCATTGGAATGTTGGAAATTGTGTTCTAGTTTGGTTCTGGGAGGCAGAAATCAGGTAAACCTGTAAAAACAAACAATCAATCAAACACCAGACAAAGCAAATCTCTCTCTCTCTCTCTCTCTCTCTCTCAACTCAAAGGAATTAATTTCTCATCAATTCCTAATTGCCATACAAGATGGACAATGCAGGGCTAGAAGGGCAAATGATTTGATAGTATAAGGAAGTTTCTTTACTCTATTCATAGAATCATAGTATAGCAGAGTTGGAAGGGGCCTACAAGGCCATCGAGTCCAACGCCCTGCTCAACGCAGGAATCCACCCTAAAGCATACCTGACAGATGGTTGTCCAGCTGCCTCTTGAATGCCTCTTGTGTGGGAGAGCCCACAACCTCCCTAGATAACTGGTTCCATTGTCGTACTGCTCTAACAGTCAGGAAGTTTTTCCTGATGTCCAGCCGGAATCTGTCTTCCTTTAACTTGAGCCCATTATTCCATGTCCTGCACTATAGGAGGATCGAGAAGAGATCCTGGCCTTCCTCTGTGTGACAACTTTTCAAGGATTTGAAGAGTGCTATTGTGTCTCCCCTCAATCTTCTCTTCTCCAGGCTAAACATGCCCAGTTCTTTCAGTCTCTCTTCATAGGGCTTTGTTTCCAGACCCCTGATCATCCTGGTTGCCCTCTTCTGAACACACTCCAGCTTGTCTGCGTCCTTCTTGAATTGTGGAGCCCAGAACTGGATGCAATAGAAGGAAGCTATACAAGGAAGCTCAGTGTACTACTCACCACTTGGCTATTCAATATTTGATTCTTTCCACTTTTGGATACAGTACATGGTGTGTATCCAAACATGGTGTATCTGTTTTTTAGACTTTACTGCAGATAGGAGATAGAACTAGAACTGAGTCAAAAGTTCTTTGGAAAACATGGTTCAAAACAAGGGGTTTTGTGGGATACAATGGTTGTTTGCATGGTCCTAGCAATTATTGACGTAGTGCCATTATGAAGCCAATTCAGAGCACACTCTATTGTAAACAGAGTGGCAAAGTTTAGCGGTGTTGTGTTGTTGTTTTTAAGTTCAGCCTTAGATGGAATTCTCCAGACAAAGAAATCTACCAAACCAGAGGAAAGGGCCCCAGTCTTCTTCCTACAGGGAGTGGCTGTTATATCTTTGGAAAATCCAGACGCCCCACCGTTGTCCAACACTCCTGAATGGTACAATCCAGAACTACTCAAGAGCCCTGCTGATTTTGCATTTTGCCTCTCAGTGTGGGAAATGGCTTCACTGAAAAGCCTTGCTTTAAGGTGCCAATGGAATGATGCAATGGTTCCAGCTATGGTGTCAGATCTGTGGTGGCTCATTCGCACATGCAAGCCATTACCTGGCATTTACAGTCATTGATTAATTGTGTGAACCAGTCCTGCTAATGCAGCCTTGCTACATCACATCTTTTCTGTTTCACATTCACCACGCCAGCATGGGAAAGAGCACTCCATATCCAAGCAGCACGCCAGAGATCTATGGTGCCTAGCAATTGGCAGCCAAATTAAATAAAAACAAGGTTTCCTGAACTGAGCTTTACTGCTGTGAGTCATGAGTGTTACATTACCTAAGCCTGGTAAATAAATAATCACAACTAAATACAGATAATGTGTTAAACAGCTCGAACTAGTAAATCACCAGTGACAGAGCGCCTAAGGTAAATTCCTTTTTTACATTGGCAAAAACCTTTCTTGGAACGTTGTATATGTGTGTGTGTTTATGTCTTCAGACACATAACAGTGAACTGTAGAATTGGTTACTTAGTGCAGTCACCATTTGGAAAATACATATGCCTCCACCACTTAACATCGCTTATGTAGTCTGACTTCGCTTCTCTGGAATAATTACATTGCTGGCAGAAAAGTACATGCTTGGTACTCAGGCATTTTGCTGACATGCACCTTGAATATACAGAAGAGGGAGCTATGTGAGCTTCTTTCAAGCAGGGGTATTTCTCCTGTTAAGGTCACACCAGTTTGGAGTTTCCTGACAAAAAGCAAGTGCGTGTTGCTTCAAGAGATATACAGCACCACATGGAAGCAGCCAGAATTTCACTTACTGCATAAGGGTGATGGCACACTGAATTAAAATGCTTATCACCCATAAAACATACTTTCAGATGGGTGAAGGATAGTGATCCCCATCCCCATGCTACTAGTACCAATATGAAAGGGGTGGGTTAGCATTGCATCTAAATAGAAATGGTAGAACAAATGCCTTAGAACAGAAATCCGGCTGGACATCAGGAAAAACTTCCTGACTGTTAGAGCAGCATGACAATGGAACCAGTTACCTAGGGAGGTTGTGGTCTCTTCCACACCAGAGGCCTTCAGGAGGCAGCTGGACAACCATCTGTCAGGTATGCTTTAAGGTGGATTCCTGCACTGAGCGGGGGATTGGACTCGATGGCCTTATAGGCCCCTTCCAACTAAGATTCTATGATTCTAGACTGGGAGCCAAGAGCAAGCTTTGAACTAGCTGTTTTCAGATACCAAAATAAATCCCTGATTTTGTTTTAAAGATGTGGCCACCACTATACTTCTGATAACATCACCTTCGGTGCTACTCTGTTGATTCTTTAGTGGAGTTAAGCATGATAAAACAATGGCTTTGTGCAGTTTGAAATTTGCAACTCATAACTAAGCTTGTTGTTGTTGTTGTTTTAAAAAAGAGTTGTTTTTAAAGATAGTTCAGCTTTAATATAATATGGGACACCTTTGTCTCTGTTGCAAGTATCGGTGCTATGTTGCACACTTTACCTAAAACACAGAAATGGATGAGAAAATGAATTAAGGGTTATATGAATGCTTTATGAATATTTTTATATATATTCTGGTGCTCAATTGTGCTTATACAAATTTCATTCAAAGAAAACATAGTAATGTTATTCTGTAGCTTTCATAAGAATCAAATGCAGAACAGCACATGGAAAAGTGTGTGCAAGGGGGAGAGAGAGAATAACATTACTGAAAACTATAATAATGCAGGATGATAGCAGGGATAGAGGGAGGGCCGTGGAGCCCAAACTGAAACCTTAGTTGATGTAACAGTGCTTTTCAGAAAACCAGACAAAAGATTGTTTGTACCACATGGGCACGAAAGCATTTTCATGCTCTGCGAACCAAAGAGTAGTATCAAACTTTGAAATATTAGGGTAATTTGAGAATTCAACCATGACCATGATAGCTAAACAGACTAGGCTGTGTCTATGTGAGTGAGTGAGTACGCTCAGTAAAGAACAAGGAGGTTCCAGGTGTTGGTTCAAGTGTAATTTTTGTTATTAAACATGGGTTGCGACAGAAGCTTCTACAAGGACTTGCACATAACCATGACTGATGGATGTATTTGTCGGCCGTTCAGTTAGCTCCATCAACTCACTCAAGACACATTTTGAACAGATTATGTACTGTGGTACTTGGTAGACCATACATTAAACAAGAGACTTTGCTCTGAGGCTCTGCTTCCCACACTCTGCGGGGAAAAAGGAAAAGAAAAAAGAAAAAAGAAAAAAAAAGGAGAGAACAAAACTCATAGAGTTCGACAGCTACTGAGGCAACACTTGCCATTTACATTATAAGCCCAAATATTTTTTTTTGCAACACAACTATATATTAATTTAATAAAATACACAATATAGCTCTTATACACTCAACAATTTGGCTCAAATGCACTGAATCTGCAATAAATCAATAAAAATATGTCATTTGATGTAAACACATTGAATCTTCTTACATTTGCACATTTAAATGATTTGTGTGGATTTGTGTGGATGTCTGAAATGTTTGCACTCACTTGAGCTATTTTAGTGTCCACAAATGAATTACAAAAGGTGTTAATAATGTTAATTTATCTCTTCTATTATTACCTGTCATAAGGTAATTATTATTTGTGATCTCATATTATGCCTCAGGTTTAAAACATACTGCTAGCCTAGAGTTTTGCTGGACACTAAAGCCCCTTCCCCCTCTTCTTACCATGTGAGTTAGTTTATGTATGCGTAGGACAGACATGGACTCTACCATTTTACATTTAACTTTAATATGACATGAGCTGTGTTACTAATGACCAGAATAGTTTTGCTGAACAATGCTATGGAATGGATTCTTGGGTTTCGGTTTTTCCTTCTTTTGTGTGTGTGTGTGTGTGTGTGTGGCAGATAACTTTGTACAGAAATGGTTATCACAAATGAGTGTTAATGCTTGGTGTAGATTGGTTGACTACAAGAAGTTTTGTTTGTATGTTTACTTGGTTCCTGATTGCAGGATTTTCAGTAGAAGCCTGTAATGACTGCTGGAAACCTATCACAGAACTATTCCACCCTGATTTTTATGGTGTCTACAGGTAAATGGTGAAGTCAACATCAACTATCAGTCTTAATATTTCAGGTTCCATTTTGTCTTTTTTCTTATACCTTTCTATTGGATTGTCAAAGTGGCACCAAATTTTCTCCTCCCTCCCTCCCTTCCTCCCTCTCTTCCTTCCATTTTCTTAACATACATCACACTGTTCTAATGAAAGTTTGGTAAAAACGAAACCAGTGTTATCTGTGAAAAAGAAAGAGCAGTGAAAAGAACATACTTGTGGGCACTTCAGATGTTCACTAAAAGCCTTAAAGCAGCATTGGTCTTCGTTCATCCCTGTATAAATTTCAGAACCAGGGGAGATTTTTTTTTTTTTTAAATTCAGCAGAAAAAGCTAATAAATGCCAGGCTGTCTTTTGTGTTTTGTTTCATTTTCTCACAGCCACAGGGTCATTTCCCCGACAGTCCTGTAAAAGCTTGTCAATCTCCCGCACTACTTCCTCCGCGTCCACCGACTCTCTCCCTAGTTCCCTGTTTGAACGGTCTATCTGCTCCAACACAGCGTCCATCTCAGCGGAGTCTCGGCTCACTCGGGAATGCACCTCAGCAAAGACCCTAGCCATTTGATCGGACGCGATGAAGGCAGCGTCTCTGGCCTGTTTACTGGGCGATAGGTACTGGCTGTCAGTGGCTGTCAGGTACTGGCTGCTGGGTTCAGCCAAGGCTCCTGTTTTGACTTCGCAACTATCCAGTGGTCCTTTCGTTGAGGCGCAAGGCTCAATACAGGTCTTGGTTGGGCTGCTTGATGCTGAGGGAACCTCTTGGAGGAGAGGACTCAGGGCACGTTTGGCTTTGAGATAAGGTTTTACATTGGCAATGAGAATAGTGTGCTCTCGCTTGTCTTTCCCAAATGTACAAAAAGTCTTTTTCCCCGTGGGGTTCACAGTTTCGTAAGTCTCAGTCTCAACATTAGCTTCCACTGTGGGGACAAAGAGGTTTGTTCGATAATCTGCATTTTCAGCCTGGTTGGCAGTGGGGAACTGGGGCATCCAACATCTATCAGAATGACCAAGCACTCGGCATTCATCTGTGCAATTAATGCACTCCTCTTGTTCTGAAAAACAAACAAGAAACAACAACACTTTAAAATCATTAATCAGCAGCCTCGATCAGATCACAGCTTGCTCACTTGACCACTGGGCTTCTTAAGTACAAAAAGAAATAATAATTAAAACGTTTCAGGAGCATTGCATAAACCAACAGGTTGAGACGATCGATTTATTTAGAACTATTCTCAGGGTACCACAGTGGCTGTATAGCCCAAAGGAAGCAGAAAATGGGTCATCGGGGAGATGCTCTCAGTAGAATTGAGCTTCATCTGGAAACTAATCTGCCGTAGAAATCTGTTTGTCTTTGTTCTGCTAAAATCGTTTGAGAAAACAGTGAAAGGTAGTTAAGAAACTCAAAAGGCATTATCAGAATTATTATGTTTTTTCCACCAGATCCAATAGCTGAACAACGGCTGACTCTATAGAAACACAAACAGTTCATAAACATTTAAGCGAGCTGAGTTTCATCTTTGTTCATTTTTGAGACCTCAGTTTATTTGTAATTGTTCGGTTGGGTAGCAGTCATGTAATAAAAAGGGTTTCTCAAAAAGCTTCCTTTTCCAGCTAAGAACACAGGAATGGGATTTTTTCTTTCTTTTTCTTCTTCTTTTGCCATTGTGCATTAAGTATAAGCTTGTCAAAAGAGGCATTATTACTGTTTTATTTGACACAAGTATGGATTGTGTAATTGCTTTTTCTTCTTTTTTTCATTTTGTTTTGGTGCAAAAAATGGGAAAATTGATTTAAACAATTCATACTATTAGGAAGAATGTCATACATTTACATTTTCTCAGAATTGATAATATTTCCAGTCAGACTGCTTACTTCTGTTTTCTTAAAGCGATGGCAAGAATAGCTAATGAAGTGAGTTTTCATCTTGGTCATCATATCCTCATAGTAAGAACTAGCAAAATGCCTGTTGTTTTAATGGTCTGTGTTTGTTTGTGTGTGAGTGTGTGCGAGAGTGAGTGCTTAGAGTGAGGGCCTGTTTATTTGTGTGTGTGTGTGTGTGTGTGTGTGTGTGTGTATGCTCTGTGCACAGAAGCACAAGTGCAATTCTGCCATGCCCAGCACAGCCTGGGCATGGGGAGGCCTTTACGTGCGGGACAGAGGGATGAGCTGTGCCTGCCAGCTATTGGCTGGGCACAGTATGGTGCCACCAGGCTGGGAGGGGACTAATGGGTCTATAAAAGAGAACTCACCCCTCCCAGCCTCCTCTGTGTGTGTGTGGGGGGGAGTGTAACTAAGCAAGTGGCTTGATGCCCCCCATGGCAGCTAGGTACGGGCATCCAGGGTGGGATTTGGGAATGGTGAGCATTCATAGGCACTGTTAGGGTGACTGGTAAGATCTGAGGCTCTTTGTTTTGGGTCTAGCTGGGAGATAAGGCTTACCTTTGTGACCAACCCTTCTCACCCACTCAGAGCCCTGTGGCCTGGGTTGGTGGTGGCACTGGAAGGTCTCCCTACCCCACAAGGGGTAGGTCCATGGGGAAGGCGAATGGTCCAGCGCCAACCCACGGGCCATGAATGCTCGGCCTGAATACAGGCCATACTGGATGCCCTATAGGATTTCACCCTTTGCAGGTCTAAATAAATGTGGCCCTATTGAAACTCAACTGTACATGTCTCGTCTCATTATTTATCGACCTCCGCACCGCAATGGGTTCTGCTAGTGGAAAATGAACCATCCAGTGAAAGGAGCAGTGGGCAGGCTTTGCCCCTACGTACTGGGCTTTAGCTTTCTCCATAGGCATGAGTTACCATGACCCCTTATATGGAAGAAAGTAAATGCGCTCAGGGAAACAACTGGCATAGGGGCTAAACTTGCCTTCAGTACCTTGTTAAAGCAGTGCCAAGGGAGAGGGGCAGATTTTGCTTTGTCTCAGCTGATTTGTAACCTGATTACTTTGTCCCACAAATGCAGTGTGAGCCACTGAGAACCAGGCCAGCTCCTATGACCATTGCTCCACTGTTTCATCCGCACAGGCCTTCTTTCGGTTCAGTTTGAAAGAGTGAAACAAAACACAGGAAATGGTTTTCTAAGAGAACTATGAGAGGACTGCTCTAATCCACATGACAGTACATATGTAGCCTCTTCATGCTTTATGGTGGCTCAGTCAGGGTTCAGGTAGCAGTGCAGCTCTGGAGAAATAGGCAAGAGTATAGGCTTGACCTTTTGCTATACACAGGGCCTGAGAGTTTCCGGCTTCTGCCCAGGTGTTATAAAAACACACACCAAAACCTACTCTTTGATTACACCTGTGAAGTAAATATGGTGGCATCCCTTGGAACATTGCTCAAGAGAGGAATAGTTGTCACTGAGGTAGTAAGCCTATGTCTGGGCAGCACCATCAGACAGCTGGTGAAGCCTCATATGATTGAAATCTCCTACAAAGATTTACATCCAATTTGAAAATTAGATATCAGGGTGGATTCTAGCTTCATTTCCCCCATACTGTAACATAGACATTTTCTATGTAAAGGGATTTTTTTTTCACGTGGAAAAAATATTCAGTTAAGTGAACCTCCGGGGCAGTCTGAAGTGGAACAGACCACAGGCACAGGTTTATCACCTCAGTGGCTGAGGCCAAAGAAAATGTGTATGAGGAAAATAAAGAGAAAATTACACTGGACAATTTTAAAATAAGCACCACGCTACTTAGGCGTATATAGTATACACATTAATCGAATTTAAGCACATCTGAACAATATAATAATATTTGGGCTCTTAGCATGTTTTCAACGTGGGGTGGTGACGAACACAGAGACAGCCACATCACTCCTTTACTACCTCCGTTACTACTACTTTTTAATCTATTATTATTATTATTATTATTATTATTATTATTATAAAAACTTTTTTATATGTTTGCATTGTATATTCTGCACAAGGAAATTACATATTGTAGATAAACCAAATGAAATGAAAACATAAAACCAAAACAACCCAGAAAATACAACAGACACATTATAACCAAAAACTATAACCACTGTCACTAATTGAAACAGATCTCCAATTAATTAACCATGATACAAAATTCATACAAAAATCAGTTTCCTCCCAAAAGGTCCTTCCTAGATCTATATTGTCAGACTGTTGCAACCTGTAACTCTCTGTTGCTACCTGGGACTGGGATTGAAAGAGCTACTTTATTTATGTATTTATCTTAATCTTTTTATGCTACTTTTTGGCCTGGAGGCCCCCAAAGCACCTCCCCAAACAGTTTTAAAAATACTTTACCAACAGCATCCTGTAGGATCATTGACTTATTGGTTTTTGAACAGCAAACTATGGTGTCAATCAGAGTTATTCTGATCATATTAAATTATACTTACACTTATATGCTGTGACTTGGCCCACTGCTATTAGGATATTTCTATATCTTCTTGAGCAAATCTGAAGATAATCGGACTTTAAAGTATAGAAAGAAATGCAACTAACGGCACAAACCAATCCGCAAGCAGACAGAGGAGACAGGGAAGCAGAAAACATGTTTTAACCTGGCTCAAAAGAGCACACTAGTTCTTTGTGCAAAAGCGATGTGGCTACAAAATATCGCAGAAGAGACAAGGGCTCGACAGAGACATTTCGATGCCTGAAGATAGAAAATCCAAAAGGTATCCTTCCAAGTGTACACTCTTAAAACAAATTGCACAATCTACTGGGAATGTCTTGTCTGCAAGCCCTTTGGAAATGAACAAGAGTAACTCAAGAGAACTTTTATTCCTTACCCTTTTTAAAAAAGTTACATTTATAGTCAACCTTGACTCAAGGCAAGAGAAGCACAGTGCTCTTGTGCAGTTCCAGATAATATCACTGAAGCCTGTTTATTCTGTTTTCTAAATGTATACCCTGTACCTACCTAGAGTGTCCCTAGACCGGTGTATAATTGAAATCAAATCAAAATAAATAAAAATGCAACGTATTTCGCACGTGAGCAGCAAGAAAGCAAACACAGTCATGCCACTGTCAGCTTCCCTGAAGCTTGGGTAGAAAGAGTCATAAATTTGGACTGAGTCTGAGATATTCAGGTGAGGCGTTTCACGCATACCCTGGCCACTGTGTAAACAGCCTGCACAGGGAAGGGCTTTTCAGTGCAGCTATGGCTGTAAGCAACAGTTAAGTCAGCCCTCAGTGCCCCCTGTGCACAACGTCTCCCGGGTCATATCTGCCTGTCTCTCACTCTGCCACACTTAATGGTGCCTAAAATCTCCCGAGGCAACCATCTCACCTTGCCTCATCGTAGGTCCGCTGCTGGAAGAGACTTATGTTACATCTGCTTACCTCCTCCTCTGCTTTCCTCTGAATGTGTACAAAATTATCATGGTTTGGTACTTATGCTAGCAGTATTGACTAAGCTTCCATTTTAGCTACCTGGGATTCCTAGCACCGACTGAATTAAATATGAAGCAAAGAGAGAGGGGGGGGCGGGGAGAGAGAGTGGTTTTATGAGGAAATAAGCACACATTGACCTTGAAAGGAAAACCCACCAGCACTCCCTGGGCTTTGCACCACCGTGCTGAAACCCCACCCCCATCAGTAGCATTTTCCCCCTCGCCTCCTCCCTGCTTCCTTCTTTTATGTCATAACATAGAAAGCAGATTTGAAGTATTGATTATCATATATTATAAACTCCTCACCTCACCATTAGCCTGCAATTCTGACTTGCTGCAGCTAGCAGATGGGGGAAGAAAATCGAAGAGGTGCTTTTGTACCAACAGCAAAAAAACTATAAACGTAGAGTGAACTATCACTGCCCACGGCTAAATTAGTATTTATGAGAAAGTGGAATCAATTTAAAAGGTAAAAATGGGCCCACACCTCATGTTGTGCTGCAAAATATATTGGGAGGGTGATAGGCACCATTGGTCTTTATCACAACTTGGACCTACCTGCCTCTAGTTGAAAATAAACCCTTAACAGTCCAAGTGTGTACAATAAACAGCAACAGCCTCGAGGCTTTTGTCAGCCTCTGGAGGCTCAGGGGTAAACAATCAGAAGCGCTTTGTGCACGTTAGGGAGAACAAATCCGAAAATAGACCAGAGAAATTAGCAGCCATAGAGAGAAAAGGGAAACAAGTTACCTGGAATTAACCATGGCTGGCAAGACATAGCAAAGAGGAGAGCTGAAAGATAAGGCAGCTGTGGTAGGCTTCAGGGTCACAAAAAAATAGGCTGAGCCCAGTATAATGTAGGGCTGTGCTAATTGCATACAAATAGACAACACTCCCCACAGCATAGTGAACATTAAAAAATGAAAGGGTTACCGGGTAAGAAAAACTAAAATTACAGCCGTTGAAAATGGAAATACATGCGGCAATGCATGGACACATTTGATACACAAAGAATAATGTTTAAACAGAATGATGGAGAGTAAAATGGCAACCCAGAGTGGTTTGGTATAATGCAAATTATTTTTATTCTGAAATGTTCTTAATATGTATGTTGCAGCTTCTATTACTCTCTGGATCAATAGAAGTTCGGCTTAATGTATTGTTTATAAGGCATTACTAAAGCCAGCAGAAGGGTGATGCTTTGTCCACATGATGAATGTGCTTTGTGACAATTTTATTTAGGTTTGTAAGTAAAATGCATTTATACCTCCCTCTTCCCTCTAGGTTGAAAGCAAATGACAACAGCTAAAAGAAAGCAGTGTATGTGCGTGGATATAAAGCTAAAATTAACTCCCTTTGGACTGCAAGAATAAAGTTGGAACAATGGGTAGATGTCACTAACTTGCGGCACGGTTGCTATCATTCTTTTGGGGCCATTTTGAACATCGCTCCGGCTACACTTAAACACTGAGATCATACGGAAGGGGACAATGATACAGTCCACCCCATACCAGTAAGCATGCTGGTTTCCATGTTGCCTATGAGCTGCATGGCATGATGTGGGATGAAGCTGTATAGAGCAGCTGTTTCCATAATGCAACCTGGTGTCCTCCAGATGTTTTGGAGTGCAACTCCCAGCATTCCTCAACATTGGCCATGATGGCTGGGTCCAGATTATCTGGAGGGTACCAGGTTGGGGAAAGCTGGCATAATGTAAAAACTGCCCAGAAAAATGCCTCCTGATCATTATACAATATTATGATCTGGCTTTTTTGACAGTCCTGTTAAGAGATCACTCATCTGACAGTGAGATCAACAAAACACTTTAAAAGGGGGGGGGGGGGCTGGGTTGAAATTTCAAACAGCTCTGAAAGACAAAAGGCTTTTTGTTTTGGTTTTCCATTCTGAGGGCCATTCTGTGAAAATGGTGGACATCACGAAAAAAAGTGATGGCTCCTGTTAGCAGCCATCTTATATCACAAATGCCCCTTGGAATGGAGCCCTCTGGGGAAATTGAAAAGTAAGCCACCAGCCAATCAGAGCTACAGTGAGTTATCCCACCCCCTCAATTATGCAAAAATATTCCCTAAAATTACAGCATACAAATGGGGCTGCAAAACTGTCCCTCCCTCCCTCTGCTAATCAGCTGTCAGGAACTGTGGCAGGAACAATGGAACTGTGGGAGTTGTGGTTTTGTGAAAGAGCTCGCCACATAGACAGGCATATTTCTCTCTACCTAAACTACAAATCCAGTTCAGACCACACCACATCGGGCCCGTTCAGAACACACCTTAAACCATGGCTTTAACCATGGCTAATAAGGCTTTTTGCTTTATTTACTGTTAAAGCCATGGCTTAAAGTGTCTTCTGAACACAGCCTGGCTTTCTGGCTTAACCACCTTGGTTAAAGCCATGGTTACAGTTGTCTTCTGAACAGGGCCATTGAAGCTTGGGCTTGCACACACACCCTCTTTTCCTTCTTCACATGCAAGGGGAGCAAGTTTAAAAGCAAATCAGAATCAAAATATGGTTTTATATCCTAGTCTTTACATATATTTATATTGTATTTTATATTATGGTTTTATACTGTTGTTTTATACTTTGAATGTTTTTAATTTTTGTGAACCGCCCAGAGAGCATCGGCTATTGGGCGGTATAGAAATGTAAATAATAAATAAATAAATAGTCTATTAACAGTGTGGTTAGAACAAACCCAATTACATGGAAAATTAATGGAGTTCTAAATCACCAATACAGGATGCAGCATTACTGTGTATGTATGTACGTATTCTAATAAATTCAGCTTACATTTTGTAAGGATATATAATCTTGACTTATACTGGAAATTCCCCCAGGATTGATTCAAGAGCATGGAGGCACAATGAAAGTTTCACAGGTCAATTAATTCTATCCTAAGTATGGCTTTCCTTGTTCTGTGCTAAAATTCTTCCCTTCCATTATGAGGTCAAATACATGTCTTCAGTTTTGACTCTGAGATGTAAAAGCTTGCCAGTTTGGGATATCTACCGTATTTCTTCGATTCTAAGACGCACTTCCCCCCCCAAATAAACAGCTCTAAAAATGGAGTGCGTCTTAGAATCGAAGCAGTATGGTAAGATGCAAATATGGCTTTTTGAGATCACTTTGCAGGGTGATTGGGGCCTACAGCGTGCCCCGTGCTGCCCTTGTGAGCCGCGCCTGGAAGACACGCGGCTCCAAGAGTCAGGAGGCTCACCCCCACCCAAAGCACCGGGTGCCCCTCCCACCCGCCGCACTGGGAAGCGCGTGCCCCGAGTGGAGCCTGGAACTCCTCACGCCCGCAGAAAAACCTGTGCCCAGAGGCCAAAGAAGTGCTGCTCCACTGACGCTGCTCTCACGCGGCAGCTCCAGCTCCAGTCGTCTCTCTCCTCCTCGTGCAGGCAGGCCTCCAAAAGAGGAAGCTCCTGCAGCAGCCGCCAGCTGTGCGAGCGAGGACTTACTCACGTGTAATTATGCTTTGTGACTGCGTACCCTGATAGACTGGCGACTGGAGAGTTAAGCCTGGGCATGGTAATGGACTGGATGAGGGCTAACACACTGAGACTCAATCCAGACAAGGCGGAGGTACTGTTAGTGGGTGGTTATCTGTCTGGTGAGGTGATGTTTGCCCTGTCCTGGACGGGGTTGCACTCTCCCTAAAGGATCGGGTCCATAGTTTGGGAGTACTCTTGGATCCAGAACTGTCACTTGAGGCACAGGTGAACTCAGTGGCAAAGAGCACCTTTTATCAGCTTAGGTTGATATACCAACTACGCCCTTATCTGGACAGAGATAGCCTAGCTACAGTGATCCATGCTCTGATAACCTCTCGTTTGGATTACTGCAATGCGTTATACGTGGGGCTACCTTTGAAAACGGTCCGGAAACTTCAGCTGGTACAAAACAGGGCAGACCGTTTACTAACAGGGACTGGCCAGTGAGACGACATCACGCCAGTCATTCTACAACTTCATTGGCTGCCAGTCCAGGTCTGGGCCCAATTCAAAGTGCTGGTATTAACATTCAAAGCCCTAAACGGCTTGAGGCCAGGTTATCTGAAGGAACGCCTCCTCCCATATGTGCCTACCCGGACCTTAAGATCATCCACAGGGGTCCTTCTCCGTGAGCCCCTGCCAAAGGAAGTGAGGCAGGTGGCTACTAGGAGGAGGGCTTTCTCTGCTGTGGCACCCCGGTTGTGGAACGAGCTCCCCAGAGAGGTCCACCTGGCACCTACACTGTATTCCTTCCGTCGCCAGCTGAAGACCTTTTTATTTTCTCAGTATTTTAACACCTATTAACTCAAATTTTAAACTTTGCTGTTTTAATTCCATATTTTAACCTATATCAATTTTTGCTGTGTGGTTTTATCCTGGTTGTGCTTTTGATATTGTATTTTGTATTTGTGTTTTTAGATCGTTGATTGTTTTTATGCTCTTCATGATTTTAATTTTTGTGAACCGCCCAGAGAGCTTCGGCTATTGGGCGGTATAAAAATGTAAATAAATAAAATAAATAAAAATAAATAAAAATATTTATAGGCACCTTCTAATGAAAAGTTCTGCTAGTGCATTTTTTTGTACTCTAGTCCCGTGTATTACAGAGGTTTTTGTATGCTTGTCTGTAATCATGTACTTTTGGTGTATACATTTGTAAATTGTTATGACCATAATGGCTGAAACAAGTAAACAAGTACAAGCATTGATGTTTCTTAATTTGTGAAACTGGATTAACAAACATTCTGAAATGTAAGAAGCCTCTTCATGAATTAGGCAGAGGCTTTGCTTATTTTTGCCTTTAAGTGGGATTTTATTTATTTATTTATTTATTTATTTATTTATTTATTTATTTATTAAATTTATATACCACCCCATAGCTGAAGTTCTCTGGGTGGTTTAAAAAAGTTGTTACTGGACCCACAGTTTACACAACACATTTATAGGGAACAAACTGTACGTGAGTGATTCACTAACATTCAACAGCATTGTCCATCCAGATCATGTTATGGTTAATAGTTCTTATTTTGACAGCGTTAGCTAGTTTCTGCTGCAATAGCATCAGAAGACCTTCTAAAAACGATATCAAAAAGTGTCATTTTTATTTCTGAAGGAATGGTTTCTTCTGAAAAAATATTGTGGCCTGAAAGAGCTCTTTATCACAAGGGATCTATAATCTGAGAGGGAAGACAAAATTAGTGGTTTCGCTGACATGCCGTAAAACCAAAGGATATGGGATTCTCCTGATGAGAACAATCAGCTGAAGTGCTTCTTTTGAAGGTGAATTCATCTTTAATTACAATTGATTTTGACATAAATAAGCAGAGATAAACAAATTGAGTTCTTTCTATGTTCAAATCCTGTGTTATTAAACAGAGCTGTCTGGAATCTGCATATCTATATTGGCCTAGCTGGTTTTGTTTTTCAATTATGTAAAGCAATTGGGAGGGTTAGATTAGAAATCTGATTCGCAATAAAACCAGAATCTGATTATTATTTTTGTGCTGTGGATGGGGGTGCGGATTCCTGTTGGCAAAGCTTTCAGTTCCTGCCAAAACTGGCCTAGGGCATCTTGGTATCTGAGGCCCTACATCTACACTTCCTCACCCTAATTAACATGGGACACGATCTAGCAGGAAGATCTCCTGCATACGATGCATAAAACTGGATTATGATCATGCTGGACTGTGTTCATGATGAGATATGCCAGATATGTGGACTATTCGACCATCCCCAAATACCACCATATATTTTCAAGGGCAAGATTTAACTGCCTCCCTTCTACAATATTAGTAGGGCGCTTTCAGGGCACACCATATGAGGATCGCTTGTGTGGCTGTGGTGATGAAGCAGTGGAATCGTTAGGGCATTTTTATTATTTTTAATGCAGCCTCCACAGGGAGAAACGAAATAGACTTCTTGGCCCTATCATGAGGAAATGCCCTGGAAGGTCATCTGAGCAGTATCTGGAATATTTCTTGGCAGGGATGAACAGATAAACAACAAAGGCAGTGGCTAGGTTCCTTTTTCTCTGTACAAAGGACTCGTAAGAAGATTTAATAAATATTTTTAAAAGAGGCAGGCAAAAAAAAAAATTTGTTCTGGCAATGCCAAGGACATTTAATAACTGTCATTTTAAATGTTTACATGTTTTAATATTGGAACTTATTTAATTTATTTTCAATTTTTGTATATTTGTATTTACAGGTCTTAAATGTATTTGTTTTAAATCTTGTAATGCCGCCTTGAGGCCCAGCATTGGGCAAAAGGCGGGATATAAATAAACGTAATGAAATGAGTCAAAACCATCTTCCATACTCTGGCCGTTAATGACACCCAAATTCTGCCTCCTGAGACAGGTGCCTCGCTTTGTCTTATGAGAGGGATTGTCTCTAGCTAATGCAGTTTCATTTCCGTTATAACAACTATCAAATCAAAGGATTGCTACCAATTTGGGCTTGACTAAATGTTACATGAGAAAACTCCAGTAACTGCTTTTATTACAGAACATTTACTTTGGGAGGGCTGAAGAAGTGGCAGGGAATGTGGAACCCTTTCACTGCCCACTGCTTTCATGCTGCAATCTCACCCTCCCCATACATAGAATCATAGAATAGTAGAGTTGGAAGGGGCCTATAAGGCCATCGAGTCCAACCCCTGCTCAATGCAGGAATCCACCTTAAAGCATCCCTGACAGATGGTTGTCCAGCTGTCATAATCCATTTTCCCCTGTGATCTTTCAATCACATATTTGCAAACTGTGTGTGTGTGTGTGTGTGTGTGTGTGTGTGTGTGAGAGAGAGAGAGAGAGAGAGAGAGAGAGAGAGAGAGAGAGAGAGAGAGAGAGAGAGAGAGAGAGAGAGAGAGAGAGAGAAATGTGTGTATGTGGTGGGGGGAGCAGGGGACAGTGGAAAGAGAAAGAGTTAAGAAATCTCTTCATGACCACTATTTCTGCATCCCAAATAATCTCCTCCCCAAAGGACTTCTCCGAAGTCCCCCACACCAACGATGGTGGGTAGTTGTGACATGTATTTGTGCCCAATGTTCTGATATACCATTATTTATGGATCCCTTTTTGGAGAGAGTTAAGGGAAGATATTTCAATGTGGATATGGCATGAATTATTTCAAAGGCAATGAACAGTTGATGGGCTAAGTAAATTTAAGCCTGGTCCATCACATCTGAGATGAACTGCAAAATAAAAAATGTTCAAGATATTGAAAAGGGTCAGAGTGATTCTTTATATTCCATCACATTAAAGAACCCTAGTGAAATCTGAGGGCCAGTGTAAACAGGGCCCTCCGGATCAGCCTCCAGGTGATTGTTCTCCATTCTGGCCACTCCTAGCCCTTCCTAGCACCTGTCTGTTCTTCTGCTCACCTGCCTGTTCTCCAGCAGTGTCTGCTTCTTGCAGCAAGAGAGTGAAAGAAGGATGTCTCTTTGTTTCTCTCTGTTGCTGCAAGAAAAACAAAAATCACAGAGCTGGCAGGGTGCTCTCTGTGGGTTAGCTGTCAGAACTGATACCTGCTACGTTCATCCAGAGTGTTCTCATGACACTGACACCATCTTGATGGCTCTTGTGTGGACATGGGCATAATCTTCAGTTCAAACATTCAAGTTATAGTTATCATATTAGTATAAAGTTCAAGAAAAAGAAGACATGGTTGTTACCTGAAAATTTTCCTTCCTTACAGCGGGCTGGTCCACAGATCCCAACAATGGGTCTTTGGCCTCTCCCTTGCTGTTCTGGAGGAAAATTGGACCCGTGAGTTATAGAGAAGGAAACACCCTGCATGCCATTTCGCCCCGTCCCATCACCACCCTTTCATCTTAGCCAGATCTGATCAAACCATGCTTTAGGTATGACTTGGGACCCAAATGTCTGAAATATGGACCCAAACACTTTGGGTGCATTTGGTAATTTTATATGTTTGAAATTTGGATATCAGATTTTGGGAAAATTTAATGAAGTGATTCTGAAATGCAAATTTAAGTTCTTGAATTTTCAAAGTTTTGGGTTTACTTATTAATATATCCAAATTTCAAACTGGAATGTAATTTCATTTCATTTCTTTATCAAAACATACTTTTCAAGTCCACCGTTATTTTTAACAAATCAGCCCTCGCGCCTTATTTTTCATTTGAACATATTTCTGTGTTTGAGGAGATTTTACACAAGCAAAGGAATGATCAAAGCAAGCAAATCCTCTTCTCTATTCAATCCCCACCTCAGCCCCACATAAGATATGAATACCATAAGAGTTGCAATTCATTCACACAGACAGCACAATAAAGATGTGAATATGCTACAGTGCTTTGTCTAAAGGCACATTTTTTTAACCATTCTTACGTTTGACTTATTTATTTAATCATTTTTTTAGCTACCTTTCAAGACCATAGTCTTTCCAAGGCTGTTTACAGTCTAAAAGCAATGCAATGCAATAAACATTAATAAAAACATATTAAATATAATTCTGGCTTCCTGAATGGATTAACAAATGGCAAATCAGACTTGTGTATAACATATCATTCTAATCTTGGAATGATAAAAAGGTAGGTTGAACCAGGATGTGAATTTTGATCTGTAACCAACATCTTGGTCTGCACCTGAGTTAAACCCTTTAGAATTTCCTTCAGTGTATGGAAACTGATTGGAAAATAATAGCAATAAATGGTTGTGTGAATTGATTCTGAAGTGGGAGTTACAAGATGGACATTCAAGATGCACTGTGTAGTTAATGTATAACTTGGGAAGTGTTAAGTTTTCATCCTGCTTGGAAATCTTAGGGTGTTTAGATCTGCTCAGATGCTTGGAGGATGGCAACAAGGGAGAGAGCCTTTTCGGTGGTGGCCCCCGGACTGTGGAATGATCTCCCCGATGAGGCTCACCTGGCACCAACGCTGTTATCTTTCAGGTGCCAGGTCAAGACTCTTCTCTTCTCCCAGGCATTTAATAGCATTTAACAACGCTAAGTTTGTTTTTTTAATGGACCCCAGAACTGTTGTTTTTAAATGGATAATGTTGTTTTTATATTGTTGTCTATATGTTTCTGATGGTTTTAAATTTTGTATATTTTTAATGTTTACTGTTTTTAACTTTTGTAAACCGCCCAGAGAGCTTCGGCTATGGGGTGGTATAAATAAATAAATAAATAAATACACAGATAGGCTACTGGTATATTGATCTAAACCAATACTATAAAGACCAGCCTTGTTCTCCAATATGTCAGGAGGAGGCCTCTCATAGCATTGCTACTAGAGATCCTTTAATTGGAGAAACCAGGTTTCGAAATGGTGGCTTCTACATTTAAGCTGGTACAATAGCTCTGCCACTCTGCTACAGCCCTTAATCCAAGACCCCTTTCTCCTGGTCCTCTATGACCAGAAACATGTTGCTGCGGTGTGGTGTGGTGACTCAGTAATGATGTTAACTGGTGAGCTGCAAGGTGGACAGGAATTTGGACAATTTCTATTGATCTGCATTTTTGTGTTCATTGTTTCTATATTTCATGAATTCTTCATAAAAATTTGTAGTTAGAAATGAAAAGATAACTAGCAGATCGTAGCATTTAAGACACCGAGCAACACTGTCCTGAATTCAAAGCTCAACTGAGCCAAAGAATCATGCTAACAGCCCTGCCCCCCATCAATAAAATGATATTATAACACCTGCCTTTTAGGGTTATGGTTAAGCATTACTGAGATCATGCACGTAAAAAGCTTTGAGCATTAGAAAAAAGCTCTATGTAAATACACAGGACAGTGAGTGAAGGACTCCTTGCACAGGCTCAGAGGTGTGTTTCTTCTGAACAAGCATGCAAGTCACTGCTAAAATAGTTCAATCATTTTCCAGCGCCCAATACAGGTTTTTGAAATGGCTTCTATTGCTTGGCTCCCGGTATTCGGAAAAAAAATATTTCCCAAACTAACAGTAATTTAAGGAAGAAATAGAACAGCTGAAGTAACAACCATTGAGGGTTTAATCTCTTCTGTACCCATCACCAAGGACAGCTGTGAGCCAAAGGTAACTGAAAATGAATGGTATATGAGTAGGGTTTTGTTTTGTTTTTGCTTTCTCTACATCTCTTGGGAAATGCTGTACCCTGTGAGAAGAGTTAATAAGCAGCTTGTGGTTTTTTGCTCTCTTTTGGCTGCCTTCTGAGACCAAAAAGACAAATTATTGGTTGTACTTTAAAAAATATCTTACCGGGTTTTCAGATTACAAAATATTAGATGTGGGCAGGGCAACCTCAGTTCACTGGGCATCTTCAACATCATGAAGGGAATATTAACACCCTCATAATTCTACGTACACTTAGGCCATAGCTAGACCAAAGGTTTATCCCTGGATCATCCAGGGGTCAAACCTGTTCATCTAGGTGACACACAGGGGATCCAGTGCTCAGGCAGGGGCGAACCCTGGATGAGCCCAGGATAAACCTTAGGTCTAGCTGTGGCCTTTATTGATAATAAGTCCAAACTGAATCAATGGGACTTACCTCTGAGTAACATTAACTATTGGCTTTAAAACAATGCATGCAACACTTCCCTTGCAGAGCAGTACAGCTCTTTTACTGGGAATTATATAACACAGCACAGTCCTATTATAGTCCTATTATACCAATATAATACCCTATTATTATACTATGCTATGCACATTGGTATGAATACATTTTGCTTAGTTTAACACTCCAAATACATGTCACATCGGAGATCCATAATCAGATGTCCTATCATATTGTTGTGTTTCTCAAAACCTCCTGCCTTCTTGGGAGACAATAACGAGGCCTGCTAAGTAATCCACAAAGCTTTATTCAAGCAATAAACGTCTCTTCCCACCTGAAGAGAGTCTAATCTCTAGAAACTTTTCCCTAGGCAAAACTATGCAAACTAAGCAAGACAATTGTCCTTTCAAGAAGAATGGAAAGCCTTTTCCCAAGATGCATTAACTTCAGAGAGACTAGTTCTGAGGCAGCTTCTGATGGGACATGAGCCAGGCTGACTTTCTCTCGCCTTCCTTTAGCTCTGCCCATTTTAGTCTGTGGCGTACTCTAGGATTGGCTAATCTCTCTGTGCTCTCCCCCTCGGAAGAATGTTGGCTTCTCACTGACTGTGTATTATTTTCCCTTGATGAGATAAGCTCTGGAGAGGGTTCACTCCCAGCTGGTGAAGAGCCCATGAGAGCTTTCTCCCCCACTGGTATAGGCTGGCCTGTTTCTGGCACCACCAAATCCTCTACTTCAGAGTCTGATTCTGTTTGATCACCTGAAACACCTTCTTCCAACACAGGGGGAGCAGGGCTAGACATTACATATTTTTCTTTATTTTTAAGCAGCAGGGGAGGGAGCTGGTAATTTGGGCAGGGAAGCAATGTGTGGGGAGTTAACCCATTTCCCTGATGGAAATTGCACCCTTTTGGCTGCTATTTGCCCCCCACCCCAGGAAAAACCACAGATAACGTTTGGGGAGGTTGGGGGTATTTATTTCCTTACCCCTGCATTTCAGAACACACATGATTACTCTTAAGAAACATAGATATAGGTATTGGTTACTCACAGGTTTACATAACGTGTGACAAATACAGTTAAATGGGTCTTTGTACTACATATGCACACTAAAGACACAGGGGCTACAGTCTGAAATGTGCTAATAACATTGCTGTGATTATTCTGAAGGTTAAAAAAGTTACCGAAACAAATGTCTCAAAACCCCCACTCCTTTTTAAACAATTTAAACCTTGAGCATAACTAAGAGCAAGCCTTTGATTATTCCTTTGCCCTCTTTCTCAAAAAACACACACAAATGAAAAGGAAAATGGCACCCCTGAACCAGATGCTTATTTAAGCAAGAGGATTTAATCAGGATGTCTTCTTCAATTAGAAGTGTTTTGTGATTAGAAGCAGAACTGACTTAACTATTTGTGGTAGAGACTTATTTATCTTCCTGGCCCAAGAAAACACACAAAATAATTATGTTAATAATGACAAATAAATAGACAGGAGCACACTTTACATAGCATATAAGGAAGTCCTATATCCTAGTTCATTGGTCCTTCCGGGCCCAGCACTGTCTTCTTTGACTTTCTCTTCTCCCAGGCAGCATTCAACAATATATGCTAAATTTGTTTATTTTTTAATGGACCCCAGAACAATTGTTGTTTAAATGGATACTGTTGTTTTATATTTTTGATGGTTTAAAATTTTGTATCTTTTAATGCTCTCTGTTTTTAACTTTTGAAAACCGCCCTTTTATTTGGAGCTATGGAAGAGACACGTGGTAAATATATAACATTAAAAGTTCCATATGCATGTAGCCTCAGTAATGGTGATGGGCTATGTGTGTGTGTTGTAGTTTCTACAATTCATATTAAATGTGGGAGGCCCCACTGCCAACAAAAGCAAATTGCAGCATTGTTTAGCAACCCAAATTGCTGCTATGGTGCTACACAGACGTCTGAGCTAATGAAAACGCACTGTTGTTCCTTTCGTTGCTTTCATTAACCACAAGAATCAGTGAAGTGACCATTTTTTAAAAAAATGTGTAGGAAGGGTGGAAAGATAGATGCCACAGCCAAGACTGAATATAAGAAAAATAGCAGCCAAATGATGGTCAGGTTCCTGAAGGTTCTATTCTTAAACAAAATAAATGCCATGAAATATCTGGGACAGTTCTCAGGGGTGTTAGGCCGTAGCTAGACCTAAGGTTTATCCCAGGATCATCCCTGGGTTCATCCCTGCCTGAGCGCTGGATGCCCTGTGTGGCACTTAGATGAACAGGTTTGACCCCAGGACAATCCTGGGATAAACCTTAGGTCTAGCTATGGCCTTAGTAGACCTGGCATCAGTAGTTAATATAGTCAGAGATGTCCTGGTATCCATGGACTGACAGGGCCTACCATTCAATGGAAACACTGAAAAATGCCTCGTTCAATTTGGTCTTGTGTCCATGCTCAGCATTCTGCACGTGGGAACAGAACATTAGGCTGTGCCTGATGTTTGTGGCTCTGGTGTTTGTGGCTGATACAGCAAGCAATAAGGGAGAAGAAGAGTCTGCCCATCACGGCCATGCCTTGCTATCTTCTCAGACTTCCACCACTGCTTGCTCTGTGCAGAGGTCCACCTAGGAGCTTTCAACCAAAAGGTTTTAAGTGAGGAGGATTGAGCACAAGGCAGCAAGTGACGAGAAGTGAGATACAAATGAGATTTTAAAAATTACAATAGAGGCCATAGCAAGACCTAAGGTTTATCCCTGGATCGTCCAGGGGTCAAACCTGTTCATCTAGGTGACACACAGGTGATCCAGTGCTCAGGCAGGGGCGAACCCGGGATGATCCCAGGATAAACCTTAGGTCTAGCTGTGGCCAGTTATCCAAGATAAGTGTTCTAACATAACATTCTCATACATGTTTCCAATGTAGACATAACCTTAGCTCTGTTCAGACAAAAGCATGACAGCTTAAACGGGATAGAGAGCCAGGCTGTGCACAATGGCCCCGCCCCGTCTCTGAGCATTCAGGCCCCGCCCACCTTAGTGCAGACCTTGCCTTGTTGCATCAGCAAAGTTTGAAAAGGAGTTCTTTCCCACATGACAGGGGTGGACTCAAGGGAATGGGCTGCAGGAGTGTCAGGGGCAAGCACTCTGGGATTATAGCTACCCCTAACCATTGCTTCTTTACATATTTGTCCAGAGAGCTTTTCTACACCAGACATTTACTGTATGCTTGTCATTCCCTACTCATTTGTTTACAGGGTCTTCAGACAACATTGTGACCCCCCCCCCCCCAGTTTTGCTTCTGTCTGTTAAGTTCGGCAAGGTTTTTAGAGCAGGGATATTATTTCTAAATATTATTTCTGAGAGTGGAAAAAACCCACTTTTCCCACTTGGTTTTGCACTATTCCACTATATTACAGTGCCAACTAGAGGTAATGTAGTGGAAAAGCAGGAAAGGAAACACTCTTCGTGTAGTGTTCGGATCGCAATTCTGTGATGAAACTGAAAGCAGATGCAGCCGATTAACCGCCTCATGCAGAAACGTCCTGAGTGGCAGGCTTGGGCACAATTCATATCTAGTTGCATCTGCCCTGGAATGGACTGGGTAATTGCTATATGGAGGTCAGGTGTAAAAAAAAGTACAGGAATCCTATGTAGGAATTGCATTTAGTTCACATTTTTAAGCCAACCAACCTAATTTGCACTTCCCAGACTAATATGCAAGTTCTAGGAATACAGTTATTCTTTGGGTTTCACAGTTCTCTGAATTATGCAATGCAGTTCTCTCCTTTAAAAATGTTTGTATTAGGGGAAATTGCATACAAAAAAAAAGGAGAAATTATGTATTTATTTATTTTACTTAAGCAGCTTCTTTACTGCTTGACATCCTAGGATCTCCACATGTAGAAACCCATATAATACAAGATAATAACCAATATAAAAAGAGTATAAAATAATAAATACCTTAAAATTTTACCACAAAGCAATAAGCAGGTCATGATTGATTACAGTTCAGGGGAAGCTGAATGAGCAAATATGTTTTCAAGAAGCCTTTGAAACTCACCACAGTTTTCATCTCTCGAACCACATGTGGGAGAGTTTTACAGAGGGCGGGTGCCACTACTAAGAATGCCTGCTAATGTGATGTTACTTGATGACATATTGGCTGCGTTCGAATGCCACAATTGTCAATGAGGGTTTAAGAATCAACTCACAGTTGTTTATTTTGTGGATACTCCTCACATGATTAGATAAATAACTAACCATGAGTGGATTATAAACAACCATGACTAATGCTTCTCCCATCCGCTTTCCCCCTCCCAGTTCTCCCTCTTGTATCCCATCAGTCCTATCCCACCAAAGCAGATCTTAGAATCGAGTTCTGCCAGCTTGAATAGAGCACTAGCAGTGACTTTGCCCGCTCTTGCGTCACAATTCTATAGCCGATGAAATAACCCACGGCGCCCACCACATGAGACGATAATCCACGACGATATAAACAGTCCACTCTGTTGGTTCTTTGTGGGGGGTATTTCAGCAAAATAACCCAACATGGGTTAAAAAAAAATCTCACCACATGATACGATAACCAACGGTGGGGTAAATAACCCACCGTGGACAACTTAAACTACCCTGGGTTATCGTGTTGTCCAGATCCAGTCACTGACGGTCATAGGATGACCAATAAGGCCTCCTTGAAACATATCAGGGGACAAGTTGATGTCAGCTACTGAAATTTCCCTACAAAATGCATATATTAGGGAAATTTGCATACAAGATGCATTTCCCCCCCAATAACTGTAATCTGATTTGGAACTTGGACAGAATCTTGTACACTAATTTCCATTATTATTATTATTATTATTATTATTTATTTATTTATATAGCACCATCAATGTACATGGTGCTGTACAGAGTAAAACAGTAAATAGCAAGACCCTGCCGCATAGGCTTACAATCTTGTAAGGGAAATATCATTAACATGATACATAACATTACAGACACAAATACAGAAACAGCATAGATGGAACCCTGAAGATTCTGTGACACTCCAGATAAATGATAGAGTCCAGAAAAACGATAGATCTGAGCTCCATGTTCAAAATGTGGCCAAGCATATATTTTTTCCAGCCAAATACTGATACATATGGCTCCTTCATTATGTTCATAGTAACAGATTTTAGCAACACAACAATGTCTATTCTCTAAAAATAAGAGGGAAGAGTTTAAATACATTGGGTTCCAGGAAGGCAGATGGTGTACTGGAGCCATAAACATCGATACTCCTGTAATGCAAGATATGGGATTTATTGCTATGGCTGTTTCACGAAGGTTCACAATAAAAGTTTTTCTCCCCCTTTTTAACTGTCAAATGGATCAGATAGACAAGATAAAATCTTGACCTTGGTGCATGAAATCAAAAGTGTTGAAGAGAAGGGAGATTCATCAGCAGAACAAAAGAAAAGCCTGAAATTCTGTTCTAAAACAAACCGACGTCTTTTACTAGGAAAACCAAACCGTGTGAGTGAAATACATTATGACAAGTGGAAAAAGCTGATATATTTTCAAAATTCTCACACATTAGGACCACACAAGTTGCGACTTAGACAACTGCATCCAACCACCTGATTATCGGGGTCCTCCCAAGTGCTTGACTTCTGCTTCCCCTGCTTTTCAAGTCTTCGCCAGGCAGCAAACATAGGCTTCGTGAGCAACTAAAGGGCCACCGTACATGACTGGTGGGCTCTTCTTGCCTTCATGGGTCACCAACTGGGCAGTTGATACATCCTTTTAGTTCAGAGAACGGTTTCATTCAGTTGGACCCAGATCTCGTTAGTCCCACTTGATGGATTCAGTCCCACTGATTCAGTGGGACTAAGCTCAGGTTCAAACTATATGTTATATTAATAACATAGCAAGGCTTAAACCTTCCTTCCCCAGCACAGCTGTTTTAAAAAAGCTGTGGGGCAGAGGAGCAGGGGGGAGCCTCCATTGACATTTTTTTTAACAGTCATGCTAAATAGGTAGGGTGATATTTGGGAGTGGAGCAGCTGGGAAGGGAAGGCTTAAATTTCCTCTCCTGATCTGGACCACGCTATTCTTTGGCTACTAAACATGCTTATTGTTGGACTGTTTTTGAAGAGTTTTTCTCCCTTATTGTTTAAAACCAATAGCGTGTGCGTGCTTCTGAAACCCTTTAATTCCTCCCAACATGCTCTTGTGCATCAGTGGCTCTGCTTTGGCTATAGACCTGGCAGCACTCACCACGTGAGTTCATTGTGAAAAGGAGCGATCACTAGGTAAATTGTGATATTCAAAAGCCAGTGACAAACTCTAGATCCTCAGACTCAGGACTAGGCCTTTATACTCACTTCCACTGAAACAGGAGATGAAGAAACAGGGATTCATGCATCCCACAATAAACTGGCAGTACTTCTTTGATCCAAAATGTTTGAAAATCAGTTGCTCTCAATAATGATAATGATGTATTAGACTAACTTTCCCAGCAGGTTCATTACTGCTTGACCAGATGGCACCACAAATTACGATTTTCCAGATTTGCAGAATTATGCTTCATTGAAAGCATTATTATACCCAGGTGAGAGATTTCCTGGATGAGGTTAGATCATTCTTGTATGGATTTATGGGAAATCCATGTTTTGTCCAAAAGTCCAAAGGGCTATGCAAGTAGCTGTCTTGGCTTTTTGCCTCACTTGCATCTAGGTTAGAAGATCATTCAAGGAAGCTTTAATTTTGGTGCTCTCTCGTCTAGGAGCTTTGTCTGAAATGATGGTTATTGTAATAAAAACCATTATCTTGCAAGGCAATTGGATTAGATCCATGCACCCCCTACCAATGCCTGCAAATAAGAAAAAAGACCTCAGTAAGAGGCTAAATTTGTTGTCAGGAGCTGCCCCTTTTCAGCATGCAACTCCTTTGCTGAGGAAATGACACTGGCTGCCTATTTGCTACAGGGCCAGGTTTAAGGTCTTGCTACTAGTATATAAAAAGACCTAAACAACTTGGGACCAGGATACCTGGCAGAGCGGCTTGTCCCTTATCAATCTGCCCAGTCACTGAGGTCACCATATGGGATGCTCCTAGTGGGGTTACTCAGCCAATGACCAAATTGGAATCCACCCAGAGAAGAGCCTTCAATGTGGTGGCCCCCTTTCTGTGGAATTCCCTGTCTCTGGAGGTTAGGCAGGCACCAACATATTGTTGTTTTTAATGTCTCCTGAAGACAACTTGATTTTTTTATTGGTACTCTTGCTTTTATTGTTGTTGTTTTAAAAGTTTAATATGGTGTTTTATTCCTTTTTATCTTTTATTGTTCACTGTTCCGGAATCTGTTTAGATATGAAGTGGTATATGAACATCGTCGTCGTCGTCGTCGTCGTCGTTGTTATTATTATTATTATTATTATTATTATTATTATTATTATTATATGAAATATGAAGATAGCTCATGGTGCCTCAGTGCTAGACAACCATATGCAAGGGGTGTGTATGTAAGCATACAACTGGAGGAATTTTGAAAGTA
This sequence comes from Elgaria multicarinata webbii, assembly GCF_023053635.1. Lineage (NCBI taxonomy): Eukaryota > Metazoa > Chordata > Lepidosauria > Squamata > Anguidae > Elgaria > Elgaria multicarinata. The sequence goes on along the minus strand of NC_086175.1, from coordinate 11,597,676 downwards.
TTTCCTGCAATCCACCTTGCTGAACAAGCAAGCTACTTTTCCATTTAAAACTAGTTTGCCCGTTCAGCTGCTTGCAATTTTTCAATACACCTCCAACTGCTTTTCCAACTGTGCTTATGGGTGTCTAGGATTGCAGCCTCTGGCTCCTGGAAAAAACAACATCAATATTGTTCAGTTCCTCATGAATCTCTCCCCCTCACCCCCACTGCCGCATTAAGATTAGAGAATAGAGTACCTGGACCAAATGTGTCCAGTTACTTCATCCCATATGATGATCAGTTCTGATTTATGAGCAGGCAGAGCCTGGGTAATCTCTCTCCACAATAGCCTATCAGCACTTCCCCTAGAGATAGCAACTGCAATGCTATCAATTCTGTTCTGCTGAGGTAAGGAACCTGTGCCCCTCCAGATGTTGTTGGATTCCAACTCCCACCAGCCCCAGCCAGCATGTGCAATGGTTGGTCATGATGTTGTCAGACTCCAATGTCTGGAGGGTTCCCCAACCTGTTGTGGGGTCAGAGACAACAGTTCTCTCCATTCTCAGGTTAATGTATTATGTAGAGTAAGTAGAATGAGTAGAACAAATGCAGACAGATAGTATGGAACTTGAAAGAGACACCCAAATGAATAAAAGATAAGGAAAGTAACGGGAGTTCCATAACTTGCCCCGTTATGACCTTTTAAGAAAGGTGTGGTGGGAAATCTCCTCCCTCTGCCTTGTTGGAAGACAATTCTGGTGTAGCACTATTATGGGCCAATGCTGGCGTGGGAAGCAACATTGTTCAACCAATCCCTCTGTGAACTCCTCTATTCTAATGTTACTGGAGAGGCATGGGTTGGAGCCATGGGGCCAGTGGCAACACGGTTACTCCTGCAACTTAAGTACCAGCTCTGGTCTGGGAACGGTCAAGGTGCAACTTCCATTGCTCCTTACTCACGCTCTGAGATCCATGGAATTTCAGATATGGCATTGGCTATCAAAGAGACTTATTTTGAGCCGACTTCATTAATCTTGCACTAGGACAAAGCCTGTATTGTATTGTAGAAATAAAACACTGCTCTTGACAGAAGGGGAACTCTTGCATCTAAAGTTTCTTTTTTCAGCCTGCCTAACACTGTCCATGTGCATCAACATCACATCTTACATCGCTTGACTTTCAGGCACGTAATTTATCAACACAGTTGTAGTTTAAAAATTACCCCCCTCCCCCAGCCCCTGTTTTCTCTTCACTCTGTGCAGTTCAGCTCACGACAAATCTACGGCAGGCAATTTGCTGCTACCCAGGGAAAATGTTAGAACATAAAAACATTCCCTCCCCTTAGCTTCAGAAGGAGCCTAGGGCTCGGGGATGCAAGTATTAGTAAATCTGATGCCATGCATATGTCCCTATTGCAACTGCTTATAGACAGACCTCTGGCATCTGTCTCTCTGTGTTAAAACAGGCTTAATTGTAAGAATATCTGTCTTTCGGAATACACAACAAACTAAAAAGCAACCCTGACAATCATAAATAATACTGATGCTAACTAATATTAACAATAATGATTTTTTAGAAGGAAAGGATATGTCATTTTTTGCATGACTGACAAGGTACGAACCATGGATTCTGCCCTGCGTCTATGTTTGCCTGTTGTCACAACTGTTCTCTCTGTTCCTCACACCATTGCCTTCTAAATTCCTATCAAAGAAAAGATGTCTTGCATCTGACAAAAACGGACCCTATCCTGCAAGAACATATGCCACAATAAATGTGTTAGTCTTCAATTGGGACATGGGGAACCAAGGTCACTACCCTTGGCAACACTGTTGTTGTTGTTTTGGGGGGGGGGGCTTCCCTAAAAATTCTTTGGGTGCAGGCCTGAGAAGAAACCTTTAAATGTGCCTAGAATTCTATTTTTGGCAAAATCTGCCAAAAACGTGGGATACCCCCACTGTCTTATTGAAGCTTTTAGTTTCCCTCAAATTCCTCAGATGATCACCTGAGGAGAAACCTCCAAATGCATTACAAATTTCAGTATTTTGGTGGCAAATCTAGTTTTGACGTGCACCACAGGATCCGTTGTGCTTTCTGCTAGAACAGACCGACTGAGTACCCCTCTGGAATTTAAAAAAGAAGAAATGTTCTTTTTCTTTGTGTGACAGTGGAAACTGCTCACAGTCTCTTAATCAAACTGAGAGCTCTTTCCACTAGGACATGTTTCATCTGGAACTCAGTTCCTCATTTGTTCTCATTTTTTTCTTCTGATTGCTAGTTCTCCTTCCCTCACACACATCATCTCTCATCAAACTTAATTATGTGGCAGCACAAAGAGAACAGTCCTTTGCAAAACTGCATTATACTGTAAGTGTCTTTAGGTGACCAGAAGGAGCTCTTGGAATATAGCTTGGCAACAAAATGTAGCACCTAAACAGATTCATGGCAGCAGTTCATGAATTTCCAGTTCTGGGGCCAGGAAGAGATAAACTGAATGAATGAAACATAAGCCAATCAAATTCGAAAACTTATGATCAAAACTTATCCTACTATCATTTGCATCAGATTAAAACAACAGTATTGGCAATTATCGTTAATTCCAATTGGCAAATTCAGACACATCCTTAATAAAAACGTCCCCTTCTGCAAGCAAGCACGAAAATGGCTGAAAAGCTGACAGCCCTCATGAATTATAACAGCAGAGGCTAAATCTGCTCAAGGTCTTTCGTTTTACAAAGCTTATTACTATTCACATTCTCACTCAAGTCTATAAGCTGTAAAAGTCTCCCTTCTTGTAGCAATAAGTCACTTTGTAAAATGACACCTTGTACCTTCTCTCTCTCTCTCTCTCTCTCTCTCTCTCTCTCTCTCTCTCTCTCTTTCTCTCTCTCTCTCTCTCTCTCACACACACACACACACATACGCACAAACACTCTGTGACTTTCATTGCCATCATTGCTCAGTGTAGCAGTCAAAACATAGCTTTCCACATCCTTCTGTTCATGTCTTCTGTCGAAAAATAAAGATACATTCTTACAGCTTTGTTAGTACACCTTCTGATTTTCTCCAAGGCATTTGGTTTCTATACCTCCTGTGCGTACCTCTAATCAGATTGAAGCCTATTTCTATGCAAATTGGAAGCAGGAAGCTATGGCGTGGGTGTGGGGTGTGGGTATGAGTAACTCCAGCCTACCTTTAGCACAGGCCCCACAAACCTTGGCCCATCAAACTGAATGCAACCACCAGACATCTCTTAAACACATCAACCTGCCCTTAGGAAGTCAAACCACTGGTCCATCTAGAGCAGTACTATTTACTGGGGGGATGGGCCCTCAAGATGTTGTTGAACTGTAACTCCCATTAGCCCTAACCACATAGCCCATGTCCAGCCACGCCGACCCCACCACTGGTCTTCTGTGACAACTAGTGGATTTCCAAGCCCTGACTCTGGGGATGTCAGGGATTGAACCTGGAAGCTTTTGCATGCAAACCATATAAAGCCCTATATTCATATAAAGCTTACTGTTTTCTACAGTCCTATGCAGGTAGAAACCCCAAGGTGTTTAAAGAGACTCAGGTTGGGCAGAATACCTCCTCCATCAAACACACAGCTCTGCAGGACCATTCATCCTATGCAAAAGCAGAGTAGGGTGGGGGGATCAGCAACCCTAAGGGGTGGGGGAAATGAAAGAGCTGTTCAGTGGGGGTGGGCTTACCTTTAAAGATGAGGTAGTCACAGTCCCCCCCCTTTTTTAAAACCGAAAACAAGAAGAAGCTTTGCTGCCTTCAGCAGCCCAACACCAATTGGACAGCCTCCCCACCTCTTGAATGCCCCTAGGTGCAATAGTGTTGTTCCCATAGGGCATTCTGCCCCTAATTACAAAGAGAAAGACGTACTGGCAACACCACATATCCTACTGACAGCAAGATGGTGTTGATACATGATATCTGCATTCAGATGTGTATCCAATGTAACACTTTTTGTGAACCGCCCAGAGAGCTCCGGCTATTGGGCGGTATAGAAATGTAATAAATAAATAAATAAATAAATAAATAAATAAATAAATAAACACTCCCTCTTTTGCTGCACTGCACCGTGGCAGTGTCATTGCCACAGTATCTGGGAGTGCAGACTCAGTTCCTGAGCCAACAGGGACATGCTCTCGCTCTCTACTCCCAACCAGTTTTGTGCCCCGTTCTCTAATAGTGAGTGCTATTGGGTATTAGCATAGGGAGGAGTCATCCTCAGGATGGGAATAACTTGTCTCATGAGTAGAAAAGTGGTAGTGTGGAAGTGGGATCCTGTTTACCGCCAGGAGCCTTGGCCAACACAAATATTGGTGGAAGAGGTGGAGCATCAGAATTTTGTACAGGCTGCCCATTAGAAGTTAGCTTAGGAAAGGAATGGAACCCCTCATGCAAGCACTTGAGTCACTGCTGACTCCTAGAGGGACGCCTGCTTTCGCTGACGTTTTCTTGGCAGACTTTGTAGCGGGGTGTTTTGCCATTGCCTTCCCCAGTCGCAGTTACCTTTCCCCCAGCTAGCTGGGTCCTCATTTTACCAACCTCGGAAGGATGGAAGGCTGAGTCGACCTGAGCCGGCTGCCTGAGAACCAGCTTCCGCTGGGATCAAACTCAGGCCGTGGGGAGAGTTTCGGCTGCAGTCACTGCCGCTTACCACTCTGCACCACACAAGGCTCAGTTAGAACTCAGCTTAGGCTTTTCCATATATTACATGCCTAAAAACCTGGATTTGCCACTGATCCTTTGATGATACCTGTATGATATTATTATTATTTTCATTTTAAGGGCACATGTAAACACATCTAAAGTGCAAAAAAAAAAAAAAATGCTGTGTAAATTGAACATTACATTCAGCCTCTGACTATGAAATGGATCAAGGGTTGGGTGTAAAATAGTGTTGGCAATCTGTATCAGAAACCGCATCTCCCTGCATCCTCAGTGACTGGCTGACATCACATATTTAACCGTTAGTATCTTAAAAACCACAACCAGGCGGAAACACCATGACAGCAAGCTTGCATAGCAAGCTGTATAGCATGGTTCAAAAATGCTCCTTATGATCTATTATCCTGATTGCATGCAGCCGCTACAACCTCCTGGTCTGCATCGTGTTCAAGTCAATTCAGCTGCAACTGGAAGCTCCGATCCAGAGCCAACAGCATCAGCTCAGTGAACCTGCACACCTCCAGGGAACTGTTTCAGAGCCTCACTGACCCTCTGGACAGACTACTGAGAATAACATCCACAGTATGTTCTAGGATATGTATTGGCAAGCAGTTGAATGCCTTGTGGGTGGCAAAAGCTAAAGAGAAATTTCAAACTGGATGGAAAACAAAGGAGAAAAGGCATAAAGCATGGGATTATAAAAGGACTAAGGAGAGAGAAATGAATACAGTCAGGGATGATTAAGAAACAAAAGAAGTGAAGCTTTATCAGCACTCTAGCAGGAAAGGGAACAAGGATCTGAATGTCAAGGGTTAATCTTGGCAGGAAACTGCAATGCCCAAATAACATTTCACCCTGTTGCACATACAGAAGTACGTTTCTGAGCATGCAGCATATACAGACATGCGCACTTGGTATACATCTGCATATGGTTCTTCACAATGTTCATCTGGGTTAGGAAAGTGTGAGAAATATGCTCCATCAATTTTTTTATGTGGCTTTACCCAATTCCAGATCTAAATGCCTTACTTCCATGCCTGGCACAGCCTGGATGTGGGGAGGCTATTGTGGGTGAGGGTGGGAGACAAGGCGGGGAGGAACGCCATTTGCAGCCTCCACATGGCGCCAACAGAGGGGCAGGGGGAATCCGAGCCCATAAATTGGCTCTCCCCCCTCCCCTCCTCCTCTTCTTTGAAGTGCGTCTCCTTCCCTCCCACCCTGTAGGCAGTGCGGGCTTGCTGGTCGACATTTAGGGGGGTGAGTGGGGATTTTTTGCTCATAATCTTTCATGAGTAATGAGTTTTTCTGCCTACTTCACACTGTAAGACAGGCGGGGAGAAATAATGTAGGTTGATTTGGCTGTTAACAATCTGGTCACATTTGATGATAGGCAGGTATCTGCGGGCATCTTGATCAGGTTAGGATCGGTGTGTATTCAGAGGTACTGTTGCAGTGATCGGTAACACCTGAGCCTCCCCAATTGTGAGCCCCGCAGTCCAGCTGGCAGTAATAAGGGTAACCTTTGATGCCAACCTTCCTCACCAACTTGGAGCCCCGTGGCATGAGGGGTGGTTGACACAGAAGGCCTCCCTACCCCAAAAGGGGAAGCCTGGGTGATGGCGAACGTTGAGGCACCACTCTCAGGCCATGAATGTCTCACCTGATAAAATCACGGCATAAGGCCGGATTAGAGAAGATGCCCGTTTAGGTTTTCCCTTTCTGCAGATCGATTAATAAATGTGGCCCTGTTTAAATCCCAATCTTTGTGTCTGCCTCATTATTTCCCACACTCCACATTCCCCACAAACACAATTTGTTATTAGGAATCTGTACATTTCCAAACTTATGATCCATTCCGCCAAAAAAAACAAAGAATGCATTTGACAATATGCGCACATTTGAAAAATGTACAAAGACAAATGCCAAAATGTGTGCAAACATGCTTTATTTAGTGGGTACACATGTGTATGTATGTATATATATATATATATATATATATATATATATATATATAATATATATATATATATATATATTTACATTTATATACCGCCCCACAGCCAAAGCTCTCTGGGCGGTTTACAACAATTAAAAATAGTAAACATTAAAAGTATACAAAAATTTAAAAAACATAAAAACAGTATAAAAACAGGATCCATTTAAAAACAACAGTTCTGGGGTCCATTAAAAACAAACTTAACGTTGTTAAATGCTGTTAAAATGACTGGGAGAAGAGAAAAGTCTTGACCTGGCGCCGAAAAGATAACGTTGGTGCCAGGCGAGCCTTATCGGGAAGATCATTCCACAGTCGGGGGGCCACCACGGAAAAGGCCCTCTCCCTTGTTGCCATCCTCCGAGCTTCCCTCGGAGTAGGCACTCGGAGGAGGACCTTAGATGTAGAGCGCAGTGTATGGGTAGGTTCATGTCGGGAGAGGCGTTCCATCAGGTATTATGGTCCCAAGCAATATATATATAGTATGCTTAAAATGCACAACTAATGGATACATTATGAAAAGTGCGTATGAATTTCTATGTGGTTTTTTTAAAAAAAGTTAATCACAAGCTCATGAAGAAATGGGGCACAACAAGCTTGACCTACAAAATTCTGGCAACCTCAGCAAGACTGAAACGGACAGATCCATTTATCTCTAACCTGGGTACCACCGAACTGGTAGCTGGATCTGTCTTTTGTAGTAGATCAAAATTCACTTACTTGTATGCATCTGTATCTGGTGCCACTAACTGTTGCAAGCTTTCTGATTGCACATAATTAGAATTTGTTTAGATGAGGGAGGGGGAATATATATCTGGAGTGGGATATTTTGGATAAATAAAGATGTAGCATCTACTCTGAGAATAGCTTGCTCAGGATTTTTTTTTTTTTTTTGCAAGTGAGAGGAGGTTTTAAATGCTTTTTTATGCTGTTTTTATCCCACCTTTTAAAATCTGTGAATAGTTGCATTTGTTTATTTTAAGGGGGGGAGGATTACCTGTATTTATTTTCCCAGCAATTGTATCTGTCTTGTAATTTTTGGCTGCCTGAAGCACAAGATAAGGGGGGGTTATGAATTTTTAAATCAAACTGAACAAGCAAATAAATATACAAAGCCCACTGGTATGGCTGGGACTTTCCAATGCAAAACCCATAGAAGGACTGAACCAGTGGTCTCCGGAGATGTCATTTAACAAGGGCAGAGAGGGCAGCCTGGGCTTCAGCCCACATTCCACAGGAGCATGACTCTCAGGTCAACTCAATGGTTCTCTAAAGTGAGCAAATGCTATAAACAACTGCAGGGACCTATTAGGGACGTGTGTCAAAGGCACAAGTCCTCTTATTGCCAAAACAAAGAGGCTGACTTTTTGGTAATACTGCTATAGTTATGTTGAAGTATTAAGAAGTACTGGCTAGAAATGCTCTTACAATATACTGCTTCTTTCCTCCTCCTCCTCCTCCTAGTTCAGTCTTGAGTATATTCAAAAGCAGGCTTTTGAACTGTATTAAGAATTCTGACCCCTCCTTCTGCTCTGAACTTTATCTGGCCCTCCCACTGATACCTGAAATGGTGATTCAACTGTTCATTCAGTAATAAGGTTTAAGATCACAGCACCAAAGTCCTTCTAAACCAACATTTTCCCACAAAGCACAACTATAACCTACCAAACCCCAACAGCTCTAGCACCTCAATACCATCAGCCACAACTAGACAGGAGCAGCAAGATGTATGCAGGCCAGATTACTACATACTGTATGGCTCAAGTGAATGAGTCAAGCCATATGCTATATAGAATCATAGAATCATAGAATAGCAGAGTTGGAAGGGGCCTACAAGGCCATCGAGTCCAACCCCCTGCTCAATGCAGGAATCCACCCTAAAGCATCCCTGACAGATGGTTGTCCAGCTGCCTCTTGAAGGCCTCTAGTGTGGGAGAGCCCACAACCTCCCTAGGTAGCTGATTCCATTGTCGCACTGCTCTTACAGTCAGGAAGTTTTTCCTGATGTCCAGCCGGAATCTGGCTTCCTTTAACTTGAGCCCGTTATTCCGTGTCCTGCACTCTGGGAGGATCAAGAAGAGATCCTGGCCCTCCTCTGTGTGACAACCTTTTAAGTATTTGAAGAGTGCTATCATGTCTCCCCTCAATCTTCTCTTCTCCAGGCTAAACATGCCCAGTTCTTTCAGTCTCTCTTCATAGGGCTTTGTTTCTAGACCTCTGATTATCCTGGTTGCCCTCTTCTGAACACGCTCCAGCTTGTCTGCATCCTTCTTGAATTGTGGAGCAATTGAATTGTGGAGCAATTATATTATGGGAATAATATAACATTATCAACAACAACAACTACAACTCCAGGGCAGCTACAGAGTTTTGTGACTCAGCCCACTATGGGAGTTTACAGGGATGCCTTAAAAATGGATGTGGACTTTTAAGGTTACTGATGTTGGAACTCCAAATTCTCATGGCTCAAACAAAATTTTCCTATTCAAAAAATTGTATTAAAAGTTTTTAATTTCTGCTGACCACAGTCACCTGTCTCTAATTTTCTTCTTTCCCTTCAGGAATACTGAATAGCCAGGTGAACTTGTTTACTGTGTTAGAAACACTCTATTTAACAACAAGACCCTTCAACAGTGCTGATCTGCCCTGCCTGCAACCTTCTGAGCACACGAGCATTTGGGTTTCCATCTGATCTCTTGAAATAGCATGAGCGCAGGTGCGTATCATTAGTCAGTAAAACCATGTAATGCTTCAATTCTGGAATTTTAGAAATTCTCCTAGCTAAACCGGAGTTCAGGAGAAGTGGGACATTCAGCAGTGAACCCACTGAACAACAAAGTAGCAGAGCAGAGCAAAGTAACAGAGTGGAGAAAACCTCCTCATCCCTACTACATAATCTTCCAAAGTAATATTTAAGGACTTAGAGGGAAGGGTAGAATTCCAAACCATCCACTGTTCTTCAACTCCAAAGCTCAGGGTGTTAAAAAGACATGTTCCAGTGATATTTGCAAAGCCATGAGGAAAGGCTTGGTCCACCGAACAATGGAGTAAAATGTGAAAGGATATTTAATTATGGACGTGTATATTCTGCACTGGATGGGGTGGGGAGGTAACCAAAATTCTGCATCAAGACAAGTTGAATTCTGCAGGCTGCAGTTTGCGTACCTGCATCTAAAAGTAAACAAGAAGGGGAAAGACCTGTGTATAGATTGAAGCTGGTATTAAGGCCTGGAAGCCTCACTCAGTCATTTCTTCTTCTTTTGAGATGACATCTGGTTTAAGCAGAAACTAAAAGAGACAAGAGACATACAGCTACCACCACTCCTTGGCTCCCCGTCCCCCACTGCTTTCCTTGAAACGTCTAGTAGTCAGACATAATGCATAATATGTCACTGTGCTGCCCCCGCGGCAAGCAGCCAACGATACAAGGTGATATTTTGTGCATTGCATCATGTTAAAATAGAAGTTACGAGTGAGAGACAGAGTGATGGCAGCTCCATAGCACATGTAATGTCTAGTTTTGTCCATATCTACACACTGTCAAACATGGCATCACAACCATAAGAGCTAGGAAATTATTTTTAAAAGCAGGAATTCTTAGTAAGCTAGGTTTGCACCCAATTTCTCTTTTTTGTTGTTGTTTATTTTTATTTTGCTGAAATTTCACAATGAACATTAATATTTTGTTTAAAGTGAGACACATTATCATCTGTTTCTCACCACACCTATTTAATTCATGAATTTCCACTGCCAGAAGATGTAGTGGTGGCCATTGTATTAGCTTTTTTTTAAAAGGACTGGCCATACTTATAGAGGAGAGGTACATTTATTGCTGTTAGCCATGATGAGTAAAGTGGTGGAATCTCCACAATCAGAGGCACTACACCTTTGAACACTAGATGTAGAGAACAAACCACGAGAGAAGACCACTGCATGAATTTCACTGCTCCTGGCTGGCTGGCTGCTGGACAAGGTGGTCCTTTCATTTGATCTGACAAGTCAGTTCTTATGTTCTTAGGAAAGTGCCATTGGCCACAATGAAAAGATAATTATACTGAAAGCACATCCCATTTAGCTTTTGAATGTGCTAAATTTACCTAACATTTACCACCTGGCACTGAACCTCAATATAGAACAACCAGATAATGGTATCTTTCAACATCATGCCTTACCTGTTTTTGTTTCGTAAAACAAAGCTGATCTGCCTGTGTATTTGCAGCTTTTGACTCAGAGAAGTGAGATAACTATTTTTGTGTTTCTACGATGCCACAGATAGCTAAACGCAAGTCCAGCTGTAACCCAAATCTTACATGGATGATGGTGTCTGACAGAAATCTTTCGCTTCTAGCAAAGCCATAATCTTGAACAGGAGGTCAAGGCGAACACACCTATTGAGTTCAAAGGTATGAGTAGCAGGGAATGTTCTCCTGCTAGGCCCTCTGTGTTTGCTTTGCTGCTATGCAATTTCTACAGGGATAAGGCTTCTATTTACCACACTAAATCTTGTTGTTCATTTTCTGCCTTTAATACATTCCCTTTGTTCTTTTGCAGGAGGTAGGCAAACAGAATTGGCACTCTTCTTAGTAATCCCTGAAGACTCAAGCAAATGCAGATATAGCTAATCCCCTCCCACTTGTTATTCAGGAATCAGTGCCTGCCAATAGGATTTGGGAGTCCCAGAAGACACATGTTTGAAAGGAAGGGTTAAAATCAGCTTGCTTCATGACACTCTCAGTTCTCGAACTCATTCATCACATTCATGGAAATAGAACCACGGAGGGATCTAAGGTTGCCAATTAAGTTAAATTAAGCAAGATGGACAGGAATCTAAGTGAACAAGATTATTGTCATGATCGAAAGCAACTTTATTAATGGCAGAAAGCAATCTTGGCCAATACAGTTCTTTTAATCAGGTTTTTCCTACAGCCTTATGGCTCATTAAAAAGTTCCATTTGGGAGAGATTGCTGCTAGAGCCGTATTCCCAGTGAAGGGATCATATTATGAGTAAAATTCTATGTTACCAATATTAAATCTCTGAGATTGCTCTTACTGACAGCCTTCTTATTTGAAAAGACAAGTTCGTTCGTATGACATCTTTAATCCTTGATAGAGACCTTGTCCTATCTTGACTGATCACACATGTCATGAAATTGGTTAAGGGAGCTTAATCTGTGGCTGACTTTATGGCATGTGGGTACTCAAGAAGTTTTTTTTTTTTTTAGAAAAACATCTATTAAATACATGAGCAGTGGGCTTTGGGACTGAAATACCTCCTCTGTTACCCTCAGATCCAGGGCTTGATTAATCTGTCTCCCATATATACATATATATCTATCAAAATGAAATGGTTTAAGGGATGGGTTAACCATCAACGGTAAGGAAACAAGCTTGGGAAATAAAAGGGAAGGGTTGGATATTATACATGTTTACTCCACTGAGTTTGGCACAAACAGGAAACATATTGAAATGAAATAAAACACAAATTAAGCAGCAGCCAAATACAATTACTTAAAAGCCTTCGTAAACAAAGAAGAGCTTTAGGCAAAAGGTGCAATGCAAACAATGAAGAAGCTTGGCGGGATTCCCCGAGAAGCTATTCCATGGAACTGGTACCACCACTGGAAAGGCTCTGCTCCACATCCTTGCAGATATTACTTCTTGAATTTATGGGACAAGATTAGTGTTAAGTTAAAAGATATTTTTTTTAAAGGTCAATTGGGTGGAAAAGAGAAAGCAAAACAAAACTAGCATGAATCTATTGCAATACACAGAAGTATAGAGGCAGGCACACATACAGAGCAAGTGACGTATAATTGCAGTACTTTAAAGCATTTAGCATCTTTAAAAAGGCCCTGTTTGCTTTTCTGAGAGAGCTTCTGTCCTTTGCTTTGCTTGATCACATAAAATACCTGCAAGTTCAGTGGAGTACATTGATAAACAGACTCTAACCACAAACATGGGGGTGTTTTAGTTGATCTCAAGTCAATTGGAAAGGAATTCCAACTTAACACAAAGGAATGTATTTCTTACAAGCACCAAATAATAAAGGCTACCACTAGATTGTTTATTCTTTCAAAAACAAAGACTTGAGAATTTTGAAAAAAGCATATACTTATTAAAATATGTTAATAGGAAAAACACAGATTGAGGGTCTAGATTCATTAGTACAGCAGAGGCTAAGGCCTGGGTTACATAGGCATGTACGTACATCCCTTGACATCTTTACAATAATTATTCAGAACTTGGTGACTGGCTCCTGGACAGGTGGAGCAAATCTTTTGAAATGCACTGTGTGATATGAATTGTAATTGTGTTGTTATATCTGTGCTGAACCATTCATATATGCAAGCTATAACACTTGATATTGCAGACATCAAGTAATAGAAAAATGTTCATGTGAGCCGGGTCCAAACAAATGAATTTGTGAACAGGCTGTCACAGAAGAACTTTTATATTAGAGCAAACACTTTTCAGTAGAGACTGTTTGCACAGTCAGCAACCAATCCTCAAGGGTACAGGAAATCAAGTGTAGAGAAACTAAGTGATGAACATAGATGTACAAACGAGGCCCAAGCAGGGCCAGGCTGAGACATTTTGCTGCCAGAAGCAAAGGACAAGATGGCACCTGCCGCTGAGCCTTGTACAAAAGCCGGCCAGGCTGGCATTCTTACTTCAATACTGGCGATGGGCAGCGTCCTCCACTGCACCCTCCAACGCCTTGCTGCAGGTCCCCACCCCTTAGCACCTGCTCCCTCTGCCGAACATCAGGGCCCTGATTGGCCTGAACAAGTGGGGGTGGGGATTGTCCTGTTATCTTGGAGGAGTTTCAGTTGGTACAGCTCGAGGATGTGGACAAGGTGCTTGGACAGGTCCGCGCGACCTCCTCTGCTCTGGATCCTTGCCCCTCTTGGCTAATAAAAGCTAGTAGGGATGGAACAGCCGGCTGGGCCAAGGAGGTGATTAATGCCTCTCTACGAGAGGGAGTGGTCCCAGACCGTCTGAAAGAGGCGGTAGTGAGACCACTCCTGAAGAAAACTTCCTTGGACCCGGAAAATCTTAGTAACTACAGGCCGGTAGCAAATGTTCCATTCCTGGGCAAGGTCCTTGAGCGGGTGGTGGCGGGCCAGCTCCAGACACTCTTGGATGAGACTGATTATCTGGATCCATTTCAGTCAGGCTTCAGGCCTGGTTTTGGCACGGAAACAGCCTTGGTCGCCCTGTATGATGACCTGTGTCGGGAGAAAGACAGGAGAGGGAGTGTGACTCTGTTGATTCTCCTTGATCTCTCAGCGGCTTTCGATACCATCGACCATGGTATCCTTCTGGGACGACTCGCTGAGCAGGGAGTGGGGGCACTGCACTGCAGTGGTTCTGCCCTTATTTGGCGGGTCGGATACAGAAGGTGGTGCTTGGGGAACATTACTCGGCCCCGTGGACTCTCAAGTATGGGGTCCCGCAGGGGTCGGTTTTGTCCCCCATGTTGTTTAACATTTACATGAAGCCGCTGGGGGCGGTCATCCGGAGCTTTGGAGTGTGCTGTCATCAGTATGCTGACGACACACAGCTCTATTTCTCCTTTTCATCTTCAGCAGGAGAGGCTGTGGATGTGTTGAACCGGTGCCTGGCTGCAACAATGGACTGGATGAGGGCTAATAAACTGAGACTCAATCCAGACAAGACTGAGATGCTGTTAGTAGGTGATTCCGCTGACAGGATGGGGGGTGTTCTACCGGTTCTGGATGGGATTGCACTCACCCTGAAGGAGCAGGTTCGTAGCTTGGGGGTTCCTTTAGACCCATCATTGTCACTTGAGGCTCAGGTGACCTCAGTGGCACGGAGTGCCTTCTACAAACTCCGGTTGGTGGCCCAGCTACGCCCCTATCTAGACAGGGATAACCTGGCTTCAGTTGTCCATGCTCTGGTAACCTCCAAGTTAGATTACTGTAGGGCTGCCTTTGAAGACGGTTCGGAAGCTGCAGCTCGTGAAAAATGCAGCGGCCAGACTGATTTCGGGAACCAGAAGGTTTGACCATATAACACCTGTTCTGGTCCGCTTGCACTGGCTGCCTGTATGTTTCCGAGCCCAATTCAAGGTGCTGGTTTTGACCTATAAAGCCTTACACGGCTTGGGACCACAATACCTGACGGAACGCCTCTCCCGACGTGAATATACCCGGTCACTACGTTCAACATCTAAGGTCCTCCTCCAGGTGCCTACTCCGAGAGAGGCTCGGAGTGTGGCAACGAGGGATAGGGCCTTTTTGGTGGTGGCCCCCAGACTGTGGAATGATCTCCCTGATGAGGCTCGCCTGGCACCAACACTACTATCTTTCCGGCGCCAGGTTAAGACTTTCCTCTTTGCCCGGGCATATGGCGGCACATCCTAATTACCCACATGTTTAGTTTTTAATTGGTTTTTAATGCTCTATGTGTGTATGTACTGTGTTTTAGAGTTTTAAATTTTGTATTCTTGTTTTTATCTCAATTTTAGAATTTCTGTAAACCGCCCAGAGAGCCCTGGCTATGGGAACGGTATATAAGTATAATAAATAAATAAATAATAAATTGGGAGAAATCTCTTGAATAACTAACTTGATACTTCTGACAGCCATGGAGTTAAGCCTTTGTCTCGATCCCAGGAAATGCCTGAATGTTTTTTTTTTTTTTTCTGGGAACAAAATGACATTTCATTCCCTCTCTCAAAATACTAGAACCCAGGGCAATCCCATGAAGCTGATTGGTGGGAGATCCAGGACAAATCAAAGGAAGTCCTTCTTCACACAGCGCATAGTTAAATTATGGAACTCACCACCACAGGATGTAGTGATGGTCACCAGTGTGGATGGCTTTAAAAGGGGGTTGGATAAATTCCTGGAGGTGAAGGTTATCAATGGCTACTGGCTCTGATGGTTGTGTGCTATCTCCAGTATTCGAGGCAGTAAGCCTGTGTGCACCAGTTGCTGGGGAACATGGGCAGGAGGGTGCTGTTGCACCATGTCCTGCTTGTTCCTCCCTGGCTGGTTGGCCACTGTGTGAACAGAGTGCTGGACTAGATGGACCCTTGGTCTGATCCAGCATCAGGGCACTTCTTATGTTCTTATGTTCTTAATGTTTAAATAATAATTTCCCCTAAGCTTTCATTTTTTTAAAAAAAGAAAGAAAGTTGCATCTGATTTCACCAAAAGCAAAACGTTGATGCCAATTTAGTTATTCTTCCCTACTGAAAAAAATAATAATCAAGGTGAAGTTGAAGATTCATGTTTTGGCAAAGTAGCTGAGGAATTTTTAGGGATGATAAAAGAATGTCAAAATTTGTAGTAGTTCTTGGGGGTGTCATACATGTCGTTTAAAAACACTTTCATCCTGATCTTATTTGCAAGTATTGTTGGGGCGGAAGGTCATTGCTGTTTGTAAATGGCACACAGGTAGAACAGTATTTCCAGGTTGTTCAAAAATACTAGAATTAAGGAAAGATATAGAGATATCATGAATCCCAGCCCTATTTGCCCCTTGCCTAGGGCTTGCAGAGGATGATGAAAAGAACATGGGCAGGGGGAAAAACAGCAACAACCAGGCTTTTTCTTTCTTCTTGGCTGGTGTCAAAAGGCTTTTGTTTCTTCACACAGTAAAACAATATAAAAGGTCTGCCCTTGTTCCTGCTGCTTGGTAAAAGCAGGCTATGCTGAGATGGATTTGGGACCGTGGCCTAGTTCTCACTGAAGTTGCAAAATAATGTCTGAGTTTTACCATTTCAGATTTCAGGTAGAGGATTTCATGGCTGAATGCTTAATGCCCACCCATCCCAAATCCCTTGCACCTAAGATGTCAGGGAGAAGGATTTTGCCCTATAGATCTCCTTGACATGGTAGTTTTCAACGCGCAGGGATTAGAAAGGGGCGGGGGGGGGGAGGGAGATTCCGTTGCGTGATGCTCCACCTACTGACTGAAGTGGTACAATCCGAAGGTTTACCATGTGAGAGAATATTAAGCCCATAGTCAGAAAAGAGCAGAAGAGGAACAAAAGGGCAGTCGTTCCACTAGCAGAAAACAGTGATGCTGAACTGACAATTTGCAGTAAACAGGTCTTAGGTGCTATGGAAATGCCAGACTGTCAGTTGTTTTTACTGCTGGTTATACAGCTATTCCCTGCCATCTCCTTCTCCTCCTTCTCCTCCTTCCTTGTCCTAATTTGTTTTCTCCAAGATCATATTACAAGCTAATAATTAAACATGGAAGTACAAAAAACTGGCAGAAAAAAAGTAAAAGATGTATTTTAGGAAGGTTATATTGAAACACTGTGAATTCCAGTAAGTGAAATAAGTAGGGCTATTTTTATTAAATAATTGTGCACCATCCGTAATCCTAATCAAGATAGTTCATCATCTTGATAGTATAGTATAAATCCGTCAGCCAGTCCTCAACTTTTGCAATTATGTGCCAGTTCCCTTTTGCTTACCTTTTGGTTGTGAACATGTTTAGAATTAAATCCCAACCCAGATATGCTCTTATGCAATATCTGATATACCACCACCACACACATGTCTTTGTCACAAAGCCTCAAACTATCTATTTATTTGGTTAGTTTTATTTAAAATATTTCTTAGCTGCCTTTCAGGGCAAGAACCCTCCCAAGGCGGCAAAGAACAGTAAAACGGTAATAATGAAACTGATGAGGTAATAAAAACAGCCTAAAAGCAACAGCAGGAAACATTCTAACAGACAAACAAACACCAGCATAAGACAAAGCATGAAACACACAATTGCCCCTACAACCCAGTCTGGTAAAGCATAATCAGGGGAACGTCAGAATAAGCTAGTGAGTTTTCAGGGGCTTCATATCAGCCTGCAATGATGGGGCCCGAAGGCAACATATTCCGGAGATGTGGCGCTCCTGGGAAAAAGGCCCTTTCTCGTGTACTCGCTCACTTGTTAATGGCCCTCACAGGTTGGCAAATGAAGAGAGCCTGTATTACTGATACTAAAATGTGAGCAGACTAATATGGGTGAAGGTGGCTCTTCAGGTAATTTGGTCCCAAACTAGTCTCAGTACTGAATCGTCTTCCACTGCAGTCATCCCATATTAGTACAGCCGATTTCAGCGAAACTAAAGCCCTTTCAGGCATTCTTCCCTCATACAATTTCAACTGCATGAGGGTGAAAGTGGGGGGTGCCACTCACTGGCCCCCTTCACCATGTCCCTATTAATCCCACCCCATGCTGTCCATGTGTTGGGGGGGGGAATCTGAAGAGGGAAGTCTGCTCTCCATGCATAGGTAATTTAGAATCTGAAGACTAATTGTGTGAGGGGAGAACGTCTAAAAACAGCTTAAAGGAAGCGGGCTTGAATAGCCTTGCTGCATTCATCTACTGTCCACCTGTCTCATAATTCTAACTTTCCAGAATTATGAAACTAGAATTCTCATAAAATTCCAGATGCCTCTGGAAGCGCATGATCGTTTCAGATCTTTTGAGAGGAAGCATTGTATTATGCAAATGCAAGGGAAGTCCTGAATCCCAGATGTGTGTGGGCTGGTTGTATCTATTCCATGACACAACTCATCATATGCTTTAAAGCACTACCTCCTTCATTATGTTTCGCATATCGCAAGCACAGCAAAATGGCAAGAGGAGTCCTCCACAGCCAGCTGTTGTTGAAGAGACTGCAAATTTCCAAGAAGGGAAGAAACATCTCTCTCTCTCAAATTCAGAGAAACAGGCAAGACTTCTCTTCTTTTCAGCCCTACCACTTGATTAACATGAATAGGGACCCTGAGACAATAGTCGGAATCACAAAGTTCCTGGTTCTAGACTTCCTTCTGCTAGGAATTCACTAGATGGCCTTAGGCAAGTCAACCCGGGCAGGATCTACACTATTCATTACACCGTTGTTTAAGTGCATTGTTGCATCCTCCCTTGCTACGTTACAAAATGCAACTTGAGCCCAGTCAATCGAAATACCTTTTCTTCTATCGTTTTACCCCGGCACACTCTTCTTTAGAACGTTCTTCATTATGCTCATACCGGCTCTGAAGTAAACCTCCTTCTTCTGGTGACTCTGAGCTAGACCTGCCGGGATAAGCCGGCAGGGAGGCGGGGCGACGCGTAGGGACGAGGGAAGCCCTGCAGCGTCTTAAAGGGGCCACGTGCGCCCCGAAAGATAAGCAGTTTTTTTAAAAAAATTAAGCCTCTGTCCCCTCTTTCACCGCCCTCCCTCCCCCTCCCCCTCCCCCTCATCGCGTTGTGCCAGCTCTCCCTCCCCTAGAAAAGCCCTCAGTTGTCCTAATCAGGAAGCAAAGACCATGGTCACGAGACATGACTTTGAAAGACGGCATTGAATACAACGAAAGGTTGGGGCACATTGTTAGTTTTAAAACAATTTTAACAGAAAGTGGAATGGTTTTAAAAGTCAGAAGAAACCTAACAACAACAGCATCACGTGACTGCTGACATCATCTCTGCCAACTTGTTACGTTTCATCTAGACAAGTGTAGACGGGCTCCCTCTCTCAACTTCATCCACCTCGCCATTTGCAACATGAAGACCTATCTTACAGGGTTGCTCTAAGGATTACTTTGATTATTTAGGAAAAGCTTTGAACACTCTAAAGTACTAAATGTTATTACTATCAATTTAACAAAACCAGAAGCTGCTATTACTTAATATTATGCTGACAGGAACTTGTCAGTTTCTCTCATTGCAATATGCACATGCATACAGGTATACTGATAAGGATTCAACTCTGCTTTTGGTCAAACACAGAAATCTTCATAGACTGACAACAATTTAAAAGAGGAGGTGGACTAAACCGCTGCCTTTCCTGTCTATGCTGTAGGAGAAGTCTGTCCAGCTGTCATCTACTGTGTAGCAAAGCAAGTAATAACTAGATAAAGTATGCCAGCTACTTTTGCAAAAACTGCCTTTTCAATAAATTTATACTAGGCAGTAATGAGCTATGTTGTGTGATATTTAATCTGTTCTTTTTATTTTCCCACCAAAAAAAGGTAAAAAGGAATTCTTCAGCATGACTCTCAGGTATTAAAGTCCGCACATCATTTACGTTGACAGCTTGGCTCCAGGCTATAAAACAGAAGAACCTGTTCTACATCTTCTGTTTAAAAAAAGAGCAGAAATCTTAAACCCCCATCAATCCTCTGTCACCGTTTTACAATTTATCCATGGCAAAAAATGAATCATTGGCAAGGTGTGTTCTGATTGCATGGACAGATCCATCAACTTGGTGAGCCTTGTGAAACAGGAGATTCATACAGAGATTGGTAGGTGGTGGCAGCCTTCCCATATGGAATGTGCTAACACCTTGCACAACCATTATTTGCTTAAGATTTATCACAACACAAGGGTTCCTTAAAGCACCAGGTCTAGAAAAGAGCAACCATATGCAATCATGTAAACACACCAGTATGGCGTGATTAAGTCTCAGCAATGAAGTAAAGAATCTGGCAGCTGTAAGAGAGTGATTTAATAATAAACATCTCAATCCCAATGTTTTTTGAGCACAGCCAGGGCTATTTGCACTTAGACTAAGACTTTTATAATTTAGATTAATGGATCTGTCTCCTGAACCCGCTGGATTCCTCTTTGTTTCGCTTTTGTAGTGCTGCCTTCTCTGTGTGTGTACCTAACTTGGCAATGGCCAGGGTTGGCTGAACAATAAAGGCAAACTAAGCAATCACCTAGGGTGCCCAAATTCCAGTGGTTTTGCTTTAGCTATGGTAACTGTTTGGGAAGAGAGATGTTCTGTGTACCTTGGGAAGAGGCACAGAAGCGCTATGCCAGCTGGGTTGGTATCTCCTGTATTCCAGGGGACATGATTTCCATTCTAGATACAGTTGTAAAGGGGAAGACGTTAAGAAGTGACAGTTGTTTACAATGAGAAAATAATATCCCAGTCAATGATGGCTAAGGCTGCAATCCCATGAACACGTACTCAAGAATAAGCCCAATTGCACATAGTGGAACTCATGTTGCAGTAAGCATACATAGGCTCACACATTTAATGTGCTATTGTTATTCTGCTCAGCATATAGTAAAATGTGTGTGTGTTTTCATTTGCCAAGGACAGAAAAAACCCACCATGTACTAGCCTTGTTTTTTAGCTTAGGAATGGGGTGAAGTCACAGCCCTGCCCTTGGCCATGACATCATTGTGAAGGCCACAGTGCACAGGATCTACACTACTGCTTTAAAGTGCTTTATAACAGTTTTGACAACTGTTGGGGCCCAGGACACGCTCCAGATACAGTTTTCAAAACGTTTTCAAAGTGCTTTAAAGTGCTTTAAAGCAGTAGTGTAGATCCCCCGGAAGAGTGCATATTACAGCCATTCATCCCGGAATGAAAAAGGATACTTCACAGCTCACATATGGCTCAAAAGGAACACCTCCCTGTATCAGAAACATACTGCTTTGGTGTGGGGAAAGCTGCATCCCAATGGGTGTGGCATTACTCAGGCCAAAGGCAGTGCATGAAGAATGCATCCATGTGCAAAATGAGCAGGCAGAATTGGAATTGGCCATTACCGGATGAACTCACAGGAGTTATTTGTAAGGAATGTGATAAGGCTTACAAAGCATGTTGCACACTGAAAATGCAATAGAAGTAACTACAATATATACATTCTCTGCATCATGTATCTTGTGCATGCAAGCATAAAAGGCCATAACAACTGGAATTTCAGATACAATTCAGCCGAATTTTTCACTCAAGCTCATTTGCACAAAATGTGCTTCAAGTTAGCTTGCAGAATCCTTACTCAACAAAATACATGGCTGTTTCTGCAGTAAAAATTCACCTTTTTTTTCAAATTCTTTGCTGTGGTATTTAAAAGAAAGAGAGAGAGAGAGACCCCCTAGGATGTTTTACAATCTCACATATAAAATTTGGATCACAAGAGTAAGACAGCTAGCAGATGAAGGGTTTGCTCACCTGGCAGAAGCAGATCAACAGACTGAAGTCTACTTGTGATGGTGTGTAGGGTGAGGATAGCAAAGGAAAGCAAAGTCGGGAATGCTTGAAAAATAAAATATTTTTAGTTAACAAGTAGAAAAAAATCATTTGCAGGGGAAAGGGTTCATCTGAATTCTAAATCCCGCTCCCCAAATGGTCTCTGCTTGTGCTTGAAACAAACTTTTAGAAAGACTCTCTCTTCTTTTGTATACATTACAAAAAATAATAATACAGCAACAGCAGACGTTCACATATCAACAACCCCCTGGGTACATATTAGTATTTCATACTAAAGGCTTTGTATAACATCATGGGCACTCTGCACAGGAATACCCTGTTGGCGAATTCACTGCTCACCACTGGAAGCAACTACCTTCATGACAAAGTCCTGTTTGTTGTTGGAAGCAGACCACCCAAATGGGTAGTCTGATGATGATCAAAACAATGATGATGATGATGATGATGATGATGATGATACAGTATAATTGACAAGTAATAAGCTAAATAATTGGTATTAATGATACCAACAAAATTTCCCATCTGATGTAGTGATATAGAGCAGAAGTGCGGAATCTCTGTTTTGTAGGCCAGATGTAGTCCATGGGGTTCCCCAACCAGCTCACAAACTTATTTTGCTATTATCTCTGAACAACCTCTAAGAGTATAGGATAGGCTGGGGAGAGAACCAGGTTTAAATCTCCATTCAGCCATGAAATTCACTGGGTGATCTTGGGCCAGTCATTACCTTTCAACTAAACCTACCTCGCAGGAGGTATAGAACCACATATGCTATCCTTAGATCTTTGGAGGAAGGACAGAATAAAATATATAATAAAAAATAATAGTAACAAAGTTTGATGCTAGGTTACAGAAAAAGGTTCACATAGAAAATCGGGGTCTGCCGTACTTTTTCTGAATTGTAACTGGGCATTTCCATTTATTTCTTGAGAGCTGGAGTAGTGTATTTGCAATGAGCATGTATCAATTCATGCTCAGCCTCTCTCTCACACACACGCATACACACACACATACACCCCACCCATAAGGGACTAATAATACTGGTTTCCTTTACAGGCTCAGTATAAAATTTACTGAGATAACGTTTGTGAAAACCTTTGAACCCTAGACATGTGTGACATATAAGCTTAGTTGCACTATTATTTATTACTATCTCTACTCTTAAATATGAGGCAGGAGCTGGACTGCCTCAAAATGCAGACAGGTAAGAAAGAAAGATATTTCTTTCTCATGTAACCCCACTTACCACGCTGCCCTGTAATCTCGAAAATTAGAACGTTAGAGAACACGTCTCCCTGGCATACAAGTTTCCTGTAGACATGGAGGATTTCTTTGTTTTTACATGGAAGAACATTCAGTCCATGTGGTTCTCCGAAGTGGAATGGTCTCAGTAGAGTTATATTAAAATGGATTTATATTTTATTGCAGAAAATGCTTTGCCAATAAACACACAAAACAGTTTAATCCTCACATAAATCTTTTTTCTGAATGTTCACATTGTCCCTCACTGAACAATGTCCCACCATCTCTCCATTTTCTGGTCTGTCACTGCCAAAGTATTACCAAAGTCACGAAGAGTTGGAAGCGACTGAACGAATAAACAAAAAACCAAGTCAGATATTTATTTAGTCCGCTGTTCTAGTGCTTATACACCACCCCAGGATAGCTTAAAGCAATTCAGACAAATTATAAAATGCAATAGCATTCTATAAAAATTACAGAATAACAATGTGATAAAACAGAGACAGGTTCAGCAGAGAGCAAAGACACTGGACCGAGTAAAACAGAGGCCTGCCAGATTTTTATTTGTATATTGTAATTATTATCCCAGAAGAACATGGCAAGAGAAGCCAACTGAGTTTTCCTGCAATAATGCTCTAGTCATTGTCCCTGCTGCTTTATTGCTCTGAACTCCTAGAAATCCAGGGAGTCCATCCAGTTCCAGTAGCAAGCAGAGGATGCTCAGGAACTTCCCCAGAGCAGTGAGGTAGCCATTTAGATCCATTATGTTCTGGGGGTGGACCTTTCTGATAGGTCCACACTCCTGCAAGGCTTATGAGTTCCTGTGCGTCTAAACTAATACCAGGTAGTGATCTGTCAATTACAAGGGGAGCACATAATGACCCATTGTCCTGTCCTGACCAAAAAAGCCCAGAGTGTATGCTGCTATATGAGTGGAACCTCATATCATTGGAACAAAGTTGCCAAAAGCCTTGAAATCCTATGATGCTACCGACAGCATAGTCTCAGGGCGAATGTTGACATCACCCAGCAGGTGTGCTCCAGCTCCTGTATTCTTAAAAAAAATGGCGGCTGGATGTCCTCCTTCCTCCCTGAATGTCGCATGCTGCGCATGATCAGCATATCGCGAGATCCTCCCCCCTCCCTCCTGGATCACCGGGAGGTGTAGACATGCCCATGGAGCCTGTATACTGCTAGATCCCAGCAATGGTATCTTCTCAGCCTAGCCCAGCTTTGGCTGATCTTGTATGGAAAAACCTGGAGGGCAAAGCTGTGTCAGGTTCACCCTGCCTTCTTCTTCCTGCCAGGTTTTCCTTCGGGTCTGCTTACATAACTGAACAGTGTTGCTCTAGCCCAATTGCTCTAAAGAGCTCCGGCTATTGGGCGGTATAGAAATGTAATAAATAAATAAATGTGTTCCTCAAAATGGGCGAGCAATTGTACGCAATTGTAAATAAGTACAGACCCATGCCTGGTGCACCCAATAACACATTAAATGGGTTATTGGGTGCTTACCCCATATATCTTGGTTAGGTTTGTGTGCAAACCAGTTATTAAACAAAAAAAAAGGCTTTAAAGGCAATTAGCGGCTTAAAAACAAACTATGGGCTTGTTCTGCCATGCCTTATGTGTTTTGCTGGATATAGTATGTAACTCTACTGTAATGATGTTTACTCAACAAAGACCTTGACAACTGTACTCCTTTATTGATTGTTTTCTCTTTTTTTCTGCTGAGTAAAACAATTAATTTATAAGAGAGAGCGAGAAAAAAAATCTCTTCATATACAGCACTTGCAGCATTTCTTGACCTGATATCATATTCATTTAATCTGCTTTATGAAGTTGCTGGAGGAAATATTCAGCTGTTTTCTGAAAGACTGACTTGGGGATTATTGGAGCTGTATAATTGTTCAACTGATCAGACGAGAGAAGAAATACTTTATTTGACATTAATCTTCCTGAAATGGGCAATGAATCTGAGAAATAGATTGCTGTCTAACTGGCTTGCCAAAATATATCTCGCTGAGAGCAACTGTAGCTCCTAAAAAAAATATTGAAACAGCCTCTTTTAAGAATTTTCAATCTTTATTCAACATCTGCTGTTTCTTACTCCTCTGGAACATAATTATACAGAATTCTAACATAAAACAGGTTGTGTACTTAATAACAGACATCTCAAAACATTCATGCATATGCCCTGAAGATGTTTCTTTCATTTCTCTATGTTTCTCTGCTGCTTTTAAAGTACATGCACACAACATGTTGAAACACCTGAAAATAAGTCTGCAAAATGCACTCATTTAGAAAGCTCCCAAAGACACCATAATTATTCCTAAGAGGCGAATAAAACGGACACTATTTGCTTAGTTTAAATTTCAAGCACTTATGTGAGTCAATCTCAAACAACCCTGAGATTAATAGTCTAAGGCTACAACCCTATGGGTAAGCTCCATTGAATGCAGTGGAACTTATTTCTGGGTATATGTACATCTAATTGTTCTGTAAAGGGTATTTAAAAGCATTCTTTTTCGACATGCATGCACGTGTGTGCGTGCACACACATGCGTGCGTGCACACACACATACACTGGCATTCTTAAATTTCACATAATGCTACTGTATTTGTTAGAAAGACAATAAAATAATAATTCCCCCAACTGAAAAACGGATATTAGTCAGTGCAGCTGGATTAAGAGGTGCGTGTGAGATGGGGACCTGAGAACATTAAACTGAATAAAACTAAACAAACATGACATGTCCTTTAAGAGAAACCTAGCTCATCCCAAATGCAACCATGATTCTCAGAGAAACTAGAAAAGGCCTGTCCTTGGACATGTCTACACCACAAGGGTGTAGTGGGAGAGTCACGGTCTTACTAGCTTCCGCAATCCTCCCTGGGTGTCTAGACAGCCTGGAAGGATGTCGCAGGCACCATTTTAAAAAAAACAATGAGAGGAGGGCACTTGCATTCCACCATTAAAGATAACAAAAAAAAAAAAATTGAAAAAACAACAACCAGGTTCCCCACCCCCTACCACCATGCAGCATCGTGCCCATTTCAAGTGTCCCGCTACTCATGGGGAGGACAGGATGACCTGTAGCAGAGGCCACACGGCCGTGCTCTGTAGGATGGTCCCAGAACCATGGAGAAGTCGGGTTTTCTGCTGTTTCTAATATCCCAGGGTAAGCCCTTGCTTGTCCTAAGTTTCCCCCAGGATCCCCTTTGCGTCATGTGGATGCACAGGGACGATCCAAGGACTACTCCGGTATATAGGCATGGTGTAGACATGCTCTATGTAACTGATCAACATAAGAAAATTGCATCCTAATGGGAAATTGCATTTCACTAGAGCCCCACTTCTCACCTTTTTTCTGTTTGTCTCTAGAAAATTACCCTTTTACTCTTCCATTCATGGTGAGGCCTGAAAGCCTTAGTCCTTCTGATAATGCAAGTCAATGGAGAGACTCCATTGATTTTATATGAATGTAAGAGTAGCAATATACCTTCTACACTTAAATGCAATAAACCAGGGTCAGGAAATGTGGTGTCTTCCACATGTTTGTGGCTATAACTCCATCAACTCCTGTCAATACGGACAAGGATTATGGGACTTGTAGTCCAAAACATCATGAAGGCACCAAGTTGCCTACTTCTGCAATGCACCCTTTGACTGTCTTTGGAAGGAGAAGTCTTTTCTGTCACTATGAGACTGATTAAGCATCAAATAAAAACCTTACAAGAAGTACTTGCTCCTGTGATAAATAATACTCATTTTTCAAAGGCATGATTCTGGTAAATCACATTTGCCATTCGGCAAACAGTAACAAAATGTGGGAGGTGTCATGTAGAAGGATAAACGCTCTGCTCTGAAACTCTAGCAATCTAGAATTACTCAATTCAAGTAGGCAGAACTATGACATATTTGCTTCCCTTTGAATGTTAAACAGATCATTTATTAGAATGAGAAAAGATTCCTAAGAGCAAATGGAAATGAGGTTACAATAAGAAAACACACACACATACATAAAGGAAAACAATGGAATAGGCTAATTAATTGTTTCTTAACAGCATTAGCATAAAGAATAAACAAGAAGGAACAACAAAATATGACACTAAATTAAAATAATTAGGAGTGGGATTCTCGCTGCCCAATCCCAGGAAAAATCATTCATTTTATGGGAAATTGTTTGCTTTGACATAAATCTTTAGAAATTTAGCACAGACAGGTACCTCTACATTCACCCATTCAATGGCAACCTTCATTGGTAGAAAGTATAAACTAAGGATTGCATCTTACAGTGCAATTGGTACTCAGGTTGTGGTGTCTCAGTACCAAATGAATCAAAACATGTCAGTTCTAGGTGGGTTCATGCATGTATAATTTGTAGCTTTCCCCTTCAAAAATAATAGCACAGCCTGTTGGGTTGCCAGCTGCAAAACATTTGAGGATATATAATGAATGGGATGGCATGGTTCTTAGAAACGTTTTGCAAAATTCACCTATTGATGCCTGCTCCTTCAAGTAAGTATTTAATATAGGGGCACTGTCTATATTACAAATATAATTTTAACTACAAAGAGTCATGTGTCAAAGACTTCAAGACTAACACATGCATTATGGCATAAGCTTTTATGGGCTGCAGGCCAGTTCATCCGATGCATGAAATATTGCTGGGACTTGGTGGGATTGTAAACAGTGAGGTCAGAGGGAAATGAAATGCTGAAAATTCAGTGATAATTACATTATTAACAGTGGACATTTACCAAAACAGTCAACAGTGGTAATACAGGCATCCTGCCACGTTTAACTAATTAACACATGAAGTGTGACAAGAAACCCTTATCCAGATTCAAGCCAGAGGTATAGAACTGAACGTATTAACGAACTACAGTTCAGACCCAATGGCCTCTCCCAGAATCCCGAGAACTGTAAGCTGATAAGGTGATGACACCCCTAGCACTTCCTTCACAGAACTACAAATTCCAGACTGCCTTTCACATAACTACGAATCAGTCTGGAAAGGCAATTGCTTTTAAAACCGCTTGTCACTATATGTGCAGTGTGCAAATTTAAAAGACTGTTCTATGTATCTTCTGTGCAATTCTTCCTGATCCTATTGGGGGGGGGGAAGTCACATTAATGTGACAACATGACTACAAATGAAAAAAAGAAAGAAATTTTATTAGACTTGCTGCCAATAAAAAATGGAATTTATTTTAAACATTATAGCTTTTGGGCTTCTGACCCCACAATTTTGGCAGCTATTCTTAAAACCCTTAAAATACCAGTGCTAGTTAGGCTCACATGAACAAGCATGCTGTATTCTCATCAAATTATGTACTTTCTCCTGACATTATTTTATGCTAAATAACTTGCATTTTATCTCTGCTGCACTAAAGCCATTTTTATTATCATGAGCAAACTTCACACGCACAAGGACAACACATTTATTTTTTAAAATTTCTATGCCACCCTTCATCCTATTCAGGGTATTTCAGGGTAGTGTACAACCAATTTATCATAATACAGATACAGTTATATAACAGATATAATGCTTGAACCACATTAAAACTAACAATTTTAAATGCCTTGGAAACAAAACAATTTTTTTGACGGGCTCTGAAAAGATTGCAAAAGTGAGCACCAGTCCAGCCTCTCTATAAAGATACACATAAGAAAAGCACTGTATCATGAGATCTTCACATTCCTTTGGGACGAGCAAGTACTCTTGGATTTCAGTTGAACTTGCCCATAGGTGTATTTCCAATGGTGGCCTTTAACTAAAACCTCAGAGAAAAGAGTTAACACTGGTCACTTTCCAAATACTGTAGTTCTCTTTCTCAAACACAGGGATGGACAACCTTTTTGGCCCTGAGTGCCACATGTCATGCTGGGTCAGGGGCCACACACACATGCATGCACACATATACGTGTGTACATGCACATAAAAGCACTCACAGAGATTGCTCTTTCCTCGCTGCTTGAAGCAGGGGAGAAAGAGTGATCTATATGAAGATCTTTGAGAGAGGGTGGGGAAAATACAGCCCGGGGGGGATTGCATGGTGAGATCAGGGCAGTCAGGGGGACCACAGTAGAGGCCTTGAACACCCCTGCTCAAACAGGACTATAAAATCCATAATGCAGTGTAACAACGTGCAAAAATAAAACTAAAAACTAAAACTGAAGTGGGCAATTGTTTTATTTATTTATTTATTTATTTATTTATTACATTTTTATACCGCCCGATAGCCGACGCTGTCTGGGCGGTTCACAAAAAATTGTTAGTACTGAAGGAACAGCAGCCACAAACAAAACAGTAAAAATGTGGATCAGGTAGATGGATTTTCCATGGAAATTTCTTACTTGGAAGACAGAAAAACATAGCTGAAACTGCCTATGGATTTCACACACTTGACTTTTATTAAGTATGAATAGAAATCCTTTAAAATGTTTTAAAGGTAATATATTTTCTTTGGGCAGAATTACATGTAAAAAAAAAAGAGAGAGATTATAAAATCATCTCTCTTTTTGTTCTCCTGAATGATGTCTGTTTCCCCTCCAAGCATTAGGTTAAAAATAATTTAGATGTGAAACATTTCTCATATCAAAACTTGTTTTTGCATCTGGTAAGTAGCAGCATTTGAATTTTCTTTTAAAAAACGAAAATAAAAAACACACACACCCCTTTATGTTGGAAGCTTCTTTTATAATAAAATATTACATTTGTAGTTTTTTGGTGAAAGTGTCCTTTAATAGTAGCCATAAATATGTGCATATTTAATGGGGACATTTCTTTTGTAGTTTTTTTTTTTTTTACTTTGGGGCAAAAAACCTTGCATTTCTGTGCTCTCTTTAAATCACTGAAGTTACAAACCCACCTTTTGTTCCAAACCTTCTTCATCTGCTTTCAATGCAGAAATCAAAGAACTAGCCCACAGTTTAGAAGTAAAGAGGAAATACCAAAGAATGTTAAAGGCAACTGAATAACAAACCTGAGATCCAGTACACGAAGCAACTTCCTAGAAAACCCGTAAGTATGCTGTTTATTGGGAACGTTGAAACTGAAACAAAAGCCAGGTAGTACACAGCAGTATAAATGGTGTTTTAATCTAGGAAGGGAAAGGAACCTCTCGTGCAAGCACTGAGTCATTGCTGACTCTTGGAGGGATGCCAGCTTTCGTTGACGTTTTCTTGGCAGGCCTTATAGCAGGGTGGTTTGCCGTTGCCTTCCCCGGCCGTTATTACCTTTCCCCCAGCTAACTGGGTACTCATTTTACCGACCTCGGGAGGATGAAAGGCTGAGTCGACCTGAGCCAGCTGCCAGAAACCAGCTTCCGCTGGGATCGAACTCAGGCCGTGGGGAGAGTTTCAGCTGCAGAAACTGCTGCTTTACCACTCTGCGCCACACGAGGCTCTAACAGTGTGACAAAAATTAAGAAACAAAACTGAACAAATCTTCAATCTAAACTGATGACACTATAATATAAGTCTGACAGTCTGTTGATTCTATGATGTTGTTATGGTAGAGTTTAGCTGTTTATCACTGATTTTTGTATATGGTAGAAACTATTTCTCTTCCTAATTATTGTAGTATGTTTCAGTTAAAAAGTGATACCTACTGCTCACAACAGACTCATATGCTAAGAGGTGGAAATTTAGGTGCCCCCTTTATTAGTCAATATCATGCACACAATAGACAGAGGAGCACCTACCCTACTAACACATATATGAGATCAGGTATACATTGGGAAATATCCACGTACATTCTCACATGGTTACATCCAATGTTTGTCATCCTTACTCTTAAAAAAACAAAAAACAAAAAAGCACTTCCTTGAACACACTTCCGAGAATAAGAACATTCCCTAGAACATCGTTAGATCTAACGCTTGTCATCCTCCTTCTTCAAAAAAAAGTTTCTTGAAAAAGAATCTCATGAATTGAGATATGGATGGCATGGTTAATTGTGGTATGACAAAGCTAAAGTCAGTGTAGAAATTAATAATCAATATGTGAGACGTGCTATCCTAAGAGTATGGAATAAATATAAACCAAGGTTCGGCCAGAAAATACCACTTTGGGTGTCTACCCAGGAGGTTATTCATAGGAGGGAATTGTCATCTATGCATAAATGGTTAACATATAATGATATATTAGAAATGTCACAAGATGAATGTAAATTAAAATCAAGGGAGGAGTTGCTGAAAGAAGGTCATATATGTCAATGGTTTTTGTATGTACAAATTATGGAAAGGTTTAAAATAGACAAAAAGAATTGTGGGTTTGGGCAACCGAAATCTGAGTTTGAAATAGCACTGTGTACAAAAGATGAGCATGTGATCTCAAAGATGTATAATCTTTTATTAAGGTATGAAAGTGAGGATGAGGAGTTAAAAGATTGTAAGATAAAATGGGTTCAAAATTTTGGCTATAACATTTCAATAGAACAGTGGGAGGATATGTGGGGAAAGAGTTTGAAATTTACATTATGTTCAAGACTTAAAGAGAATTTTTATAAGATGATGTATAGATGGCATATGTCACCTACAAGCTGGCTAAAATATATAAGGGAGCTTTGAGTAAATGTTGGAAATGCAAGGAAGAAGGAACCTTCTATCACCTTTGGTGGACCTGCAAAAAAGCTAAGGTATTCTGGATGCATATACACTTTTTAATTCAGAAAATATTAAAGACTAATATACAAATGAAACTGGAAGCCTTGCTATTGGGGCTAATGGACAATCAGTTGAAAGAGAAGGGGGGAACTTTGTTCTTGTACATGAAAATGACAGCGGGATTTTTATATGCACAGAAGTGGAAAAATGAAACAACGCCAACAATGCAAGAATACATATTGAAAATATTAGAGTTGGCAGAAATGGCAAAACTTACAGCGATAATTAGAAATAAATCAACAGCTACATTTATATCGGAATAGAAACCATTGATAGAATTTTTGCAAGAGACAGAGAAAAACGATGTATTTGTCTGTGGATTCAATGTATGAGATATAGTTAACTTAGAAGAAAGAAACGAATTTGATTATTATGTTAAATGTATTAAACAAGGAGAGAACTTAATTCCCAGTTTTGATGTATAGAGAGCCAAAAATACACCTTAACCTTGTTGTGTGTATTCTTTTGTCCTTTTGTTCTTATTCTTTTCCTTTTTCCTTTTTCTTCTTATTAGATGTGATGGCTGTATGTAATGCTTTTAGGCTACGTATGTTCATGAAATAATAAAAATTGATTTAAAAAAAAGAAAAGAAAAAGTACCTCTCATACAACTACTGGGAAACCACTGTCCATTCAGCGCTCACAGTGTTGGATGTCTAAGCTCTTTTAAGAATGGTTTTGGTTACTCCAGGTTTTCACGTAGCACATCATTCAGAACAAATTTTGGAATGTGTCATAGTATCAAACATTCTGAACACCGATTTAAAAACAACTCTCAAAGCTTTAGGTCTCACTGCAGGTGGGCTTGAAGATAAACAGGAACTGATGGCAGTCAAGAAACATTTGGAGTCACTTAATTAGAATCAAGCATTTCAGCAATTAAATTCCCAGCCGTCAGGAATATAAAAATCTGACCTTGGAATATGTATCCTTAGGCTTAAAGAATTACTTAGATGCTGCCAGAATCATGTTATCTTCTCCTACTGGGTCCCTGATTGATGGTTGAAGTTAGATGTGTGCTTCAAATCTGAAATTGTGTGCCGCTAACTTGGACTTTATTGTGCCTGCACATCACGATCAAATACATATGTGAACAATGCAAGGTAGCAATGCTCATAGACCTGTAGTTTGTAGTATTTTGGTTCTTAGTTGGGACACAAGAATTTTGCATAAGTCTGAGGAACCATGAACGTTTCTGGAATCTCTGATGAAGGATCAGAGTATAACATTGAAAACAATCACACAATAGTGGACATGACTAAGTAAAAGAATCTAGAAAGCCAGTGACTGGGTTTGGACCATCAGTGGAGGAAAAGAAACCACCGTGGCTTCCTATCCCCATCCAATGTCTGCCATTCGCACCCCTGCCTTTCCCCTAATTACCCTTGTGGCAGTGCAGGTTGTTGTGTCATCCAAATCTGGTGAGGTGTGGTGGGAGCTCATTTCTGGTATGAAAACAGATTCCTGGCCTGACCATTTCGGGGCTCAGAGGTGCCATGTTCTTTAATTCTACATGTCTTTCCTCAGCAACTTGCACTTAGCTCTGGTTGGTGGTCCTAGTTAAAAAAAAGAAATAGACCCCACAAGTTTGACATGTGACCTCCCTTATTGTATGCCACGTAATCTTGTTCAGTCCATTTTCCTTCTTACTCCCACATTTATGATGAAAGTAAACAGCGCCTAGAGACCTGCTCAATTTCACCTTGTTCTTATTAACCTTGGAGAGGCTCACTCAGGACCTTTATACACCTAAGGATTATCCCAGGAAAATGGAGGGGTCGTCCCTGTGTATCATCTGGATACACAGGGATGATCCTGGGGAAAAAGGCCGGTATAGAAATGGCCTCAGTCTCCGCTCCACCCAGCCTGCTTCATTTCAAGAGATTCTCTAGTGCAAAGCTTGAGACCCCTATCTTAGATTATTAGCTCCTAATAAGGATATCATATATTTAATCTTGTAAAGCACCATGTTTATGCACAGAGCTATATAAAAATTACGTAACACTACTGCTAAATACATAACACTACTGCTAAATACATAACACTACTGATAATAATAATAATAATAATAATAATAATAATAATAATAATAATAATCACATATAGGAAAGCCAATTATATGAACAGATTAAAGACACAGAGAGTCAAAATTAAAGGGTAGGCAAGAAACAGATGACTATATCAAATAGCTGTGCAGTAGCAAACCAGTATGTGATTAGCAGGGCAAATCAAGAAAGATGCGAAGAGCTGTACAAGATAAGAACTATGTGTAAGAACTATGAAAGAGCAGGCAAAATAAATGTAACAGTTTTGTAGGAGAGATGTCAGCTAACAACTTGATCAAGGAAGACTTACTAAGCATGCTTAAGAGGAATGGAGTACAATGAAGATGGTGACAAAAGGTAGTTTTGCTTAAAATGAAATATCAGGTGCTTGAAAAACGTTACCTTATTTTAACATGGAAACCAGGAAAGCTTTTAGGAGTGATATGTTTTGCACTCAAAATTGCCACTGACATTGGAGTAAATGTAATGCATGTATTAACAGCAATCAACAGCACATAAATTATTACACAGAGATACATGTGCAAAAATAACACTAACTCATTCAGCTTTTTCTACAAATAATAATTATCTAGGACACTAAAATATCATGGCAAAAGTTAATCTAATAAGTCTCTCATTATCCTATAATACTTTAAATCTGTGCTGTAAGCTAAACAATTGTCAAAGAAACCCTGAGTGCTATTTACACCAAGCTAAAGAAGATCGAAATAAACAGCGATTGCGTGCTGAGCTCTAATTACAAAAAACAAATGGTTCCTTCTGCAATGTAGCTGGAAAGGTTAGCTCTTTCCCTTCTGATTTTATAGGTAGGAACAGCAGATGAAAGAACCAAAGAAATCTCCAGTGTCCTCTATCACGCCAGCTATGTGGATGGTAAGAAATGATCTATAATAAAAAGGCCCACCACCAGACATAACTGGCTGAAAAGAGTGAGGTCACAGAGAACAGAGAGATACTTTCATACCACCTATGGCATTTCAAACTAGCTCAACTAATGACATACTTAACACAACGTGCAAAGCCACCCTGTGAATAAGCTACACAGCATGGGTTGTTTGTGGAACAACCTGCAGTGTACCTAACAGACGATTGGGCATGTCATGGCTTGTTCTCCCCCTCCTTCCCCCTTGGTCCTCCACCCTGTATCTCAATGTCCTTCACAGCAGAACCCATTTGTCTCCCCTTCCTTGCTCCGATCACAACCCCTTTTTGTCTGACATGGCTTTTTATTTTATTTCTTCAGATCTTCAAAAGTGTGCAATTGGGGACATTTTTTTTTTGCCAGCCTCAAAGATTTGTTTTTGTTTGTCTGTTTTGTTGGTCTTTCAGAAATGCACATGTGGGCTCTAAGGACTATATGATATGTGGAGTCTTGCCTGGTCAATTTCCTTGTCTGTTTCAGCTATCAAAGGAAGTGGTGAAGTGGATTAGCTAACAAACATAGAAATAGACAAGGCGAGACTGCAAACAGGCCTAAACAACTTGGTACTTGGATACCTGAGAGTCTTCTCCCTTACCAACCTGCCCAGTTACTGAGGTCATTAGAAGGTAGGCTCCTGATAGTTCCACATGGATTATTGGCCTGATTGGAATCCACCAGGAGAAGAGCCTTTAGTGTGGTGGCCCCTTCTCTTTCAAACTCCTTACCCCTGCTTCTCCTGAAAACAACCCCTTTTCAGGCAGCATTCCTCAACTGACCAGTCACTGTATTTATTGGTACTTTGATTTAAATTGAACCATTTTAATTTGCTGTTTTTAATCATCTTTCTTTTTACTATTTTATTCCTATGTTCGCTGCTCCAGAATCTATTTTAGATATGGAGTGGTATAAAAATATTATAAAACAAATAAATAAATTTGCCCACATTTGTCAAGGACAAAGTGCCCTCCATTTTGTCAATGGAAAGCAGAAAAGTGGCTAAAACAGGAACGCTGAAAGGTGGACGGGGGGGGGGATATCTCTTCCTCAGCAATGTGATCGTGTCACTTTTCAGTGTCCCCCATCTTTTCAACACTTCCCTAAGTCTCCAGCTACTTGAGAAAAGAGAGATCTTTGCAGCTCCTTTTCGGAACACTTGCGTTTTGGTGTCAAGCACAGTAACCACTGCTCTAAGTCGTACTATTGCCCTACATATATACGTGAGTCATACTGATGCTGTCATAATTAGCTTTAGCACAGTTAGTTAAACTGATACTACCTGTTAATAAATAAGAGTGGCATTTTTGAGCATATTAGATTGTAAGCCTATGTGGCAGGGTCTTGCTATTTACTGTTTTACTCTGTACAGCACCATGTACACTGATGGTGCTATATAAATAAATAAATAATAATAATAATAATAATAATAATAATAATAATTTGAAAAATGTTGGATGGAAGTCCATTTTCAGGTGAAGCTTATGGTTTTTCTATCATTCCACGGGCTACAGAAATCATTGCACTTTTGTCACAATAATCAATTTAAATAGCCAATAAGTTCAAAATGGTAGTTTGCACTGCATGAGACAGTCAGATAGGTTCTAATTACGTCAGTCACTTTAGTTTACTATTTCTGATTCTGGAAAGTTCATTAGGTTCTAAGTAAAGGTTCACATGTGTGCATGTGCTTTTAAAGGGGTGATCATGTGACATACAACAAATGAGAAGGATCTTGGAATTGTTGTAGATCACAAGCTGAATATGAGCCAACAGTGCAATATGGCTGCAAGAAAGGCAAATGCTATTTTGGGCTGCATTAATAGAAGTACTTATTATTATTTTTATTTATTTATTTATTTATTTATTTATTTATTTATATAGCACCATCAATGTACATGGTGCTGTACAGATAACACAGTAAATAGCAAGACCCTGCTGCATAGGCTTACAATCTAATAAAGTTGTAGTAAACAATGAGGAGGGAAAGAGAATGCAAACAGGCACAGGGAAGTGTAAATAGGCACCGGGTGGGGTGAAGCTAACAGTATAGAGTCAGAACAAACTCAATATTTAAAAGCTATAGGGAAAAGAAAAGTTTTTAGCTGAGTTTTAAAAGCTGTGATTGAGTTTGTAGTTCTCAAGTGTTCTGGAAGAGCATTCCAGGCATAAGGGGCAGCAGAAGAAAAAGGACGAAGCCGAGTAAGGGAAGTGGAGAAGCATGGCATCAGAGGAGCGGAGGGCACAGCTTCCAAATCGCGTGAGATACTGGTTCCTCTCTATTTGGCCCTGGTTAGGCCTCATCTAGAGTATTGTGTCCAGTTCTGGGCACCACACTTCAAGAAGGATGCAGACAAGCTGGAGCATTTTCAGAGGAGGGCAACCAGGATGATCAGGGGTCTGGAAACAAAGCCCTATGAAGAGAGACTGAAAGAACTGGGCATGTTTAGCCTGGAGAAGAGAAGATTGAGGGGAGACATGATAGCACTCTTCAAATACTTAAAAGGTTGTCACACAGAGGAGGGCCAGGATCTCTTTTCGATCCTCCCAGAGTGCAAGACACGGAATAACGGGCTCAAATTGAAGGAAGCCAGATTCCAGCTGGACATCAGGAAAACTTCCTGACTGTTAGAGCAGTACGACAATGGAATCAGTTACCTAGGGAGGTTGTGGGCTCTCCCACACTAGAGGCCTTCAACAGGCAGCTGGAGAACCATCTGTAACGTATGCTTTAGGGTGGATTCCTGCATTGAGCAGGGGATTGAACTCGATGGCCTTTTAGGCCCCTTCCAACTCTACTATTCTATAATTTTATGATTTATTTAAAACAATAGACTGGCATGGAAAAGAAGAAACTCTCCCTCCCCTTCTCCAGCTATGCTAACCTTCCCTTCTTTACAGCAAAATACATATTCACTTGCATGTAGAACCAGTGTGAATATTCATACCTGAATAAAATATGTTGCTGAGTGCGTAACAGCAGGCATCGCTGACTGCAAACTATCACTCATCTATAGGTGTATAATTCAATTGTTGGGAGAAATGTTATTATACATGAGACTAGATATAATCCCGTACCTCAGCAGGTTCTAACACGGCGAGAACAGACCACCACTGTCACACTATAAAGATTTGTTTTAAATGAACCAGTCTCAGCTTGTTCAGTACCAGACACAATAAGCTCTGGATCATCATTTATGTTGTTTTGCTTATCTTGCACCTTAGTATCAATCTATATTTTTCTACTGTGCACATTAGGAGTCCAAATTATTAAAGAACAAATAAAGCAGAAAGGTTAAGGAAAGAGCGAGCGAGAAAGAGAGAGAAGTAGAAACTGGTATTACAAATACTTCTGATGAGGAAAACCGAGTCCTTTTACATGCTCACTGCTTGTAATTCTCATTTACATTATTGTTCTAAAATTATTATGACACTCAAGTCGGAAAATACATAATATTACTACAGCATGATTTAAGTTAATTTACTGCCTGGAACAGGTCCCAGAAGCTGGATTCTTTCAATGTTTATTGTAATGCCATCTTTCTTCTATCTACTCATATGGGGTATGTAAATCTGATGGCTTGGGATACTTTTGAATCAGGTATTGTTGTATGAGGGGTGTTGTTGTTGATGAATCATTCTTTAGAGGTTCGGGGTTACATTGCACCAGTGTCATGACAAGAATGACAATTTTGTTCTTTGGGCTTCCAGCATCCAAGCTATTTTAGCGTTGTTATTGTTTTTTGCTGGTTTTAAACACACACACGCACACTATTTGCAACCTGGAGCAATCCCTTCAAAGTCAGTTCTATATAGCATTAGTGTGTCAATCTATGTTTTTGGGATGCCTTGTACTTAAGTATTGTGGGTTTCATTTTATTTTATGATAAACCCTTTACTACCTGCAATGAACCCAAAAGGTAGTTTCTTAGAGAGTTCCATACAGCACAGTATTTCTGATCTTCACTGCCAGGTTTCTAATCAATGCTAGAAAATCAGCTATTCTCACATAACCAATAGTAACATTTACAAGCCTGCCACTATGTCTAAGTGCTTATTTGTACTCTATGAATTCTAAGCATCCGAAACATACAACTGAATAAGAATAACAATTTTAAGTGCAGGGGCTTTTGCTTAGTTATAACGAATTACTTGCATAAATAAATAATCATGTCCTTAAGTTACACCTTATGCCCCTTTAAGCACCATGCCATGTTCACAGTTGTAGTAGCTAAAAGCACTGTTTAAACATGATAAGGGTGACATTGATCTGAAAATGCTTCCCTGAGCCAAGGGAGAATTCAGGGATGAGCAGAACTGGGTAGAGTTTGGAGCACTGTCACGTATTTATTTTATTTGTGTATTACATTGATATCCCACCTTTTTCCCCCTCCAAGGAACCCAAGGCAGATGCATGCTTACCTTTGAGTAAACCCCACTGAACAGCAAGAGACTTACTAAAATGAGGTTTACTCAAAGGGAAGCACGCATGGGATTTTAGTATGACTTGGATGTAAATGCAGTTGAAATCAATATGGTTT
Organism: Elgaria multicarinata webbii; assembly: GCF_023053635.1. Taxonomy (NCBI): domain Eukaryota; kingdom Metazoa; phylum Chordata; class Lepidosauria; order Squamata; family Anguidae; genus Elgaria; species Elgaria multicarinata. The sequence continues at coordinate 11,558,597 of NC_086175.1, read as the reverse complement.
ACTCTTGAGTAAGGGAACAGCAGACCTTTATTTTATAAACTTGGAGATGCAGAGCTTTGCATGATCAAAGGAAAGGAAAGCCGATCCTTCACACTGGTGGACTTTCAGGAAAAGGGTTTAAGGGGGAAATTTAAAAAATCATAAGAAATCAGGGGATGAACTGATCTGATTCAAATTTGGCATGGCTAAAGCCCTCCTTAAGAGCTATCACTGTACCAAGATTGAACTCTTTATCTTTAAAAAGTACACACATGTAAGCATTTTTGTTAATTTCCATTTTAAAAATTCCTTAAAATCAAGGGATGAACCGATCTGATTCAAACTTGGGGTGGCAAAAGCCCTCCTTAAGGGCTATCATCATGCCAGGTTTGATATCTATCTTTAAAACTTATACAGATGTAAGCATTTTGGTTACCTTGGAGCAAAGGAGGGGACCTGACCACCTTTATAAAAGAAATTAGTTAATAGAATTGTTCATCTGCCCACCCTTTAAAACGAACAAAACAATTTTTTGCTCCTCCTCCCCAGTAAACCTTTCCCAAGGGGTGGGGCAGGAAATTTCACCAGTATAGTAGTGCTCCAGGTGAAAAGATACATAAGCTGAAAGAGCACAACAACGTACAGACATGAAAATGACCAGGGGGGCTTCCACACACAGTCTTCAGGGTGCCCCGAAAGCGCTTCAGGGCGCCCCGAAACTCCTAGTGTAGCTACCTGGTCAGAAGAGACGGAGGAAGAGGCGGCGGCGGCGAAAAGTTCCCAGGGCTCGGCGGCTTCTCTGGTGAGCCCTTGCCGCGGAGCCCAACTCCCCGCCGGCCTCCTCCTGCTGCCGGCAAAAGAGCCACCCGGGATGGAGAGCTCGGCGGAAGAAGGCGGGCTCTTCCACCGAGCTCTCCAACCTCTCCACCGAGCCTCTCCGCCCTGAAGGAAACATAGGGGGAAACTGCGGATGAAAACTGGGTAATAAAAGTAGGTTTGATGGAGCTCTTTGTGTGTGGAGATCAGCTGCTATTCTTAAGGCTCTGCATCACATCCTTTGTAGAATTCTATTCTGTGTCCCCACCTCTCTTTTAACATGTACTGGAATCCAGGATCCTTTCACCGATAAAAAAAAAGGTTTCTGGCTGGCAATGGCTTAATAAAACTTTTTTTCATAGAGGTTTCTCATTTCAAAAGTATTGTTATCATGATCTCTTACACACATTACTGACTTTCTTTCCTTCCTTCCTTCCTTCTTTCCAACACTTTAAATTTTGAAAGTCTAGCCGATTTTGTTTTCTTTTCCTCTTTACACTCTTCACTAATTTAGAACATCTACAGAAACTCCAAACCAAGGCTCCCAAAAACTCAGCTCTGAATTCTGTGATTCAATTACAGGTTCACCTCAGGAAATGTGAAGTGATAATCCAGGATGCGGCTGTTTGTACAGAATGGTAAACCAGGATTCTGGGAAAACCTGGCTTACTGTGAATAAACTATGCACTAGTGTGCATAGCCCATTTGCTACCACTTAGCTCCTCCCACAATTGTGAGTAATTAAACAAAGCACAAATGGTTTGCTTAGTGTGTCATCCAAATTAGAGGTCCTTGCATTCCCTGCCAAATAAGCCAGGATTTGTAAACCAAGAATCAACTTTGGTTTACAAATCCTGTCTTAGAAAGGATACAATAAGACAAGATCCCTAATTTGGACAAAACACAGCCTCCCCTCCCCTCCCTTGGTCCAGACATTTTGGACTACAACTCACATATTCTCTGATAATTGGTCATGTTCTTGGGGTTGATGAAGTTGTAAAATATCTGGAGGAGCCCAAGATGGGGAAGGCTGTGCTAAACAAGCCTGTTGGGGTTGTTTAGCTACTTGCAGGAGCAAACTCCCTGGCTCACTGAATCCTGGCTTACTGTTCCATCCAAACACAGATTCTTTGAAAGCCCATCAACAGTCTCCATAAATCTTAATGAGGGAGTGAAAATTCCTGATCAAAGAATATAACCTCCTAGCAATTTTGAGCCCAGGTTCCTCCAATTTTTGACATTAAGCAAAAAGACAAGTATACAAGAACTCTAAAGGACTAGAAGCACATACTGTTCAAAATAAAGAGCTAAAAGATGAGAACAAATATAACATGAACAACCCCATTGTTTCCCATTAAATGAAAAGCAGCTCAAGAATCAGAGATGAAAAGAACTATTGAATAAACTTCTGTTAAATGTTACTATCATCTCCCTGAATGGTCTACAAAAGAAAAAGCAGGCAATTAGACCTACTTAATTCCTAATTCTTGCAAATCTACATCACAAATCCAAAAAAATTAAGACTCATTTAAAGCTAACCAAGTGGGCAATTAACAGCTTGTTGAAGCTGTCAATCAACTGGAGATGTGGGAGGAATTTAAACAGATGTACATATTGCGAATCTTCAAGTTTGAGTCTTCTTTTCTTCACTCCACCCCTCCCACCCCTAGTCTAAGGGAGAAAGATTCCAATCATTCATATAAACGACAAGATTTTTGTCATTCATATGTGTTAATATTTGTTCCTAACTTGCTGATACGCAAAAGGTGTGACAGCCTTCTGGAGGAGTTTGTTTTTACCCCCTTAAATTACAATTACAATTGGAAGCTCCCAATTTCTCTAGAGGAATGACTGGAGTAAAAGACACTTAACCCTTTCTCTGCCCACACTATGCAGAAAATCCCCTTCTCCCACTTGCTTTTCTTCACATGGGGGAAAAGACACAGGGACTCAGTATATTTCCTTTGTGGGTGCAAAAATAGTTGGGGTGGAATTTTGAGTGGATAAAGAGCAAGAATGGAAAGGGTTTAGCCTCTTTTCCTTCGTCATTTCTTTGTTTCCAATTAAACACTTTGATGCTCCTTTTAAGTAACACACACACACACACACACACACACACTCTTACACTTCTTGGCTGTCTGTAGTAATTACTTTTAAACTTCATGATAAGCCCTGTTATTAAGGATGACATAAATGTTAAATAATTTGGTATTTCACAACTATATCCCTTTGAATACAGAGGTGTGTGTGTGTGTGTTTTAAGGAAAGTTCAATGTCAACTATTCCTTCTTTGAATTTCCAGGGACTTTACTTGGCACAATATATTTTTGGATTGATTCTATGATGGAATATCTTGAGTTCTATGATGCTAAGATCTCAATGTCACGAACAATGAATAATGTGATATACTTTTAAAAAAGCCCTTTTTATTTTTACGTACAATACAAAACAGTGTATTTTGTTATGAAGAAATACGTTATTCACAACAATGACTCAATTCATGTTTTTCATAAGAGATTTTTTTTTCAGTCTGTCAAGTTTATATTTCATAATAGTCCTCTTTAAGCAGATGGGTTTTTAAGTCATTGTTCCAAACAGCAATGTTAATTCTTTTCAGAGAAACCCACATTAATACTGCTTTTGAATACTGAAAAGTCTCACTTGTTCATGTTATTTTCAACACAATACAGCTTTAATGTAATGTATATAAAACATTATAGAATTATATATTTTAGCAGAATTTCAAATGTTACTACAGCTGTGAGCCTCAGGTGGCTTCACTTCTTTTAAAAGTTGGCCTTTGTCCTCCTACGAACTATGAAATTATCAAGTAGCCCATCACGTTTGTATAGTTGATGTCATTAATGAGGAGCACTAAAGCTTTTCAGGTACATGGGTGTATTGAAGTTTAGAGCGTCTTGCCAGCTAGGCCATAGCTATACACTAGTCTTCCAAGTGAGGCCATCGTCCATTAACTTCGTTTTCCCTCAGTGACATTGTCTTCACCTGCCATTGGATTGGTTGATGAGCTCATTGTTTCTAGGATGAAGGCTCTGCATGTGTGTCTGTTCAAATTGCAAAGAAGAAGAAGTAGTCAGCTGTCGGCAAACAGACTAAAAAAGTAATGGGAAGGAAAGCCCTGAAGTTGAGTGGTGATGTGTGGCTACCATATATCTTGCACAGTTTTGCTTCAGTTTGTGTACCAACCGAAAACATTGGGGAAATGGGGACACATTTTTCCAGGGGCAAAAAGTTCATCAGACTAGCCTCACCAACCTACTTAGGCTCAGGACTATCCAAAACTAATTCAAGAGCCAGGTCAAAATCAATAGGGCCCTCCTAGGGCAGAAGCAGAGTTCCACTCACTGCACACAGAGACAGCTGTGTTCTTCTAGCCCAATGAATCCAGATGGCATCCAGAGTGAAACTGTCAAAAGCTGGAGGGGAAAATTGCTCTTCAGTTGCTAGCTGTTGCGTGAGAAAAGGCCTCTCATAAGAGCCTAAAATGGAACTCAAATGGAGCAGAGAACATGCCTTTCCAGAAGTGGTACAAGAATTATCATGGGGCAAAAGTTTAATGATGCCCAACAGTCCGAGGCCAGGATAAGTGGGTTGCTTTTGTTCTTGTTTTATTTACTATTATTGAAGATGATAAGAATAACAATCATAGAATCATAGAATAGTAGAGTTGGAAAGGGACTATAAGGCCATCGAGTCCAACCCCCCACTCAATGCAGGAATCCACCCTAAAACATACCTGACAGATGGTTGAAGAAATAATACTGATAAAACTGTATTTACCCTTTCTGCAGGAGCCCCATTTTCAACCTGTAATGGATGGGTTGCACTCCCCATAAAGGAGTGGGTTCATAGTTTGGGGGTGCTCTTGGATCCAGAACTGTCACTTGAGGCACAGATAGACTCAGTGGCAAGGGGCACCTTTTATCAGCTAGGGCTGATATATTAATTATGCCCTTATTTGGACAGAGATAGCCTAGCTCTGATAATTTCTTGTCTGGATTACTGAAAATCTCTTATCTGGATTACTTGTCTGGGTTACGTGGGGCTGCTTTTGAAAACAGTCTGGAAACTTCAGCTGGTACAAAACAGAGCAGGAAGATTGTTAACAGTGACTGGTCAATGAGACCACATTATGCCAGTACTTTTCCAGCTTCACTGGCTGCCAGTCCAGGTCCAGGCCTGATTCAGACTATTAGTATTAACATTCAAAGCCCTAAATGGCTTGGAGCTAGGTTATCCGAAGGATCGCCACCTCCCATATGTACCTGCCCAGACCCAAGATCATCTTCTGGAGTCCTTCTCTGTAAGCTCCTGTCAAAGGAAATGAGATGGGTGGCTACCAGGACTAGGGCCTTTTCTGCTGTGGCACCCCAGCTGGGGAATTAGCACCCCAGAGAGGTTTGCCTGGCACTTACGTTATACTCTTTCCAATGGCAGGTGAAGACCTTTTTATTTTCCCAGTGTTTAAACATTTAGCTATCTTAGTCTTTTAATTTTGCTGTTTTACACCTGTATTTTAAATGTCTGCATTGATGCTCAGTTTTATTCTGGTTGTGCTTTTATGTTGTGGTTTTATATTGTGGTTTAAATTTTATACTTAAGTTATATTTTATGGTTTTAATTTTTGTGAACCACCTTAGAGAGGTTCGGCTACTGGGTAGCATAGAAATGCATTAAATTAATTAATTAATTAATCCTTAGAAAAGTTATCTGACATAAGTTAGGTTGTGACTGGCCTAAGATTTATTTATTTATTTATTTATTTATTTATTTATTTATTTATTTATAACATTTATATCCCGCCCTATATCAATAAGATCTCAGGATGGCGTACAGATAAAAGCATACAGTATAAAAACAGTAAATATACACAGCTAAAAACAAATTAAACCATAAACCAAGTTAAAACGATATATAATTTAAAAGCACTCAGTGAAGTTCACTACTGAAACAGGCTTTGAAACTAGATGCTCATCTACACCAAGAAGATATTCCACTATGAAAGTGGTATGAAAGCGGTATATAAAATGCAGGAGCCACACTACTGCTTTATAGTGGTATTGAAGTGCACTGACAACTGTTGGGGCCCATGACACATACCATATACTGCTTTCATACCACTTTCATAGTGTTATACCCTGCTTGGTGTAGATGTGTCATGGGCCCCACAAGTTGTCAGTGCACTTCATTACCACTTTAAAGCAGTAGTGTAGATCCTGCAGTGCACTTCAATACCGCTATAAAGCAGTCGTGTGGCTCCTGCCTTTTATATACCGCTTTCATACCACTTTCATAGTGGAGTATCCTGCTTGGTGTAGATGAGCCCTAGGTCTCCCCAATCTAACCACAGCACCACACTCAAACATGGCTGACATGTGTGACCAAAGCATTAGAGATCAAACACCACAGACAGAACTTTATCACCCCAGAACACAATGTTTTCCCAGAGTTGTCAGTTCACACATTCAGCCATCAGTTGTTACATGAGTGATGAAATGATGAGCATTCAAGGAGGTGAACCCATGTGTTAACTAGCTCTGAGCCAACTAGTTTTCCCTTCCTATTCCAACCTTTGAAGCAGCTCACTTTTTTTCCCCTAAACAAAACAAAACAAAAAAATTGCTTGAGTTCCTGATTTAGCAACTTAGAAAGCTGCCTTATACCAGATCAGATGATTTGTCCATACTGGCTACTCTTGCAGAGGCTTCAGGCGGAGAGCTTTCACATCACCTGACACCAAATCCTTCTAAGATGCCAGGAACTGAATTTGGGACCTTCTGCACCCAAAGCATATGCTTTGGCAGCTACGGTTTCTCCCCTAATTGAGGGCCAAAACATACATTACTTTTGCTCTGTATCTAATAGCTCAGCTTTTTTTTTCTTTTCCATTTTTACTCTACAGTAGGCGCAAGCCCCGATCTCAATCAGGATCCTAGTGTGGGGGATGAAGGAGATGCTTTAAGGATTGGGATCAGTCCTCCTGCATCTACTCTAGAGTCAAAATGAAAGACGATGTAGCTGCTAGATACGGATTTAAAGTAATGTCTGTTCTAGCCCTTAGATGAACTATTTGTGTTTTATTTTTAAAATAAATGGGGATGATGGAAAATAAAAGAGGAATTATACTAGACAGAATGACAGGATGTTTTATGAAGGATGACAGAATAACTTGATTGTGCTATTTGGGAGAATATTCAAATTGGAGAAATTCATTCTCTATGCACATCTGTGTATCAAAGGGCCAAAGAGGAGTGGAAAATGAATTAATAATGGAGGTTTGCTAAGATAGCCCATAAAACAGTGTTCTCAAATAGCCAAGTAGGAGTATGGTAGAGAAAAAACAGAAGAAACAATACAGGGAGGGGGGAGAATGAGCAGTGTATACACCAAATTTTATGGTGTGTGAAACAATAATAAATCCGACTCCAAAGGACTGTGTAAAAGATTTACAGTTGATGTCACGCACTGCTAAATAAGAATATAAGAACAGTTCTGCTTGAACAGACCAAAAGTCCATCTAATCCTAGCATTCTGCTTTCAAAAATGGTGTTAGATGTCTCCAGAAAGCCCACAGACAGAGCATGAAGGAAATACGTCCTCTCTTTGTGTCCCTGTTGCTTGGTACTTAGAAGTATAATGTCTTTGAATGTGGCTGTTCTATTTGGTTACCATAACTAATAGCTATTGATAGAACTATTCTCCATGAATTTGTCTAACCTACCTTTAAAACCATCCAGACTAATGGCCCTCATGAGGAGGGAGGCTATGAGGATGATCAGGTGTCTGGAAACAAAGTCCTATGTGGAGACACTGAACGAACTGGGCATGTTTAGCCTGGAGAAGAAAAGACTGAGAGGAGACATGATAGCACTCTTCAAATACTTAAAAGGTTGTCACACAGAGGAGGGCCAGGATCTCTTCTCGATCATCCCAGAGTGCAGGACACAGAATAACGGGCTCAAGTTACAGGAAGCCAGATTCCAGCTAGACATCAGGAAAAACGTCCTGACTGTTAGAGCAGTACGACAATGGAACCAGTTACCTAGGGAGGTGGTGGGCTCTCCCACAATAAAGGCATTCAAGATGCAGCTGGACAGCCATCTTTCAGGTATGCTTTGAGCTGGATTCCTACATTTGGAAGGGGGGGTGGACATGATGGCCTTATAGGCCCCTTCCAACTCTACTATTCTATGGTTCTATGATCTTGTAGCAGTAAATTCCATAAGTTAATTATGCATTATTTGAAGAAATACTTTTGTCTTTTTGGAAGATACTGTCAATCAGTTTCACTGGGTGACCTCAAGTTCCCTTGTTATCAGAGAAGGCACTATCCATTCAAAGCTATCTAGGATTATCAGAGAAAGTACCTCTATCCATTCAAAGCTATCCACCAATTTCTATCCACTCCCTATCTACCTAATAAATATATTGCTAGTATGGTTTGCAGCATTGCTAAATTAAAATAATTGAGAATGTGAGCACCTGTGAATCTGGATTTGGAATCAAAAAGTCTTTTCTGCTATATCTTTCCTTCGCCATGGAATTGGGATTGCCACTGCTGATAATGGTGGAATCCTAAGCAACATGCTCAAACACCAGATTCTTAGCATCCTTCTTTGATTTCCCCCCACCACCCATCATTTCCCTTTTCCCTTAACATACCAAGTCTAAGGGGGCAATGAGGAGAGTACATGTTGGTGCTTCTAGACTCTGAATGCTGCTATGACTACATGCATCACTGTCTAAAGATGCTGGAAACCATAATTACCAGAATCTCTGGATAAAGTTGTGTATATTCCTACTGAATGAAACCCTCTCCTTGGTATGTAAGAGGAAAATGAGTTATGCAGAGGGCTTGCTGCAGGTGCTCTCATAGGAGCCCAATCTGCTGTGTGATTTTGCCAAAGTTCTGGTGAAGATTACAAACAATACTACAGATTCCTTGAATTATCTCCAGAGCAGAGTTGGTGTGTGAACATGTGGGGTGTTGTTGTTTATCTATCACTACTTGTTCCACATGTTTGTGGTGTGCTCATATTACATTTTAAAAAAAAACAATACGTAACAAACTAATTGGGAACAGGAAAGAGTTTGTCCACGTACTCTCATAAGTAGCAAAATCCCAATGGACAACAGTAAATTTCATATGAAACATGAAGCTCAAGTGATATATTTCGATTGAATTGAATGACACATCTTCTGTCATCAAGCTGCAATGTACAGCACTATCAATGTCATATCACTTTCTTGCTAAACAAGGAAGTTCCCTCTTGGTGCAGGGAAATGTGTGTACAAATTCAAGCAAGGGAAAGGAAGAAAGTCACATATCCAAGTTACTTGGAAATTTTAGGACACCTTTTGAACAATCCTTGTATGCTGCACTGCCTTCTTCAAGGAAAGCAGGGACGAAAAGCTCCTTTATACAATACTTGTCTTGTCCTATTCATGTGGTGCTTGCCTGCTCTGTTCATAATTTGCCAACTTAAAACCCTATCATTGCTTTTATTCTATTTGTTTTTATTACGTCTGCTACCCCGAAAGCCTTGACTCATAAATTGAATAAATAGAAATAAGCCCTACATGGAACAGTTCCCTCAACATCCTTCTCTTGCCAGTGCAGGGCAATCATGGCACTACGTGTGTGTGACACTACTGCAGGCGGGTTGAGGGGTAGCAGAAGGGGCATATGAACGACTGGCGAAAAAGTAAGTGTGAAAAGCCATCCAAAATTTGTCTCACACTTTGTGGGTGATTTTGAAGGTACCGTGAAAGTCTCCAAGTTGTAACTTAGCAACTCTACATAGCGAGTGGATTCTGAAATAAAGTCAAGGTTGCTGGATCAGTTAATTAATTATATACAGCTAGTTAATTAAGTCTAATTAGTTAATTAGTTTGGGGGGTTATCTTTCCCCCCTTTCTTTCTTCTGTTCAAGGCAGGTGTTTTCACAGCTCTTGCTATGCGGGCGTAAACTGTACATGAGGGCGGGGAACCTTTGAGAGCAAATCATGTATTTTAATTCTCCCAGATGCAGATCTTTCTGACTAAATAAAACGTTTAAAATGAGCAAGGCTCTAGCTGAATCAGTGCTTACGTTGCACCTTGCTGACAATTTTTATTACACTTGCTTTCATATCCATTATTCTGAATGTCAGAGAGCTATTTTAAGTATGAGCTTAGTTCAGCTTAAAATGGGTATTAAAATATCTACATCTGAAAAATACACACACACACACACACACACACACACATATATATATATATATATGTGTGTTTAGACAAAGTAACAGCTTATTTTGGCAAAAGCAGATGTTTTCCCACCTGCCTGATTATGAACATTCAGCATGTTGCTATGGAGGAAAGCCAATATAACTGAGGTAGCCAAGTCCTTCACCCTGAGGCAGGTGGCTGGTACATCCTACTAGTACCCATCAAGCTAAATAAACCTCAGCAGCCGCTATCATACCCTTGTGCAATTCCTATTCATTTCAGTGTGGCTTGCACAGGAGAGCTTCCTGGTGGTCTGTGCCCCAAGGTCCATCTGTCTCTCGCTCTGCCAACCGGCGATTGTGCCCCAAATTTGCCACCTTAGGCAACTGCCTGAAAGTAGAGTAACTACTGATGGCTACAACAAACCATTCGGCATCAGTTAGGAAACAACTCTTTCTACTTTGTTAGAGCTCGCAGAAGAAATATAAACTGGCATGATAACCAGACAACATTATGAAACCTTAAGTAGAGCAAAATGAAAATATATATCTTGCTAGAACTGTTGGCCTTCATCTAAATTCTCAGTCCTCCTCCTTTTGTCATGTCCACTAAGCACTTCCTCACCCTATATTTGGCCATGCCCCTTCTTTAAAGAAAAAGATACAAAGTAATATTGTGTAAGAAAGAAAAGCATGCGGTATGCCTTTCTCTCAGCACTGAGCAACTGCAACCTGTACCTACACACTTAGGCCAGGTGCTCACATTATTCCGATGGAATGAGGGCCGCTGTAATGTCCTGAAATGCCTGGCCTGAGCATGAACATGAGCATGAGAATCAGATGGGAGAAGTCCACGCTGCCATTGCCACTCAAGGAAATTGGGTTTGCACCAGCATGAAGAGGAGCTTCTAATGCCTGGGACACGTTTGTTGCTTCCAGAAAATGTCCACAAATAATTACTGGAAACAGATACCATGGTTAATCAAGGGTTGGTTGCTCTGTCCTGTACAATTTAAAACCTGAAGGGCTTATTTGATTTGGTGGATAAAGGAGGTCCTACTAATAATGTGTTTGTTCTGTGCAGCAAAAGTATATATTACTTTGAACTGGAAAAAATGCTCCATCTATTTCTGCAAAGTTTTAAAAGATGAATGACTGTATTATATTTAAATTAATTTTGATAAAAGGTATCACCAGCTCAAAGGAGCCCTAAGGTTTGCAGACATACAAAAAAAATCTTGGGGAGGGGGAACCTAAGGAGGGAGAAGCACCAGGGCCGGCGCTGCCCTAGAGGCAGCTCAGGCGGCGGCCTAGAGAGCCAAGCAAAGGAGGGCGCCGAACAGCACGCCTGGAAGCTGCTCTCCTAGAGCGGCTTCCGGGTGCACTTTTCCTGAAGCCGTTGCCCCCCAACCCCAGCATCCTGGCTTCGAAGCCAGCGCCTAGCCAGAAGCCACTCCTGGCTTCGAAGCCAAGGCACTGGGGTTGGGGGGCGGGGTGGGCAGCTTCAGAATGGCGCACCCGGAAGTGGCGCCGGTGCCCCACCCAACCCCAGCGTCCTGGCTTTGAAGCCAGCCCCCTCTCCTGGCTTCAAAGCCAGGACGCTGGGGTTGGGGGTTGGGGCAGTGGCTTTAGAACGTCGCGCCTGCCTAGGGCGCAAAATAGTCTGGGAAGCACCCCCAAAACAGCCCTCTGAGGAAAGAGCTCAGCAGCTACAAAATGATTGTTGAGATGAACAAAATGGAGCGGGAGGGGGAATGGAGTGGATGGAAATCTGGTCAGGAGCTCTTTTACCGGTCCCACTTCTGTGTCTTATAATAATACAATCTTGAGATAATGCTCAACTGTATGAATTAATACACTGCTTAGCTATTCATGCAATATTTACATTATTTCTATATTGCCTTTCTGAAGCAGACCAAGGCAGCTTTTTTTTTAAAAAAAATCACAAGATAAAACAATCAAATAAAAGAATCAAAACCATCAAAACACTAAAAGCAGCCTTTAGAAAACATAACAACAATTTAAAAAGGCAAGTTAAGATGTTTTTTGAACCTCCTTCCTGAATGCAGAGACTCAACCTGCACATGTTCTACAAACCTTAAGGAGGGGGGAACTAGCCCCCAATCTGCCATCTCAACAATAAACTAACCTTCGGCTAATAGTTCTCCTGGAGGAACAGAAATCTGCCACTTGCATTTCCATATCTTTTGATAGACACAGCAAGAGACATCAACATTTGATTGCGGCAGTTTAGGCCCCTTGCTCTTTCTTGGAGGTGTCCTCATTGGCTTGGCAGTAGTGCATCTGTGATCTCACTGATAGAAGGCGGAATCTTCTCATAATGACAATAGTGCTGAGATGCACATTATGAAGCCGTAGTTCAAATAATGATACACGCTGAGCGATGATGAATATCGCTGGCCAGTGTAGAAAGCTTGAACTGTCTGCAATGCATATTTGTTTGGATTTAATAAGACTGCAACTGTATGTTTATTAAATGCCTACTGATTCCTAAACCTATTTGCCAAGATTAATAGTTGTTTAAAGACCCATCTGTAACAAATGAGCACACAGAGTGGCTTCTACATTAATATCATTATCAAGTGATTTAAAGCAAATTATTTAAAATATAATTAACTTTTAGTATGACACAAGTATCACATGTTTTTGTTGTTGTTTATTTGTTCAGTCGCTTCTGACTCTTCGTGACTTCATGGACCAGCCCACGCCAGAGCTTTCTGTCGGCCGTCGCCATCCCTAGCTCTCCCAAGGTCAAGTCTGTCATCTCCAGAATATCATCCCTCCATCTTGCCCTTGGTCAGCCCCTCTTCCTTTTGCCTTGCACTTTCCCTAGCATCAGCCTCTTCTCCAGGGTATCCTGTCTTCTCATTATGTGGTCAAAGTACTTCAGTTTTGCCTTTAATACCATTCCCTCAAGTGAGCAGTCTGGCTTTATTTCCTGGAGTATGGACTGGTTTGATCTTCTTGCAGTCCAAGGCACTCTCAGAATTTTCCTCCAACACCACAGTTCAAAAGCATCTATCTTCCTTCGCTCAGCTTTCCTTATGGTCCAGCTCTCGCAGCCATAGGTTACTACGGGGAATACCATTGCTTTAACTATGCGGACCTTTGTTGTCAGTGTGGTGTCTCTGCTCTTAACTATTTTATCAAGATTTGTCATTGCTCTCCTCCCAAGAAGTAAACGTCTTCTGATTTCCTGGCTGCTGTCAGCGTTTGGAGTAAACTTTGCGCCCAGAAATACAAAGTCTGTCACTGCCTCCACATTTTCTCCCTCTATTTGCCAGTTATCAATCAAGCTGGTTGCCATAATCTTGGTTTTTTTGAGGTTTAACTGCAACCCAGCTTTTGCACTTTCTTCTTTCACCTTTGTCATAAGGCTCCTCAGCTCCTCCTCGCTTTCAGCCATCAAAGTGGTGTCATCTGCATATCTGAGATTGTTAATGTTTCTTCCTGCGATTTTAACTCCATCCTTGGATTCGTCAAGCCCAGCACGTCGCATGATGTGTTCTGCATACAAGTTGAATAGGTAAGGGGAGAGTATACAACCCTGCCGTACTCCTTTCCCAATCTTAAACCAGTCCATTGTTCCGTGGTCTGTTCTTACCGTTGCTACTTGTTCGTTATACAGATTCCTCAGGAGGCAGACAAGATGACTTGGTATCCCCATACCACCAAGAACTTGCCACAGTTTGTTATGATCCACACAGTCAAAGGCTTTAGAATAGTCAATAAAACAGAAATAGATGTTTTTCTGGAACTCCCTGGCTTTCTCCATTATCCCGCGGATATTGGCAATTTGGTCTCTAGTTCCTCTGCCTTTTCTAAATCCAGCTTGTACATCTGGCAATTCTCACTCCATGAATTGCTGGAGTCTACCTTGCAGGATCTTGAGCATTACCTTGCTGGCATGTGAAATAAGTGCCACTGTCCGATAGTTTGAACATTCTTTAGTGTTTCCCTTTTTTCGTATGGGGATATAAATTGATTTTTTCCAGTCTGATGGCCATTCTTGTGTTTTCCAAATTTGCTGGCATATGGCATGCATCACCTTGACAGTATCATCTTGTTGCTGCTGCTGTTATTTTAAAACAAACAAACACCTATATCTTTTAAAAAAATTAAACCTGCCTCAAAAACTTAAGCCAAATGGAAATATAATTATATGTTCACAAATATTTTAAACAAAATTATTCATATAACTGAATCCTTTAAATCTTCATGCTTTATAGCCTCAAAAATATTTTTGTTCCTCAGCAAAGAGTTACTCTCTCATGATTTCTGTGTCCACGTTTTTGCATAATTACAGACTGCAGTATTTATACTTTATAATACTACTTCTAGAAAAGTTGGGGTGCAGTCCTCTATATGTTTAAAAAAGTCTTACAACCCCATCATTCTGCAGACATCATGGGTGGATGGTGAATGAATGGAGGTGGAGAACTCTTTTCTGTCTAAACATACATAGGATTGTGACCTGCTTAAATAAATGAGCTTAAACATGGTCAATCTGGGTGCATTATGTATAATACTATAAAAGGTGTGCAATTCTATTATATCAGAATGATCAGACATGAGTCTAACACACATACACACCCCACACCACTTGCAAAGATCATGTGCATCCCTCCGACATCTGAATCATAACTCTGGTATCCCTGGGTAATGACTTTGATTGACCCCAGAACCTCGCTGAGAATTCTCATCTGTTTAAAAGAATGTAATGACTGTTGGCATTTAGAACTGAAATGAGCCTGGAAATGAAATCAAATTTAAATAATCAAATTTCAAATTTGCATTTCATAATCCAAAGTAGTATCGCTTTACAGGATACTTAATATTGCTTAAATCTAGTTCTGCATAACTTCTATTGGCTCTATCATTCTTGAGGATGGAAATTAAATGTAGTAAAACAGGAAAATTACAGTACCCCAGTAAAATGGTATGCTATTTTATTTTTAATTTTATTTTAATGGAATGCTATATTTTATTTTTGGTTAATTATCAAAACACACTGAAGCCCAATTCAATCACATCTTTTATAACCTACATTTCTCTGCATTTCCCCCCATCTTTTTCCTTGCATCTTTTATAGTCTTTAATGTACACAGGTACAGACAGAGTTGTCTAGAGTCTATCCTACATTTTCATGAGTGTTCTGTCACAGCTGATTACGCCTAGTAAAATAGAACTTTAAAATACCGAAAATCCTCAAGTTCATCATTTTTCTTAATTCCACATTTTGCAGACAATGCCAACAAAACCACGAGCATCAGTAGATGAGATAGAAAGTGTTACCACGTCTTCATCCAAGGTAGTCAGAGTGCCGTACAGAAAGCTACATCATTCTATCCTCTCAACAACCTTGTGAAGTCAATTAGGCTGAGAAGCAGTGATCCGAGAAGCAGTGACCTGACCCCAAGCTTCAGAGCTGAGCAGTGATTTTGAGCCAGGCTTCCATACTTAGAAGCTTCCACTCTATCCCCTAATGCCATGCTGGCTCTCCAGCATCTGGTCTATTTGCTTAATGTTTAGTAATTGTTTTATTTTATTAAATTTGTATCATACCCTTCCTCGAAGAAGTTCAGGGCGGCATATATGGTCTCCCCATGCCCCATTTTATCTTCACAACAACCTCGTGAGGTTAGTTAACATGTGAGAGAGTGAATGGCTCAGAATCATTTTGGGTGGCTAGAGCAGCTATGGCCAGCAATTCACTTTGCAATGCACGCCCTTCCCTTGCCCCCGTAAGGGTATTTTATTATTTTCACGAAGTGATAATACTGTTAATGATTCTCACATGAGCCATCGGGGGGGGGGGGGATATCCCATTAGAATTGTTAAGACATGCTCAGTGTAATGAATTCTGATCCTCCCCACCATACCTCAAGGAGATTTGATGTTTTCTGATGTTTGGTCATCAGAAAAGATTACCCCAATATTGAAATATGGCAAGATACCCACAAAATTATGCTCACGGACCACCTGAAAACATAAAGAAATTTGATGGGGTAAGGGAATAAAGTATTATACTAGCCCTGAATTGTTGTTTGCTAATGATGCTTACTTTTTTTCCCTCCTCACAGAATTATAGTTCCTAGGGAATGATCATGAAATTGGTTTGAGTCTGTTTGGAGTCTGTTTGCCCTAAGAGTGGGAGCTGAGAGCCAGGAAATCCCTGGCCCAAATCTCATCAAAGCCACACACTGATTAAGTAGCCCTAGGGAAGTCACTCTGCTCTTAGCCACAGCCCAACAACTGCTATACAGGGATAGCAATACTGGCTTGCTGTACTGGACTATTGAAAGGATTGCCAAGCTAATGTATGTGAAACACTTCGAACACTTGGAATGTGCTGTATAAATGCTAAGTATTATGATGATCCTGATGGCGTAGTGACCTTAAGTGAACAAGTACATTAGTGCTAGTTCTCTGAGTAAATGTATAGCTGAGTTTAAAGCAGTGCTGCATGTGTCCTTATTTCTCTTTCTATAGTGCCTAGAGCCAATGAGTAACACACACACACACTTTTTTTTTTTTGGCACATTTGTGGTTGGTGCTGCATAATCAGCCTGGATGAGTTTCTGTGCTGCTGGGCAGCTCAGATTATTCATATCGCTTACACTGCCTTTGAACTTTATTTGGGCATGGAATGCCCTGAAGTAAATTGACCAAAAGTGAGTGCTCAAGGTATTTTTTTAAAAAAATATTTTTAAAGAAAAAGTCTTCAGGGTTATGAAAAAACATTTTGCTATAAAAAAAAGAGTAGAAAATAAAGACAAAAGGCCCATCTCTCAGGCTGGAGACAGAAAATAGATTTTACAAGAAGCAGAGGTAATATTATAGAGCTATCACTTCCCAGGGTGTACATACTAATTTCTTTTCATACACATTTATATTCTCCCACTGTAACCTCAGATCAAACAGGTATAGCAGAGTTTTGAAGCACTACAAAACAAGCAAAAGCTGTTTACCAGAGGCATTAATGGGATGAGTATCCCAGTTGGAAGGGCTGAGGGATGCAGTAACCTTGCTAAAGCTAAGCAGGTCTGGCTCTGGTTAGTGTCTGGGTGGGAGAATATGTATGTCATGGGTGGGATTTACATGTGCCAAATACAACTGGAAAGACCCCAAGCCATGATGTTACTATTATACCACCTTCAACACTATCACATTTCTCCATCCTCAGACCTGGTCCACACCTCTTGATTTCTCTACAGTTGATGAATCACACCTCACTATGTGAACTGACTCCTTTGGAAAGCATTGGGGTTTAAGGTTGAGGCCTTTGCTAGACCAGGCTGTATCCTGGGGTGATACCCGGGATCATCCCTGTGTGTCCAGATGACACACAGGGGATCCTGGGCTCAGGCAGGGATCAACCCTCCCTGGCCCCGGGATACAACCCTACCCTTTGGCCTTGCTTTTTCCTGCGGTCTCGGGCTGAGCCCGACACCGTGAGTATGTGGCCCATTTCCGTGGCTTTTCCAGGCTCCCAGGAGCTGTGCCCATTGGGGACAGGATGGGGAGAGCGGGGAAATCATTTTTTAAAACAACAACAACACCTTACTGTTTGTCACTCGTCCGCTCGTACACAGCAGGCCCTTTAAAAGTTAAAAAAAAATGGCCGGCGCAACAGCTCTCTTGTTGAGGTCGCCTCGCCTGGCATGTAAACGAGGGCAGGATCTCGCATTATTCTCAACGCAAGATCACCCCTTCTCCATCATGAAATATGCGGTAGGTCTAGCAAAGGCCAGAGTGAGGCAGTTTGAAAGTATATGTGTGTTGCTGCCATGATGGCCATATATGCATGTTAAGTCATCACTTGATGCTTCAGTCAACAAGTGTGATGAACAGATAGGTGAACCACTCCATGGAGCCTTTCAAAAGAAATTCTTCCACACACGCTGATTCAAAGTTGCTTGTTTGGCTTTTTATTTTTATTTTTTGCTGTAGTAAAAAATATATATTGCAAGACCTAAAATCTAATTCTGTATAAAGCTAGAGAAGCTGAGACATGGGCACTGGCATCCTCTGGATGTACCACTGGGTGTACCAATGGTAGAATACTGGACAAGAATTTGCTTGGGAGTAGGGAGAGAAGAAAGACACTTGGGCCATAGCTAGACCTAAGGTTTATCCCAGGATTGTCCTGGGGTCAATCCTGTTCATCTAAGGGCATCCAGCGCTCAGGCAGGGATGAACCCGGGATCATCCTGGGATAAACCTTAGGTCTAGCTATGGTCATGATCTATCAATAGCTCTGCATTACTTGCAACATTTACTTTGTCTGTAATCTACACATGAATTTCACTTGACAACGAATCAGTCTAATCCCATAGACTTTCACATAACTAAGAACTCAACCTAACCCTAAATGCCTTACCTGATAATAGGATACACTGTTAATGGATTGAGGAGTAATTAACTTCCAATCGCTCTAGTAAGATATTCAAACCAAGCACACCATTTCAACTTGTCTCTAACCAATCCTATTCCACCAGTATTTTTTAAAAATTATTATTCCAATGATTATTCTGTTATTCTAATTTTATTATTCTCATTTATGATTTGGCAACCTGTTCCAGTGGGAAGGTGTACCTGGAGCTGCATCGGACTCTGAAGTGAATGGGGGCGTCACTGCTTGCTTTGATCTGCTGAATCACAGCTACAATTCACATAGAAGCATTATTATGCTTGGAAAAGGTTTTTCTTTAACTGAAAGACAGATTAAACTGAACCAAAACTACACCACTTTCTGCAGATAATTTTGCAATGAGACATACTCCCAAGTGAGCATGTTTAGGATAGGAGATAATTCCTAGATACAGGAATTTGTACGTGAAAATGTACTCTTAGACAAATTGGAGACAAGATTAATATTTTCTAGTTTTCATTTTCCCCTTAGGAACTAGACATGTACAGGATTGCACTGGAAATGTATTTTCTGTTTTGTTTTAGCCAACAATAACATATATGTATGACACACACACACACACACACACACACACACACACACACACACACCATAGATAAAAAGCAATAAGAACACCAAAAACAATGTTGAGAGGAATTATACCAGTAAAACAACAAAAATAATAGATTTGCAGCCCAATGCTAGGCATATTTAAATCATAATTAATCCTGTTAAATACAATAGGACTGTATTCGAAGCAAGTGTGTGTATGATTATCAAACATAGAAACACCATTGCTTTTTGTGTGTGATCCAGATAATTATCAACACAGTGTAGGAGTGGATCAAAACAACATAACAACTACGAAAAAGAGTGGTATTGAAATGCTTTACTAATTGTTTGAGTTTGACTCATTAAAACTTCCTTATTGTATTTATATTTGATATAGTGGTTTTTCTTAAGTGTTTGAAGTGCTTTACATACACTGTATCAATATTTTTACAACCTTGTAAAGCAAGCCTGTATTATTAGCTCCACATTGCAAAACGGAAAGGGAGTGGGGCGGGTAAGGTTAAAGAATCAGGGAAGAATTAACGTGAAACATGTCTGTCTGAGACCCCAAAAAGCAAAGGCCACACAGGACAGACAATATTTTATTAGATTGTAAGCCTATGCGGCAGGGTCTTGCTATTTACTGTTTTACTCTGTACAGCACCATGTACATTGATGGTGCTATATAAATAAATAATAATAATAATAATACTGTAGAAGATTGACAAATATAGGGTGACCATATGAAAAGAGGACAAGGCTCCTATAACAGTTGTATAGAAAAGGGAATTTCACCAGGTGTCATTTGTATGCACGTAGCACCTGGTGAAATTCCCTCTTCATCACAACAGTTAAAGCTGAAAGAGCTATAATAGAGTGACCAGATACAAAAGAGGGCAGGGCTCCTGCAGTTTTTAACTGTTGTGATGAAGAGGTAATTTCACCAGGTGCTGCATGTATACAAATGACACCTGCTGAAATTCCCTTTTCTATTAACTATTAAAGGAGCCCTGTCCTCCTTTTCATATGGCCACCCTATAGTCTGACCTAGCAGCATAAATATGGCAGCTTTCAATGTCTGAAGGCCGAAAGATATCAGTTTGCCTAAGGTCACCCATCAAGTTCACAGCTAAGATGAGCTCTGAATTTTTGAACCAAGATCTTCCCAACTCACAGTTCATCCACGCAACCATTCTGCAGCACTCTAAATGTTTGCAACCAGCTTCTCTCATCCAAATGAGTATAAGCAGAATGTCCTCCTAAATCTTCACGCAATGTTTACATAATTGAAAGAAAGATGTTTTGATGTCATGGCACAGTTTTGTTACAATAGAGACTGACCTCCATCCTGAATTGCACGGCAGAGCAGATGGAAGGAAATGTAATTTGGCACACTACTCATGGGAAATTATGTAGCATTTGCCCCTCACACCATGTAGTCACAGGCAGCCCCTTTGGAAGAAATTCACAGCAGATCCTCCATATTAAAAAGGGCATGCACCTTCAGGAAAGGGGAAGAATCGGGCATAATATCTGTTGCACATGGCATATTACAAACAGAAATAACATGAATGTCAACATTTTAAAAATCCTTGTTGCTTTCAAGAGCAGCAGGCTTTGAGAGCAGTTAAGACAAGAAAGTTTACAGGAGACCATCAGCTGAGTTTAGAGAGAAAAAATATCATCAGTCCATGGAAAGCAATTATAGGAACATAAGAAATGTGCAACTGAATCAGACCAATGTTCTACGAAGTTTAAGATTCCGTTTCTCAGCCATTGACAACCAGATGACTGGGCCCTCATCATCATAGAATAAAAGAGAGGATTCTCCAATGTTAGTTGTCCCTAGCATGGTGTATTGCCTCTGAACATAGAGGCTCTGTGTATCTATTATCTATACTATAGCTATTTAGCTATCAACTACACTGCTGTACATCAAGCTACCAAACTGTAATTTATTTATAATTTTTAATTCATTCCATTCCAAATATTTGGGGCTACAGCTGGCTAAATAGACACACCTACTGGTGTAGAGAAGTGTGTGCATGTATCCAATGCGGGGAATATGTCATGCATAGAGATGTGAAGGCCTAGAAAAAAACCAGGAAAATTCGGAAAAACCCCGGGTTTTTTCAAATTTTTTCCAAAGCCTTTTTTGTTTTTTCCCCCCGAAAAATTGGAAAAAATGAAAAAAAAAACGAAGAAAAAATGGATTACGGGATGTTTTATTTTAACATGACGAATAAAATGTTTAAGACAAGGTGTTCAGATATTTACTTCTCCAAATGATTTCTAAAAACTGTACAGTATCATATTATTACAATATCTGTGCACCAAGGACAAGCAAGTCCTAGGTTGCAAACTGAGACTACAACTCTCAAATGCAAGAGGAAGATGCATTTCTGCCTCTAGGGGGCAGCACTGCCATTGAAGCAGAGACTGAAACTGATAGTAATACATTTAGCTCAGAAAATGAGTCTGATTAAATTTCATGCATGTTCATTGAATCTTGGTGCCCCCCCCCATTTTTCTCAGTTCTTTTTATGGGAATGGGGGCTTTATGTCTTGACAGTGGAGGACTAGTGGAGAAATAAATAATTTTCTTTGTTACTAATGTTGGTGGTTTCTTTAGTTGTTGTTTTTTAAAATTGTTTTTTGTCTGCTCCTCATAAACTGGCAGAACCAAAGAGGTTCCTAACAGTTCAGGTGTTCCTAACAGTTCAGAAGCTTGTAGCTCCATTTGTTACCAAAAAAAAGTAAAAAAAGTAAATTAAATTTGTAATAATTGTTTGAATACACTAGTTTTAATATACCAAATGTAATACTTTTATGCCAAACCAACTTGGACAGAATTACATTTTATGTTGCTAAAGTAACAAAGTGACTTTCAATCTGTAAAAAGTGCTAATATTGCATTATTTCAATTTTTCTGAAAATTTCTATTTCCCCCCGAAAAAAACTAGTTTTTTTCCTTGGCTTCAAAATTTCTGGAAATTTTACATCTCTAGTCATGCATGAGGCAACGAGAAAAAATCAGCCCACCAGTATCTCACACTAGTCCCACACTAGCACAATGCAAATGTCAAGGCTTTCTACCATTTCCCTCAATGGCACCACCAGGAGAGTCAAATACCTTCAGGTATTCAGTTCACCTCAATATTCTTCTTATCTTTCTAGCAACAGCGCCTTCTCTCCCAAGATTTCCACTAACTGTGAGCTACATGTGTGCTAAACTGTCACGACCTTGCACCAAAACACTCTTTCATACCCTTTCTGTACTGGTGCAGTTCTGTACTGATGCAGTTTACATTTTCCTCTTCTGAGGATTTTTCTTCAGAGAAGGAGGACATGGCCCATTGTCACATTTAATTATGTGCATGTTCTAATTTTGTAATTTACATAACTGGATACACGCGCACGCACACACACACACACAGGCCTGCAATTTAATTCTAATGGAGTTTCACAACTAAGCAAGTTAAGTAGGTAGATTTTCATCTCTTTTATGGAAATTATGGGTTAAGGCATTCTTTAGAATGGTAATGAGCTCTGCAGTGTAAATGGATAGGTATCAAACTGACTTTCTTCTCCATCAGAGGACTAAAATGCCAGCTCCAGTTCCTCTACTTTTGCATCACTAATAACAACTGCAGTACATTTTACTCATTCTGAATCTCATTCCATCATCTGTATAGTTGGATGCATATGGAAGTTCCATAATATTTACAGCAGCATTTACCAACTCCACTGAAGACATGTGTATGCTATAGATTTAAAGTGGCCTAAAAGTCATTCCTCTTAGAAGGAAAATCTGTATGTTGCAATATGTCAGAGGGAGGCAGGAGGCTGAAATCTCAAACATATTATTCTCAGCACTCACCAAGCTACGACATACAGATGGAAGGCCATGACATGTAAAGTGAGATAAATCCAACGTATGTCTGTAGTGCAAGTTATGCGCTCCTTATCACCTACTGCTAAATAATAACGATTATATTCTGGTTTTTATAGCTTAAATATAAAACTTGAAAAGCTTTAAAAAGAATAAAAAAGGATTTTTCTTTCATGGATTTTAACCTCAAGAAAAACCTGTGTGGAACTGAGTTTAAAAAAAAGTCCTGACACACGCCGTATTGGTCACACGGTTTATACTGTTAGTGATTCTCCCTGCCTTCAGTAAATATTGCAGTCCCTTCTGTTCTTTTCTCATCCTAAGTAACTGAAACTAAAAACTGTTATTCAAACTTTCAGATTATGAACATTTTAAAACTAAAATGAATTTTGGATGGTCTGTATATAATCACAATATTATTTCTTAGCATGCTGCTGTGGATGCAAATGGTAGGAATGAAAGGAGGAGGAGGAGGAGGAGGAGGAGGAGGAGGAGGAGGAGGAGATATCTAAGCAGTAAATGGCCAAAGAGAGAAGTCACGCCCTGCCTCAACCAAAACAGCTCCTTTTCTTCCCCCATGCCATCCTGCACCCACACCCACCCCATTGCTGGACCCCTGTGCTTACTTGAAGGAAACACACGTTTGACATACAAGCTAAAACTTAATCAGAACTTAAAGTAAGGATGCAATCCCAAACATGCTCACTTGAAAGCCAACCATCAAAATCATGAGGACTTCAGGGAAAATATGTTTAAGGTGGGAATGATAATGTGAAATATACCACATATTATCCAGGGGGTGGTTGCTCAGCTGTTTTTGGGTATGGAGCCAAGTGCAAAATCTCCTTTATCACCTAAGATGTATGGGGTTTTGTTTTGTTTTGTTTTTTAAAAAAGAGGAGGCTGAAGGGAGGGAGCGTTGCTTTTTTTGTATTTTGGCATTTGCCCCCAACATGCAGAAATAGAACAATTTAAAAAAGCAGTTGGGCCATTATGTTTTTGTTTTGTTTTTTCAGGCTGGTTGGCTGGCAACCCCTACATACAATATATTCCACCAAGAACTAGGGTGACCAAATCCAAAAGCAGACAGGGCTACAGTTATGTAGAAGAGGGAATGTGGCATGCTACACCTATACCCAATGAAATCCCCTCTTTGTTACAACTATTAAAGGTGCAGGACCCTGTCCTCATTTGCATTTGGCCACCCTAAAGTTGCCACAAGGATATGCACTTTTTTTCTTTTCCAGCTTTAAGTCCGATCAACATTTTCAAGTGGAAAATTTACTAGCATCCATGACGTCTGTCTTGCCAGTCAAACATCCAAAATCAACATATGCTCCTTAAAAATACTTCTGCTCCAATTACGTGTGGGAAACATTTTGTAAAGGGACTTACAAAGAGGATAACTTCCCTTACAATGAGTCAGACCATAGGATCCTTCTCTTCTGACTGACAGCTCATGATCTCAGGCATAGGTGTGTCCCAGCACTTCTAACCGACACTACTTTTTATAACTAGATATGCCATGGCTTATTGAACCTGGGACACTGAGCTATGGCCCTTTGCAATCTTCTCATAATCTGCCCTTCTCCTGCCATGCCGCTATTTATTGTGCAAGGCAGTTTGTAACATGGCCAGGCTTACCTTTGAGCAACCTTCCCCAGCCTGGTGCCCTCGAGATGTTTTGTACTTTAACTCCCGTCAGCACCAACAAGAATGTCCAATGATCAGGAATGCTGGTAACTGTAGTCCAAAACATCTGGAGGCCACCAGGTCAGGAGAGGCTACCTTAGACTATCTTGCAGTGGTCTCAATGTGCAATACGCCAGTCCTGCTTCTGCAGAAGGTAGCCTACACACTAAGAGCCTGGGCCAAAGCAAATCATGAGATGCTCCAAGCTAAGTTGCAGAAGACCTCAGCTTAGAGTGAACAGAATGGCTACATTGTACAAGGACAGGCTTGTACTGGACTCGCCTGTCACAACCTCTCTCCGCCTGTGAAGGGAGGATGATGGAGGCTTTTGTGAATTTGCTGTAGATGGTTTTGCTAAAACAAACAACATACTAAAATGATTGAATGGGTTTATTTACTCCTTTCTTTCTTCTCATCTCCACTTCAGTCAAAGAGTTTAAAAGAGAGAGCTGGAGAGATTTAGGGCCTGGTTGTACCTGGGGTGGGGTGGGAGTTAAATTAACCTTTATTGTATTATTAGGTGGGGGGTACAGCTGTTTGTGTCAAACACAGAAATCAGTAAATCCACAATAAACAAGGAGGGGGGAATTGGATCAGTAGGGCAATGGGTCATAATTCTATCCATGCGGTTTATTTATCAACAATCCAGCCCTGCTCTTCACCTGTAGCTTCCTGAGTTAGATGGAAGTGAAGAATGGATATTGCGTGCAAGTCCTAACATACAACAGCAAGGCAGTTTCTTACCTGACCTTGTTATGGGTAACCAACTTGGAGTGGATGGTACTCTTGGACATAAAGTTTCTTAGGAGGAGTCAGAACAAGGAGTGCAGTCTGAGAGCTATTCTCATTTTGGGCACAGAGAGAATGAGAGAGATGTTCTGTCCAGGGGGGAAAACCTATGGGAGGAAGCAATGGTGAACAACATTTCACAGGTGGTGTCATTTTAGGGTGGGGCTCCCAAAGTAGGCCACACTCACAGTTAAGGGAGGCAATAGTAAAAGGCGAAATACTTTGAGAGAGTATCTCAGTTTACATTATTTCGGGTTTGCCATTGACTCATGTTACATGAACCCAGGATTTCCTATTGCAAAGAAGACGCTGGTGATAATTTCAGAGAGGAAAGCGAATGTTGATTTATAAGGTCAGCCTTCCCAGTATTTACCAGGCCAGTTTCCAGACAGTTATTCAAGAGCTTGCAATTTTCTAATTTTTTCTTAGTATGAAATCATGAATAATGTGTCACTGCTGGCGACGGGAAGTTAAGAACAACTCCTTAATCAAAACTGTTGGTGAATTAAATACTCTTGTCTGAAAATCATGGCAGGGGGCTGGATGTCAGAATTTGTGGCACATTCACACATCAAATTTGGGGTGCAATTTTTTTTTTCATGGCAAGAACGTTTCCAAGTACTTGGGTATTAATGAGACGGGGACAGTAAGTTTGGCTAGTAATTTCACAACCAAGACACAAGAGTTTATCTACGCTATAGATTTACATTAATTTTATATCAGTTAAATATTATGATTCCCCAGTATTACCCATAAAGCATCATGGGAGTCGTAGTTTGTTGATGGTATATGAGAAATCTCTATTAAGGGATCTCTAGCCTGCTAGCATTCTCTTCCCCACCCACAAATGACAGTCCCATGGGTGCCTTGGTGTTCTTAGGTGGTCAGATTCACTGATCAATGATAGTCTAATGGCAACTACAAATCGATGCAGACATTAAGAACTTAATCATAACCATAAACACTTGAATTCTGAATCCTGAGTGTGTGTTAAGTGTTGCACTTTTACTGTTTGATTTTTTTAAAATTATTTTTTTACTGTGAGACATTTTGATTTACTTCTTTTTAAAAAGAATTTTCTAAAGTAAATAACGCTCAGTTGACATGATTCATTTGTAGGGGGAGCTTTTAGATTTCATTGATTTTAATAGCAGAAATTGGTGGCCTTCTAGGACCTCAATAAATCTCCTGCTTTTTTGCCTGCCTTGTATTTCAAAAGAAAAAAAGAAAAAAGGATGGCACTTTCCGGATGCACTGTGCATTGCTTCTCAGCTGTGTTTAGTGGGCTGCATGTTGTACAGGCCTAGGTTAAATTATTTTAAAGATGGAAGGAATGAGTATGGGGAGTTTTAAAGCCTGTTCTCCTTAATTCATTTGATTATCTGTCCCTTACTCCATTAAGTCATGATGTTAGTCATGATCCAATTGAAAGGTTGCAAACAAACTGGATGTCTGACAGGGTGCAAGCGTGAACAACCACAAAAGCATGGCATCTTGTAAAACAGCAAATTAAGTTCAAAACTCGCTGAAGAAGAGTACCAGATGTGTGAGGAATGGTTTATTTGTTATATTAAAAGAAGGAGGAGGAGGAGGAGAACTGATACGAGGCAGGCGGCTTAGAGTAAGTATGTACCACGGAACAAGGAGGCCTTTATCTAAAGATAAATAAAATGGAAATCCTGCAACATTATAACCTAGAGGAGGGTTTAAATCTTATAAGGCAAGAGAACATATACTAACTCCAGCTTGTGGCTGCAAAACAAATAAGGCAATCAGAAAAACAAAATGATTCATAATTTGTTTGCTATTGTACTAGCCACCAATGAAATTACGTTTGGGAAATATCTTTCCATTTTGGACATAATGGAAGCTCTTTCCCTTGTGGTGATGCCTTGCTTACAATCTGCCAAATGATCAAATGAAATGAGTGTGATACAGATTGGTGTCATGCTGCACCTATTGGTAAACACAAGAACTTTGCTAGATAGACGGTTCGGAAGCTGCAGCTCGTGAAAAATGCAGCGGCCAGATTGATTTCGGGAACCAGAAGGTTTGACCATATAACACCTGCTCTGGTCTGCTTGCACTGGCTGCCTGTATGTTTCCGTGCCCAATTCAAGGTGCTGGTTTTGACCTATAAAGCCTTACACGGCTTGGGACCACAATACCTGACGGAACGCCTCTCCCAGCGTGAATATACCCGGTCACTACGTTCAACATCTAAGGTCCTCCTCCGGGTTCCTACTCCGAGAGAGGCTCGGAGTGTGGCAACAAGGGACAGGGCCTTTTTGGTGGTGGCCCCCAGACTACGGAACGATCTCCCTGACGAGGCTCGCCTGGTACCAACGCTGCTATCTTTCCGGCACCAGGTTAAGACTTTCCTCTTTGCCCAGGCATATGGCGGCACATCTTAACCACCCACATGTTTAGTTTGTTAACAGTTTTTAATGCTTTATGTGTGTATGTTCTGTGTTTTAGCATTTTAAATTTTGTATACCTGTTTTTATCTTAATTTTAGAATTTCTGTAAACCGCCCAGAGAGCCCTGGCTATGGGAGCGGTATAGAAGTGCAATAATTAAATAAAATAAATAAATAAATAAATAAATAGACAACAACATAAAAGCAGTGGCCTTTAGTCATTGTCAGAACAGCCTTGCAAATCCTACAAGGGCTTTAGAGCGCAAAGGTGTGTGTATGTGTGTGAGAAGGAGGGAGGGAGGCAGGGACAGAGAGTCACAGCTTGTTGAATCAACTTGGGCTGTAGAGCCACTGTTAGGGTTTGCCATGTTCAACCCCCAACCTTAAAAGGCTTAAGCCACTGAAATTACTTTGGTGCAAAGCATCCCTCTCCTCTTCGGGCTCTGAAGCCATTGCCATGGCGTGTACAAAGCTGAAAAATATGGGTCTCTGAAGCCAATTTCTCCCAGTAGGGTTCACAAGGGTGCAAGGGAGACAGATGTGTGTTCTCTGAGGCCTCCCCCACAACACACTCACTTTGGGTCCTAAGCTGAAGGAAAGCAAGCATCCCACTGTTTATAGAATCATAGAATAGCAGAGTTGGAAGGGGTCTATAAGGCCATCGAGTCCAACCCCCTGCTCAATGCAGGAATCCACCCTAAAGCATCCCTGACAGATGGTTGTCCAGCTGCCTCTTGAAGGCCTCTAGTGTGGGAGAGCCCACAACCTCCCTAGGTCACTGGTTCCATTGTCGTACTGCTCTAACAGTCAGGAAGTTTTTCCTGATGTCCAGCCGGAATCTGGCTTCCTTTAACTTGAGCCCGTTATTCCATGTCCTGCACTCTGGGAGGATTGAGAAGAGATCCTGTCCCTCCTCTGTGTGACATCCTTTACCTTCAGCCTAACCATGAGCCACCTGATGGGTTCATTTTGGCTCTTTGCTCTTTATGTTTACCAGCCCCATACCACACAGCCTTTTCTTTCTGCTGGTTTTGAGGGGTTTGGGTAGAAAGGTGTTCTTCTCCTTCTTCCACCATGGTTTTGCTGTATGCCCTTCCTGCACCCTCAACTGCAGTGACCCACTCGGTCCCTCTCGTTTTTCTCATTGGAAGCCCAGGGTGTTGTCGAGTGGGATACCAATTTTACTACTATGGGGAATAAAATTCTCAGTTTACACAATGGAAATGATAAAATACAAGCAATAAATTGAATATTTCACTTTGGGTCATATATACAATACAAAGTGATATTGCCTGATTACACTCTCACCAACTGTATGACACTCCCATTGCTTTTTCATTGGGATGGATGAATCTAGCAAGTTCGATTCTGCTCAATTTCTCATCCCCCCCCCAAAAAAATTAAGGTTGTTCTGTTCCATTTCCGCATCACTTCATGAATTTTGAATGTATTCATTTTAATAGTGTTTTTATAGTGTTTTCTGTGATAGATTTTATAGATAGTATTTTATGGACAGATTTTATTATATATATAATAATATAAGTTTTTTAAAAACACACACACACAAAAATGTATGCCATTTTTATGCAGGTACACACTTTTTCAAGCAATTTTCCCCACTACGTGCTTTTGTGCAGTCTTTTCTCTATTATATTCATTTTTTGTGTGCATTTTCCCCATTTTACATACTTTTGTGCGTACTCATGAACTGCAAAATTTGGTAAAGTCTGAATATCAACATATAACAAACTCCATTCCGCTTCATTTGTAGGTTTGGGAACTGAGAATTTGGTACAATCACATTAAAATTCGAACCCAACTAATTTCTCATTTCTCCCTGCTTTTTGGTGGTGGGCATACAGAACCTGACACAACAAACCCATTCGGGTGTGCCTTCAACTTTGACACTGCTGGACCAAATGCCACTAGGAAAGCATGGGCCATAGCCTTATCTTTTCATGCTCTCAATTCCACCTCTGCCATTGTCACAGAAAAAGGTTTTCTCAGGCTACAGTAGGAGAGCTGTGAGAAACACCTGTATAAGCACATAATCTGAGGAGCTTGCAACAAAAAGTATATTATGTGAAGGCGTCCTACCTTTGAAGTACTACTCAGTCCAAATCTAGTTTAGAAAACCATCAGAATGGATAGCATGGAGAGACCTTGACACTGGCCAACAACAGCACTTGGACAGCAGACTGAGCAGGTGCACACATCATCTGATCATATTTTCCCTACCATGGTGAAATGTATTGTATATCTATTTAAATTACAATAATTATTTCTAAATGATCATCTATAGATATATATTAACATATGCAAATTTTATGCAAAACCATGTCCCCTTTTGTCTTTTTTTTTTTGTGTGTGTGTGACCCATAAGTGGTCACCCGCACCACTACAGCCAAAATGCCAAATCATAGTGAAACACCAATTAACCAAACAGAGTTCAAACAATTTAATGAGGATTCTTTTCATAACTTCTTTTTCTGGGGATGTTTAAAAATGAGGCACAAACAAAATGTCAAGCTGTACAGTTTCCCTTAAATAGTAGTAAACATATGGAAGGAGCTGCTTAGTAAGGCCAGTGAATCAGAGAGCATAAATAAACTTATGAGACAGCTAGATGTTTTTATAGCAAGAGTAGGTAGAGACTTCCTACAGAAATCTAAAGAGAAGGCAACTTAAAGGGGACATGCTTGCTTATTGCACAAGACTTTCTGTCCCAATGATTATGCTTTCTGTTCCAAAAGCTTTCCCCCCCTCCTTTAGGCCACCTGCCAAGAATTATCAAAGCACCCTCATTTTTTATTCTCCTTCCTCTGTTTACTATTACCGAGGCTAGCACAGAGCAAACACTGCTATCTGGGGATTTCTCTCTCTCTCTCTCTTTTTTTTTAACATTTCCTGAAGAGTAGATATTCTTGGGCCTTCCTCTTCATTATTCCTTCTCTTTCAACCAAGCCTTGTCAAGTGAGTTGAGAACAGAGATTGTGTTTGTTTAGCTGAGATAGGAATATTAAAGTGAATAGGCATTCCCAAGGATTCCAAGCCAAGCTGAGGTATGTATTTCCCCAATATAAAGCTTAGGCCTCCCAGATAAAAGATACTGCTACCTCTTTTGTGATCCACTATAATTGTAAAATTATATCTTGCACCTGAAATGTTTTGCTACACACCTTTGAGCAAATTCTGAAGCAGTGAAATTTCTAAAGCACCTTCATTAAGCCCTGATTGGGTCAACAATTTATGGCTGAGTCTCCACATCTTCTTTTTTTATTATTATTATTATTAGAATAACCATTGAAACATGTAGTGAGATCAACCTTTTGCTAACAGAGGTCCTGAACTTTGTCAACCTACTTCTGCATGTGTGTTAAGGTCACTTCACATATTACAAAAAAAGTATGCAGTTTTATTTATTTACTGCATCTATGGGGCCAACCACAGCTGACTGCCAGGTATAAAAAGGCACATAACCATCCCACACATGTAGGGCAGAATTGAATAGCAGAGAGCTTCTATAAAATGTATAAAATTTTATAGAAAATAAAATTTCTATAAAAATTTTATAGAAATAAATGTATTTTATTTCATATAAAAATGAAATATATAAAATGGTATAAAAATGTAATAAATAAAAATAAACACATGGTAAGTAAACTGTAGAGTGGTTCTTAACAGAGCCCAAAAGGGAAATGTGAAATGTCCTCCCCTTTCAAACAACACTGCAGAAAACTTCTGAATATAATTTACTCCTAGTTTTCTGGATGGCATTTGGGATGGTAGTGGACAATAGGTATTGCCCATTTCTCCTGGGGTTTCAGCATAACTTGAGTCAAGAGTCACTAAGTCCCCCTGGGTCTGAACATTTTTACTTTCTTTAATCTTGTACTTGGCTCTTGGGTAAGAGTGAAAGAGAGGCTAGCCAGCTATTTCCCCCCCTCTAATTTTGTTGTTACCTTTTACTCACTGACTTAGTATTACAAAATTTGATTTTGTAATACTTTTAATTTACTTTCGGTACTACCTCATATTTCTAAATTTGTAGATGCATCTTCAAAACTAAAGATGCCGCAGCCTCCCAAACTCTCTAATCTTGTAGCTGGGGGTTCAGGGTTAATCACCTAATTACAAAAATAAATCTCTTTCTTTCTTTCTTTCTTTCTTTCTTTTTTTTTTTGAATGAATGGTACACATGATGAAAAATAATGATATTCCTATATGTGTAATGTATTTTTTTCTTTACACAATTTATTTTCTGTTCTGTTTCGTTGATATACACAATAAAAAGGAAAACAAACCAACCAGGATATTTCAGTGGATTTTCTTTAACTCATTAAGCTATTCTCTTTTTCACTTCCTTTGTGAAGAGCTGGAGTAAGGAGAATCATTAGCCCTTGCACTACATCTGTAAAATACTTCCTCCTGTTGAAGACTTACATTTTCTTAGGTATCCATCCAAACACATCTCTCTCTCTCTCTCTCTCTCTCTCTCTCTCTCTCTCTCTCTCTCACACACACACACACACACACACACACACACACACACACACACGATGATTAATCTGTCCATCACTGCAGGTGTTCAGAACAGCAGATCACTCCAGTCTACATGCAAAGAATGGAAGAGTTAATATCAGCTGGTTGCATGAACAGTTTTTGATAAATAGGATCCTTCACCCAGAATACGATGACAAATGCAAACTTTTCAAGAATGATTTGTGTTATGACACCTATAAGCAATAGGAATGGTTGACTAAATCTGTTTTGTTTTGTATTTTTGGACTTTGTTGCATATGACAGCCTACAGTGTTATAAGTGCTGCCTCCCCACCCACCCCCAAGTCTGATTCTTTTTTTAATAAAAATTCTGTGGCCCTGTGGACCATCTTCTATCAGTCCCTTGTGGAAATTCTGAAATTACACTGCATGGAGACTCCAGTGTCCTCGGCTCAAAGCCAGCAGTACCCAAGATATAACATTTGCTCAATTTTGGCAAGCAGCTCTACTCTCTGAGCAATGGCACCTCTAAATAACTCCCAACTCCAGCCTATTCAGCCTGACTTGAAAATGTTTTGGATAGGCTATATCAGCCTTCCCCAATCTGATACCCTTCAGATGTATTGCACTTCAGCTCCAGCCAGTATGGCTAAAGGTCAGGAATTATGGGAGTTGTAATCCAAAACCTCTGGGGAGCACTAGTCTGGGCATGGGCCAGGGTATTTCTAGGCCTAATAGGATGCATTTCAGGCAACCACCTGGGTCCTATTTTATCAGCCCCCCTCCCATGCTCCCCAATCCAACATTTCGGATGTTTTCTGGCAACTTGTCCCTTGATGCTGTTATGAATTAAGGTGGACATGGTTTGCCAGGCAAACCAGGCAAGGCTACAAGAAGTTAATGGTGGACATAACATCCTGTTCAATAGCATTTTGACCTTCACTCTGCTTTTGTAAATATCACCATGAATGTCTTCAGCCATTGTAATGAATAGGGATTGTATAAGAGCCCTGGTGT
Source organism: Elgaria multicarinata webbii (assembly GCF_023053635.1). Classification (NCBI taxonomy): domain Eukaryota; kingdom Metazoa; phylum Chordata; class Lepidosauria; order Squamata; family Anguidae; genus Elgaria; species Elgaria multicarinata. The sequence goes on along the minus strand of NC_086175.1, from coordinate 11,525,277 downwards.
CTTATTTATGAACAAATAAATAGTTCCTGTGTTTTCTATAGATAGCAGTAAGAACATAAGAAGAGCCCTGCTGGACCAGGACAAGGGTCTGTCTAGTCCAGCACTCTGTTCACACGGTAGCTAAACAGCTGTTGACCAGGGACCACAAGCAGGACACGGTGCAACAGCACCCTCCCACCCATGTTCCCCAGCAACTAGTGTATACAGGCTTACCGGCTCGCATAATGGAGGCATTTCATTTCATTTATTGCATTTCTATACCGCCCAATAACCAAAGCTTTCTGGAAGGCCACAGCATATACAACACAATACAAAACCTTTAATTTGCATGTATTTTAAACAGTTTAAAAACAAAGTAAAAGCAATTGAAAATAAAACTACCAGCACATCATAAAAATTAAAATGTATTCTATTCTGTCAAATGCCTAGGAATAGAGCAAAGGGTTTACCTGGCACCGAAAAGATGCCAGTCTTGGCACCAGATGGCCCTCACTGGGAAGAATGTTCTAGAATTGGGGCAGGGTGAGGAGGGGAAGAAAACTACTCTCCCCAGTTACCAACCTCTAAACTTCCCTTGGAGGAAGCACTCAGAGGAGGGCCTCAGGTGTTGCCTCCAGTATACACACTCATTCCTATCAAGAGAGGTGCTCCATCAAATATGGTGGTCCTCACCTGTGTAAGGCTTTATAGGTCAAGGCCAGCACCTTGAATTGGGCTTAGAAAAATATAGGCAGCCAATGTAATTGGTGTTATGTGCTCAGAACCTCTGGTTCCTGTTCTTAATCTGGCTGCCTCATTTTGCACAACCTACTGCTTCTGAACAATCTTGAAGGGGCAGCTCCAGGTAAGATTACCAGAGCGTACACTACTGAAGCCAAGTTATCTCTGTCCAGATATGGGCGTAGCTGTGCCACTAGCCAAAGCTGTTAAAAGGCACTGTGCCACTGAGGCCATGTGAGCCTCAAATGTCAATGATCTCCAGGGAAACCTACGAGCCTCCTCTTTCAGGGAGAGTGCAACCCTATCCAGAATAGGGTGAACATCCTCCATCCGTTTATAAAGATCCATTTAGAATTGAGTTTCAGTTTATTAGCCCTCATCCAGTAAATTGTCACAGCAAGGCACTGATCTAGCACATCCACAGCCTCTCCTAGTGAGGATAAAAAGCAGAAATAGAGCTGTGTGTCATCAGTTACTGATGGTAATGCACTCCAAAACTCTGGATGTCCCCACTCAACCATTTCATGTTGACGTTAAATAGCATGGGGACAAAACCAAACCCATTAAACCCTCAAAACCTAGCCTGACCCCCAACTGAAATGGATCCAGATAATCAGTCTCATCCAAGAGCATCTGGAACAACCACGTGCTCAAGGATGCTGTCCAGAAAAGGTACATTTGACACTGGTCTGAAGTTGTTAAAATCCTCTGGGTTCAGGGAGGATTTCTTCAGGAATACTCTTATTGCTGCCTCTTTAAGGCAGCCCAGGCCCATTCCCCTTCAGAAGGAGGTCCAATTGGCTGTTCCATCCCTGCCAGTTTAAATAAGCCATGAAGGACAAGGATCCCATATGGAAGTGGTTGCATGAACCCATCCAAGCACCTAGCCAATGTCCTTGAGCTGTCCTTGTAACTGATCCAACAAAACTGGACAAGGCTATGTTTCTGGATGTCTCACTTGAATCACTTGCTATACTGGAGTCTAAGTTCCAACAGATGTAACAGATTTTATTTTGGAAGTGCCTTGCAAACATATCACAGCAGGCCTCAGGTGGATCCACGGTGTCCTAAGGGCTAGCATGTAATAAGCTTTGGACAACCTTGAATACTTCACTGTGCAGTGCACAGAGGACTCAAAAGTGGCAGTGAGATGTTGTTTCTTTGCCACTAAAACTGTCCCTGAATATACATACCCAGATCCAAGCCAAGCAGTTTAAAATTATTTGGTGGTCCTTAGACACTAGTTCTCAGCTTAGCTTACCTCACAGAGTTGTTGTAAGGTTAAATTCCTACTGGGGGTTTCTTTGAGGGATGGAAGAAATAAACTGTACTTTAACTTCCCTCCAAAATCTTACAGTTGGCAAGGAAGAGATGTACCACCCCTCCTCTTGCAAATCCCAAGACATATTGTGAATCTTTTTAAAACTTCCTTTGAAATGCCTATAGATGTTTTGTCTGCGTAGAATTCTTCTTATAGCTGTGCAATTCTTTATATGGAACAATTTTGGAAACCTTGTTCAGTGTTTCCCTATTATAAAAGAGTAGGCATATGTTGGAAAGATTCTTTAGAGAGAGAAAAATCTAATACTGAATCTCTATACAGATCAATGTCCAATTATAAGTAGAGAGTCACCGTGGCAAAGGTGGAGAATCACTTTTTCTGCATTTATTACTAGGAAAACAGGTAATGACTTGAGGTTTTCCCTCAAACATATACAGAATAAATTGCAAAGCAACGTTCTAAATATTCTACACAGCAAAACCCACATTGCATTCTTGACATGATCAAGAAAATGAAGCCAAGCGTGCGTTCGCTGATGAATGTGGTACAACTCTGACTGTGCTTGAGGCAAAAATCTAGTTCTAATTAATCACCAATTAATAGAAAGCTTAGAATGTATTTCTACTTAATTATAAATATAGCTTCTCATTAGGAAAGACTTAATTAATCAATTTTTAAAACATCCTCAATGCTGTGAATCATTTTCCACACAACAAGCTGAAATGACTAATGGAGATAGGAAGCTGAATTCAAAATAATTCAGCTGTGTTCCTCCTCACTGCCTGGAAGACTACAAGCAAAATGTACAACACACATGCAAATGCACACACACACACACACACACACACACACACCAACACACGCACACACACACACACACAGAGCTGGTGTACTCAGTTTAGCTGGCACTGGAAGGAAATGGTGGGTTCCTTTTGAAATAAACAGCACTTCCAATTAGCAAAAGGGACCATAAACCAAATCAGACAGACTTTGAAGGAACAGAGATGCTTATTCTCCCACTAAAATGTAAGCCAGGAACAGCTACTGTTCTGCTGTAAATTGCATCAGTAGTGTCACACACACCTATTTGTAACTCTTGTAGGGTGTAAATGGTATGATTAACTAAATAGCGGCCCAATTACAGGTGTAATCTACCCAGGACTGCACTGCCTCCACCTATTTCTATGAGATGGTGGCCTTCAAACTGTGTTTCAGGGAACATTTGGGATTGTTTGGCAGCTTATCAAGGGGTTCTCAATGAGATTAGTAACGGTAGACAAGCTTCCCCTGAAAGGCAGCTTGCCTGCCATGTGGATCTTCTTCTGCAACATGCAATTACAGGATGTGTTGTAGAGTATATGCCTAATTCTCACAAGCAACAGTGAGGCCTAAAGCGTCTGGATAGTGCCTGGAATGTCATGTGAATGCACTCTGGTATATGTCCCAGAATCCTCTACAACATGCAAATAGCTCAGGGTTCCTTAGCAGACAAGCCAATGAAGCAAGTGATTCCCTGAAAATACAAGATCGGAAAACCGTTGCGATGGAGCCTATTTCCAATGGCTTCAGTTCCAATCTGATGAAAAGACTGGAAGGCATTTGTGTACTGAGCCCTCTGTCTTCTTTTGACCATATAGTAGCCTGATCTTAGCCTCAATTATTTGGAACCATTGATTTCAATGGGGCTTACTTCCAAATCTACTACGCTTCGAATTGCAGTAAATGCCTTATATTTGAGAATAAAATCAATCTTGGGGACAAAAATGATGAAGTGACCCTTTATTGGGATCCTTTTTGATTTCAAGCATTTATCCTCCTGCACACTACGTAACACAGCAACAAAAAAATGTAAATGCATAATCACACTATGCCCATATATTTTCGCACAGCAAATTCAATTACCACATGATAGCTCAGTCCTATGAACCTTCTAATCGTGACCCTGTTGATGCAATGAAGCATTTAGGAAAGCAGCATCCCACCTGTGCATAAGGGAAGGGCACATGCGATAAATCAAACCATTGCTCTAGTCATGGGAATCCAACTTGACTCTTCCAGACATGCTATGGAAAAACGGCAATAAGCTACACATTTCTAGAAATCCCCAAGAATATAAATATAAATACCAGGATCCAAAGAGCTGCTTTATGCTTGTCCTCAGGTTAGGGAATGCCCAGTTGTATTTTTTTTTTTTTACTTTTGTTTTTCAATAGCACAAACTACTCCTTGAACATGTGGCAGGGTTCTTTGGATCCCAGCTATAGATTTAATAGTTGTGGTAATAGATATATAGATATAGATATATAAGCTACTATTGTCAATGCATCACTGTTGGAGCTGCATAGGCTGTCTAACTGTGTATTCCATTTTATGTTTCTAATTAATACATATGTGTGTGTATATATAAAACATATAAACAAATATGTGTATGTGTACTCTGTGTGTATATTTATGTGTGTGTGTATGTATGTATATTTTATATATGTATGTGTGTATATTTCACATGCATACATACACAGAATATGCCTTTGCTTTGGGATGGCTGGAAGATTTAGTATTTCCTCTGATAGCATTATCAGTGGGCTTGTCTAGTGTGATAAACTGCAGGAGCAGCAGTAATAGGTTTCTAATCATTGCAGACTTCACAAGCAGTGGTCGCTTCACTCACCTTGTTCGATTGGCTGGCTTTTAGTTGAAGTCGTTTTCATCTTGAGTGCCTCCCTAACCGACATGTCACAACAGGAGCCTTTGTTAGTATCTTGGTCACTGTCAGCCTGGTCACTGTCCCCATGCCCGCTGTCTCTCAAGCTGGCTCGTTCAGGGTCCTTGAACGTGGAGCTACTGATATTTGTGCGTAGAAAGGAAGAGAGCAAGAGAAAAGAGAGAGAGGAAATATGTTAAACTTGTATTTATTTTCCCCAATTTGAATTGTAGTCTCTGGCAAAGCAATTTTGACAAGAATGCAAATGGGGAAGCCGAGAAAGTTATTTAATAGGCCTTACCTTTGAACAAACTGCTGCCTGCTGCCCATGTAATTGGGCTCTGCGGGAAAATTGTCTGTCTGTGAAAGAGAAGGAAAAAAAACACATCTAGTTGTGCACTGGACAAATCTCCTGCAGAGCAACAAGATTTCCTAGAGGAGAAATGATTAATAATTCAAATAATATTTTCCCCCTTAATCTTCAGATTTGTACATTTTAATTAAATTGGAAAATGCTGGTATATAATTATGTACTCAGAACAATTAAGTGATCCTGGTCCACAAATTACCTGCTAAAACAAACAAGGGAGATTTACATAAGTGACATGAAAATATGTTTTGCAATTAGATAGATATATAAAGCTCATCTTAAGCTTCATATTAAGACAAGTTCCAGTGACCACATTTTGTTCACGATAGCTTACCATTACATTTTGGCTACCACACGTGCAGCATTCTCAGAAATGCTCTAGACGACCAAGTGCACCATACAATATATACTGTTGAAATGCTGTTTATTACATTTATAAATTTCACAAACAGAGAAAGCTAAGAAAGAAGGGTTCTGGGCTAGCTCATTTTCACCCCGATATGACAGCGTTCTGTGTGTGGATTCCCCTACACACATTGGAAATAATCAGACATAAAATCACTGAACCTTTCTCTCCTACAGTCTGGGACCTCAATGTCTTCAATGCTTTTAATAATGTTTAATGATTAATATTGGGGGCGTTTGGGTTTTTTTGTACTTTATTGTTTGGTTTTATGATTGTAAACTGGCATTTGTCAGTTGGCTAGTATTCAAATCAAAATAAATACGTTGCAATTTATGTCATTTGCCTACAACAATATGATATTGTGCCCACTACAAAAGAGGGTTAGGTGTGGAATCTGGACTGGAGTAAGTTAGAGTGAAGACAGATCTAACATTTTAAGAGTAGTGGAAGTAGTTTGAACCCATATTTTCTGCCCTGGAAAGGCATTTATTTTCAGGACAATGAATTTGCATTCAAACTACATCTTCCACACTTAAAATGTTATGTCTGTCTTCACTATTACTTTAAATGGAGGGGAAACTATAGCATTTTTCTCAAAGGGTAAGTGAAAAAGGAATATGAAAGCTGTTTATGGTTGTCAACCGTAATCAGATGTAGATGTAGCTCTAATCCTATTTTTTTCTGTAGTCTATTTGTCCTCTCAGTTCTCTCACCTACTGGGGTGAGCCGGACACCACGTGTGCTGCACAGCAGGTGATGGGTGGGTGGGTGAAAATAGGTTTGTGAAAGGACCAGGCCACTACTCATCTCTTGCTCTGGTGAAAATATTATGCCCAGTGTTCAAGCAGAAAGCCGGCAACCTGGGAAGTTATTCATTTTCGCAAATTTGGTTAATCAAATGTAAGTGCCCTTACTACATAAATTACCTAGAACTACTTATAATTTATGAAGTTAAACATCTGCCTTGTGGCTCCTACTATGGACCAAAAGGTGGGATATAAATACGATGGCTACAAAAACAAAGTTATTTCTTTAGATAACAGGTTATTTATTATAAGTAGATAAAAGTCTCTCTCTATATATAGTTTTAAAAAACACCTTAATTCAACTTGTACATTTCTAATACTAACAATATATAGAAAGTAACATACATATAGGCATTTGGGCTTGGCAACAGGGTAAGAAGGGGGAGAGTTAGACTCTGCAGCTGAATTCACTACTAGAAGGTGTGATAATGCATAGACATAATTGCAAAGGTGTTCATGGATTATATCAGTTCAAAGTGAAAATGAGGCACCCTGTGAATTCACATATTTAAAAAGTTAGAAACCATGCTCACACAAAACAAATGACAACAGAGGGGAAAACTCTATTCTTCCCTTCTCCCTTAAATACTAGTTTCGTATGTGCACTTATTTTATGGGGAAGCCTCACCTGTTCTTTGTGTGAAATATGCTCGTGTCTCAAACTCACATTTGTAAGCTATACACTTCTCTTGCCCGTAGGATCTGGCTGTAGAGAAGCACCTTACTGACAATTACCTTTCTAAATACGTCCAAAGGGCAAATAGCTGTTTCAAATTTGTATTTTATTATTTATTTATTTATTTATTTATTTATTTAGAATATTTATATACCGCTCCCCATTGAAACATTTCGGAGCGGTGTACAAGGTAAAATGAAAATAAAAACAGAATAAAATAGTTAAAACAAAATTTAAAAGAAGCAAAAACAGAAATCCAAGGCTGCAAGTTAAAGAAAGGCTTCATGGAATAAAGATTTTTCAGGAGGCGCTGAAAGGAGTACAAAGTTGGCGCCTGCCTGACCTCCAGAGACAGGGAATTCCACAGGAGGGGGGCCACCACGCTGAAGGCTCTTCTCCTGGTAGATTCCAATCGGAGGATGGATCTTATGTGGAACCACCAGGCGCAGGCCTGGTGCCAAGTTGTTTAGGGCAATTTTATCTTGGTTGTGCTTTTATAATGTCTTTTGTATCATGCCCAGGGAGCTTTGGCTATTGGGCAGTATAAAAACGCAATAAATAAATAAAAAAATAGTAGTTCCTGCTATTCTCAATAGCATCATCTCTTAGCACTTTCATGTATTTAATAAGTTCCTACACAACCTACATTCCTCCTAGGTCACCAACAACAATTTCAGGCTATTTATGTTGGGAGCTTGTGTTCTCCATTGTTTTTTTTTTAAAAAAAATAGAAATCAGGAAACAAGGGCAAATATGATGGATGTGTTTGATTTCAAGTCTCTAGAAAACTCTCATTGGCTTTAATAAGTGCTTCCAAGCATTGAGGGATGATGCAAACACAGCAAATAAATAACTGAGTTTCACTCTTTGGTATTCTTAGAAAGAAAAGAAAAAGGAGTTTACTTTCATCCATTTAATCAAGCGAACAGTCAACTGGTCCCAATCCTGCCAAACTTAAACCCCGTTTCCCAGGAAATGTTAAGTACAGGCTTAAATCTCTCCCACTGAAACCAGTGGCCTATTTTGTTTTGTTTTTAAGTGCTTAATTTTGGCTGGATTTTATCCGACAATTGCAGTTTAAATTATCACTGAGGGTCCATTTGAATTGATGACACTTGAGAATGTTTCATTATTTCTGAGGTGATTTAGTTCGTGTGTGTTGACTACCAAAGAGAACAAACAAGAAAATGCCAAACAAGACCTTTCATTCTAAAAAGCCAGTAGTAGCATTTAAAAAATAGATTTTAAGTTCTCTCCCGGATCCTTGGATATGCACCTGAGAGTTCAAAGGCATCTATAGTAAGATATTGATGATGTGCAAACTTATTTACTTTTCATCAAATAGGTTTAATCAATTATTCATTAAAACTAGATGTTGAATTGACTGAAAATGCATAAATTATCTGATAGCCAGAAAAAATAATATATTATGAACATTATCCAGACAATGGGCACGTCTAGACCTCCCAGTGATCCGGGATGGAGCGGGGAGGATCTCGTGGTATTCTGCCAGTGAGATCCTCCTGTTTGTCCATACGCAGTGCATGACATTCAGGGAGAAAGCAGGGATGTCGTGCCCGCCATTTTCTTTTTATTGAAGACAAGTGCACGAGCTCTCCATCGCAAAAGTTAGGGGGTGTTGTTGTTGTTTTTTAAAAATTGATCCCGCTCCCCCCACCCCACCCGCTATGTGCAAGGAGCACCTGAGGAGCTCTGTGCCCGGTTCCTGGCTCCTCGTGTTTACTCGTGAGGAGCCGGGAAGAAAACGGGATGATAGCTCACACCTTCTGCAGTCTCGGCACGATCCTGAGACTACGGGAAAAGTCGGGATAGAAGTGGTGCCAGTTATCCTGGAGAAATGGAAGGATTGTCCCTCCCTGCCCCCGGGATCCCCTGTGCATCATGTGGACACACAGGGATGATCCCGGGGCGATCCCTGGGAAAAGGCCTCATCTAGACACGCCCAATGTTAAGGACTTTAAAGGGTGCCTCTAGATAAGATTTTTGTCTGTGCTCTTGCCCTACTTCATCACAAAACATTTCAGTGAGGATAGGTGAGTCCAAAAGCAATGCCATCTGCCATTTGAGAGCCTCCCATGTTTTCCCACCACACATACAGTCTGTTAAGGAGGGAAAGACAGAATAGCTGCCCAATGTCTTTTGAGTGGCAGCACTAGGAGCCCTCCGACTGGAAGCATTCAACAGAACAGTTTCAGTGGAATCCTATACATGTCTACTTAGAAGCAATTCCCAGTGAACTCAATGGAGCTTACATCTGAGTAGACATGTAGGATTGCACTGTCAAGCATGTGCTTCTTTCTCTCCCACTACAATCAAAAGAATCAGAAGTGCTTATCACGGGATCAGATCCTAGGTTTGGTAATAACCCTATTATAACTCAATGAATTAGTACAATGTAACAAGGTGCAGAACAGGGGGTGTTTATAGGATCTGTAGAGACAATCCAAAAATTAGAACTGAATCCTTCTTGCATTATCTTCTCCTGGAGTTCTTTGGGCAAAAGAGTGCAAGAGTGAGGGTGGTATCTTTCACAGAAATCCAACCACTGTATATACATGTCACTGCTCCTTGCAGCTGACTTGGTGACAAGGCTCCTATTGTGTTCTGCATCGCTTCATGCTGCGCCTCTATGCTCTGCAGCATCTATGAGCTCTGCAACATTATCTAGGGCTATGGTGCTTGTTGTGGGAGGCAGACACAGCAGGCTGCAAGATGTGCAGGACTGGCCAGGACAGAACAGGAATTGACCGCCGTCTCCAGCATTCAGGACACTCTTTGTTCTGAATATTTAATGTGCATGAATAAAATAGTGCAGAGTGTTGAAACCAGCAGCTCTGGGCTTCTCCACAGGCCTCTGCTACTACCATGGTCTGTGAGAGAAAATGATAAAATTCCAGAGACATAAACAAAATGACCTGCATCCTATGTACTAATAGCAAGCTCATTCTCCAAGTGTGGATCCTTATGTAGCTAAAACGGCATCATACAAGCACAAGGTGGAGGAATTAAGAAGCCTAGAGGACCCTCAATGTTTGTACCATTACACCCACTTTAGGAGAGAAATCCTGGGGTTGAGGTAGGGCCTACCAAAAAATAGTCCACTGAGAACAAAGCATGTTCTGTGGCCACACAATGCCAAATGTCTGTTGTTGGGGGATGGAAAACCAGGGAAGGGAGAATCCTGGAAAAGACCATCCCTGGTCAGCCCCCCACCCCAAATAGAATCATTACAAACTGAAATATTTTGTTTAAATTCCCAGTTGCCAGTATACCATGGGGGCTGCAAAATCCCAGTTGCAACCACTGGGCAGATCATAATATATGCCACTGAACTGACACCCTAACCCCAGCACCACTAAACCTAAGGACTATTACTTGGGGTGGGAAAATCCTGCCAGTTCTGGTCTGGAAATAATCCGAACCTACTGGATTATTTTCCACTCTACCTTTGGAAATAGAAAGGACTGCTTGTCTGTCTGGCCCTACATAGAAAAGGCACTTTGAGTTCCTTGGAAGTTCATCAGACAAACCACTTCACTCTTTCTCCCATCCTTGCAGTCGGGTAGGGACGAGGAACACTCCACAACCATGTGAAAAAATCCTATTCCCTTCTGGAGCTCCAAGGTTGGGAAGAAATTAGAGGGCAGTTGCCACGTCAAGAGCAAAAACGTGGAACCCTGTCAAAACCATCAGTTACTTCCACCAATGTATTATGGCTCAATCTGGTCTATCACTGTCATCCTCCAAGGAGTCCTCCAAAACATATCTTTCTTTGATTTTAAATTTGGACAGCTTTTCTAACATTGACCCACTTATCCTTGACTAATTATCGCTTCCCATAAAACTGACCAAAATCCTGTTCATGAGCAGTTCAGCAGACTGCATTGCACAAATCCAGTTTGGGTACTGTAGTTCTGTTACCCTGGAGGGTTAGTGTCCACATATCTACTGCTGATTAGGCAGTATTTTCCTTGTACACTTACTGTACTTTGCCTGTCACACGGCCCCAGTGTTGGCACCTGACGTGATGGCGCAAATACTGGACCTGCTGCAGCTGACATCCAGCCTCTTCATTTCTGCAGAATGCCCCTGGGCTCTGATGGAGGGGCCAGAGGAATTCTGGAGAAATGAAGATGGCAGTGGCTTCTATTGCAGCCACCTCAATTGGCACTTTCCTTCTGGTGGTGAGAGTCACCAAGGCAGCACTTGGCCAAGGTCCCCTCCAACTGAACACCAACCCTACAGCCTCACGTCTACACAACTTCTGACCCACCAAACCAAATGCTGTCCGTGGTCCACTTGTCAACCTAACAGCCCCCCTCTCCTGCTTTGCAGTTCAGGCAGTTAGCAAGCAGGAGATTTACGGCTCTCTTTTCCATTAGGTTGATCTGCTTGTGCCTGGACCGAGGACAAGTATGAGTGTTGCTCGTTGAACTGTGTCATGTGATGGTTACGTCCTTAAGCCACATAATAGGAAGCTTAAAAGACTGTTGGTCTCACTTAGTATGGCTATGTTCCTTTCATGAGTAAGAGCTAGGTGTCATTTCTCTTAAAATATTTTAGGGACTTGGGTACATTCCCATGAGTCAACGTCATCTCCAGAGCCATCTGCAGATATAATCCATGGTGACACACGCAAGCTGCTCAGAGATAAGACCTGTGAACTTGAAGGCTATTGTGATGATACTTTGATTTAGAGACAGGCACCCACTAAACGAGATATCAGTGGTGGACTCTATGCTCGTTATTCTCACTCGCAAGTTTTTGTACTGTAGGAGCCCAACGGTGAATTCAAGGGCTGCTTCTGCAGCCTTGTTGTTCATGTTTTGTTTTGTTTTGAGCCCTCTAAGCTAGTTGCAGGTCTTGTCTTTTACTTTACATTATACTTGCACATATCTCTAGATGAAAGAATGATAGGCAGAAGGAGACTTGTGTTTCTAAAATACAATTTAAGAAGCAGCAAGCTGGCTAATTGCAGCACCACCACTTTTGAAGGGCTGGTTCAGGCATAAGTAACAGATTAATACCAGTAGCTTTAACTGTAAGTCGCCTTGTGGGCTCTACTTTGGGCCTGAAAGGAAACTCATAAATTTACTACATAAATAAACACCCAAACCTACACACCATGGTTTATTAAACTCAGGATGTGCGTCAGGTCTGCATACTCCCCCTTCCCCTAGTGGGGTGGCTTCACAGCTCTACACACAGGTTATTTTAAAACAGGAGGTGTTGAACTTCTTCCAGTTCAAGGGCAAAATTCCCTTTTAGAGAAGCTCTTGAGAGTCACATTCCTGTGGTGGGTGGGGCCAAAGACAAAAGGGGCGGGACCAAAGAATCTACAAGATACCAGCATGTTTTAGCTTCAACTGCCCATAATGAAGGCTTTGCTAGACCTGCCGGGATAAGCCGGCAAGGAGGCAGGGCGACAGCGCGCTGATGTTAGCGCGCGCCGCCCGGGCTTCCAGACGCGGGACGCGCAGGGATGTCGGATCCCTGCAGCGTCCGCCACTTTTTTTAAAGTTTAAAGGGGCCACGTGCGGCCCGAAGACTGCGGAGAAGGTAAGGGATTTTTTTAGTTAACCCCCCCATCCGCTCCTGTGTGGTCTCTCCTTCTCCCTCCGTGTGTGTGTGTCTGTGCTATGTCATCTCTCCTTCTCCCTCCGTGTGTGTGTGTCTGTGCTGTGTCGTCTCTCCTTCTCCCTCTGTGTGTGTGTGTCTGTGCTGTGTCGTCTCTCCTTCTCCCTACCGGGATCTCCCCCAGCCGATGGGCACAGCACTCAGCGCTGTGGCCAGTCCGCGGCTTTTTGCAGCTACTCACGAGTAAGCGAGTAGCCACAAAAAGCCACGGAAGTAGCTAGACGTTCCCCAGCCCCCACCTCAGGCAGGGCGAAAAGCTGGGGAAAAGGTGCGCCATAAGCGACTTCGCTTATGGCACGTTAGAGGAGGCCTCAGGGCGGCCTGGGCTCGGATTCCCCTGTGCGTCATCTGGACGCACAGCAGGGAAACTGGGTCTCAAAGCGCGCTAAGGCCTCGTCTAGGAAGGCCCTTGGAAGAGACATTTCAACCTTTTAGAATGGAGAAAAGACTGCACAAAAGCCAGAAAACCACCAATCGGGGGTCAGGGGTGGGGCCTGTGTAAAGGACCTCACCTTCTGGGGAACCCCAGAGGGACAGATTTGGCCTCAGGTCTGAGATTCTGCACCCCTGGCTTAAACTAACCGTTACAGTTTCCAACTATATTCAAATTACAAAATTGTGGTTTAATCACAGTTTACTTACTTTCTGGTTTCATGTGCTAATTAGTATGCTCAGGAGTAATAAAATCAGTTTCTCAGTTCAGATATCATGGTAAACTGTGATTTAACCATGATAGAAGTGTCACAGCTGGTACCAGAGGGAAAAAGGGATGCAAGGAGAACATGGACCCAATGATCATCCTTGGTTTAACAAGGCTGCCTCTACACAAAGTATTTATTGTGAGCTCGTGATTGTTCACTCACAAAAGTTCTCAGTTCCTTTTCATGATGTCATCGACCCCTGATTCCTCACCCGTTTTTTTTTCAAGCTGGAATCCGCCATTTTATAAGTCACAGAAAATGTGGTAATAGATTAAAATCATGCAATATAGCAGCACCATCTGCTGGTGGTACAAATGAAACATAAGGGAAGTAACTGGAAAAAAAGAAGTGGTGGGAGAGGACGTGTATTGTATCGATTGCTAACCCACGTCAACTCCAGAAGACAAAGCCCTTGTAAGGCTGTGGGATGTTTGCTTAATGTAGAGAAGCCCTTACTGTTACTTCTGGGCCAACCCAGTGTCAGACTCAGCACTCAGTTAAAGGATGTGATGGTCTGTATTTTAGAACATGGGTTGCACTAAACAGCTGTCAGTTTCAAGCAGAGTTCATGGAAGGCAGGGGTGTATTGAACTTGACATTTTTCTCAGCAACTCTTTCTTCCCAGTCACTTTTCTGCTGGCTAGACTCCAAGGCTGGAGAAAAACTGCCCTATGTGAAAGGAGTATGGGGTAAAGAAGTGGACAAAGGAAGGGTCCAGCCCACTGCTTCTTCTCCACTTGAAATTGCTGCCTCCAGCCACTTTACAGTTGTTTGGTAAAACACAGGTCTGCGGCCCAAGCCACTTCCTCTAATTAGTGTAGGCAAAAATAATGGTTATTAAAAGTATACTGAAAGAGAGACAGGTAAAAGTGTAGGGCTCACTCTGTGCTATAGCCAGGTCTATAGCCCTTCCTGTTCCTGTTTTGGTATGCCACACCTTGGCTTTCAGTGCCAGTTGTGGTGCCTGGATTACAAGTTCATCATCCACAACCGTGGGCCCTTACAATAGCTTAAAAACTGAATTAAGTGAATTGCTGTGTACAAAATGTTTTGAAACTTTTTGCTTCCCTCGAAACTGCTCAGGTATTTCAACCAGAAGAACTGCCAAAGCTATTTTCAAATTTCATTTTAGGCAAAATTTGGTGGCAACTCAAGAACATACAGTAATAGGCTATATCAGATTTCCCCCAACTCTGTGCCCTCTAGATGTTTTGGACTACAACTCCCATCAGCCACAGACACCAAAGTCAATGGTCAGGAGTGATCAGAGTTGTAGTCTACAGTGCAATATGGCTGTAAGAAAGGCAAATGCTATTTTGGGCTGCATTAATAGAAATATAGCTTCCAAATCACGTGAGGTACTGGTTCCTCTCTATTCGGCCCTGGTTAGGCCTCATCTAGAGTATTGCGTCCAGTTCTGGGCTCCACAATTCAAGAAGTATGCAGACAAGCTGGAGTGTGTTCAGAGGAGGGCAACCAGGATGATCAGGGGTCTGGAAACAAAGCCTTATGAAGAGAGACTGAAAGAACTGGGCATGTTTAGCCTGGAGAAGATAAGATTGAGGGGAGACATGATAGCACTCTTCAAATACTTTAAAGGTTGTCATACAGAGGAGGGCCAGGATCTCTTCTCTGTCCTCCCAGAGTGCAGGACACGGAATAATGGGCTCAAGTTAAAGGAAGCCAGATTCCGGTTAGACATCAGGAAAAACTTCCTGACTGTTAGAGCAGTACAACAATGGAACCAGTTACCTAGGGAGGTTGTGGGCTCTCCCACACTCGAGGCCTGCAAGAGGCAGCTGGACAACCATCTGTCAGGGATGTTTTAGGATGGATTCCTTCACTGAGCAAGGGGTTGGACTCGATGGCCTTGTAGGCCCCTTCCAACTCTGCTATTCTATGATTCTACAATATAGAGAATCACTAGGTTGAGGAAGGTTGGGCTGTGAACGAATGGTCTGACTCCACAGAAGGCAGCTCCATATATCTTTCTGAAAGAAGAGACATGAAGAATGAGCTTTAGGAAGCTGTTCAGCAGTTTGCCCTATAAAGATTGTAGCTCTCAGGTTACATCTGCATGTATCCTTACAAATGGGTATGATTCTTAAGAATCTTTAAAACACACACTGACAAGTACTCCTTAGTAGTGGCTGACTATAGATCAACTGTGAAGAAGGACGTGTTCTCTTATTAGGATGTTGGTAGTTTTTAACGAAGATGCTGCTCTTAGTCACTAAAGACCACAGATGTTCCATTCCACCAACTTATTATCATTGTTGGAGTAAAAATGGAATTAATCATAGAGTTTATATCAGTCCTTGATTCTTCATTTGGAGAAGCCACTCAGTTTCCTCCAAGCCCTACCTACATTGATTCACACACACACACCCCTCGTTGCTGGCCATTTTCAGCAGAGGCAAAAAGATAATAATAATGATATGAGATCAGACATTTAGTATTAACATTTTTGAGGGAATGCACATCACTGTGTAGGCAGATTTTAAAGTAATTGGATTTTGTGGATGTGTTTTCATTTAAGGCACACTGCAATATGAACAAGTGGCTCTTTATTTAACATGCTTCAGCAGCCATGAAGTTTTAAAAAAGAAAGGAAAATTGTCATCTTTTGACAGCAAAAATATACTTTCAAATATAATGTAATTTTGTTTAAAAAAAAGAGAGAGATTTTAAAGAAGACCTTTTTCTATTTTCCAATATAAGGAAAAACTGAAAATATTCATATTAGTGTTATTAAAAAAATGAAGACAATGGCCTAAGCATAAAACAAACGTAGAAAATGATTCAGGACATAATCCACTGTTAAGCTCTCTGTGCTTGCCCCATTCATTTTTAAGGGACTTGCACAGGGGTACATCTTGTGGTTGATGCTCTTGAGTACCACTTCAATGTTCGTATGTTGCTCTTCAACTATTGTAAGGCCAGTTCATACATGCATCTAGTTTAAATTACTGTATGCTTAATTTCTGAGAAACCCAAATGTATAGCTTGCTCCCTGCATACGTTTCTGTCCCTTGACAGTTTTTCAGCATCCACTATTCCCTCCTCCTTCTCCGCCACACACACCACAAACACTGAAACATCACCGTGCAACCTCCTTTGGCTCATTAATGCTTGACTTCTCAGTGCCTTCTACCTCCCCCATTCTCTCATACAGCTTTCACTAGTTAACCTTTAAATTTCCTTTTAATTTAATTTTCTTAGTAAAACTCCTTTCCTGTAAAAGCTCTGATCTTGTCTTTATTACTCTGTCTCAGGTACTTTATGAGGGTGCTCCACTACCTAGAGTAATGCTCCTAATGTTACCTACACTGTGCTCTCAAAAATGTTGGGAAATGTGCTAGTTTCTCTGGACAGCTCTACTAGACTAACAACAGCCTATTTTCTGCAGAATATAGCAAGGGCCACAGATGGAAAAGGTTTGCCTAGCACTAAAGTAAAATTTCCCAAAACCAGGTGCCAATGATTCATGCTCTAGGTTTCAGACACATAATGAGAAATGAATGTACATCCTGAGGAAAGATGATAACAATTGTCTGTCTCCACTCCAACTATTACTGTGCTTATCCAACTATATTTTTGATGAGCAATATCAGCACCATGGTCCTTTACATGTGAACTGGTTAATTTGCCTGTGAAAACAACATAACTGAGGATTCTAGAGCAGATTATAAAGTGCTCAGTTGGTAGATATATTGACTAATAATGTAGTGATCACTGGAAGCCAGCATGGATAGTCACACAGAAGAGGGCTGCATTCTGTTCTCTATTATTCAAGACTGTAGGACATGAAATAATGGGCTTAAGTTACAGAATGCAGTTTCCAATGAACATCAGGAAAAACTTCCTAATGGTCAGAGCTGTCAAGCAACGGAACCAACTGCATAAGGATCTGGTGCACACTCCATTGTTAGAGGTGCAGATGCAGAGACTGGACAGCCATCTGTTAGGGATGCTTTGAGCTGGATTTCAGAGGGTGTTGTTCCTTCAAATTATATGATTCTATGAACAACAATACAGTGTTTTAATTTGCAGTGTACAAAACGAATGTACAGTGAACTTACTTGGAAATGTTTAATGAGTCTAATTACCTACTAATTCTATTTAGGATCTCATTCTACATCTCAAAATATTAAAAAGACACTTGGATGTTAGAAGGATGATTGGATTTGATGTGGACCATTTAGACTTGACCCTCACCGGTAGATTTACTATCAACAACTTCATGTTTCTTTTCCTCAACTGTCTCATTGGGAAACAACTACCACTGAGCCTTTAGTCACCCAACGAGACAGTCATTGGGAAGAAATAGATTTGCCCTTGCTAGCAAGTGAAGGGGTGACTGTGACGTTTAAAGGGCACTGTGTGGTCCAAGTAAAATGCTATTACCCTTCTCATTTGACTGCTGCCTGAGATTTTAGAAGGATAATAGTACGTTATCTGGGTCGCACAATGCCCATCACCCAATATATCTCTTCTCAGCAACTGTATCATTGGGTGACTAACTGATACAATGGCTCAATGGTGGATGGTTAACAAGACAGTTATTGAAAAGAAACAGACCTGCCATTATGTAGTCCTTGACACATGTACTCACCCACCCTTTGATGCAGACAGAACATGTTTCATTGGGAACTGCCCACCCAAAGGGAGAAGCAAATGCCAGCTTCCATCCTCTGAAGCTCTTGAACTTTCCAAACTATTGCTTTATACAGGCACAGAACCCTGGAAAGACTATGAAGAAGAACTTACTCTCTTTCTGATCTTGTATAGAACCCTGGGTGGTTTTGGAGCAAAAGTGGGACAGTTACTTCACTGTAAGAAACTTTTCCACTTCCAGATATAAACTTCCAGATAACTGTTCCACTTTGAGGCATCTGTGACATAAAGTGTGATACCAGTTTCCTACATTTAAGAAAGCAAAGCCCAAAATCATGCAACACATACTTTGCAAAAGTCAATATAACTATGGGGCTGTCTATATAGTTTAAAAGCACCATGGTGGCGGTGTGATGGCGCTGCATTGGTTATAATATGAAGCAGCCACCTCCCAGCCACCACGGGGCTTTTCCATGAAGCTGCACACTGGAAACATCAGGAATATACCCTGACTTTTCCTGCTGGAGCGAGGTCAATATGGCTCTTCCGCTCTCTGTCCTTGCTCTGGTGTCCTGCTGCGGGCACTCCTGGGCAGAAGGTGACCTCCAATTGGTCACCAAAAGCTGGGCGAGGGACAGGGGGTGGGCCTGGCGAGCTGCATGGCCCCTGGAAAGCCCACATTATCTCTTCCTGTGAGGATTACTTGCTGCCGTGATACCGCAGTATTTGGCAGAAAAGTGACTCACACTACATTTATTTAATGGGTCATAGAAGAAGACGGGTTTTTGTTTTTTAATTTCCCCTTCCTTTCCTTCCCCACTTTTAAAGGAATTGTGTGTGTGTGTGTGTGTGTACGCACTCATGATTTAATTCTTAAGAGACCTATTTTGTTTCCAATAGTTTTCTTCCACATGATATATCTGCTTTTATTTATCTTCGGTCAAAAAGGCTTCCAGAGTGTCTTCTAGATGAATAAGAAACAAGATGTTCCTCTGTTCAGGCTTACAATCTAAAAGATATGACACAAGAAGAAAAAGGGATGCAGAGGAAAGAGGAAAACAAGTAATCTCTGAGCTCCATCAGATGAGCAGTTTATTGCACACTCATTGCTGGGCACTCACGGATTTTTGCGGGTCCCTGTCACGACATCGTCTGCTTCCCATGCTCACCCCGCCCCTTCTGGCCTTCCTCACACGACAAAAAAAAAAAAAAAACCTCAGAAAGTCCAATATATTTTTAAACATGGAAGTTGCCACTACCTCCTGCTGTGTGCAGGAGAAGCAGCGTAATTACAACGGCCAACTGAACGGGCCTCATGGAGGTTGCTGACTTCCTCTTTCAAATGAGAAAGTAATGAGCAACGAAAACAGGGGCAGAGAAGTGGTGGTAGTTCTGCACCAGGTGCCCATTTCTGTCTTAGAGACAAACCTTTGTTCTCATTGCAGAATTAGATCCATAAGCCTTTCTGTACTTCTGGTCATGTATCAGAACCTTTTAGAGTAAGCACCACACACTACTTGCCTATAATAGTCATTGAATAAATCCCTGCTCCTGAAGAAATCAAAGGCTGAAAACAACACGCCTACAAAACATGTCAGAAGAATTTTGACATTCAAACTGTTCCCAGAAAGAATTGTCTTATTAGAGGAAGATTTATTCTAAAATCTAACGAAGACTTAAACATTAATCAGATTTATGAATATGAAGCTGCTGGAATATTCATAGATCTTTCCCCCAGAATTACAAGAACAAGTATCACATTTTCAAAACGTATGATTCAATGCTGGCCTTATTGCATGTAGGTGTTCATACCTGAAACTGTAATAAAGCAAAATGTCTTTGCTGACTTTAACTGCTTTTTAATTAAACATTACTAGAAAAAATGAAATGGAACATCTCTACCCTTTATCAGGCTGCCACTTAATATCTCATTCAAGCATATTCCAGTTCTTCCCCTGGAAACCTTAATTCCAAGCATTTCTCCTTCAGTGCCACAGTAATTTCACATTATGGCAATAGTTGTGGAAGACAAGAGAATTATATTCTGCCAAACCTAGTTTGAAAGAAAATGCAACAGCCGTGGTTTACTTAGAAATTGTATATATTTTGGCTCAGAACAGGGAGGTTTTGTCTTTAAGAAAGGACGCGCCTGTGTTGGCTAGAAGCTTTTCAAATAAAAATAATCAAAGCTATACCAGAGTGTTTCTGATTATATACAGATCGCTGCTGACTTAAGAGTACCATCTTTTTTGTTTTTTCTCAAATGCATTTTTTGTGGGGAAGCAGAACAACAATAAAAACATATTTTGGCTCTATATCTGGCAACTCGCCAGACCACAAAATTTTGGCTGGTTATTATCACCGTTTTTAGCTATCCCAATTGTAGTCTGAAATAGGCAAGTTGGGGAAGTATACACTTGTGTGGTGTTTCACCAAGTGCATGAACCAAATCATCCCTGTACCAAACATGCTGCATGCAGTCAAGTATTTCTGAGAATGTATGCATCCCATCTTAAGTGCCGATATACTGATACAATATATTGATACACCTCACTGCAAAACTCCACACAAGCTCACCCAAAAGCCACTTTGATGACAGACATGTCATGTCTGCCACTAAAAAAAGTTTCCAGTCTGGAAAACGCCTCTCACTGAGGTGGTAAACCTGTGTCTGGGAACCCACAGACCTTTAAGAAAAGCCAAGCAAAGCGTACCGAATTTTCAGTGCCTAAGACATCTTCACCAAGAATGAACAGACTTCACAAGAACCCCTGCCAAAGTTCACAGTCATGTCACTGACACTGTGGGATGTTTGTGAGACTTTATAAATTCTGGGAGAAAGATTTACAGACTAAAAAAGCTGTGTATTGTATTGTATTGTATTGTACTGTAATGGTAACACTGTACTATCGTTAGCTGTGGTATGCTGTGATTTTATGTGGCTAGCTGTGGTTTTATGTAGCATGCTGCTTTGGGGATTTTCAGATAGAAAAGTAGCTATTAAATATAAAATAATTAAATACATACATACATACATACATACATACATACATAAAATATTAAATAGTTCCAAGAGGCTAAACCTTGACACCTTCCACTAGGAAATATGGTTCTTGGGTAAATGATGGTTGAAAGGTCCATATAGCTCAACAATAAACAATTATTCTGATCTCCACATACAAATCTTTGACCACAACTTCAACCAGGGTAGTGCCATAGCATTGTGTTCAGATGTTTCCAGGTTCAAATCCTCAGCATCTCTGCATGGAGGTGTGAAAACTACTGATCTGTTTCCAGAAAATGTAAACAATACTTAGATGGCCCAAACAGTCTTGCACAATTTTGGCCTTCTATGCTGAACATAGTCCATCAGCCATTATACTAGCTTACAAAACATTCAATACACCACCTGTTTGGGGTGCCAATCTGCCATGCAGGACCAAGTACATGTGTCACAAGTTGTGAGTGCCTTGCCTCAAATACAATACCAAACTGGAAAAGGTCCATGAATCTGAGGTTGCCAGGCAACCATTTTCACCTTAACATTGCCCACATTGGAAGGTTGATGCAGTTGTTGGTTAAGAAATAATCTCTTATCCTAAAATGGTGGGCCTTCATAACCAGTGAGGTATTGTCAAATACAAGATGCTTAACAGCTCACCCTGTGCCTGCAGTCCTAAGCATCAAATACAGGAGGCTTATCACACCCTCAAGTGGAGGTGGGGAGGCCCAACCTACTCAATTTTTGTTCCTGTAACAGAGGTTTGATGTGCTGAAATCATCAAGGAAGCTCTTTGTGGCATGAAGCGAAATATTATCAGCAGCTAATTGCTATAGATCTAACGGCTGTTAAAGGAATAGAAACAGGAGACAGACAAAACGGGTGCATTTAGCTTGGTGGATCTTGTGCAGGCCTCCCCATTATGGTTAGAGAAGTGCTAGTTTGGACTTTTAAATCCCTTAACATATTAGGACTAAGATACCGCAAGGATTCTGTCTCTCAACATATGCCTACATGAATGCTAAGATCTTCTCTGGAGTGCCCCTGTAAGGTGCCCCAACCCTTTAATGCTCTCCCCAGAGAGGCTCTCCTGGCACTGCCTTAATGCTATTTCAGTGCCAGGAGATATTCCCCAGGCCTTTAAAAACTGTTTTAGCTTCAAATCTGATTTTCACCACCGCCCACCGTCATGTGATTTCATGCTGCGTTTATTTTGTTATTAATGTTTGTTTGTTTGTTTTTCATTTTAACTGTTTTCTTTTCCATGTAAGTTGTGAAAGATAGTATAAAAGTATCCAAATAAATAAATAAATAAATAAATAATAGAAAACCATGGAAGGCAAACAGTATAAACATTGCAACCATGGTATTGAACACATGAAGGAGAAATAGAATCACACCCACTGGCCCCATCCCAGCGTTATCTCGGAACAGAGCCCAGACACAAAATATACAGGTGTAAATTCTGTACACATGACTGGGGCCCTGCCTTTCCATGCAAAAGCTCCATTCAGAAATGCCTCCCTGATCTGCATATCTTCGGTAACCACAATCATAATGCCTGCACAGTTCTTCAATATAATCTTTTAAAGCTCAAAAAATCTAAAAGGCAGAACCCCAGGGAAAGAATATGTATTTTTTCTGACTTCAATTTTATACCATATCATTGAAGCAATAAATTCATCCTATCATGGAAAGCATGGCTGCATTAACTCTCTGAATACATGTCTGAATGTTTGTGTCTTAATAGAAAAAAACAACTTCCATAGAGAATTTCTTAAATCTCTTGCTTCCCCTTTTTGAAACAACCAGTCTTTGATCCTCACTAAGATTTTAGCCCCCCCAAAATTGCTGACTGATGAAGTGAGGAGAAGTTAGATCTTGTAGTATCTCAACGGGGATTCTTAAGATAAACTACTCTTCTGAGAAGGTAGATGAGGTTCTCGTAAGAAGTGCCAACTATCACAGTATATAAATATTTCTAGTCAGGAGAGAACACAATAGCTTTTACTTCAACCATCACCCAGCAGAGTCAATAAATAAACTTAATGAAATTCATGGCACATTATTACGTTACTCAGTACGGCTGCTATTCATTTAAAAGAAAAGAAAAGAAAAAGCTAAAGATTTTTGAAATAATTCACAACATGTCAAACGCTTACGAGTGGCACAGCTGAGATGGATGTTTTAAAAAGGATCTATGAAGACTATGTGACAAAGCTCGGCTTCACTTACATCACAGTCAAGATGGAAGTACGGGAAATTGTAACCAAATCTATTTTGCTCTAACCCACCTGCATTGTCGTATGAAATATATTCACATCATTCACCACAGGTATATTTTATTTACAGAAGCAGCACTGCCAATAATAAATAACCACATTTTTGGGGGGGAGGGGGGAACCTAACCTAAACTTTAGAATGTGCTTCCCTGTCAATTAAGCCGCAGATAGGTTTTATCATTCTTTTCCCCCCATGTCAGTTTAATATATTGGATCATATTAAGAGTGCTGGGCTTGTCAATAAGGCAGATCAGAATCCTATTAAAGGAGTTACCCTGCCAATATAATTGGCTTCCTATTTATTGAACTATCCAGTGTTTGCAAAAAAGCTGTGAAATGGGATTAAAAGGTTACATTGGGTGCATCTGTCTTGACGTTATATAAATACTGCAGGAATTTGATCTCATGGGATGAAGGAACAGCTGCCTAATCACTTTTTCCCCCATTACAGGAACTTCAGACATGAGTATAGCAGAACAGATAGGACATTAAGTCACACTCGCTTATCACAATATGTTGCTTGCTCTCCCTAAGCTACCATGTAATTTTACAAGGCACCCTACTTTTGTGCCACACATGTAGAAAATAAATGTGTGTGTGCATGTGCCTAGACTGTCACATCTGTGTGAGGTAGGACCTCTGCAATTTTTTTTTTACAGAGTCAGAATGAAGAAATGCCTAGGAAAGAATACCCAAAGGGCACCATAACTTCAGCATTTATGCTATTTCTGTGTCATGCTGTAACTGGCACTCTCCCTGGAATTGGAATTCAGAAATATGATCTTAGTGTAACTTAGATCCAGGAAATAATTAGGAAGGGTAGTAGCTCACACATTAAGTAGCGCTAAGAAGTTCAGTAACTCTTTCGTTTAATGGATACCTTGATGAAGTTGAACATTAGGTACTTTGTAACCAGACTGGCAGAATATGCAAGAAACCATTAAACCTGAGATATATATTGTGTTGGCTCAAACAATACAAAGGATTAAGTACCATAATTGCATTTTTAAAACTGCTGGGTAGTGCTGTGATCGAAATTCAAAGGTCTAGCTAATATTTGGATTTGAAATGACATAGTCCAACAAGACAATTAAAGGTCTGTGAATTATATTAATAGCGGGAGACCCAACACCCAGGCACATTACAGCCCTCTTACATCAAAGCATCCTGCAGAACTTGTGACGAGCCACATCAAACACAGACCTCTGGCTATATGTGTTGACCCAGGAAAAGCCCATTACACCCTTTGTTCTTGCTGCCTTCTTGCAACTGCAAAACAGCATGTGTCAAGCACCTGTCAAGCCACAATAAAGTAGCTGCAGGGCTGCGTTCAGTCTGCAGCAGAGGATATGCAGGCCTGTCGTAGGATAGAAGCACACATTACAAGGGAGACACGGTGTTCCCAATCCTGTGTTTCTCTCATAATGGTCGTGAAAGAGCAAGGGTGTCTACAGGTGAGAATTACAAGGTAGGAGAGCTTCCTAACACTTCGTACACACCCCATCAATTCTCCCTCACAAATGCACCCCTCTTGCCACTCGCTAATTCTCCCTTACAAACACCTCCTTCCCTAACACTCACAAAACCTTAGGTAATGCAAGTTGGTGACTCCGCATTTGCCAAGAAAACTATAGCTCCATCCTTTTATTAGCAGTGTGGAGTTCTACTATGTCAGGGCACCTGAGCGAAGCGTTTGGGGGCCATTTCATCTCTGATCAATTTACCATCTCCCACCAGAGCGTCTGTCTATATGCTGAGATAATGGGGCGCAAATCCCCTTCCAACCCCAAGGCACTGTGCCTTAGCCTTACGAATGCCCTGCCATATCCTTCTGAGCTGTGACCCAGTGTGCATGTCCAATGGGCACTTTTGCCCAAATCATGAGATAATGCCAAAACGGGCAGGGCCCGTTTAGTCACCTGGCCTCCCATTTTAGCATTCCCAACAAGGTTTGCTATACAGAATTTTGTCGAAAGCATAAGTTTAAGGCAATTGTCAAAGACATTGACAAAACATCTGAAGAAAGCATGAAAGGATTAAAACAGGATTAGCAAAAGTTTCCGGGAAGGGCTCTGCACATCCCTACATGTACATCATTCAATAACAACTGATGCAAGGAAGGAGGAGGGTCCTGCACTAAACCCTGTCAAAATTCCCTGTTCTGCACCTTTATTAAAGGCAGAGGAGTCATCTCCTCTTTGCATCTGGTCCCCGTAACAATAAAATGGATAGAAGAAGCCCACATAGCCACATATTAGTTAATGACTTTAGTAATAGTGAGTCTGAAACCAAGGAATTAATTAAAACAATAGCAGGCTTGGGGAATATTCATAAGATGTTTTAAACCTTATTTTTTTTAAGTGTCCTCTGAAATGTAAAACATGAACATTATCCAGAGCTTGCTCTGTCCTTTTAATATCCGACTCTGCTCTCGCTGTTGCTTTTTCATCACTTCTATATCATTTTCATGGATCTTTTCTTTGTGGTTTAACACTCATGTTGCTCCCTGGGGGTGCGCCACTCACGCTTAATTCTAGGGGAATATAGTTGTGGTTATTTTATACTCCCTTCTGCTGTTTCCGCTGAAACAACAGAAAGGTCACAGAGGGAACGGGAAGGGCAGAACAAAGCAGGATCTATTTAAGAGTGTTTTCCCCACTGCCACCCAGGACCAGATAGGGCAAACTTGGGGGGAAAGTGGGAGGAAAGAGCCAAAAATATTTCCCTTTCACAATGATCAGTAAAATGATCTAAATGGCACTGCAAGAGATGTTTATTTCTATGCATTTTCTCAAGAAACATAGTATTACTTAGCATTTATATATTTATTTATTGCATTTCTATAGCGCCCAATAGCTGAAGCTCTCTGGGCAGTTCACGAAAAGAGACTTAAAATACTTCACATATATTATTTTATTGTAATCTTTACAACCCTCTAGACTATTTCAGTATTAGTATTCCTATATTCTACATGGGGAGCAGGGGCTGAAACAGAATGGCTGACCAAGGCAACATTCAAACAGATACATAGCTAAATAACTACTTTATGCTGTCTAGTTTCTTCTGTTCCTTGCAGCTTATTGCAGAAAGAAAGACAAGCAAGGGGCTCATTGGCACATCTTATACCAAGCAGGATATTCCACTATGAAAATGGTATGAAAGCGGTATATAAAAGGCAGGAGCCACACTACTGGTTTATAGTGGCACTGAAGTGCACTAACAACTGTTGGGGCCCATGACGCAGACCATATACCGCTTTCGTACCACTGTCATAGTGTTATACCCTGCTTGGTATAGATGTGTCAATGAGCCCCAACAGTTGTCAGTGCACTTCAATACCTCTATAAAGCAGTAGTGTGGCTCCTGCCTTTTACATACCACTTTCATAGTGGAATATCCTGCTTGGGGTAGATGAGCCCAAGGACACTGCTATAACTTCCTTTTGTGCTGCAAGAAGTGGCCAGGCACTGGTGGAGGACAAGCAAGGGGGCAGACAGGTGTGTGGCATTGAGAGAAGGCCAGAAAGGGCCTGTCTACAGAGGGCTGTAACAGCTCTCAGAACCAATAGCTGCTACAGACACCAGGGCCTAATCTATACCAAGGAAGATATTGCACTATGAAAGCAGTATGTAAAAGGCAGGAGCCGCACCAAGCAGGATATAGAAATATGGAAGTGGTATATGGTGTCAATGGGCTCCAACAGTTATCAATGCACTTCAATCTATATATATAAAACGCGTAGGTACATTTCCGTAAAGGCTTCAACTGATACAGGTTGCTAAGCAACAGTAACAACATGTAACGTCAGCTGATACAGGTTGCTAAGCCCTTTGCCTGACTTCTCTGGGCTTTCCAAGGTAATCCTACCCCCCTTTCTGCCTCTTCGCTCCCCCCCCCGAAGGGGGCAGCACCACGGTCCGGAGCATGAGCAAGGCATGGCCAGGGCCCTTGGTGGCTGGGTGGAAGGCCTCTCGCCTGCTGCGAGCCTAATCTCATGCAAGCTGGGTGGGCAGCCCAAGGCTGACAGGAACCCCGGGGAGAGGGGGACACCTGCTCCCCCTCCCGCCAACCTCCCTGCCCCCCAGGTCTGCCAGACGGTGCTGTATCGGCAGCCCGCGCCCCCCTCCAGCCCTTCTGGCTCCGGGCTTTCCAAGGTAATCCTACCCCCCTTTCTGCCTCTTCGCTCCCCACCCCCACAAAGGAGGCAGCGCTGTGATCCGGAGCATGAGCGAGGCATGGCCGGGGCCCTTGGTGGGAGGTATTCTTTCTCATGCAAGCTGGGCAGCCGGCCCAAGGCTGATAT
Organism: Elgaria multicarinata webbii; assembly: GCF_023053635.1. Classification (NCBI taxonomy): domain Eukaryota; kingdom Metazoa; phylum Chordata; class Lepidosauria; order Squamata; family Anguidae; genus Elgaria; species Elgaria multicarinata. Next base: position 11,497,754 of record NC_086175.1, on the reverse strand, counting down.
GCTACAATGGCGTATGTTACGTTGGGTACAGCTAGTACTGCTATAAAGCAGTAGTATAGCTCCTGCCTTTTATATATTGCTTTCATAGTGCAATATCCTGCTTGGTGTAGATGAGCCCCTAGGAGGCTTTTGAGCATATGAAGGCTCATTTATAGCTCCTGCACAAACCAGCCCAGAGAAAAGAATGTTCCCCAAAGAAACAAAAAGAAAGCTCTAACCCTTCTACTACACAAGTACAAGCCAACTCTGAAGATTTCTTTCACACATGGATGCCACTCACGGCTTATTTGTATGCAAATAAAACAATAACTACCAAACCCCAAATGTTTATTTCTATATTTGCTTACTGAAACCTAGCTACTTAATTAAATCCATCCATCCCACCAGGATAGATCCAAACATTGTACAAAAGGGACACAAGGCTAAATTATTCGAGGTTAAACATAATTTATCATTTTGTAATTCGTTGTTCAAAATAAATACTCTATGTGCTTGATTCAGCCACGAATTTACTATATCAAAAATGGTATTTCCTGCATTCTGACTTGCCCAACATCATGGTCAGCACCAGTTGCTAACAGCCTGGCGTGCCACGACCTCAATATGCCACTTACAGCCACTGGGATGTGGAGGTCCCCCTCAATGCTGGGTGGCTACTGGTTTCCCTTTGCCAGGGGCTGAAACCTGAGCAACTGCAGCTGGAAGCCACCATTTTCATTCTACCGCAATGCCTCTGGGACTCTAATGTTGTGTTGCTATGGAACAATTCTATATCAGGGCTTTTGAGGCATTGTGGAGAAATTAAAATGGCATGTGTCGGCAACAGCACTCGTAACCTGGACTGGCTGCCGTGCTTTCCTGCCACGAAGTAAGGGGAGGAAAGGATGGGGGGCCACCCTACCAGAGGGCAAGGGAGAGGGCCCAATCAAACCTGGCACCAAACTTTGAGCCTGGTCAATCATTACTTTCCCAGAAACAAAACGAGATTGTTTGGACAATGAAAACCCAGGTCTTTTACACACACAAAATTGCTTGTGTAAGAGACATAACATCAGAATGACAAACTCACTTAAGGTTACTTCTTCAGCTCTGTGAATTGGGAAATCAAAAGCTGCAACTTTCTATCTTATGGAAAGAGCTGTGAACTCATGTGAGCAGAACTTTTTGTATTATTATTATTATTAATAATTATTATTATTATGCTTAAAAGTAACAAGAAACAAAAACAATTGTTGCTCACACATTTGTCTTAAGATTTCCCTCTTTCTATTCTGTTACTCTTCAGTAGTTTCACTCTGTCTCACCTTCCACTCTGTCTTCCAGTAACTTGGTGAATTTTTAAATGTTTAATTTCAGAATTAGTGCAGATATAGTTTGTCATAATTTGTAGTTTGTTCTCTTTTTTTCTTTCAAGTTACTGATACATACTGATGAAATCAAGAAGTATTCTTATGGTGCAATCCTATACTGGCTGGGGAATAATGGGAGTCATAGGACTTTTTTCTGTCTAAATATGCACAGGATTGCACCCTTTATGTGGTTGCACAATTGCGTCTGGACTCAGTTTTTGGACAGTGATTTAATTGAGATGCTTATTCTCAATTCTAAATGAAGATGCAAACCAAGACAGCAAAAAGTACATGTTACTTTTGGCTACAGAAACTTTTCAAACTCCTTCCAAACTTTGGATTTTCTCACCAGGCACTCAATCCCACACTGACAGCTAGCAGAAATATTTTTAAACAAAGAGTGTTGGACGTAGGAGCGCAAACTGATATAACAGCGCTCACATCCTTAAGAACAGCAAAATGACTAGCTAGCACAAAATATCTGCACCAACTTGAGAAATACCTATCAGTACCCATGAAAATGGAACACCGGAAAGCCCTTACACGTTTAAGGTTTGAACAAATGCATACTGTGATGAAATTGGGGAGATTCCACGGCATACCAGTAGAAGACAGGTTATGTGTTTGTGGAGAGCCAGTCCCAGAGGACATAGCACACTATGTATTTGACTGCCCCTTATATATAGATATAAGGAAAAGTTATTTGGAGCCATTTTTAAAGAAAGTGAAATACTGGGGTGCTAAGGAAAAACTGAGTTATTTATTACATTCAACCAACCCATATGTGATACAAAGGGTTGCACTATTTGCAGTGAAAGCTAATAGATGTAGAGCAAAGTTTTTAGATACTATTGGTGTGTGTTGTTATAAAGATTCAGAGATATAAATGAAATGTCATTGAGAAGCAATTAAAGGTTTCTGTATGTCCGCTGTGCTCCCATCTTACTATCCTTTCAGTAATGCATGTTACATATTTGATAGCTCTGTAATTTTTAACCATATGTAATTTTTATCATATGTAGTATAGCAAAATGCCAAGTTTGTATGTGTTGCAATGATGTGTGTATTGAGCAATAAACATATTGTTGTTGTTTTATTGTATTTTATATCATGCTTTTTATACTGTGTAGTGATTTGAAAAAAGCAAGAAATCAGAGATGAAAGTGTGGTGGATTTCCAATGAATTGATGCCACTTTGGAAACAAGATCACACCACTGAAACCTTCAAATCTGAGGGCAAAATCAAATGGAGAGAATTTAATTAAGCAGACTTAATCTAGATTTCTCCATTTAGAGCACAGTCATCACTTCGCAATCATGTGATAAAGATATACGGAACATGCTGTAAACCAGGAATAGTTTCAAAAGACAGAAATACAAGAAAGACAGTAATAGTCACACTCTCTGTTCCAAGCACCAATAGGGATCTTGGAGTTGTGGTTAATAAAATGTCGACCCAGTGTGAGACTGCTGTGAAAAAGGCAAATTCCATGTTGGGCATAATTAGAAAAGCCACTGAAAATAAAACTGCCACCATCATACTGCTCTTATACAAGTCTATTGTGTGACTACACTTGGAATACTGTGTTTACAATTCTGTTCACCAAAGAGCAAAACAGTGTATTGTAGAATTGGAAAAGGTGTGGAAAAGGACAACCGAAATGATTGTGGGGCAGAACAACTCCCCTATAAAGAAAGTTTACAACATTTCGGACTGTTTAGCTATGGGGAGACATGACAAAGATGTACACAATTATGTGCAGTGTGGAGAAAGTCAATAGGAAAACTTAGGGGGCCCTCCAATATTAACAAATAACTAATTACACCTGAAGTCTGCTCAGGTAGTAATACTGCCCCAACTTCCAGTTTACTGTATTTCTCTGGCAGCCCAGGAACATCATTGATGTTCATAAGTCTAAACATAGTAAGCAAGAACAAGGATAAGAACGTAAGAAGAGCCTTGCTGAATCAGACCAAGGGTCCATCTAGTCCAGTACTCTGTTCACACAGTGGCCCACCAGCTGTCGATCAGGAACCAACAAAGCAGGACATGGTGCAACAGCACCCTCCCACCCAAGTTCCCCAGCAACTGGTATACACAGGCATACTGCCTCTGATACTGGAGGTGGCATATAGGTTAGGGTGACCATATGAAAAGGAGGACAGGGCTCCTGTACCTTTAACAGTTGTATTGAAAAGTGAATTTCAGCAGGTGTCATTTGTATATATGAGGAATCTGGGGAAATTTCCTCTTCAACACCACAGTTAAAGCTGCAGGTGCCCTGCCCTTTTTTAAATCTGGTCACTCTAGTATAGCTCCTGTACCTTTAACTGCTGTGATGAAGAGGGAATTTCACCAGGTTCTTCATATATACAAATGACACCTGCTGAAATGCCCTTTTCAATACAACTGTTAAAGATACAGGAGCCCTGTCCTCCTTTTCATATGGTCACCCTAATATAGGTATCAGGACTAGTAGCTTCCTCCATGAATTTGTCCAATCCCTTTTTAAAGCCATCCAATTTGGTAGCCATCACTACAACTTGTGGAAGTGAATTCCATATGTGAGGTGTGGAGAAGTACTTCCTTTTATCTGTCCGGAATCTCCCATGAATCAGCTTCATGGGATGGCCCCAGGTTCTACTATTATGAGAGAGAAAGAGAGAGAGAGAATATGTCTCCCTATCCGCATTCTCCACATCACGCATAATTTTGTGCCCTTTTATCATAGCTCCACTTACTTGCCTTTTTCCTAAGCAAAACAATCCCAGCTGTTGTAACCTTTCCTCACAGGGGATACGGCATTGTGGGAGAGGTTTGTGAGGAAGGAATCTCTCAAATCACACAACAGGATCCACTGAATAGTCACAATGGGGTTATTTATTCATTGGCAAAAAGGCAAACTTTACAGAGGGAAAACAGACCCACCTACTGAACATATACTTAAGAAAAAACAAAAGAAATAAGCTTACTACAATCCCTAGCTACACAAATTCTAATGCTGGGGGTCATTTAGAGGGTAGTACAACTCTGCATGTGTGTGACAAAGAGAAGCATAGATTAGAGCCATCACCATCTCTCTCTCTCTCTCTCTCTCTCTCTCTCTCTCTCTCTCTCTCTCTCTCTTTCTCTCTCTCTCAGGCTAACTGCCTACTTCCTGACTAACAAGTTCCAAACCTCAACTAGTTCTCTTTCCCCTCCCTGATTCCATCATGGAAGAGGGACCACCGCTTGACAGATAGCTTCTCAGTCTCAGCCACCAAGCCTGCCAGATATCTTTGTTATACCAGGGTCAATTCCCACGAAGCCGAACAGTGGGCGATTCAGGACAAATAAAAGGAAGTACTTTTTCACACAGTGCATAGTTACACTATGGAATTCACTACCACAAGATATAGTCATGACCACCAACTTGGCTCTAAAAGAAGATTCTACAAATTCAACAGATGGGATAAGGTTATCGATGGCTACTAGACATGACCCAGTATCAAGAGACAATGCAAATTGCTGAGGAACATGAATAGAAGGGTGCTGTTGCACTCGTGACCTGCTTATGGTCTTCCCACAGGGAGATGGTTGGCCACTATGTGAACAGAATGCTGGACTAGATAAGACTTTTAGCTTGAACCAGCATGGCTCTGCTTAAGTCTTTATGACCCTGCAAATAATTTCCATACAAAAATCTCATCATTGAGATTAGTATTTGGCTTTTGCCCAAGGATGGAGCATATTATCTGCCTCCTACAGCAATAATGAGAATACAACAATATATTCCTTTAAGGACACAGTTATGGTTGGCATTCTGTCTGGACTTCAGGAATGTTATCAAGGGCAAATGACAGAAGAGACTTAATAGTAACATTTTTTTTCCTTTTTACCCTATAAAGGTCTCTACATTCTATCAACAGCAATTTCTTGATAACACCCAAATAAGATTGGAAAAGTGGATCAAGGAAATCATTCCCTGCGACCTCTCCTGAGATTCAAAACTTGATTTCATTGCAGAAGTATTAAATATGAGCTTTAGCATCTTCCATAAGTGATGCAAGTTCTATTTATTTTTTAACATGAGAAGGTCTTTGAAGAATGAGGATTAGTGACACAGAGCAAAGGCGGAGGAATGTCTCAATGGAATGCATGTTCCAGAACAGGTTAACACTACTGATTTAGCAGCACAAATCACCTAAAAAAATACTTGACTTTGGTTTGCATAGGGCAATGTTTTGGACTACAATTCCAATCACGCTGAGCCAGTATGGTGATGGTTGAAGATGATGGGAGTTGTAGCCCAAAACATGTGGAGGGCACATGGTTGGAGAAAGTTAACATAGGAACTTAATCTGAGAGCCAGTATGGTGTAGTGGTTACACCGTTGGACTGGGACTTGGGGGGGATCCAGGTTCTAGTCCCCACTCAGCCATGAAACTCACTGGGTGGCTTTGGGCCACTCACTGACTATCATCCGAACCTACCTTACAAGGTTGATGTGAGGATAAAATGGTGAGAAGGCCCATGTAAGTGGGCACAGAGCACATATGTGTGATGCATTGTTGTTGTTTATTCGTTCAGTCATAGAATCATAGAATAGCAGAGTTGGAAGGGGCCTACAAGGAGATCGAGTCCAACCCCCTGCTCAATGCAGGAATCCACCCTAAAGCATCCCTGACAGATGCTTGTCCAGCTGCCTCTTGAAGGCTTCTAGTGTGGGAGAGCCCACAACCTCCCTAGGTAAATGATTCCATTGTCGTACTGCTCTAACAGTCAGGAAGTTTTTCCTGATGTCCAGCTGGAATCTCGCTTCCTTTAACTTGAGCCCGTTATTCCGTGTCCTGCATTCTGAGAGGGTTGAGAAGAGATCCTGGCCCTCCTCTGTGTGACAACCTTTTAAGTATTTGAAAAGTGCTATCATGTCTCCCCTCAATCTTCTCTTCTCCAGGCTAAACATGCCCAGTTCTTTCAGTCTCTCTTCATAGGGCTTTGTTTCCAGACCCCTGATCATCCTGGTTGCCCTCCTCTGAACACACTCCAGTTTGTCTGCGTCCTTCTTGAATTGTGGAGTCCAGAACTGGACGCAATACTCTAGATGAGGCCTAACCAGGGCCGAATAGAGAGGAACCAGTACCTCACGTGATTTGGAAGCTATACTTCTATTAATGCAGCCCAAAATAGCATTTGCCTTTCTTGCAGTCATATCGCACTGTTGGCTCCTATTCAGCTTGCGATCTACAATAATTCCAAGATCCTTCTCGTTTGTAGTATTGCTGAGCCAAGTATCCCCCATCTTGTAACTGTGCCTTTGGTTTCTATTTCCTAAATGTCGAACTTGGCATTTATCCCTATTAAATTTCATTCTGTTGTTTTCAGCCCAGCACTCCAGCCTATCGCTTCCGACTCTTTGTGACTTCATGGACCAGCCCACGCCAGAGCTTTCTGTGATGCATAGAGACCACGAAGAAGAAAGAAGAGTATGTGCTTGCCCTGTCACCTGTCTTTTAAAACTAGCTGATATAATATTTATTTATTTATTACATTTTATACTGCCTATCAGCTGAAGCTCTCTGGGCAGTGCACAATTAAAACCATAAAATACAAGTATAAATTTAAAGCATAAAAAAGTTTAAAAGGCAATATAAAACCAGCTTATCCTTCCAAAACAAAGAAAAAGTTTAAGTTACAAACGAAAATCAAAATAGAGGAATTCCTGCCCTACAGATGGTTTTAGGCTTACTTTGAAAAGAATTAGAGAAAGAATACATATAACAAAAAACAAGAGCAAAGGAAGTCCTACCTTACTTCTTCATTTCCCCTCCTATAAATAATAGAAAGAAGGAGCTGGAATGGGGATAAGATGCAGAAATGTACCAAAGGATGTTATTGGATTAGCATTTTGTAGTTTTGTTGGATACCATTTTGTGTACAAATGTAGATAAGCAATACATTAATAAATATTTTCAAGGTGCTATATTTTGTAAACTTTTTGTTTGTTTGTTATCTATCTACCTACCGACGAGACCACATCACACCAGTCCTTTTCCAGCTTCATTGGCTGCCAGTCCAGGTCTGGGCCCGATTCAAAGTGCTGGTATTAACATTCAAAGCCCTAAACGGCTTGGGGCCAGGTTATCTGAAGGAACGCCTCCTCCCATATGTACCTGCCCGGACCCTAAGGCCATCCTCAGGGGTCCTTCTCCGTGAGCCCCTGCCAAAGGAAGTGAGGCAGGTGGCTACCAGGAGGAGGGCCTTCTCTGCTGTGGCACCCCGGCTATGGAATGAGCTCCCTAAGGAGGTTCACTTGGCACCTACATTATATGTTTTTAGACACCAGGTGAAGACCTTTTTATTTATTTATTTATTTATTTATTTATTACATTTTTATACCGCCCAATAGCCGAAGCTCTCTGGGTGGTTCACAAAAATTAAAACAACAGTAAAACACCCAACAGGTTAAAACACAATTACGAAATACAGTATAAAAAGCGCAACCAAGCGCAACCACACAGCAAAGTTGATATAAGATTAAAATACAGAGTTAAAACAGTAAAATTTAAATTTAAGTTAAAATTAAGTGTTAAAATACCGAGTGAATAAAAAGGTCTTCAGCTGGCGACGAAAGCAGTACAGTGTAGGCGCCAGGCGGACCTCTCTGGGGAGCTCGTTCCACAACCGGGGTGCCACAGCGGAGAAAGCCCAGCATTTTATTCTCCCAGCATTTTAACAATCTATAAATAAATTTTAACTTGGTGTTTTAAATTTGTAATTTTGCATTGCTGCTGTTTTTATCTGGTTGAGCTTTTATATTGCATTTTATATTATGGTTTTATACTGTTGTTTTATACTTCAAATGTTTTTAATTTTTGTGAACTGCCCAGAGAGCTCCGGCTATTGGGCGGTATAGAAATGTAATAAATAAATAAATAAATACTTCAAGTGTTATTTAACTTAGCCAGGATTTTCGAGTTGGAATATATATCAAAGTAAGGCTCCTCTGATCTGTGGCCTAGGTATTGCAGTTGGAGTCTGGACTTACACTTTCTCCTCCTCTCTCACAGATTGTTAAGTTTGTATAAGCATCTAAGACAGACTTAGAAAGGGCTTAGGCTGTGGCGCTACACATCAATGTGTGTGTCTTTTAAGAGAAATCACCGATGATAGAAATGCTGGGAGACCCTTCCGCTCAGTATTCTCGTAATTAGTAAGCGATGCCAAACTGCAAGCATCTTTTTAAAAGCCCAACCATTGGCCGGGCTTGCCGGGAATTAATCTGCCATTTCACACATCTGCCCAAGGGAGGCATTGTAATTGCAAATTTTGCATGTCGACTGCTGAGAGTCATAACAATTATATATGTGCACTTCTTTTTAAAATAGAAATAGCCACAGGTGGTTAAAAATGGGTTTTGAGATGGGAAACTGGGCATGCATTTTAATTAACCCAAATTACTTTGGGAACCGTCCTGATTAGAAGAAACACTATAGAGAACCCATTGCTTGAAATGTAACTTTGAACAAAAAAACATTCTCTCTCTCTCTCTCTGTCTTCTCTTACTCCTCCAACTCTTTACCATAAAGCGTCCTTTATTAATATCAGCAAGACAGGAAGACGTGCAAGCCATCGGCTGTTGCCAGTGCCAGCCAAAAACTCCCGCAGTTTACATTTGTTTAACAAATGTGGCTGTCTCTCATTTTACCTTCATGCAAGGATAAACAGTTGCCTTATTGAGCAGGTCAAAAGCTTGGTAGTGTAGTCACTAATTGTCAGGCATTCCTTGCCAAAATTCAAAATGCCAGGGACGGTGGGAGGAAGTTCTCCCTCCCCACTATTTAACGGATCTAAAATAAATTACATTCCTGGTGGCTGACCCTCCGGCGGTCTATTGAAATCTAGTAGAAAAAGAGCTTGCTTTCCTCATAAAATCTTTATTTCATGACATTGGTATTATTGTCGATGAAGAAATGCTGTATGCAAAGGTGATCTATGAATGAACAACAAAACAAATCTATTTGATAGGCTTTAGTTCTTTTATATTTAGTCACAGAACTGGGAGGTTTGACAAGGTCATGTAGCTGAATCCTTTCTCAGCACAATGTAAGGACACCCATTTGTGGTGAATCATCTGTCATAGATATGACACTACACTTAGGCCTAATCCAGACATGTAGCAGAATGAGATGGTAGAGTAGATTATACCAATGAGATGGTAGAGTAGATTATACCACGTCAGATGACAAGCTGATGACATTGTTTTCCGTGGAGCTGTGCGCAAATAGCCTCTTGAAATACTCAGCATTATTTGTGGAGAGAGAAATTGGGGGGACAATTTCACCGAATTTCTCCAGGGGGAGGAGAAATTCTCCAACAATTTCTCACAGGTAGGCATCGCCATTTGCAAGGGTTGTAGAAAGCTTCTTTCTTTTTTTTGACTGAGGGCTTTTCAGACGTTTTGCAGTGTCAGGTGGCAACAGCAAGAACTGTGTTGGCAGCCTGGGGCCCCATTTTGCATCCTCCATAATACCCAATATACCTAGCATCACTCCAGGGCAGGGCAGGGGATGTGGAAGGGAATTGCAGCCACCACCACCCAAAAAATGGTGAAGAAAATTTGGAGAAAATTCTGCTAAGTGTCCTTTTATTTCTAGAGGTTAAGAAAAGAAAAATCTCTAGTTGTCATTCTTTAGGGTTCAGCACCTTCCCTAGGGTCTTCCAAATGTTAAATTTCTGATGGATGATTGTGAATACATCTTGTCTCTAATGCAGGTGCTGGCAACACTGTTCCTCCCTTGAAGGCCTTGTAGCAGGTATAGGGGCCACAGTGTTGCATCCCACTCCAGGGAAATGGTGGAGCTAACACTATGCCAAAAATCTAATCTCTGATTTCCTGACAATTTCCTTCCTCCATGGAAGAGGCTTCCATTTTTCTGCCTCATTCTCAAGGCATTTTCTAAATTATTTGGAATATGCATTTGTGGTGGGTTTGATCTTACTTAATCACTGTGAGATGGCTGAGGGTACTGTCTGTATTTTTCATTCTGTTACACATCTCACCATTGTTCTACAGTCTCCCAGGATGCCTGCAGTTCCTGATCTAAAAAGGCCCTAGGAGAGGAATAAATTCATAGAATCATAGAATAGGGTGACCATATGAAAAGGAGGATAGGGCTCCTGTATCTTTAACAGTTGTATTGAAAAGGGAATTTCAGCAGGTGTCCTTTGTATATATGGGAAACCTGGTGAAATTTCTTCTTCATCACACCAGTTAAAGCTGCAGGTACCCTGCCCTCTTTTAAATCTGGTCACTCTAATATAGCTCCTGCAGCTTTAACTGTTGTGATGAAGAGGGAATTTCACCAGGTTCTCCACATATACAGATGACACCTGCTGAAATTCCCTTTTCAATACAACTGTTAAAGATACAGGAGCCCTGTCCTCCTTTTCATATGGTCACCCTATCATAGAATAGCAGAGTTGGAAGGGGCCTACAAGGCCATCGAGTCCATCCCCCTGCTCAATGCAGGAATCCACCCTAAAGCATCCACCCTAAAGCATCCCTGACAGATGTCTTCCCCTGGGTTGGAAGTGCAGGAAGCCAAGGAGGCTACAGACTGTCAGAGAGGTGATTGTACAATGAAAGACAGGACCCTCGCACACACTCCTTAGCCATCTTCAAAGTAAGGTAAGCACAGGAACTCTGAACCAAACCCACGAGAATTTCTTCAAAAATTTCTTCTCCTTTGAATTTCTTTTTGAAAGAAATTTCTTTTCTATCAAATCGAATGAGAACGGACAAAATTCTCATGGGAGAAATTTTCAGCTCAGCACTATATATATATATATATATATATATATATATATTGGTAATGTTTCTGCACGTAAAAACAAAAACAAACCTCCCTACAAACATATGAAGGAATGAGGCCCATTCCTTACTTTTTCTTCTTGTAGGTAGTTTTTAAAGCACTCAAAATTTAATCCCTCATCTAGTGGAATATTACATCATTCCTACCTCATCTGAACACAGATAGACTAAAACTGTGTAGTGGGCAGGGGATCATATGTAGCCCCCTCCCCATACAGAGTCTCCTCTAGAGATCAAATGCATTGAGCACAAAGCTGTAAAAATGGTTTCTAACTGTGTGTGTGAATGCATCCTTAGACTGCATTAAGGCTGCAAAGAACAAGCTACCTGCAGTGATATATCTGAGATGGACACATTCATTCACACATAGAAGTCACACAGGTAAACCTGCCCTAAATCAGTTTTAATGACTTGGCCCACATAATAATTCCGTCTAGTTCTGATCTTGAGGTTGTGACAGAGTACTGTTGTTTAGGCAGTCATGCAAAAGTCTATCAGTAGACTTGGGGGAACCTCAAGGTTTGCAGAAGTACAAAAAAATCTCTAGGGAGGAATTAAAGCAGGTGGGGAGAACAGCTCAATAGTATCACACAGTGCTCAGTAGATATGGACTGATTGTTCTGGGAAGGAGGACAGAAAACTGGGGGAAGGATGGCGTGGATGGAATCTTGAAAAGGGAGCGTTCCACACTGCAACATTTTATTGAAGACCCAACAAAATATATATTGTCTATGAGCAATACATTTATTTATTTATTTATTTATTTATTACATTTCTATACCGCCCAATAGCTGAAGCTCTCTGGGCGGTTCTCCTTCAGTAAGGAGAGAAACACACACACACACACACACACACAAAAAAAAAAATCAGAAGTCTAAATAACACCAGCACGAGCACTGGATTTAGATGTGTGATATCTAGGGACACATGCTTGAGGGAAGACCCTAGGGATGTTGTGAGCATTAGAGCAAGGACCCTTTCAAAAGCGAGCATCCATGCTCAGATATTCATACGCAAGACTGAGGTGAGCACAGCCCTGCTCACAACCTCACCATCATTTCTCATCTGTACAATAGGAATAGCAATGATTGGACAAATGGGGCAAAACAAAATCAAGACTGTGAAGCTTGAATGATAAGTTAATATAATCTACTCAGAAAGTTCAAGGGATGCTTGATCCACAGCTACTTTTCTTACAACTTCATGAACATGTAGCATAACAGAAAAGACAGGGAGCTGGGAAGTCCGCAATTCAAATCTCTCCTCTATTATGTACTCCCGAGAAGCCCTCCGGCAAGCAACTATTTCCTTAGCCTTTTACCTCCGAATGCAAGCAGAAGTCTCCATGCAGCTGGGAACCCTGCTTTATTAGGGTTCCTAATTGACAATGGGTTCAGTGTCTCGAACGAAGCTCTCAACACAGAGAGGTCAAGGAAGGTGGGTCCAGCTCTTGGGATGACATTGGTAGGGGAGCCAGGGCCTGCTAGTGTATACTGAATAACACCTGGAAAGGGCTACTGCTTCTGTACGTTGTAAGGTTGTGCAAGGATTGCTGAATGGCATTACTGAGTGGTTCACTAATTTGTATCCACTCATTCAAAACACTAAGTATGGGATGTAGAGTTTACACAACGTTATATGTCTTAAACAAATAGCCAAGTTTCTCTTGTCCCAAGGAAGTCCAAGGCACAATGTGCCCCTAAATCAGATGTGTTTAAGTGTTTGTTGCATAAGAGACTAGGAAATGAGCGACATCTTTCTCTCAGGCTGTTTAACGATTCTCCACAGGTCACACAATATCTCCAGAAAATGCTATTAGATGAGCATTGTTAAGGAAGATTCTTTTCCCATTCACGCTGAAGTGGATCTCTGCCGTCCTTTGAAGCACACTGTGTCTCCCTCTTCCCTCCGACTGCACACATACATTTATTTTGTTTGAAGTATGGCCTAGATATTGAAATAATTTCTAAGGGATTTTTAATGCCATTTTAAAAAAGGCTTTTAAATCCATTATTTTCTGGGCACTCTAAATTCGACTCTATTCTTACTGTCATTTGATCCAGCAAAATGACAGAGAGATCTGGAAAGAACACACTAGACAGGTTCTTGTTTTGTTTTTTACAGCTATAGTGGGATAATCTTGTGCCTGATCATCAAAGCAGGATTGTGTGTGGTGGGTTTTTTTTTAATGATCTTCAGATCTGCATCTCAAATTACACACAAGTGTAAGCAGAACAGCTAAGCTATCAAATTGGCAGCCATGAGTATTATCTCAACAGAATAATACAGGATGCACTCGGAGTCTCCTAGTTAAAGGGTCCAGTTATGCTGCATTGGAAACGTATCCCACGGACCACAGTAAAGAGGAGCGCATCGATGGCAGCAGAGCTGCCACTAAACTCGAGTGGACACTTTGCACAGCAAAAGTAGGCCAATACGCAAGAGCTCGCAGGAGGTGGACCCGTCCTGCAACACTCATAGCTCTCCAAGTAAGCTATGATTCACAAGCTGGAATGTTTAATGAAAGGGTCGTATTCCCAATTGCATTTCTGCCGTGGTTTAAAATAAGGATGGTCAACTTTGCAACTGTGGAGTAGACCTACAACAGGCCTGCATAACATGACCCACCAAACTGAACACAGTTCTCCAGCCCTATGTTGTGCCAAGGTGTTCCTGCTGCCTCCTGTTTTTGCCCAGGTAGTAGAAGAAAGTGTTAATACACAGCTGATGGGGAACCATCCATAAAATATGCTTTTAATGGTCTTTGACTTTTTACCTCCTTTTTCACACATTTTGGCAAATGTAAACTAATTCGCAATCCCTTTGCCATAGCTTTGCTGTTCCCTGCCGTCCTTTTTTATTTCATTTTTTAATGAGCATCAGCAACCAGTGTTTGGTTCATTGTGCAGCCCTGTTTCTGCTTTCTAAAAGTGGATGGCCAGGTGGCTGGCATTCCATGCCTGGCTCAACACCAGTGAGCCAGGCTTCTTGCTAGGGATACTGGATGGACTAAAATGGGTTCGGAATTCTAAGAATCCGACCTGTGAAATCTGCTGCACAGTCCATGGACTTCCAGATTTTTATTTCTATTTTCCTGAAATTTACGCAAATTCATTAGCATGAAAATACGCAAGTTTCTGCTGAGACATTTGCCATGTTGGAAAATATACATGGAAAGAAAGTCGAATGGAATGGCGGGGGGGGGGGGATTCTGTAAATTGTTGTGAACTTCTTTACACAATTGTTTGCATATTTTTACACATAACGGAGGGGAGGAAATGAATCCGTCTGTGAACAGACATTAGAACAAACATCTCTTCACAACCCACAAAACACAAGACAGATTTTCCAATCTTTACATCCCTACTTCTTACCCATATAAAGTTTGAGAATGGGTTGAGATAATTTCAGCCCGAAGACCTCTAAACATTTGCTTTGCCAAATAAAACTGGGGGACGACAACACACAAGTGTGTGGTGCCATACAACACACTTCATTGATGGTGCTGAATTCAGGTCACAAGTGTTGCAGCAGACCTGATGTTACTTTATAAGACCTGACTTACACTAGTGAATTCTGAAAGGGAAAAACAGTACTGCATCCTTGGACAGGCTGTTGTGTACATCTTTACAAGTCTACAACTAAGGAAAAAGTGGAGACTAACTTGGGGAAGAGACGATTGCTGCAGAAGGAAGAGGAAGTGACTAAGCCCATCGTTCCAGGGAACAGATATAATGTTGGGCCTGATAGCGACACTTGGAAATTGTGAGGATATACAGCTGGACCAGAACTTTAAGCAGTTAGCCCACAAGAACAATCCAGGATTTTAAAAAAACCTTGGGTTACCATGAACAAACTCTGGGTTCTGACTCTGGTTTATTGGGGGAGAGAAAGCCAGACTTCCGGGTTCAGATGTAATGCTAATCAACACAGGGAAGAACTATTTAGCCAGTCCCTCTAATCCAGGGTTTTTTAAACCCACCCCGACCCTGAGTTATCACTGTGTCCAAACCGGCCCTCAATTTGAACCACCCTATTTGTCCAGTAGTAACAATTTTTGCATTGACGAATAAAATGCTCAAGGATACACACACACTGACCAGCTAGCTCGAAGGTCTCAGGCAGATGTATTAGTAAGTTGCTTAGTTTTTCTACAGTGGCTTCTTCAGGTAAAGAAGGCCCAAACAACTTGTAAACACAGCCCACAACAGCCACCTATGGTAACCCATTAGTGCCCTGAATAAACCTACTGTTTTTGCTACAAGCCTGGACTGCAGAGAGAGAGAGAGAGAGAGAGAGAGAGAGAGAGAGAGAGAAGTGTCAAGCACCTGGTAAGTCACAATATCTGGCTAGTGTAAACCGCCCAGAGAGCTTTGGCTATGGGGCGGTATATAAATGTAATAAATAAATAAATAAACAGTGTGCTGCATTTGGATCCGAAGTTGTATGCATGTTTTAAAGAATCCAAACACTTATGTAACTTGCTAATCCAACTGTGCATATTTCAATTCAGTTTCCTATTGAAAGGCAGCCTCAATAGTTCTTTGCAAAAACGACTACTCAGTAAGGATCTTGGCGAAAATATAAAAACACACACACCAAAGAGAGCCATGACTAATTCATTCATTCTGCAATCTCCATTTTGAGATTGGTGGGTCTAAACTGATCTTTGTACTTCTTTGTCATCGTTGTTACACCACCCTCCCCCTGCTTTCTGTACCATCTGATGAAGAGCTCTGGAGAACGCAAAAGCTTGCACACTCTTTTGTGGCATGTGAGCTGTTCCTAATAAAGGAGCAACTGTCCAACTGTGGATTTGGGTGAAAATATGTTAAGTAATAAACATTTACCGGCATACTATTGAATGAAACCACAATGTTCATTAAAATAAAACAAAGAAAGAATAAAACCATACGCTGTCACAGAGAAGAAGAGATGCAAGCAAAACTATAAACTAAACAGCGAAATAAACCGTTCTAGTTACAAATTATTCATTTTAAAAAACACATTACAGATTGAGAGGCTCATGCCACTTAACGGCACACAATCCTTTAGCTATTATTAAAAATACATTAAAATCCTTCAAAATTTTGACGATGCTATTATTTACCTTTTGTTTTAAAATCCAATTGTCAAGTGTGTTCCCAACATTTTGGGCTTCTTCTTTTTTAAAGTATATATCTACAAAGCAAGGAAGACTTTACAGCTTTGAAGACTTGCAATTGATTTTTAATGCGGCAGCTTTCAGATACTACAAAGGCTGCTCGCCTCTGATAAAGACAGTAAACAAGAAATTGTCCTTTAAATGCTCCCTTTAATGTTTTTCTTTAATTAAAAATCAATCAAATATTGTGCAGCTATTTTCCTTTAAGTTAAAGGTTTTTGACATGAGGTTCTTTGCAAAGTGAGGAGTGCCCAAGGTAGTTGCAGAGGCTGAGGATTGAGGGTTACTACCCTGGATTGATAGAATTTGAATCCTGGACTATTTACACCAAACTGCACATGATTGAGGTAGCCAGATCTACCCCATCTATAATAATAAAGTGGGTGTTTCTGTCTGTCCATCCACTGGCCATTGGCCAAAACCGTGAAACCTAGACACTGGAAACTTGGTGTGCATAATAGGGTTTATTTTGTTGTTAAAGCACACCAATTCATTTAAACTAGCTTTACCTAGCGTAACATACACCGTTGTAGCATATCAGCCTTGGGCCGCCCGCCCAGCTCGCATGAGATTCCAAGGGCCCTGGCTGTGCCTCGCTCATGCTCCGAACTGTGGCACTGCCCCCTTCATGTGTGTGGGGGAGCAAAGAGGCAGAAAGGGGGGGTAGGATTACCTTGGAAAGCCTGGAGGAGTGGGGCGAGGGGCTTAGCAACCTGTATCAGCTGATGTTACACGTTACTGTTGGTTAGCAACCTGTATCAGCTGAAGCCTTTACGGAAACATACCTAAGCGTTTTATATATATAGATGTGTCCATGTGGTTGAAGCCTTCACTAACACCTTCAACCACTAGGGGCAGAATTCCCTACTCAGCACATAACTTTTCAGTCTATACAGTTTAAAACCACGGCAGATTAGTAATCCGAGGGACGGGATTATACACCTCTCCCCCTCCCCCTTGCTGTGCCCCTCCCTTAGGTGAATGGGGTGGGCAGACCCCTCCCTTAGGGGGTTATAAGGGTGTACCATGGGAGGGGCATCAGTGGACATGCCTTCTCTCAGATGGGGCAAGTGCAATGTGTCCAACTCTGACAGCTGTATAAGTTTGTTTGAAGGCTTTGTTGTATCAAACTAAGGGTGATGGCAACCCGTGTGAAACCATGTCCGCTTGCTAGTTCACGCTCTGTTAGTACAGGCATCCTGCCCCCCCCTTCCAGCCATGATACCAGTTTTGAAAAATGCCTAAAATGCCAAGCACAGGGAGAAAAGGCAGGGGAGGATTCAGCTTCCCTCAACTATACACCAATTTTTCATGTTAAAATTAGACCCCGGAACACCCCACCTCATCCTTGTATATGTGAACAGAGTAGACATATGAATAAGCTCATGTGAGAGCCAGTAGGGTGCAGACGTGAACTGGAGACCATCGTTCAGATATCTGCTCAGCCAGTCACTCTCTCTCCCCCTCTCACAAGTTGTGAAGACAAAAGAGTGTGTGGAGGCGGGAGATGGGGAGGTGAGAGAACCAAGCACAACGTTCTGAACTCTATAGAAAAAGAGTGAGATAGAAAACAAAAATAGATAAAACAACATGGCTCCCTGTCACTTCTCTGACATCATGGCCAGCTCCAATGCCAAATTTGCATAGAAATCTCCAGAACAATATTGTATTTGTCACTTGGCTTGCTTGCATGAACCACCTGGGGGGCTCGCACTGTTTACGCATCCTGCTGCCCCGGCTGGTTTCCACCAACAGGATCTTGTTTTGGAGAAGAGATCCTGAAGTTGACCCAATTTCATTAGGAACATTTTCCTTCTTGTGTACCTGCCTACTCTTTGTAATACAGTCAAAAGACTATCATAATCCAAAGTCTTCCAATTTGTTTCAGCCTTAAATTAATGATCATACAAACAAATCAGACTCTGAAATAATTAAAGTTACTGTTCTCTGAAGATTACCCATGATGGAAACCATACAGTTTGGGGCAACTATTGTACAAATTTTACATTTGATACTTTTACTTTTTACTTATTCTTTTCTCTTCTGATGTTACACATTGCTATTTTTTTTCATAAGGATTGCTACATTTTATCACTGGAAGCAGCTATTTTTAATAGAAATGCAACAAACAATAGGAATAACTCTAAAAAAAAAAAAACACCACTGAAACAAATGGTTTTTTTTAAGTACATCTAAATTATTTTAATTTATTCCATTCTTCTAATCAGACCAAAGCCTATTTATGTAGATTAGTTACATCTACAGTCTCATTTATCCAACCTGTATTTATCCTTTGATCACAAAGCTTGTTAACTTAAATGGTCTTTTATTGTTATGATTCGTTTTCCCATAATTATGCAGTTTAACTGCAGGGTTTTTTCCCCTGAATAAATATGTGTAAACGCGCCAATCATATTCAGCCATATTATGCTAGATGCTCAATGAACTGGAAGAGCCATTTCAGTACAATAAAACTGTCTGGATGCATTCCAGGGCAGGGCCTGCAAATACCAGTAATCATAGCGTCAGTAGAACTAGAATGGGCAAATGGAAGGCTGACACATGAATCTCAACAGATTGTCTGAAGCATCTCCTAAAACTAATTTCATATGTCAATCACTCAAAGGGCAAAATGAAAATAATTTTTGGAAGATGCAGATGCCCAATTTCCAGCTTGTGGGTGGGATGTTTAGCAGTGCTTACAGGTTCTTCAGCACCATGATATGAACTTTGGGATTACACAGCACCAATTTGCCATGTAACCACGAAGTGGATGTCCTTGAAGACATTTTTATTTTAGACTTGTTAGAGGAGTTCTCCCAAACCAAGTTTATGACATTGCCCCATTTCCACTGGCATCCTGAATAAGTTCTTGGGCTGGAGGAGTGAGAAGAGCAATAGAAATCTGTGTTTTTTCCCCTTTCCCCAAACTAGGTCAGAGGATTGAGGGGGAGGCAATGCATTTCTAATGCGTCTTCAATGTGCCTTCTCCGCCCCACCCCCATGAATCCTCTCTTTCTAACAAGATCTAAGAATGACTGTGTTCCCATGCAAACATCTCAGAAGACTGTGGCCAATGAGTTGGAGTCACACTTGGTAATACTTAGAGTAGACTCACTGAAATCTATAGGACTTGCTAATGACTAAACATGGATCCAACCGAATGCATTTAGCTGGCCGTAAATCAGAAATGTAACAGTTTTTAAATGAGGACAATGAGAAATATGGGATAATGTGTCTAATTCTCTTGAGGGTTTCAGTGCCTGCTCCTTTAGCATCTTAAAATGACTTTAGACCAGACTGGGATGAAAATAGATAAAGGAAAAAAATGAGACATTGTTTCTATGAGAGCTGCTCAGATACAAATTTATCTGTGTATCTTACCAAACATGTTCGTAAATGGAAATTCTAGAATTCTGCCTTAGTTCTTCCCACAGTTGTAAGTTCTACATGCAGGAATACATGAGTGCATGTTTTCATTACACGCAAGATTTATTTAGTGAACCAAGACCTACACATTTAAATCGGTATGCAACTAGACCCTGGCATGGATCCTGATGTAGCTATACGTAGAACAGAAACACTGAAATAAATGGGACATAAGTTAATGTTGACTCTTATCATAAGAAAATATAACCATTAACACAGGAAAAGCTTGGAACGTATCTAGATTAAGAAGACTAAATCAATTTCAGTATTTTCTGAAATTTCCACAGCAATCTTACTGTAAAAAGAGAAAGTTCCGTGTAAGTTATTTTCCTTATAATTACACAAGGCAAATAAACTGTAAAATAAAATCAACGAAGAGACATTACATGACTACTCAAAAGCTAACCCCATTGACTAAAATTGGACTTACTCCCAAATTGCATAGAGCCTCGTGTGGCGCAGAGTGGTAAGCGGCAATTACTGCAGCTGAAACTCTCCCCACGGCCTGAGTTCGATCCCGGCAGAAGCTGGTTCTCAGGCAGCCCGCTCAGGTAGACTTACCCTTCCATCCTTCCGAGGTCAGTAAAATGAGTACCCAGCTAGCTGGGGGAAAGGTAATTGTGACTGGGGAAGGCAATGGCAAACCACCCCGCTACAAAATCTGCCAAGAAAACGTCAGCGAAAGCAAGCGTCCCTCTAGGAGTCAGCAATGACTCAAGTACTTGCACAAGAGGTTCCTTTGCTTTTCCCAAATTGCATATAGGATTGCAGCCCAAGAAGAGCAAATGGTATCAAGAAGGTATTATGGGCTCAGTTTTCTGAAGCAGAAAATGACACTCCTATTTCATTGAAGGAGGAAGAAGAATGATGGGTAGACTCCCATCCCAGTGAGAGTATGAATGAGTCCATTCATATTGGATTAATTTGAAGGAGATTTGCTGGATGTCCGAAATCGAATGGCCATTGCTAAGTGTACATTTTGAGAAATGTGCATAACGCAAAGTGTAGTTTGACCCCAAGACGTAGTTCAGAGAGCAAATCTTGTCCTACACATGTCCCTCCCATCCTGCTGGGCATCTCCCGCACAATATGCAGGCCTTACCTCCACATACACACCACCTCGCATGATGGGCATTTTTCTGATTAAACCATAACTGAAAGAAACACTCTCCAATTATGCTCTGTAAGTTCACTGCCTTTATTTGGAAGATGTGCTGTGGTGTAAACTCTCATAAATTCTCAGTACTGTAAATTCTCATACCATTGCTTAAAAGCTTTAGTTTTATAGAAAGAGGAAGTTGATTTGTCTCATATTGGAATGATGGTTTCAAGAAACTGTGAATCCCCATGTGTTGATAGGTGTGATATGAATTAAAATGGCATATGTTCTACATAGCGCTAAATTTGAGTCTTTAGCATAGTGGTAGTAAGTATTTAATAAAGTATTTAGCAGGAAAAGACATATTGTATTTTAAGTGATTTTATCCGTTAAGTGATTTTATCCCGAATTGTTGTAATATGTCATTTTTATATTAATGATTTTTTTTTAAAAAAAGAATATTGTTAAAAGCACTTGCCAAGAAAGTGTGCTAGATATGAATATCCTTACTCGCGTCAAACGCAAGCCTGATTTTGTTACTATCTGCAGAACAAGAGCACAACCCGTGGTAGTGTTCTTTCACCGCAACGATTGATTTTAATGGGAGAAATTTCCAAACTATAGGGTGACCTGATGCCAAGGAAGGAAGGAAAGAAGAAAATAATGCAAAAGCTTCTGTACTTTAATAGCCTGCAGAAGGGGGAATTGTGAAAAGTGCGGCTTTATCATGTACTGGTGACAAAAGATGACCTGATGAAATTCCCTCTACTGTAAAACTAGTTAAAATACATTCTGTTTGGTCACCCCACTGGTGAATTTGCCTCAAGAAAGCAGAGCAACTCAAATTTCAGGACAATAATACAAATCAATACAAAAGCACAAGCGTCTATTTAGATTGCATACAATTTTCTCTCTCTCTTTTTCTTTACGCAAAGAGCAGTATGTTGGGACAAAGGGTGGACAAAGCTAAAGGCCATGAGAGCAGGTAGCAATTACAGGAAACAAAAACTGAAATCCTGCAGGATTTCTTGATGTGTAAACTAAGAAATCCATTGTGAAAAATAGCATAGCTTTCTTTCTTTTCTTCCAGGTTTCTAACCCTCATGGTTGCAAAGGAAAATGCTCTAAAATGCATTTGCAGCATTTCCTAAAGGCTCCAGATAGACAGCTTATCAGCACAATAATGTTTTCCTGTGAGAGCAGCCATGGAAAGAACAAGTGCAGTTAAGACTGTGCTTTTCAGTGGCAACTAAGGATTCCACTGGATTGTGCCCAGTGAAAAAAAAATACATTGGGACTCTATATTTTGTGCTAGTTTTCTTTTTTAAAAATAATAATTAATACAGAATTAAAGCGCTTTTAAACAAAAAATGCATAACAATCTGGTGTTACGTTTTACTACTGCTATTAAAAAAATACGTCTTTTTATTTTAATGCTTTTGTAAAGAATAACGCCTGAGTAACATTTTTTCAGGGACTGACTTGCAATCTGAGCATACTTTGCTTTCTCAAATTAGGAGATGCAGGATCAGAGCCAAGATCAAGCAACAGGCAAGCAGGGAGAGAAGAATGGAGCAGATTTCCCACAAGGGCAAACCTTCCTAACCACAAGCAAAACCAGGCTGATCTAAGTACCTATCTTGCACAGAGTGTAACCTGATGCTGTGCGGTGGAAAGCTGGTCGAAGAAAATTCATAGGGTTATGGTGCTAACAGCACCCGGATTTGTACTGTTTATGTAGCTCTCCCAACCTAAGTCTTTCCAGATGTTTGGTACTACAACTCCCATCAGACCCAGCCAGCATGGCCAGTGGTCATGGGTGATGGGAGGTGTAGTTTAAAATATCTGGGTGGACCTAGATTTTATTTATTTATTTATTACATTTCTATACCGCCCAATAGCCGGAGCTCTCTGGGCGGTTCACAGAAATTAAAAACATTCAAAGTATAAAACAACAGTATAAAACCATAATATAAAATGCAATATAAAAGCTCAACCAGATAAAAACAGCAGCAATGCAAAATTACAAATTTAAAACACCAAGTTAAAATTTATTTATAGACTGTTAAAATGCTGGGAGGATAAAAAGGTCTTCACCTGGCGTCTAAAAGCTTATAATGTAGGTGCCAAGCGAACCTCCTTAGGGAGCTCATTCCACAGCCGGGGTGCCACAGCAGAGAAGGCCCTCCTCCTGGTAGCCACCTGCCTCACTTCCTTTGGCAGGGGCTCGTGGAGAAGGACCCCTGAGGATGACCTTAGCATCTGGGCAGGTACATATGGGAGGAGGTGTTCCTTCAGATAGCCTGGCCCCAAGCCGTTCAGGGCTTTAAATGTTAATACCAGCACTTTGAATCGGGCCCGGACCGATTGGAGAAGGCTGATCTAATATGCTCCCATTAATTCTATATAATGCAGATGAAACTGGTGTCAGCTGTCCCTAGGTGCAGAATAGGAGTTTACGTACTCATATGCTATTCACAAATAAATGGTCACCAACACAGCATGCTTTTGTTAATTATCTCTGGATCAGAGCATGGTGTTCAGAAGTAAAGTTAACATCCATTTTTTCAGCACATGGGACAGTTCTTTACCTTTCAAAAACCGATAGTGATGCTGCGGATTAAATGAGGTGGTCTTTCATTTCAAAGGCATCCTTTATTCCTACAAAAGCAGTATTTCCCTTGGTTTTTGGTTTTTAATCTTGTAGCATAAACTATCAGTTCCACAGAGACATCAGCCAAAACTTTTGTAAACCGCCCAGAGAGCTTCAGCTATGGGACGGTATATAAATGTAATAATAATAATAAATAAATAAAAAAAACATGGCAACAATGAAACCTCACTACCGCCCTGCCCCAGCAATTGGCTAAGCTGCTGTGAAGTCTTGAAAGGTTCACAAACATTCTAATTCTTGAGGGGAAATTGCTGAGAATGGAAAAGAACTCAGGTAAAAGCAAGGACAGGAAGACCTGTGGGATAGATAAGACAGCTAAGGACAGAAATGAAGGAAGAGATTTGAAGAAGAGGCAGGCCGGGGAGAATATGTAGGGCCTAGAAACAAGTGAGGATGGGTATCACTGAAGGAAGAAAGGGAGCTTCAGACTTTAGGTCAGGGGTTGATTCCAAGTGTAGACTCGGAAAAGGTTCCTCTACCTTTAGTAACTGCACAGAACTTTTAATTGTACTGAAGTTTTAATTGCTCCAGATGTTGCTTCCCCCCCACTGCAACAGCACTGTGAGCCTAACAGCCCTAAGGGGGCTGCCAGAGCCAAGGGGGGAGACTGAAATGAGCATATTGATTTGAACTTACCATCTAATTTCACTAGCTGCAAGCTTCTTGTGTGCAGTATAATATTCTCCTGAAGTCAGGTTCTGGAACTCTGAGACTCCTCCAGTAAAAGCTGATGAAAAAATCTATTTGGGCCTTCAGCTCATATGCCTCTGAGTCAATCCTCACAACCATTTTCACCCTCATATTGGACTCAGAATAAGGAAGGCGGGCTTTCCAACTCCCTATCGGCAAGGCTTGAGGAGAGGAAAACGAAGGTGCAATCCACACACCGCAAGGCAATGCTATAGGCGAGCAAAACAGACCCTGACTGAATATTTGAAAGAGATAGGGTTCACGTAACAGGCCTGTTCAGGCATATATATCCATGTGCAAACCAATGGAGCAAGGAGCAGGCTGACACTCACTGTTCCACATAAAGCCGATGCACATGCAAGTTGTACACCTGTATGCCACATCTGCTCTTACAGTTTTGTCTGAACCGTTCTAGGACTCTGGGAGCCAAAATGTGACAGCAAGGGAGAGAGAGAGAGAGAAACTTTTGACTCTGGTTCCACCCACCACTAGTTTTGGCTCCATCCACACCAACATGGGCCCCTGACAGAGTTCACTTGAGAGAATGTGGCCCTTGGCAGAATTTTTTTTGTCCATCCCTGCTCTAAACTGTGAGCAGTTTGGAGAGGATATTGCTGAGGAAACAGGATTAATGCTGTTCCTTTACCCTTCCTCTGCAACCCTGAGTACCAATTTACCACAGGAGTTGGTAAAGGGATAGGTCAGGATGGTACATCTCTGAGAGATTTGCTGTAGACCCAAATGTCTAACAATAGCAAAAACTAAGAGTCTCATACCACCACCCAAATTAGATTACTGAAAAAGAGTGCTGGAGGAGATAATCCAGGGATTGATTTTTATGTGAGAAGATTAAGCCGGTGTTCAGAGGCACACTGTTCCTTAATTATTAGCAAATATCTACCTGGCTCCACTTGGTGCACCTCAGGGTTCTCATGACAATAAAAAAGAAACAGATTTTGCAAGTCTGAACTCTGCCCACCCTTACTTTACAAGCATTACCCAGCAGCATGCAGGCCTTGTGGCTCCTGGTTCAAGTCCCAGTTTATCGTATCACACGTTACTACAGTGGTTTGGAAGCCATTTCCCTTTGGTTTTTCCCCCACATTGCTTAATTTGCCACAGACTGTTAAAATCAATCAATAAATCTTTAAGCCATCCCTGAATACAAATTGATTTGCAGATGTGAAAACAGCTGCACAGGAGGTCAAAATGATTTCAGTAGTTTTCCAGATACTGACACAATAAGCATGTGGTAAAAGAGTAGGAAATATGGTGGATCTTCCACAAGCCCAGGTCAACACATGCAAGTTGGAACAGAAGAGAAAAACAATGGTAAATGTGGTGGTGTGCAAATATGCCCCATGTACCAAGTAAAGGAGATAGGAAATGAGATACAGGCAGGCAGAATCCTTTGATGTCACTAAGCATGCCAAATGCTTGTAATAATGTGTTATCACACTAGTTCTCATTACTTCTAATCAGCATGTGGTGAGAGGATGGCAGGCCTCACTGGCAGGCCACAAAATAGTTAAGGGGTTAAGCAGCATGGTTTAGCGTGTTGTCTGAGCCAGGCCACTGGCTCCATCCAACTTCAAAGAGATATGCCTCACACCTTGAGGACCATAACTTCCAGTATTCTGACATTCAGTTTATTCTATTGTCGGCTATTCTGATTAGGGGTGTATAATGCCTAAGGTCACATACTACTAGCACGTCCCCAGGTTCAAATAATGCCTCTGCCATCATCATCATCATCATCAATTATTTATTTCTTACCTGTCTGTCCCTTTGGATCGAGGCGGGGAACAACATTAGAACAAGAATCTATACATCTTAAAAATTCTTGATTTTACGTTGATCTGGATAGGCCTGCCGGAAAAGGCTAGTCTTTAAAGCAGCCTTAAAATCACACAGAGAGTTAATTTTACAACTCTCCTCCGGCAGGCCGTTCCACAATCCAGGGGCGACAGAAGAAAAGGTCCTCTGGGAAACTGATGTCAGCCTAGTTTTAGCTGACTGAAGTAAGTTCACCCCAGAGGACCTGAGTGTGCGGGGCAGACTATATGGGAGAAGGCGATCCCGCAGGTAACCTGGACCCAAACCATTTAGGGCTTTAAAGGTAACGATCAACACTTCGTACTTTGCTCGGAAACTAATTAGCAGCCAGTGGAGTGATTTTAATGTTGGGGTAATATGCTCACCCCTAGATGTACTGGTGTCCAACCTGGCTGCCATATTTTGAACTGGTTGAAGCCATGCCTCAGCTCTCCCCACTACCCCTACTTAAACCCTACCTTGCAGGGTTGTTGTAAGGATTACAACAGAATAATATACCTACAGTGCTTTTGAACATCCTAAACTGCATTCAGCTGTAGCATTTATTATTATTGGTTTTATTGGCAGACCCAAATAGAATGAAGTGGGCAGAATGGATGCTTGCTGTTGCATTAGCAACTGTTTAAAAATAGGACCCACAGCCAGACTCACAGATTTGGATTTCCACTCAGCTGATCATTGGATAGTGCTGCAATATTAAGAACAGCAGGAACTGAGCCTAATATACTAGGGGTGTGCATGGACCCCCCCGCTCCACCCCACGGGCCGATCCAAAAATTTTGGATCGGCCCGCTCCGCTCCGCCCATACTCCGCTCCTCTTTGCCGCGGAGCTCCGGCTCTGAATTGGAGCTCCGCAGTGGAGGGGAGTGGCGCCAGGTAAGGCTGGGAGAGGAGGGGGGGTTACTGGGCCCTGCCGCTGTCGCCGCCTGAGCGGCGACGGCAGCAGAGCCCGATAAGGGACCAAGGGGGAGGCGGGCCTTAACTGCCTCCGTTCGCGGTCTGTCGGCTTCTTCAATTGAGCCTGTGGTTCAACCAGGAAGTCTGGGCTACAAGTGCGGCCCAGACTTCCTGGTTGAACCGCGGGCTCAATTGAAGAAGCCGACGGACTGCGGACGGAGGCAAGTAAGGGAGAGGAGGGCGGGGGGGGGTTACCAGGCCCTGCCGCCGTCGCCGCCCGTGCGGCGATGGTGGCAGAGCCCAGTAAGGGACCAAGGGGGAGGGGGGCCTTACCTGCCTCCGTCCGCGGTCCGTCGGCTTCTTCAATTGAGCCCGTGGTTCAACCAGGAAGTCTGGGCCACAAGTGCAGCCTAGACTTGCTGGTTGAACCACGGGCTCAATTGAAGAAGCCGACGGACCACGGACGGAGGCAGGTAAGGGAGAGGAGGGGGGGTTTACCGGGCCCTGCCGCTGTCGATGCATGGGTGACAGCGACAGCGGCAGGGCCCAGTAAACCCCACTTACCTTTCCGGCGGACCTCCGGATCGAGGCGAAGGATCCGCCTTCACCTCGATCCTCTTCACCACGCTCCGCCAGCCCCCCAATCCTCGCCTCCGCCTTAAGGGGAGGCGAAGCACCCCGCTCCGCTTCTAATTCGCTGGTCCGATTAGAAGCGGAGCACATCCCTATAATATACCTATGCAGAAATAAGGCTTCTGCCAAAGATTTACACTAGCCCAGTAATTTTTTTTTAACAGCGGACAACAAAGTGCTTCTGAAACTCCCAACAGTTTCGAAAACAGTTTCTAGGGCAGCATACATGGTGGGTGCTGAGGGAGCAGTCTAAAGCTTCCATTGGCTCACAGAAATAGTTTTGCAATCCTTTGGATCCTGGCTAATGGAAACCATGAACGTTTTGTCAAGGCATTCCACAGAATTAAGAAATATAGCACGTTGTATTTTCAATCGCAGTCACGGGTTAGTTTTTTACAAACAGGAAAAGCAAACTCCATCATGAGGGAAAATGCACAAGTTAAAACCAATCAAGCAGTTCAGCTGAACATTGGTACCAGCTGCTGAGGGATGTTACAGCATCTCCTTTTCCTGACTGATTTGAAAGTTGTAAATAGGTGAAGAACTGCATTTAGAGCAGGCCTGCACAACTTGTGGCCCTCCAAGCAAAACAGCCCACAAGGGTGGGATAAACTGCTTGCGCGGAACTGCAGAAAGGAGAAGAGAGTTGGCTTGGTGGTTCACAAGCAGTGCAGGCCTGATTTAGGCCAAAGCTGCATATTATGTTAAATAGAAGACTGCATTTAACACATGTTTTGTTTTGTGCCTTTTAAACAGCAACAGCAGTGGCAGACCCAATAAGCACTGCAGGGATGGGGTTTAATCTCCCCCAGCACCTCAGCCATGACAAAAATCACCCCCTGGAAGGTGATATTTGCATAACAGCAGCTCCTAGGAAGTGGTTTTTATAGGGCCTGCAGCACCTCTTTCCTGATCCTGATCCTGATCGGATCATCCCACCATGGCTGCTGTTTAAAACAACAACCCAAAACCAGATATATTATTGCAATCACACATTAATGGAACTTGTAGTATCCTGATATTGCAAGGGTGTGTGTGTGTGTTTGTAACACTGTTAATGTATCCTTACCATTTGAGAAGTCTCAGCTGCACTTTCTGAGTAGCACTGTGGAAAAGAGGCTATGAGATTTGATTGTAAACAAGGAACTCTGTAATTCAAATCTTGCTCCTCTCTGACATAAACCCACTGAATAGCCTACAGCAAGCCTGGCCTGTTTCAGACAATCACATAAACCACAGTCTAGGTGAGTAGGAATGAGCTGTGATGAGACTTAAGCTCACGTGTTCCCTGTTTCCACTCCTCCTCCTTCACACGGTCAAGAAGGAGACTGATAGATTCCACTTTCACTTGAAAAACAAACTACAGATCCACATTACATCCAAGCTCACAGAGCTATGATGAGTTCTAACCAAGTTCGTTTAAACAAACAAGGATCAAGCCAAGATCTCAGATCCTGATTTCTCAACTAACTTTGATTAGAATAAACTGCATTTCCCCAGTGCATCACATAACATATGCATAGACATAATGCATAACAGTTCTAAAGTGAATGTGGAAGCTTTCACTTGTCTCTGCACAATTTGCTCCTCAGACGTTTATCTGGAGCAGACCACTGTCTTTTAGCATAACCACAATTACACTTTGTAAAATGTCAACATAGCACTGTTGCCCCCTTTACAATACTGCAATAGGGATTTGAGATAGTGTAAGTGAAATTCCTTGAAATGCAATACCTATGGTATTATTATATGCAGTGGAAAATAAGCAATATACTACCCAGATGTATTTGATGGAATTCTATTTACAAATATCTAAAAGGTCATTTTGAAATGCTTTTTACATAACCATACAATTTGTGAGAAGGTCTGGCTACTCTGGTGAGATTTTCTTATTATGACATTTAGTGTCTCCAACATTTTCATTCGGTCCCAGACAGCCTGCGATCTTCACATTAATCTTGACGCAACTGCCCTATTGTCTCTGGTAGGACTATTTCACAATAAGACTACAATCCTCATAGGCATGCCTGTTAAGGTGTAAGGCACATTGAAATTTGTGGGACTTACTTCTGAGTAAATATGTGTCCTGAGGGCTGCCACCTCATTTCTTTTCTTTTTTCAACCCCCCCCCCCCCCCAAAAAAAAAACCCTGAGGATGAAAAGCTTGGACATCCAGTCGGTCAGTGAGTGTCATTAACACCCACTAACTAACAGGAAGTTGCCACATGGACGATGAATATACACAAAATTAAGAAGGACCTGGCTCTTTTGATGCTGGGTTTTTAAATGTTCAATGCAAACAAAACATCTTAAAATATTTCCCCACTTTTCCTGTTGCTGTGTCCTCAAAATAGACATACTGAAGTTTCTGAAAGCAAGAAGTGGAACAATAGCACATAGTCGAACAGCATGAACACAGCTTATGGGGTTTTTCTCCCCCCCTGAAGTCTCTTCTCTTCTCAGAAGCTACTAGGGACACCTGGTGATGAGGTTGCATTGGGATTTGACAGTAATCTGTCCGCACATCGTAAACATCAGGTGCCTGGAAGTATTGCGAACGATCTGTACTTTATCTTAAAATGTTACAGGACTGCCTACCACAGCAAACCATGGCGATTCTCAGCTTGAGTGTTTCTTGCAAAATGGGCTTTTTTGTTGCCGCTGTTCAATAAAAAGCTGTAGCCACGGTTCTCTTATTCTGTCTCTATTCCTGCTATATTTACAAATCTCTTCACACCACATCACAAGTGCAATTGTAAATATTCTCTATGATCATCAACACGACTTGCATATGTAGATAGTTTTCAATGCCGTTGTCATGTCACTTTAAAGAACCTATATCTGCTGCTTTCCCTTTATCCATCAACTCTTTCATCTCTTTCCGAAACGTGGAGTTAAAGAAAGTGTGGCTTGTTTGCCAGAAGTTTTTTTAAAACAACAACAACAACCCAACAAGCCTGTTCCCTGTTAGCATGAAATTACTGCAGTTATCTACACATTTTCTTTTTTTCTTTGGATTTTACATACAAATGTGCTTGCATTTGAAAGGAAACATAATTAATCCTTGCCTTACTTAAGGTCTGTGTAAGAACTGTCTTGCTGAATCAGATTAAGGTCCATGTAAACCAGCATTCCATTTCCAAAACAAGCTTCTGAGAGCAGGAAGAGCACTGCTTTCCTTTTTTTTGGCCCAGTTATCTAGGGTGACCCTATGAAAAGGGGGACAGGGCTCCTGTATCTTTAACAGTTGCATTGAAAAGGGAATTTCAGCAGGTGTCATTTGTATATATGGAGAACCTGGTGAAATTTCCTCTTCATCACACCAGTTAAAGCTGCAGGTGCCCTGCCCTCTTTTAAATCTGGTCACTCTACTATAGCTCCTGCTGTGATGAAGAGGGAATTTCACCAGGTTCTCCACATATACAGATGACACCTGCTGAAATTCCCTTTTCAATACAACTGTTAAAGGTACAGGAGCCCTTTCCTCCTTTTCATACGGTCACCCTAACTGATATCATATTTGCAAAAGTAATATTTGAGATTGAACAAGGAAATAGAAAGAACAAGGAAATGGAAAAACCAACTAGGTGGCATAAACCACTTTTAAACCAACTGCATGGTATTCCTGAAAAGCAACTGGAGTATGCAGGGCCTTCACAAAGTGAGCTGAGCCAAATATACTCCTCCAGGCCTGTATGTCTGCCCCCAACCTGCCAAGGGCTTGATAAAACTCCTGGTTTTGCTTCCTGTCTGGTACTGCGAAAGGGTATGTGTTTGCAAGGGTGATATAAACAGGCATACCAAGTTATGAGGACATGAGGTTACTCTCCTGAGTAAATATAAACAACTGCTATAACCCTACATTAGGCCTTCAAAGATTGTGATCCACTACGCCAAATTTAATTCACCAGGTGCTACCTACGGTCTGCCAGGCACATGACAACCATCCCCTCCCTGTTTTTTGCAGTCCCTTGGTCACAGCAAATGCTGGAGGTTTAGCACAACTTGTGCAGGCATGCTCAGGAATCACGGCAGGGATGTCACTTTTCCTATTGGCCTTGCCCTTGTGCCTTTACATCTTCTCACATACAGGTAAAGCTTTTGCCGTTCCTTAATTTCCAATCGAAAACTTGCTTAATTCTCCAGACTGAGTGCCTGGCAAAGACACAGGAGAAGGGCTAGGAAAACGTTGATAGCCCTGATTCAATATTGCTCTTGCTCCATCATTATGTTGGGTCTTGTAAGACACATGAACGAGATAAACATTTGATCCATAGGTTAATACATAACGCAGTGAATTAAAAATGCTCATTTCTAAACCTACAGAGTCTCATTAACTTCAAATACATTGGTTTTAATGCAAGAACTTTGGTTTATACTTTTACACACAGACAGGCTATGTTTGGACATAATATTAAAGTATAGTTTAGAGTTATGCTAAGAACAAGCCTCAGGCTCATGAACTTTCCTCCTCTTCTGCCCCAGCACAGCTGTGTGGAGGATAATCAGAAGCTTTTGCTTCACTTTTCAGCTAACCACAAATTGTTGTTATGACCAAACCCAGACAAACTGAAGTTAGATTTAATCATGGTTTGGGAAACAAGTTAAATTCAAACCATTATTTATGATTCTGGTTTATGCCCCCTAAGCCATAATTAAGATTAACATAACAAACCATGGCTTGTTGAAAACACTGTTCAAAACAGACCATTTTACAGCCACACCAGAAGAGGAGAGAGACGTGCCTGAGGCTTTTGCATGTCATGCTATACTTTAGCATTATATCCAGACTCAGAGAGAGAACACGGACAGAGCTTGTTGCATAGGATAAAGAACAAAGCACTATTCTTATGGATGGAAATTACTAGAGCTACAATCTTATACAACCTCATGGGAGTTAAGTCCCACTGAAATTAGTGGAACTTACTTCTGAGTAAACATGCATACAATTAGGCTATCCATCTACTGTTTATGCCAGACACCTGTTACAGGCTATAAAATTAGGTTCTGTGCTAATGACGTAAGTATGCTAGGAGTATATTGAAGTTCTATGCAACAGCCATCCTACAGACATTACTTTTCAGCCTACAGTACATAAGTACAACTCAACCGGTTCTGGATGGGGTTGCACTCCCCCTGAAGGAGCAGGTTCATAGCTTGGGGTTCTCTTAGAACCATCTCTGTCACTTGGGGCCCAGGTGGCCTCAGTGGCACAGAATGCCTTCTACCAACTTCAGTTGGTGGCCCAGCTATGCCCTTAACTGGACAGGGATAACCTGGCTTCAGTTGTCTATGCTCTGGTAACCTCCAAGTTAGATTACTGCAATGCACTCTATGTGGGGCTGCCTTTGAAGTTGGTTCAGAAGCTGCAGCTTGTGCAAAATGCAGCAGCCAGATTGGTAACAGGGACCCGGAGGTTCAAACATATAAGACCGACTCTGGCCAGCTTGCGTTGGCTGCCTATACATTTCCGAGCCCGATTCAAGGTGCTGGTTTTAACCTATAAAGCCTTTTAACTTATAAAGCCTTTCGTAAACAGCCCAGAGAACTTTGTAAACCACCCAAGGAGTTTTTGTAAACCGCCCAGAGAGCTTCGGCTATGGGGCGGAAGATAAATGTAATAAATAAATTAATAAATTACATGTCTTGGGACCACAATACCTGACAGAACACCTCTTCTGACATGAACCTACCCATACACTACGTTCAGCGTCTAAGGTCCTCCTCCGGGTGCCCTCTCCAAGGGAAGCTCGGAGGATGGCAACAAGGGAGAGGGCCTTTTCTGTGGTGGCCCCCCAATTATGGAATGATCTCCCTGATGAGGCCTGCCTGGCACCAACATTATTATCTTTTTGGCGCCTGGTTAAGACTTTCCTTTTCTCCCACATATAACAGCATATGTTGAGTTTTAACTGACTCCAAAATGAGTTTTGGCCTGGCTGAGTGTTTAAAAATTGTTTTAAATGTTAGCTGTTTTTACGTTTTTGTTTTTAAATTTTATATATTGATTTTTAATGTTCGGTCTTTTTAATCTAATCTTTTTAACCTTTGTAAACCACCCAGAGAGCTTTGGCTACGGGGTGGCATATAAACATCAACATCATCATCATCATCACAACAACAACAACTCCTCTATCTCAACAGCTTCCTCAGCCCAGAGTAACTGCATATTCATAACTTATTACACACCTAAAGTAAGGGTGAGCTGAAGCTCTACATTCCCACTCCCCCATACCTGCCTCCCTCCCTCACCTGAATGTGTGAAATGTCTACCATGGATCATTTCCTTGTAGCTCATCAGAAAATTACCTAACCAGAGGAAGGCACACAAGCTAATAAGTCTATGACATGTTTGCTAGCATTAACATTTCTGTGGGAGTTCATCCTAAAAGTGAAGGGAATAGATCAGAACTCCCCCCTCCTGCACTTTCTATGCTGTGCAGTCATTTCAATTTTATTACTTTAAATACATTAAGGGCACAACCCTACGCATGTTTGGAAAAGGGGAAAAAAAGTCTTATGACTCTCAGCACTTGCCAGCCAGCCTTGCTGGCTGGGGAATACTGAGAGTTGTAAGACCTTTTTCCCCTCTAAAAATGTAATTTCCCCTCTAAAAATGTTATACTGCATTTTGTAATTGTGCTTTTAACATGTTGGTTGTTTTATTATGGTTTTAATTTTTGTGAACCGCCCAGAGAGCTTTGGCTATTGGGCGGTATAAAAATGTAATAAATAAATCAATAAATATGGGATTGCACCCCAAATTTTCTAGAAGTGCTACAAAAATGCCCTGTATTCTACAATTTTTTTTACAAAAATGCGGACACAAATCATTAGACCGTTTTTCTGGTTGATCTCTGCTGATGAGTGAAAAAAAACATTTTTGTTCTTGTTAAGGCTATAAAGCAAGGGGATTTAAGAGGATTCAGTTATACAGGTATGGGAGGGTCACTCTTTAAACCACATAAAAATTACATTTGATTTCAAGTGCTCGAACATTTTGATTGCTTTTCAGTGGTGTGGTGCATAGTGCAACTTGACTCTACAATATCGACACCAGCTGCACTGATAATCCTTCAGATATTCTAATTATTTCTCTGTGCAAAGAGGGTTTTCTTTTCCCCATCATGTAACATCCAAGAGTGCTAATACAGCACACTTGGATGCTATATGGCATGGTGGGGAAAATACCTCTCAGAACACAGATATCCAGCATATCAACTTGCTTTCTGGTGCAGGAAGGGTTCACCACCCGACACACACAGAAGACCTTTCAAATATGAGGTCCCCCTACCTGCAGTCTGAAGTGATATAGTCCAAGAAAAGCTGTACCACATGATTCTACTGCAGGTGTAGATTGGTTCTTACACCTGATCATGCAGCCTCTTGCTTTAAGAAAAAAAAAAGAACAAAAACCTGGAGTTTCAGAAAAAGAACTCAAAAATAGTGAGCGTATTATTTTTATTGCATCAAACGACATATTGAGGCATACTGCCCTGCTGAAAGGGTGTGGTCAAGACAGTACCCATTTCTAATGGTTTTTATTTGACTGAACTTCATGCAACTACCTCTGACTACTTTAACTGGGGTTGCCAGCAGCATTTAACCAGCAGTGCTTCTGTGCCTTTAGCAAGCTGCATGGCAGGGAAAAATTCAACAGGTGAAGATTTCCCCATCACAGCTTTTCCATGCCAAAAAAAGGAGAAAAGGTGTATTTCTGCCCATCCAGTGCTGTAAAAAAGATGCCAATCTTCACTGGAGGTAAAGCCATCTGTCACAGATGTTATAGTTGTAAGATTCCTGTACTGTACTAGGGTGACCATATGAAAAGGAGGACAGGGCTCCTATATCTTTTACATTTGTAGAGAAAAGGGATTTTCAGCAAGTGTCCTTTGTATGCATACAACACCTGGTGAAATTCCCTCTTCATCACAATAGTTAAAGCTGCAGGTGCCCTCCTCTCATTTGTATCTGGTCAAGAGGGCAGGACTCCTGCAGCTTTAACTGTTATGATGAAGACAAAATTTCACCAGGTGCTACATGCATTCAAATGACACTTGCTGAGCTTCCCTTTTCTATACAACTGTAAAAGATACAGGAGCCCTGTCCTCCTTTTCATATGGTCACCCTACCTGTACTGAGCTGGGTATCAGACTAGAGGTTCTCCAAAGTCCCCTTCAACTCTAAAGATCTATGGTTCTAACCTTAACTTCAGGTCTCATATTTTCATTTCTAGCTGGGTGGATTGGAAGTAGGTATTCAACTTGCCCACAGTGAATTTCATAGCCATGTACCCTTCCGCAAATAGCCATCGAGCCACTTGATCAGAACATCCTAATTTTTTTCTAAAATATGTAATGCTAGCCACTATTACCTATGACTTCTGTGATCTCACTTTTCCAAAGTGGAAAGAGAGAGCATTTAGTCATTGACCGAGTTCTCTCTTGCTCCATAACCACTTGTGTCATACTATGTTACATATTTTGCACACCCAGTAGATGTTATCATATATTAGTTACTTTCTGTCCTTGGTTACCAATTTAAGAAATTTAACAGAAACCACAGAACACCTTTTAAGGGAGGCAATTCCTCTTTCGGTTTTATATAAATTTCAGGACAAAGAATATTTGATATTACACAGCATACACTGTTTTAAAGAAGAAAAGAAATCATGTTTACCAGCTGGTATTTTACACTATATTAAAATCTTTAATGATTCAGTACCATCAATACATCTTTTATTTGCTCTAGATAGATATTACATTGTTTTAGCAAAATATAATTCTCTGTATTTAAGTAACTATTACAATGAATAAAAAAGGATTTGGGATAGGGGTGGTTTTTGGAGTGTGATTTGATATTCTGACTTCTCCATTTTACATTTTTAAAAAAGACATGACTTAAACAAGTGTCACTGTAAAAAAAATCCATTTTAAATTCATGAATTATAAATCAAATTACCTTCAGTTCTGCCCTAACCTAATATTCTTTCTCCAAGTGTCACTTTTTGTTAAAATCAATTTCAGATTTTGAGTATTGCTCAGCTCACCTAATTGACAGCAACACACACACATGATAAGCATAAAATGAAATTGTTTCTGTAGCACAACTCAATAGTGGGTTGAAGAATAGTTCACAGCGACCTTGTATGGGGGTATAGAGTTATTAAAAGACGTAACGCTGCTGGATAAGTCATGCCAATTTGGGACCTAAGGCTTGCCAGATAGTTTCCACATCTGAAACGTATTTCAGTCTTTTTGTTTAGCTGGACAATGGAAGATTAGGAAAACACCCATCTTAATGGCAGACATGATGAGTGTGGATAGAAGGCCAAATATATTTTAGGGATATGGAGGTGCTAAGGTTTGGAAACCCATGAGATCTCTTTTGGTGGAGGCAAAGATACTGGGGAGGTTTGCCCTCACTGAATCCCTGTTCCAAAGTGCCTCGTAGAATGAACAGCAACCATTCACCTATATAAGGCAAAGGAAAGGGGACATCAGCCATTCAGTGACTCCCTTTGAGGGGTCGCGAAACCTGCTCCAATCTGCACAGCCACATTTAGGCCCCTGTTTCTTGGTCACACTAGAGAGTGAGAGAATGTTGTTTAGAGTGCAACAGAACATTGAGAAATGGGTTTTTGCTACCCACTCCCATATACATTTACTAAGAAATAAATCTCCCTCTTGTCAATGGTGTTTATAGGACAGCACAGGACTGTAGTGACAGATAGAAAGTGAATAGCAACTTTGGTGCAGGTAGCACAGTGCAGAATGAAAATCTCAAAGCCATTAAAAATTTCCTTTAGGTGCATCAAGAACAAGAGACCAACTTTCCCCCATTACGCTTGGAACATAAAATGAGTCTGTGTCACTTTTGATACACTCAGATCATTCCCCTGTGACTCGATACAGCATATTAGAAGCAGCACAGGACAAAACATACGACATTGCCAATGTATTTAACAGCCATTATCCAGCGCTTTGTATTGGATTGTATTTTGAGATGGACATTATCCCATAAACTACTACTGTTTATAAAGAAAAACAAATCAATGTAGTTCAAGTTCTGTAAAACAGCAATGCAAACCTAATGCTATGGATCTGATCTACATAGTATGCCAAATTAGGTGGCAGAATTCTGAATTGTACCCAGGACCGGCCCTACCATTAGGCCAACTAGGCAGCCGCCCAGGGCAAAGACCTCAGAGGGGCTCAGTACTGACCTTTAAGAGTCACAGTTTTATACAAATTAGCTCTTTTTTTAAAAAAAAACATAATAAAAGGAAAATATAATAGTTCAGAAACTCTTCTTGAACAGGTGAATCAAAGTTGGCAATTTGGGGGGGGGGAGGTACAAGTAGCTCACCTTGCCTAGGGCACAAAATAGTCTGGCACCGGCCATGATTGACCCACTTCAAATATCAGGTGGGGGTGGGCCATTTTATATATATATTAATGCTCCTGCACCTCAAAAAAAAAAGCGCTGTACGTTAAACCTTTTCCTCTGATGTACACACCAGTTTAGCAATATACAGAAGGTTTGTTTTAAATGTAGAGGAGCCTTAAGAATACAAACTCCTGCCAGCGATTTGAAGTAGTACAGTCTAGAATGTAGACTTCATTCTGCATGAAGTATATAACTTGGTTCTCAATAGCCTAAGAAACACTCCAATTAAGCCCACTAGTTTCAGTTAAACTAATTCAATGTAAGCCCTGTGCTCTGTTTTTTGTCTCACCTGTCTGGTGAGCTACAATCTGGAGTCCATTTACTCTAGAGCAGCCCTATAAAAATCAGAGGCTCTGCTTTGAACCACCCAGGCCCTAGGCAGTAACCTCAGCTTTATTCCAAGCCAAGGATCCCCCCTCTTACGAAAATAATTAATTTCCAACCTACAACTTTTTTTACTTTTGTTTAGAAGTAAAGAGGCCTGGTAAAACGGAAGACTTAATCCTGCCAAAGTTCAGCATGTTTAAAATCCATTCAATTCAATGGGAAAGTTAGGTACATGCTTAGATTTCTACTGCTATAATGTACAGGATTTAGAAGTGCTTGATTTGGGCTAGATCAGATCATGATTGTTCTACAGTAGGGTGACCATATGAAAAGGAGGACAGGGCTCCTGTATCTTTAACAGTTGTACTGAAAAGGACATTTCAGCAGGTGTCATTTGTATATATGGAGAACCTGGTGAAATCACACCAGTTAAAGCTGCAGGTGCCCTGCCCTCTTTTAAATCTGGTCACTCTAGTATAGCTCCTTCAGCTTTAACTGTTGTGATGAAGAGGGAATTTCACCAGGTTCTCCATATATACAAATGACACCTGCTGAAATTCCCTTTTCAATACAACTCTTAAAGATACAGGGGCCCTGTCCTCCTTTTCATATGGTTACCCTGTTCTACAGACTTCAAACATCAGTTGCAAGTAAAGGCACAATGTGGCCCACATGTATTTTAGCATGTGTTTTTGTTGTTGTTTTTGCTGTTGTTGTTTTGAAAACACACCTTAAGCCATTTAAGGGCTATACACATCCATATGGCTCTCCAGACTCTTCTGCACTTGAACTCTGTAACACTGGCAGCTGAATGGCTGAATGGACTCCATGGGGAAGCATGGTGTTTGAGATAATGTGAGGTGATACTAAAATTGTTTCCGCGGTGTTCAGTCTACGATGGCCCATTCATACATGCAAGTCACCACTTGATTTGCTGTTATCAAATGAGGAACATGCATGCAGGCATAAATCAAAAGATCAAAAAGTTGATGCAGGCTAACTAAAAATATGGCCTTGCTAACTGACAACACAATGTATGCACTCTTATTTTTATTTGGTTTTCATTTATTTACTGAATTCCCTAAAAGTGATTAAAACATACTGTGTTCAATCCAGTCTATATTAAGAATACTGAAACCCCACCAGCTTCAGTGAACGGATTAGGCACTTGCTTATATCTTTGAAGTGTTTAACTTTGGTTGGATTGTGGCCACACTATAATCTTGCAAATCGAACTGCGGCTTTAAAGAAAAGAAAAAACTTAGTTTTGTTATCTGTTCTGAAAGGAACAGTGGAGTCCCAAGAGATAGTACTAGGTGTCAAAAATAAGCATTTATATGTGTATATCTATGTATATATTTTAATAGGGCATTCTAAACATTAGAAACATACATTTTGCAAATAAGAATTTGTTTTGACAAAC
Source organism: Elgaria multicarinata webbii (assembly GCF_023053635.1). Taxonomy (NCBI): domain Eukaryota; kingdom Metazoa; phylum Chordata; class Lepidosauria; order Squamata; family Anguidae; genus Elgaria; species Elgaria multicarinata. The sequence goes on along the minus strand of NC_086175.1, from coordinate 11,457,929 downwards.
ACAGATGGAGAGCGACACACACTGCACCTGCAAATGTCCTCAGATTAAATCATTAAAGACCCATATATTATTTTATTAAGGTGAACAGTACCTCCCACCTCCACTTAGGAGCAAGGGATGGGACGTCTTTGAACCTGCCCTTGCTTCCCTCAAGGGACATTACAGTGAAACCTGTAGAAGAAAACACCCTTACTGATCAATTTCCAATCCTGAAAGACCAGGCAAACATTGGTTTTACGCATTGTAAAATCTGCACCAGTTTCACAGTACTGCAATGCTTTGATGCTATTTAATTTATGTTCTTGAACTGATCTAACTCCTAATTCACCCTGTTACCAATGAACCAATACAAGGATCAGGCCCAAATGGGGTAGCTTTAGAGCCCTCTGCCAACTCATCTTTGTGGATGCCTCGAGGGATACCTCTCAGCAGGTTTCACTGCAGACACTCAAATGTAACTTAGCAGTGAGGGAGTTCCAGGTATTTCTAAAAGTCTCCTACCTGTATTATGGACATCCGGCTCGGTGGAGCCTCACTGACGTTAGTCCCTTGCCCTGTGAAGCTGGTGTGGCAACCCACATGTCCCTGCGGCACAGTCAGGTTGTTGGAGGCAGGTTTCAGGTACATCACCTCGGACCTGGGTGAGCTAAGGGGCAAGCGTGTCTGGTAGTCAAAATACATGGGCGATGTGGCCAAGGAAGGGCTGCTCACCACGTTCATGACGTTGAGGGGTCCCCGGCTGTCCTCCCCTTCGCTGGGCACGAGCATGATGTCGTTCTTGCTGATCTTCTTCTTCTTGCCCTTGCCCCCTCCGCTGCCTCCGCCCCCACCTCCTCCACCGCCCCCTCCGCCCAGCTGGGGGTGGCTGTACTCGGCAATACGGCAGTTGTAGGTGCGGATCTCCTTGTTCTCCCGCTTGCACTTCACGGCAATGGTGATCATGGCAGCCAGGAGGATGATGGATACGGTGCTCAGGGTGACAATCAGGGGGAGCGACAAGTCCCAATGTGGCCGCCGGTGCTGCTCGCCATTCACCTGGGGCTCCCCAGCTTCAGGCAGAGGCCCAGCCAAGGCCCGGACAATGAGCTTGGCTACAGCCGACAGACTGGGCTTCCCGTGATCACTGACCTTAACCACGAGTTCGGCCACAGGGCTCAGCTCTTCCCAATAAGGGTGCAGCGTGCGAATCTCCCCACTTGCAGGGTCCATCTCAAACAGGTGCTCCTCATTGCCTTCCACAATCTCATAGGTGAGGCGCCCACTTTCCCCAAAGTCACTATCCAGGGCACGGACCGTGCCCACAGGGTACCCCACGCCAGCATTACGGGGGACCTGGAGCTCAGCAGTGTCATTGATCAGGGCTGGCAAGACTATAAGGGGGGCATTGTCATTGACGTCGAGGACAGTGACACGGACGGTGGCGTTGCTCTCGCGGTGGGGGGACCCAGAGTCTTTGGCCAGCACGTGGAACTCAAAATGTTTGGTCTGCTCATAGTTGAAGCTGCGCAAGGCATAGATGGCACCATTGGTGGGGTTGACGGAGACATAGGTGTAGATGGAGACATCGCCCACGTGCCCGGGCAGAATGGAATAGGACACAGTGCCGTTTTGGCCCAGGTCTGGGTCCTTGGCCAACACGGAGCCCAGGTACTCACCCGGGATGTTGTTCTCCGGCACCTGCAGCACATAGAGGCTCTTGCTGAAGCGGGGTGGGTTGTCATTCTCGTCAAGGATCCTGACTGTGAAAGATTTGGTAGAGTTGCGCGAGGGGGTGCCCCCATCTCTAGCCAGGATGGTGACATTGTACTCGTCCTGCACCTCCCTATCCAAGGGCCGGTCTGTCACCACAGTGTACAAGTTGTCATAGTTCTCCTCTAATGTGAAGGGCACTGCTCCGTCGCCCCCCACGCCATCCCCTTGCACCCGGCACTGCAGCTGCCCATTTTTGCCCGAGTCACGGTCAGTTACTCTCACCAGGGCAATGACGGTGCCCGGCGGCGCCGCCTCGCTCAGAGCGCCCTGGCGCACAGAGACAAAGCCAATGGTGGGCGCATTGTCGTTCTGATCGACCAGGCGCACGGTGACCTTGCAGTGGGCGGGGATGGGGTTGGGCCCCAGGTCGCGGGCCTGCACGTCGATTTCGACGAGCCCCCCCTCCTCGTAGTCCAGGTTCCCCTTGACTCGGATCAGGCCCGTCTGGGGGTCGATGCTGAAGAGCTCGCGCACCCGCTCCGGGGTGTAGCCGCTGAAGGCATAGAGCACCTCGCCGTTGGTGCCCTCGTCGGCGTCGGTGGCGTTGAGGTCGATAACCGCGGTGCCCAGCGGGGCGTTCTCGGGCAGCTCCACCACGTACGACGCGGCCTCGAAGACGGGGCTGTTGTCGTTGGAGTCGATGAGGCGCACGTTGAGCTGCACGGTGCCCGAGCGGGGCGGGTCGCCGCCGTCGAGCGCCGTCAGCACCAGCGTGTGGTGGCTCTGCTCCTCGCGGTCCAGCGGCTTCTGCACCACCAGCTCGGGGAACTTGGTGCCGTCGCCGCGGGCTTTGACGTCGAGCGCGAAGAGGCCGTAGTCGTCGCGGGTGAGCAGGTAGGTGCGCAGCCCGTGCTCGCCGGCGTCCGGGTCGTGCGCGCTGGCCAGCGGGAAGCGGGTGCCTGGCGCGGCGTTCTCGGAGATGTCCAGGTCCACCTGGTCGGACGGGAAGGCGGGCGCGTTGTCGTTCAGGTCCTGGATCTCCACCTTGATCATGCAGATCTCCTGGTCGTTGGCGAAGACCTCGAGGGACAGCTGGCACTTGGCGCTCCGGCGGCACAGCGCCTCGCGGTCCAGGCGCTGCTTGGTGTACAGCAAGCCGCTCTCGCCGTCCACGTCCAGCAGGTGCGGCGCCGAGTTCTCCAGCACGCGGAAGGTGGACTTGGCGCCGCCGCCGCCGCGGGGCCGCTCCACCGACGGCAGCCCGGACTGCAGCCGGGCATCGCGGCCGATGTTGCCGATCACCGTGCCGGCGCCCTGCTCCTCGGGCACCGAGTAGTTCAGGTTCTTCAGCGTCAGGGCGGGAGCCCAGCAGAGGAAGAAGCACCAGGCGGTCAGGTACATCCCCATGGACGGCGCGGGCGCCCAGCCAACGCGGCCGCCTGCCCGCGAGCCGGGCTGCCTTCCCCGCCTCCGCGGCTCCCGGCCCGCCGTGCCCCCCGGGCTCCCGGCGCCCTCCCTCCGGCTGCCCCTCCGGCTCCGCCGACTCTTGTCAAGTTCCGGAACCTGTTGCGCGAAAAGATCCGCAAAGCGCCGGCGCCACCATGGATGGAGTTGGCGGAGGGACGAGGGGGAGATCCGGGCAGCCAGCGGTCAAGCAAAGGGGGCTTCCTCTCTCTCTCTCTCTCTCTCTCCCTCTCTCTCCTCTTCCTCCTCCTCGTCCTTCCCCCTGCTGCAGTTGCCTCTCGCTCTGTCCAACTTCAGCGAGGAGGAGGGGTGAGCAAACCCAAAGCCAGCTGCTTTTCTGGAGGGGACCAAAACGAGAGAGAAATATCCGCAAATATAGCGAGTCAAAAACACGCGCAGCGGCACACAAATTCCACCCAAAGGCAGGAGCAGGCAGAAAGAGTTTGTACGTGTGCGCTTTCAAGGAGGGGTCTCTGGATCCAAGGCGACTTGTCAACAGCTTGAGCTTGCTAGAGCGACCGAGGGGGTGGGGGGAGGCAGCCGAGTTGGAGAGGTGGGGTGGACCGGGGGGGGTAAGAATAGAGTCACTCGGCCAAGTCTTGCCGGCTGGCACCCATGGAGGTGGGGGGGGGTGGGGGGTGGAAAGCGACGTCTGACTGCTCCGCAGGCTTGTGGGGGCTTTCTTTCTTTTTTTTCAGCGAGCCTTTTGCTGCATTTAGCGATATAATCTCGCCTGCTCGGCTGCTGCGGAGAGCCGCATCTCGTTGCCTGCCATCGGGAAATCGCCCTGCTTCTCTACCCACAACGGAGACAGACACACACACACACACGCACACACGCGTTTTGCCAAAAATAATAATCAGACGGGAGGGAAACGGCCGTGTCCAAAATTCAAAATATTCAAGTCCCTCCGGATTTGTAGTTCCTACACAGCAGATTTCCCGCCTGGTTCTTCTTTAGCAGGAGATTTTTATTTTTTATTTTTAAAAAAAGGGTAATTAAGAGCCCTCCAGAGCCGACCCTCCTCTTCCTCCGTATGTGCGGCGAGAGAGAGAAAAAAGAAAAAGGAGGGGGTGTTGTTGGAAATTTAAACAGCCAGCCCCGTCAAAAGCACGCTGGGGGTTCTGCAAGGCAGACCTGGAGCCGCCGCCTCCGCCGTTGCTGCTGCTGGCGCCGCCGCCGCCACCACCGCCGCGACCACATCGCCCGCCTCTCGCTGCTGCCTCTGTGCGTGTCTGGAGGAGCTTTGCACTTTTTGCTCGATGCAGTTTAATTTCAGTTTGCTCGCCTCCCTCTCTCTCCCTCTCTCCGTCTTGCCAGTCAAGAGGAAATCAACAGGCAACTCATGGCTGGGCGCATAGATTAAAAAGAGAGCGCGCGGGAGCGAGCGCGCGAGAGAGGTGGGGTGTATGTTGGGGTGGGGGGGAGGCAGGGAGGCATCACACGCGCCCCCTCGCTCGCTCGCTCTCACACACGCACGGAGCCTCTCTCCCTAAAAGGGAAAACAGCCTTTGCATTCAGAAGGCAGCGCCGTCCATCGCGCCTCGGCTCTTCCTCGCCTCCGTCGCCTCCCCGCCGCCGCAAAGGCCACTTTTGTCCTCTTCCCGGGTTGCTCACGGCTCAGCCCGGCCGAAAATCTTCTCAGACCTGGTGGGTTTGGTTTGGTTTGTTTCGAAGTCGCTCTTGGACGCGCACAAATTACGAGGCTGCAGCCGCGCGGTGCCTTTTTTCTTTTCTTTTGCAAGCTTTTATACGTGTGGAGTGTGTCTGCAAGATGGGGAGGGGGGAAATAAGGCAGCGTGGGGGGGGGCGTCGGGAAGGGGGGGCGCTTTATTGCTGCTTGCTGGAAGATTCAAAACAAAAGCAACCCCCCAGACGCACACACACACCCCCCTTCCGTTTATGTATGGATGATCGACTGGATTTCAGGTTTTCACAGAGCAGCCTCTAACCTCCGGCGCTCACCACGTCAATGGAAGCCACAGCCAGAATTGCAGGTGTTTCAAGCCGCCTGCGTGAGTCAGATGTAGCTGAGCGAAAAAATCAAAAGCCAACAGTCACTAGCGCCTGTACAGACGAGAGCTGCAGCTTCCCTGGCTCGGGAGACACACGTACACACACACGTACACACACACACACACACACGTAGACTGGCGGAAAATGGGCGGGGGGGATAGGATCGGAGCACGCAATTTTAAAACATCAGAAGCCTCGAGTGGGAGAGGAACGAGCTGCCTTTTTAAAAAATCCACACGGAAAGGGAGGGGGGAGCATAGAGGGAGGGTGTTGGCTCCAGATCCACTTTTACGATGGAGCTCTCCTGGTTTTGCTGCCGCCACCGCCACCCGGATGATCCAAGCGAGGGGGAACAGCAGCCTGGAATCCCCAGAAGCGGTTTGGCTGGAGTCTCTTGGTGCCCCTATCCTTAGTATTACGTGTGAAACGTCGGGACTTCAGATGGAAGGGGGAGGGGGAGGAACACAACACGCGCACTACACACACACACACACACACCCTTAAACCACAGCTCTAAGAAGTTTCGGCCCTGCTTTGGATGCACGTTTGTGTACCCGCTAGATTCTCCTGTGGTTTATTTCAGATAAAAATCGAGTCCGGAGCTCGGTCTGCCAGGAGTGGATCCTGCAGTCTCTTGACCGACGAGGAGTGCTTGGCGGGTGTGTGTGTGTGTGTCCCCCTTCCTTCCTTTCTTTTTTTAATGCCACGATCCTCGCCCTCTTCCTCGCGCCAGCCGACGGCGCGGCGCTCTCCGCAAGCAAAATCCAATTCGGTTCAAGTCCGCAGGTGACGGCTGGGCAGCCGGAGGCGGATGCAACAGTTGGCTGGAGCCGGAGGGGGCCGAGCCGCGCCTCCTCCGCCTCCTCCCGCTATGCAGCAGTCGCAGGGCTCGAGCGGCGGCGGCGGCGCCCCCCGCTCCTGCCGGCCTCCATCTCTCTCTCTCTCTCTCTCCCTCTCCCCCTCTCTCGATGCCTCTTGCTGACTGACTCCAGTCACCTCACGCCGCTGCTTAAACATTGATACTGATTCCCCGCCAGCCAATCGCGGCCAGGGGAAAGGGACCTGCCTCCGAGGCCAGCCTCCAATGAGGAGCGAGCTGCCGTGGGGCCGGGGGTGTGTGTGTGTGTGTGGCGGAGGGCAGAGAGAGAGAGAGAGAGGTTAGAATCCCCAACGCTTCGGTGTCATTGATTAGATGGGTTCAGACGGGCGAACCAACTACGGGAGGCAAGCTGGCTTGTTGCTTGCATCGTGTAGCCTCTGCGTCGCCTTAGCAATGGGGGCTCCTCTCCCGGGTCTCTTTATTTTAAATCGGGATTGCTAAAAGAAATATCCAGAAGTTCTGTTGCTGGGAGTAGTCGTAGCGCGGGGGGGTTGAGGATCGAACGCGCATTTCCGGAGGCGCCTGCTCTTCTGAATCTTGTCTAAAAGGAAGGCATATTGCCTTACATTGCAAACCTAGGCGTGCCCCGTTTGGTTCAATGACACTTTCTCCCAGGCAAGGGTGTATAGGATCCCAGCCTTCCTCTCCAGGCTTCGGTAGTGGAGTGGGGCCATGAGTGCGAAAGGCGCGCGGGGTGTGTGTGTGTGTGTGTGTGTGTCATCTGAAAGGCTGCGATTCTCAGCCCCCTGCCACGCTCATTGAATAAGTGCCACGCCGACAGCCATGCGACTTGGTCATGGCCAAGTAAAAGTGCAGCTAGAACACTGGTCCCCATCCATGATTAGGGATGGCTTGAACAGATGATTTCACCAGGGGCCCTTGGGTCTCTTCCAAGTTTCCGTTGCAAAGGCGCAAGAGGGTGTGGACGGTCCGCCCTGGGGAATCTTCTCATGCCAGATTAACCCCGGAGTATAAAGTAGTGGCAATAACAGTTAAGAGAAGAGAAAACCTTGACTTCACCGCTACTAGGGCTATGTTCGCAGGCGCAGCCATCCCCCCATGCACTTGTAACCAGGGGGGCTCAGGGTTGCCAGTAGATTTCTGCCGGCCTTTCAGAGGTTAAGACACTGGGCCTTCCATTGATCAGAAGGTGAAACTTGAGCGGCTGAGGGCTCCGTAGATCCATTCTCGGTGACTATTTATTATTCCATGTTCGCCCCATCCTGTTTGTGTCACTTCAAGCCTAAAAACAAGGTCTCGGGGTTCAAACACATCATCACTTGCCTTGGAATCCTTAACTTCCTAATTCAAAATAGGTGAGGGATGCTTGAGGAGGATATGCACTCTGCACATGGTCAGGAGTACATTGTTCTAGGGGCCAAGTCCTGGCATGGAAAATCAGGCTTCTCTGGCCAAGCGCTACTGCCTATTTGGCCGCCTTGCCCCGGGGCCCATGCAGTTCCCTTAGTTCCTCCCTGTTACACCATCCCCTGGGGTAATTTTCGCATTATGTACTTGTCCCAGAATCTGCTTCCCCGCCCCTCCACGAGGAACAGCCTGCCCTGGATACGTCCAGAGGAAACACTGTGTCCCTTTAGCACTGGGAGACCAAAAAAAGAAGAAGTGATTTATAGTATCACGCCCCATTCCCTCAGGACCAAAATGTAGGTGTTGTTGTTTTTTCCCCTAAGCAAAAAGAACGCCTCGCGTTGCCTCCAGTACGTTGTCTAGGGCAGCGAAGAATAGCTGGGTGAGTCAGCCTGAAGCCATCAAGGACTTCAAACAGCGGGAAAAGAGGGAGAGAGAGAAAAATGCAGTCCGATCCTAAAGCAAAACTCCACGCTGTTGAGTGGAAGTGGCCGCAGGATCGCAGCCTTCACATCCTTTCCGCTGTTCCTGTATATCTACAGTCGCCCCTATCTTATCTGCACTAGTCCAGTCCGCCCCCAAAGCTCCTCCTACAGCTGCTGGTGGAGCCGTTAAATTCGAGCTTGCAAGGCAGGGGGTTGTATCCTTCCTAAACCAACCCCCTCCAGGATGCATTTGAACTAGGAAAAGGTGAACGTTTTGATTGCTTAAAAAGCATTGATCTCGATTCATAAACACGAAAGTCAAGCTGCCATTTATAAATTGTGAATGACTCCCGTGTAAGTGACTAACATGAATCATTTAGGATGGGAAAGAGAAAGAAGAGAGAGAGAGAGAATCAGATCGTGAGGGCAATTCATAAAGCCCCTGGAAATTATCTAAAGACTCTTGTCTTGGGGGGTGGAGGGGAGAGATTTCTTTCAGGATAACCTCCCGCCTTTCTCGGGCTATGATATTCATAAATATCGCTGAGCTGAAAGAGACAGGAGTCTTCGGATTATTTGCATTCAAATCCCTGGGTTCGCCTCCCCTCCGCCTTCGCCAGACTAGTCTCCCATCTAAAGCCTCCTTTGCAGCTTTGAAATGGGGAGTTAGCCATGCTGAACGGTTCTACTGCTCACCATTATCAAGCCAATGCTGTGTAAAAAAGGAAAGGCGCCCGGGGGGGGGGGAGGGGGAGAGAGAAAGCGGGTGGGGTGGAGGAAGAGAGAGAAAGCAAACTTACAGACGCGGGGAACCAAGTATATTGTGTCTAGCGTACATACATTACCTGCGGCTTGGAAATCATTCCAACTGAACAGGGCTGGCCGGAGGAACTGCGTCGGAAAGGCAGCTCTGTGAAACTCAGGGCTCGAGTTTCTGGTTAACACGACCAGCTTGCTGGGTTTGCAGTGGAAATTCTTCCTCCCCCATTTTCCCTCTCTCTCTCTCCCCCGCCCCCATTTTCCCTCTCCCCAGTCTATCCTGAAAACTTTACCTAAGAAACCATCAACCTCAAACAGTGACTTGTCAGCTGCAAAACCGTGAGCCTATGAAGATGATCCCCTCACTGTGGGCTGTTAATTGTGCTTAGCTTACAGACGTCTTGCAAATTTCCATTCTGCATTTATCTTCTCTATGAAGGAAAAAAAAAAGAAGCCATATTGCAATTAGGTTAGGACTCCCTCTAGTGCACAGAGTTGGCACTACTGCCTTTGGGGCATGTATGATAGGATGGAGCAAAGGAAGAGAGTGGTGCCCTGTCCCAGCTCCAGCTGTGTGTGTGGTTTGAAAATTACTAATGGTGCAAGAAAACAGCAGACCTGTTCATTAAACACACACACACATGCCAAAGACAAAAATGCTTTATCAGTTTATGTCAGTTTCCATTCAATAGAATCTGTCCCTAAACTAATCATTTACAATAGAAGTGCAGAAGAATAAAGGCTGTTTTATAGGAAATGGCACCGGTATCAGCCACATATTTAGATTCTCTTCAAGCAAGAATAGCACAGATTTAACTACAACAGCAAGCCCCAGGAGTATCTGCACTCCCATCATGATTCCATGGATGGCTGATGTATGCTGCATGTGAGGTTCATAGGCTTCGGTGCGGGTCTGAAACCAATAGGTACCCTTGAATGGCCACAATCTACTGTGTAGGGTCCCTACACACTGGACCCTCAGAATTGCACTACACATCACATTTACCATGGGGGAAATGAGGCCTTGTCTACAAGGGCAACAGGTGATGAGGTGATAGAATGGATGGCCCCTGATTCAGACTCCAGGTGTGGAGTCACATTTATAAATCCTCCCCTATATGGCTACAGCAGAGGAAGAGAATGGAGACTGTGCTATCCCATCAGTTCTGCTGAGAGACCAGGGCTGCCTAGACAGTCTGAAGGCCCTGCAGTGGCTGCAAAGTGCTGCTGCATGTATTATACAACGCAGCAACCACCTCACAGCCATCACGGGGATTGGCATGTTGTATCATTCCTTCCCCCTTTTCCTTCTTCTCCTTTCCAACCTGGAAGGGTCACAAAAGCTGTAGTTAAAATGATCAAACTGTTCGGTTTCCCCCCCTTCTTTTTGCTATAAGAAAGAGGAAGAGGTATCTGTGGAAACAGAACCTGTGCTGCCACAGCCTAGCCTTTGTGTCTTTGGATAATCACTATGTGCACTAGTTTGCCCTCCTTTGAGGGCAAATTGATACGTTATAGCCCCACCTAATTTGTGCACTGAGATGGTGGGGCAGACAGTTAACATAGGAACTGAAAGAAGGTGCTCTGAGTCACTGAAAGAGGGTGCTCATGGAGGGCTGCTTGGCTACTACTGTGAGCAGAAAATGTAGATGCCTTTTTTCACAGAAGGAGCAGGTGAGTCTGAGGTAGATACTTGCTTCTGACGTAACAGTGCTCATGAGGACAGATTGCTTGCATGGGCAGACAAGTGCACATTTTTGGATTGATTCATAATGTATGACTGGAGATTGCATGGCTTTGCGGAGGCCTCTGGGGAGGGGGTGACTTCTTTTTTCTTTGTGGAAAAATACACAAGCCCCTCTTGACGAAGACAGGATGTAAATGAAACAAATAAATAAATGTATTACATTGATATCCTCCATTTCCTCCAAGGAGCCCAAGGCAGCGTACATGATCCTCGTTCTCTCCATTTTATTTTCAGAACAACCCTGTAAGAGAGTCTAGGCTGAGAGTCAGCGACGAGCCTAAAGTCACCCAGCTGGGAGACCAAGTGGGGACCAGAACCAGGGACTCCCAAATCTTACTCTAACCACTGCACAACACTAGCACTCATCCTGCCAGGACCCTGAACATGAGGACTCTCACCTTGCAGATAAACAATTTTAACAGCCTGCCTAAAACGGAACAAGGAACGGTCCAGCCTAAATTCATTTGAGAAAGAGTTCCACAGGTGGGGTGTTACAATAGAGAAGGCTCTGTCCCACATTCCCTCCAACCTAGCCTCTCTTGGTGGTGGAACCCACAGAAGGGTTGATGTTGAAGATGATGTTGAACTATGGGCAGGTTCATATGGGAAGAGGCAGTCTTCAAACACAAGCCATTTAGGGCTTTATAGGACACCAATGCCTTGAACTCTGCCGGGAAACAGATGGGCAGCCAGTGAAGCTGATACAAGATCAGCGTGTACCAGAAAGCAATCTCCCCACTGCATTTTGCACTAGCGCACACTTTATATGTAAGTACACACCTAACTTCCCTTTGAAATCAATGGGACTTAGGCTGTTGCTAGAGAGGAGTTAGCCCAGTGTGAGGCCTGGGCTCCCTGCTGTGCATCCAGATGACGCACAGGGGATCCCGGGGTCAGGCCGGGCTAAGTCCTCCCTTGACCCGGGATAACCCAATCCGCTTATGGCCCGGCTTTTCCGCAGCCCCAGGCTGCGGAAAGTCTAGCTACTTCTGTGGCTTTTCCTGGCTGCTCGCTTACTCGCAAGTAGCCGGGAGAAGCCACGCACATCGGGCCGGGGGGGGGGGAGATGGGGGCCAGGGGAAAGAGCAGACCTGGCAGGAGAGATGGGGGGGAGCGGAGCCAAGGTGGGGAGATCACGGACGGGGGCACGCAGAGGGGGCATTGGACATGGCAGGTGGTTGATCGGGTGGGCATGGCGAGCAGGGACAGGCGAGCAGGCAGGGGGCAGACATGGCGAGCAGGGATGGGCAAGCGGGTAGGGCCGGACATGGCGAGCGGGGACGGGCAGGGGGTGGACATGGCGAGTGGGGACGAGCGAGCAGGAGGCGGACATGGTGAGTGGGGACGGGAGAGTGAGTGGGGGCGGACATGGCGAGCGGGGGAGGATAGGTGAGCGAGCGGGCAGAGAGGCATCAGGCATTGTGGGGGAAATCAGGGGCATGGGGAGCGGGGAACCCTTTATTTATTTATTTTTAAAAAAACAGACTTACTTTTCATTGGTGCGCTCCTGCGCACATGGCCCTTTAAGTCCAAAATAAAAATAAAAATGGAGGACCCGATGGGTCTTTCCCTTACCCCATTGCGAGTTACGTGTAGAAAAGGGCGACGGCCAGCGTTAGCTGTAGCGCGGCGGCGGCCCTACTCCCCACCGGATAATCAGGTAGGTCTAGCAAGGCCCTCAGTGTCTACTCCTAAGCGCACTTATTAGGTAAGTCTTTTGAAGTCAGAGTAAACATGCTTAGAATCATGCAGCCTAGCGCATACATTTCGCTGGGTCATGTCCTATCCTATTAGGTGCCACAGGCATCCTACCGGCACCGCAAGGTCTGGGTCAGCAGGATGATTAATCATAGAAGTACATGATCACAAATGGCAGGGACTAGATCTGAAAATATGTCAGACTTTTCCCCAAGCTTTAAGCTCACAACAGGATTGCCTGGCTGCTAATTGGTATGTTTTCCTCAGAAGAGTGAAAATTCTAACCTTTTACTTGACAGATATGTGGGTAAAATGCCACATAACAATTTGAAAGCTTATCTACAGTATGCTCTTTACCATTTTTTTGTTTACTCTGGGAACTCACACAAGAATATACAAATATCGAGGACAGGGCGGGGGGGGGGGAAGCCCAAACAAAAGTATAACCTAAAAGGTTGTTTCAACAAATGCTTAAAACAGCCACTGGCAGCTGGTTTTCAACTCTGTTAAAAACAAATCTGCTTATCCTTTTCTGAAAAGTGATAGGAGAATGACAATGTTTTTGACGTTGTGAGATCCTCCACCCATTGCATACTTTTGTAGGGACCCTCTTGTGGAGGCCCAGGCTACCCTGTGGCAGTGGCAAAGAGGTCGCTTTTGCCTTTATTTTAACAATGTATTTCAGCGTAACACTTTGATTTTTCCCCACAGGAGTGAAAGACAGTAATTAATTTATATGGGAGAAAGTACTGAGAGTCCAGGGCAGTCCTGAGATAATTTTCTATCTGAGGTGAAAATTGTAGCATCTAAGGTGCATAATACCCAAGGCAGGTTAATTTATTTTGGCACCTGAAAGAAAGAAAGAAAGAAATCTCACAAGGGCCTCTCGCCTTCGATGGTAGTAAAAATACAATAATCCAATTGACAATAAATAAATAAATACATAAATAAATAAATAAATAAACCACCATGATGTGGTAAGGACTTTCCACATTCAATCAAGCTTCACAATGCCAGAAAATTATAGCTGTCAAAGCCAGGGCTGCACCCTTAACAAACAGTATTTTGGTGATATGGATATGTGGTGTTGTGTCCTATGCTGTAGTTAGCTCCAGCTTCACCTCTACCTTAGAGCTGGATGGCTGTCAGTGGCAGAGGGGTGGATCCGAAGTCCCAGATGTGTCTGTTCACTGTGATGGAATCTAAGATAGCATTCTGTGTCACAAGTACCTAAGAACAACAGAAGAGCCCTGCTGGATCAGACCAAGGGTCCATCTAGTCCAACACTCTGTTCACGCAGTGGCCAACCTTCTGTCAACCAGGGATCCACAAGCAGGACATGGTGCAACAGTACTCTCCCACCCATGTTTCTTAGTAACTGGTGTATATAGACTTACTGCCTCTGGAGATAGCATATAGGCATCAGGACTTGTAGCCTTTGATAGCCTTCTACTCCAGGGAGCTAGAGGCAAAGGGAAATCCAGAAACTCAGAAAATACCAGGACCATTCTGGCCTAGTTGCTCCTGGTATCCAGCAGCCAAAAGGCTGAAGGGCATCTCCACACATTACATTTTAAAGTTATTTTAAGTGTATATCTCAAAATGTATAGTATGGCAGCAACAAACACAGGTATCCTTGTCAAGGTATTCATGAGCATCCTAAGCATCCACAATGCTCATCCACATGAGCATCCACAATGCATGCGCATTGTGGATCCTGGTTGATGCCTTGCCCCCGTCATCGCTTTTTCAAACAGATTTCCAAGCCCAGTTTTACTAGTGGCAGATTCACTTGCTGACATAACCCACACTTCCCATTGTCTCGTTATACCCTCTGCTATTTGCTAAGCTCTAATACTGTCTTTGCTCTTATAAATAAACAAACAGAAGGTTTCTTGACCGCTCTCTCCAGGAGTTTAAAATTTCATTACACATTAACACAACTAAACAGTTGTGCCATCACTGTTAATACACTTTGATTAATACAGTTTGTTTCTACCGCAATACATAATCTTGTTTCAAGATGTTGTCCTTGGTGAACCCCCCCCCCCCCACTTATATCAGAGAAGCACTACAGAGCTCTTCCCACATGACTGAGCAAACAGCTGCAGCCAATCCTGACTCCCCAGCTAGGGTATCTGTGTGATACACATGCTTGCAAACACATGTTCTTTACACCAGGTGCCCTTCAGTTGTTTTGGACTATATAATGCCCACAATCTCTGACCGTTGGCCATGCTGGCTGTGGCTCATGGGAATTGTAGTCAAAATATTTCGATGGCTTCAGGTTGTCTATTCCTGCTTGAACACTGAAAATATCTAACTAAGGCCAAAACTGGATGGTGAAGGCAGCTGCCATGTTTGTTGAACCATATGCCCATCCCATTAATATGTAGAGAGAGTAATGGTGCTGGGATGGATCTGATTTTAAGAAGCCTCCCCACCTTCCTCCTCCCCACCGTACCTCCCCATAGTCCATATTCCCAGGCAATTTTCTCCAATATGGCTCCCTTCTTGCGCTGGAGTCAGGTTGGAGACAAAAGGAATTCTGGTGGCTGAGCATGGGTAGGCAAAGCTCTCCAATCCCATGTGCCTCTTTTGATAGCTCTGTTCGAGCATTCATACTTCTGTATTCACCATCACATGAGGGTCAGACAGGGCTGCTGGTCCTGCACGCTCTGTTGTGTCCCTGCTGTCTTACACATAGAATCCGCCTTGCAGAATAAGTTTTGTCTGACGACAAGTAAGACAGAAGCAGGTGAAAGCTTTAACCAGGATCTCTTATTTAACATGCTGACAAATGATGTCAGCAAAGGAGGTAAAAGTGAAACCCAAACCAGCACAGAGAGAAAACACACAATCCCAACTCCCTGTTCCTATATGCATTAACTATTTGGTGATTTTCCAAACAGACATTTTCTTTCAATGGAGTGGGTTTTAATGAATGGCTGTCACTTATTCCAACGGTCTGAAACAGGGAGCTTGTTCTTCTCATGTATGATTTAGGGCTCTGATGACACAGATTTCTCAATTGGGGAACCTAAACACATAGAGCAGGTTCCCCACTGCAGACCTTCATCCCCCCAATAGGGAAAAGTTGTGGGAACGGGGATGCAACAGGGGAACAGAGCCAAAGAGCATATCCCCATTTCTCCTCTTGCTTGAGTGGAGAATGTATAGGGGGTTGCTTATGAATCACCAAAAAAGAGGACAAAAGGAAACAGTGGCCTTTGCTAGACCACAGGTGAGCCCGGGGCTCGCCCCTGTGCATCCAGATGACGCACAGGGGGTCCCGGGCTCAGGCAGGGGTTGACCCTCCCTTGCCTGGGGTAATGGGCTCCAGTAGTAGCCCAGTATTTCCCGCGGCCTTGGGCTGAGCCTGAGACCATGAGCATGTAGACCATTCCACCTCTTTTCCCAGGTACCACAATTACTTGCGAGTAGCTGGGGAAAGTGGCAGACGGGGCACGGAGGAGATCGGGGCAGCGGGGAATGGCGACATAATTTTTTGGGTTTTTTTTTTAAAAAAAACTTACCATTGTCACTCGAGCGTGCCTGGGCAGCGGCCCCTTTAAACAAACAAACAAAATGGCGGATGCGATGGGACTTTCCTGACGTCTGGATTGGAGCGACGGCCTGAGCTAGTTGTACTGCGGGCTCGCTCCTCCTCCCGCATAGATTCCCAGGTAGGTCTAGCAAAGGCCAGCGATCTGCTTAAAATCAGCACACACTAATTTATATGTATATATGCAAATTTAGAAAGTATTGTTTAGAAAGTATTATTATAATTTAAGTATAAATACAGTACACGCCATCATAGTATGGAAGACTGTGAACAGTCCATTGCTGATGGGCAAGTTTAAGGTCCAGCTTTTCCTTCTGATGGCTCTTTATCTTGGACTTGGAATGGAGAACCTTTCAAACAGAGGACACCCTCAAAATAGAGGACAGTCCTCTGGCAGCCCTTCAAATAGTGAACTGTCCTCTATAACCAGTCTAAAATGTGTGAATATTGATGCCTAAACAGGGCTGATGTTAAAATCAGATCCCATTTTATACAGAAACCACTGTGGAAGGTGCCACCATATCTCGTTTGCCCTGCAGAAGTATACTTAAAAAGTCTCACATTCAGTGCACCACCACACAACAGCTGAGAGAACACAGGTATTACACCATACTAGTATTTCCCACAGCAAACATGTAAATTGTGGGTGATATGCCCATGTTTGTGAATACCCTTGTACGTGTGATGAAACGCCCAGGCAGGGTGCCTACAGGAGTGAAAAATTGAGTGGCTTTAGTTAAAAGATCATAGTTTAATATCCAAAAACTGTATTCTAATTAAGATTTGTATTTTCAGACAAAATGAGTATGTTGAACACACACTCACACACTGCAAAAGTTGTTTTAATTTAATATGTACAACAGTTAAGGTTTTCCAAATGGCTAACTTAGGGTAATTGCCCACATCATTTATGCATTTCCTCATTGGTGGGTCCATTGTGCTGTAAAATAGCAGACAGTATATTGTTCGGAAGAAGGGTTGTATTTTAAATTACACTTCCCATTGAGTTATCATATGGATTTGATCAGACAGTTCTTGTATATGAATAAAATATAGAAAACTCCAAAAGAACATTCAGGCTTAAATCTCACCTCTTAAGGGTTAGGCCATAACTATTAGGGGTTCTTAATCAAGGAGCGGTCAATAGCCAACATCTAGAAATGGTCATATCCAACCTTAATTAAATGTATATTTGGGAAACTTAATGTAAAGTGCTCGCCCAGAAGGTTAGTTAATTTGGCTGTAAAGTGAAAACCATATTGATTTTTGCAGGCCACAATACTGATGTGAATGCCTCTAAAATACAGCATTTGCTGTCCTGACTGTTTGAAGTACCTCAGGTCATCAAACTGACACAGAGGTTATTGAACTCTTAATGCAAAACTTAATTACTTGGAAATCTGTTGAATATGCATCTTTTTAAAAACTTACCTGCTATTATATTCTTTAAGGGACAATGACCTCTTCTGACCTTTGCCTTGTAAGACTGAAATGCCTTCAGTTCAGATTGAAAATGACAGGCTTCCTGAGCCTGCAAATACTTAATAGCATGCATTCATTTGAGCTAAAGTGACCCTCACGTTGAGCTAGATAAGAATGTATATTTACTTAATATGTAAGGATCATCTGTGAACATTAGGGTTGGGTGAAGAATTTGTCGGGTTCACATTTTGATGCAAACTTGCCCAAATTGCACTTCCTGGAACTGAATGCAGATCTAAATGCCATTTAGAAATCTGCACCTCTCTGAGCTTTCACTCATTCCACAAAACAGAACAAAAAATACGTTCAGCAGCATTTGGAAAATGGGCCAAGAAAAAGATGCACCATAGTGAAATGCACATAAACGCATTTTAGGTCAGTGGGTGAATCCAAAGAAAATGTGTACATTTGGAGACCGTGCAGAAAAATGCACACATTTTGAAAAATGCACACAAGACGTACAAAGAGGGGCAAAGCAGCTCGCACAGAACCAGGATGGCACAAGCATGGAAGTGGAAAAATGTGAATCTCAACAAGTTTGAGCTTGGCAGATTTACCCATCCATAGGAACATCTTCTAGTAGGCACTTCAACACTTTAGTCAATGGTGGGTTAATAGTCAACTCACAGTTGGTTATTTTGTGCGTACTCCCCATGCAACATGTTCCTATACAACCGTGGAGTGGTTGGTGTGTGTGTGTGCTAGCATTGAGTGGACTAATAGTCAACCCAGTGTTTGTCTGACACAGCCCCTGCCCCTCTCCCCACCTTCCCTCCTCCCTCAGTCCTCCTGGTGCTATCCCAGCAGCCTCTGTGAGTTGTGCCGGCTGTAGCAGAGTGGCCAGCATGGTTTTGGTGACTCAACCCTGCAAAATAGTCCACTAAGCTTGACAGACAACACGGTTGTGCAGATAGTCAACTCTGCAGAGCGTTGGTTATCTCAGTTGGTTATTTTGGGGAAATAGTCAACCACGGGGTGGTTTTTGCCTGACACTCAACACAATAACTAACCGTTAACCACTCAACTGATGGTTGACTACTTAAACTACCATTGGTTATTGTGTTGTCTGAACCCAGCCACTTTCTGATAGAGATCAGACACATGTCTGGATGAATAACTCCATCTTTATCACAACACCTAACTTAATCCTACTTGACAGACATATATCAGACATTGTCTTTATACTGTTTTTATGTTTTTTAAATTTTTGTATATTTTTAATGTTTACTACTTTTAATTGTTGTAAACTGCCCAGAGAGCTTCGGCTGTGGGGCGGTATATAAATGTAATAAAATCTATATAAATAAAAATGTAAATGTCCGTTCGAAACAGACGTTATATCTCCGGAAGTTCTTCACCGATTGCTTTGAAATTTTGACACAACGTTGCATTCGAATATGTGATCGTTGTTATGTAACTATGTTCTATATGGGGGTCAAAGGTTTGTCTTAAAATCGAAGAAATAGGCCTCCTCAAAACCAGTCCTGCTGATCATTGTGACATCGCCAACCAGTAGGTCAATCCGCTGCCTCTGACTCCTCTCCTATTTGCATGTTTTCTCACAATTGGCTGAGTGAATATAGATGTCACCAGGTGTGACATCTTCTGAAGAAAGGTAACTGCCAGGAGTTTCCGCTAACCCTCTCACCGTAAAAACATCCTTTTTAAAAAACCAAACAATCTGCTTTACTTCATCCAAATAATGCCTCGCAGAAGATCACACTTAGGTCGTCGTACTCGCAGAGCGGAAGCACTGCGACGAGAAATTGCAAATCAGTCTGAGGAAGAACGGGCATCAGCAAACAAGAAAAAAAGAAAAAGAATGCCTCAAATACGTGCCAAGGAACCAGCCAAGCAATGTTCAGCCAGACTTGAGGATGCACGGTTGAGAGCACGGCAATCGCGTTCTACAGGTTCAGATCTGCTTTGTTCTCAACAGAATGAATGCGACAGGCTGAGAGTGGCTGAAAGACGTCAACGAGAAACAGCACATCAGCGTCAAACATGACTCCGTGGTAAACAATCACACGATTACAATCGCCTTGCATTCCGGTACAACCCAGCTGATGATTATAGTTTGAGGCGGCATGTTCTCATCGGCACTGTGACTGAAGTGTGTCCTTATTGCAAGGCTCTTAAATTTAATGGAGAAACAAAAGGAATGTGTTGCGCTGCTGGAAAAATTAAACTGCCTCAACTTGGAGAACCACCAGAGCCATTACAAACTTTGCTTGCCGGCTATACCGCAGAATCAAAGCATTTCCTATCTAACATCAGGAAATACAACTCATGCTTCCAAATGATGTCGTTCGGCGCAGAAATCATCACAGCTCCATTTATGCCAACTTTCAAAGTCAAAGGACAAATTTATCATAAAGCCGGCTTCTTCCTTTCGTTTCAAGATAGTCAACATAAATTCCTACAAATGTATTTCATTGGTGATGGCAATGATGAATTGAATGCACACTGCGGAATTTATACCGGCATAAAAAGGTCTGTCGTTTCAAAACTGCAACAGCTACTTCACGAAAAAAACAATTTAGTACATTTGTTCAAAACAGCAATTGACATGATGCCATCTGATACACACAAGATTCATGCTGACAAAATGCCTGCTGGAGAACATGTGCGAAGATTCAATGCTCCAACTATAGACGAAGTGGCAATTGTTATAGTCGGAGATCAATCTTGACAGGACCTTTCAAAGGTGAAGATGTCCTCATTCCTCGCATTCCTATGATTCCAACAGATATGCCATTTTAATTTAAGAGATTGCAATTCCCCATTTGATTGGCGTTTGCAATCACCATCCACAAAGCTCAGGGCCAATCTTTAGAATTGTGCGGTTTAGATCTAGACACAGATTGCTTCTCACATGGACAATTATATGTTGCGTGTTCTAGAGTCGGCAAACCAGACAATCTCTATATCTACACAGACAATGGAACAACTAAAAATATTGTATATCCACAAGCATTGTGAAATTAAACATATTAGAAACATCTGCTTTGTCTTTTCTTTCTTTTCAATTTAACCAGACTGAGCCACAGCAACGCGTGGCAGGGCACAGCTAGTAAATAAATAAAAAATATCTACATGCAGGTGTTATGGTCAGCTAGTTGTCCATGATTTCTCTTGCTTGGTGCACTACTGGATCAGAGTCAATTGTATTTATGTATTCATATTTGTTTTCAAAAGCATAACCTGCTCTTCAAAAGCTCAAAACAGTGTACAGAAAACATTTCTGAAACTTTGAATATTCACAGTTTATGAATACAGTTTATGAATATACCCCCCCCAAAAAAAACCCCTCAGTTTCAATGAGAATCAACCATAGCAGGCAGCAATTTAAAAACTAAACACCAGGATTAAAGGTTAAAGACTAATGACCTGGCCAAATAAAATACCCTTTACTTGATACTGAAAATGACAAAGATGCTGCCAAGCAGGCCTCCTTGAGGAGGCCATTCCTTAAGCACAACACCGCAATTGAAAATGCCCTGCTCTGAGCACCCATAGATCTATCCTCCCAATGGGGCATGACCAAGAACAAAGTGTCTCCAGAAAATTTTAATGGTTGGGGAAAATCTTATGAAACAAGGTTCTTCTTGAGGTATGTTGGACTCATGAAATATATTATGGTGAAATTCTGATTCCCCTGAAGTTAGTAGTAGATGTATGATGCTAATTAGAGCCCAATCAGGCTATATGGACCTGCCCAAGTTTTAAGATCAGTGACTGAGTCCTTGCCTTCAGGCCTGCCATTAAGAGCTGTTTGACTGGAGGATACCAGGAGCAGGGATTTTTTAGTAGTGGCTCCCTATCTTTGAAACATCATTCACAGGGGACCTAGAGCCTAGTCATCACTCATCTTTAAGAGAACCTTGAAAAATTGATTTGAACTATGCTTGCAAGGTTTTTACATGCTGCTGTTTTTAAATGCATAACTTTGAACTGTAATTTATTGAAATTCTGATGTTTCATATTTTTAAAAATTTCTTTTTGTAAACCACCTTGTGGCAGCAAAGAGAATTTCAGCAGGAGTCATTTGTATGCATAAAGCACATGGTCTAATTCCCTCTTCATCACAGCAGTTAAAGCTGCAGGAGCCCTGCCCTATTGACCAAATGCAAAAGCGGGCAAGGCTCCTGAAGGTTTAACTCTTGTGATGAAGAGGGAATTTCACCAGATGCATGTATACAAATGACACCTGCTGAAATTCCTGTTCTATTCAACTGTTAAAGTTACAGAAGCCCTGTCCTCCTTTTCATATGGTCACCCTACACTCATGTAATGGTGCCGATTGTAATCTCAAAAAGAAAGCAAAAAGCCCCAGTAAAGCAACAGGATTTTTTGGAATTGAATACTTCCTCTCTGTTTGTGTTCCATTCACTTCAATGAAACAGTGCCATCTAGCGAAGAAATTACAGCACCATGCCAACATGACACAGGTTGTGATTTTGCACATTTATTTCTTTATTTTAAAAAAAATCTGATTATCTCTTTGTGGTTTTTAAGTGTGAGAAGGGGGAAGCGTAAGAGACATTGTGGAGGGTGACACAGTCATCTAAAAGATCCACAAGCTTCTATGAGTGGCCAATCAGAAGCATGCAATAATTCCTTGTGTAGAAATGCTCTTAGGGATAAGTGCTTGAGCGGGAGTAAATGCAACCACCCCCACACACCTCATTTTCATCTGTTGTAGACAAAAATCAGCATTGATGCAACGGATCCCTTTAGAACTATCATCAGAGGTCAGCATCTTGGGGCACCTGCCTGGCCCAGTAGGGAACACCTTCTCCTTCCTCTTTCTAACTGCTCACCTACCCCTCCAAACAGCAACAAGAGCAAAGAAGAGTAGAAACCTTTCCTTGCTTTGCCTCTCTCCTTCTGAGCATTGCTACTGATTGCGTCCAGAGGAAGTAAGAAATTGAATGAGTATTGATGAAAGTGGTAAAGAAGTGGGCCCACTCAGGAAGGGGTCCCACTGAGAACATCTTTCCAAAGCCCTCCCAAAGTCTGGAGCCAAATCTGAATTCTTCCAGTTGTATCTAGATCAGCCTTTCCCAACCTGGTGCCCTCCAGATGTGTTGGGCTACAACTGCCAGACTTCCCACTTGTAGTCCAGTGTATGTGGAGGGCACCAGGTCTGGAAAGGCTGATGTAGATATTCTCCAAATTCCACCAACTATTCTCTATTTTACTCATGTTTTTGAAAGCTTCCCCCCCCCCCCCCCCGTAACTAGTCATTTTCTGTTGGGTCGAGGAAGTATTAGGGGCAATGCAGCGTCAACGATCTCGCAAATCTGGCAGCTGTAAAAGTGACAGCGTGTTCGGAGTTGTGAACCACTGACATCCATCTCGGCTCAAGTCAATTGGCTGCAAGCTCTGGTACACTCTAATTAAGGTCTTAATTCTCATCAGTAGAAGGCGTTGGGGGGAAAAAACATTTGTTTTAATGGGCATGGGATGGACTTGCACGTTGGCAACCTTCTATTTACAATCTTGGCTTGGAATTGGAAAACACAAATGTGACACTATTTTCTCCCTGTGGTGACTTGTTCAAGCTCAGGAATAAGATTGCCAAAGCAAACATTCTTCTGTTTTCACAGAAAATGTCTCCATTTAGCTAGCGTCCTCCCAAGAGGTGTTCTATGGCATGTAATTTTCCTGGACCTTTAGAGTTCGGCACTAGTAGAAATGAGTGCGGGGAGCGCCTCTGTTTCTACAATAGCTCACTGTGAAGCCAATACAATGTTGTGGTGTTGAAACTGGACTGGGGAGATTCAGGTTCACATTTCTACTGTGCAATGAATCTTTCTGGGAGAGCTTGGCCAAGTCAGTTACCCTGTTCAGATGACGTGCTAAGCCCTAACCTATCTCACAAGGTTGTTGCATGAAAAAAGTTGGGCTAAGTCATTATATAACATCCTGAGCTTCTAAGAGAAAGCTTGGGATAGAAACACAATAAATAATAGTCTGCCCTTCCCTTTCAGTATTTAAAACTATTTATAATTGTACTAAGCCACCAAGTTCTCACTAGGTGGTAATCCTCTGGCAGGACTATACCACTTCACACTGCAGGTGAGCATTCACAAGGCTACCCACACCTCCAACAAAATTCCTGCACATAGCTAGGGTCATCATATGAAAAGGAGGACAGGGCTCCTATACCTTTAACAGTTGTGTAGAAAAGGGGATTTCAGTAGGTGTCATTTGTATGCATGCAGCAACTGGTGAAATCCCGTCTTCAACACAACAGTAGAAGTTGCAGGAGCCCTGCCCTCTTTCGTATCTGGTCCCTCTCCTATATCTTCATTGTGATGAAGAGGGAATTTCACCAGGTGCTGCTGAAATGACACCTGCTGAAATTCCCTTTTCTGTGCAACTGTTAAAGGTACAGGAGTCCTTTTCATATGGTCATCCTAACTAGGCATGTGCTCCGCTCCGATTAGAAGCGCAAAAGCAGGAGCGAATTGGCCTGCTCCGCCTTGCCCAGAGGCAGAGTAGAAGCGGACCGCGGACCCATAGAAGCAAGGCGAAGAGAAGCGCCCATTTTTCGGAGCTCCTCTTTCAGGCGGACCGCTCCGATCGCCATCTTGAAACATTTCGCCCATAGGATTGCATTGCGGAAAAGAATCGCGGATAACTGTGTTGTTTTTGAAGCTATGGTTCTGAAAAATCTTGTGCTCAGAGAGTCGTGGATGGGGGTCATTTTGAGACTACTCTCAGCTCTCTGTGTCCTGCGGTTCACATGCTATATTTTTTAAAAATCAGGTACATTTACAAACAGGGACGGGTAAACTGGCAGCGGCGCGGCGGGTTTTTTTTTATTTGAAGTGATGACAGGCACATTCAACTCCCAATCCTGATGAGAATTGATCACCTAATGAAGCATCCTCCAATCTCAGCGTTCAAGGGGGGGACTAAGCCAGAGTCACCCTCAGAGCGGTGAGCTCTCAGCGTCTTGTGGGTTGTGGCGTTCATGGAGAGAGGAGCTCCTTTTAGTTAGTTGCTGCTGCTGTGTTTGGAGATAGATTAGGATTTAGCTTGGCGCGTGTGTGTGTGTTTGTTTGCTTCTTTCTGACTTTTAGCTTAGTTTGCTCTGTGTTTTTCCTTTACTTTGATTTAATATAAACTTTATTTTTAAATTTTGGAGTGTGTGTTTGTTTGGTTGATTGGTTGTTCCCCTCCCTTCCCTCTCTTAAAGCCTGACTGTGTTTCATCTTCCTTCCTTCTATATACAAAAAAATACAAAAAAAAAATATTATTCTCTTTTTCTTCTCTCGGTTACTTGGACTCTGTGTGTGACTTTGTTATTGTGTGAGTGTGCTGTGCAGTGCACTGTTTGTGAAGTGCAACAGCCACAGATTGAGCATTTCATTCAAATCCTGTTTGGGGAAAGCATACACACACTTCTTGTCCCATTTCCCTACATTTAGTAATATTCTTAAACATATTATTATATTCTTATACATATTCTTAGTAGTATATTAGTATATTCTTATACATATTATTATTAGTATTAATATTTTATTCTTATACATATTATTAGTAGTAGATATTAGTAGTATTATATCATCATGAGAAGAGGGAGCAGGCGTGCTGAAAGCAGCAAGGCTCAGGCTACCAGCAGTAAGCAGCGGGCTGCCTCTCCTGCTGTGAAAATCAAACGGGCAACTCCTTGGCTGGCTGCTCCGCAACAGAAACAGGACAAGCAGCAGGCAGAGCCGCTCTCTTCTGCAACTTGTGCCCGGCGTTCTCTTTTTGAGGGTGGGAATGGGAAAAGTGCCCCTTTGCAAGAGGCACGTGGCAGCAGTGCCATTAGAAGAGGAAGAGGAGTATCCCCAACTCCTTCATTATCGTTTGAGCCCACGAGCCCGCTGATGGACCTGTCTCCAGACCTCCTAGATGAGGTTCTTCTCAGCACAGTGGAGGGGCAGGAGGAGGAGGAGGAGGCGGTGGGTGCTGAGGAGGAGCAGCAGCAGGCCGAGGCTCTCTCCCCAGTCTCATCCCACACCTCTTCCGCTGCAACCCCTGTTTCTGTGGCAACACCAGAGAGCTCAGGCGGGCAATTGGTGGTGTTACCACGGAAGCGAAAGACAAGTATAGTGTGGGACCACTTTGAGTTGGGAGCGGATCCCCGCTTTGCTGTCTGTCGCCACTGCAAACTCACCCTAAGCAGGGGTTCATCTACAGGGCATTATGGAACCAGCAGCATGAAGATGCATCTTCAGAGGCAGCACCAGTCAATCTTGCTGGGGAAAGAGACGGGCAAGGCGACTGGTTCCAGGGGAAAGCTGAAGGCTGCTGCTGGCACTGCCACTCTAAGCTCTCCATCTCCCATCCCCACAAGGGTTAGGCAGGCAACCCTGCAGGACATGGGGTGGGGGAAGTATGGATCCACAAGATGGCGTTTTCCAACGCCCACCCAGGGTGCTACTGTGGTGGGGCATCTGCCAGGACTGACTCCTCCCCAATACTAGATCTATGACATGTCACTCTGCCTGCCCCTCTGCTAGCCTGTCCTCCTCGGTGACCGACTCGCTGGGATGGTTTGCGTTTGCAATGCGTGACTAACTGCAGTGCTGGCTTAGAAACCAGCCATCCTTGCCTCACTTCCTTGTGCCCCCAGAAATGCCCGCAGCCTGTCTGCCTGCCTGCCTGCCTGCCCGCATCCCACGGGGAACTGCTGTGGTGGGGCATCTGCCAGGACTGACTCCTCGCCTGCTCTGCCTGCCTCTCTGCCCGCCTGGTGCCTGGGAGATGGGCATTGCGGTTCGTGCCCAGCACCCTCCGGCACGCTTGCTCCCAGTCATCCTCCTCTGTGCCCCTCAATGCGTAACTGCTGGCTTAGAAAGAAACAACCAGCCATCTTTGCCTCACTTGCTCCTTGCGGGTTGGTTTGCTATGCGTTAGTGCTCAAGCCATCCTTGCGGCACTACAATGCATGCTGCCTGCCTGCCTGCCTGCCTGCCTGCCTGCCTGCCTTCCCTCCCTTCTCCCCTTCCCGCCTCGCAGGGATGGTGTATGTGTCTTGCTTTGACTCAGGGGAGAAGTCCTTCCTGTGCTCACTTAGACTTTATCAAGTTCAAAAATCCATTTTTCAAGTGTGCAAGAAGATTTAGGGTTATCTCGTGGCATGATGGGATTTCCTTTCAACTGGCCCCATTGAGCTGTCTGCATTGCAACTTTAAAATCCCTGACATACTGGAGTGTCCGATTTTCAAAACTTCCCCTAACATCAGGGGATGATGGGATTGGCTTGAAACTTGGCGTCCATGGGAACACATGGGTAATCTGTCATTGACGTAGTTGTAGAATGGGACTTGATTTGGGGTGAGTTAAAAAGTTTAAGCCGCGCCAAAAATCAGGGGATGATGGGATTACCTTGAGTCTGGGCGTCCATGTGGACACATGGATTAGCTTTCATGGTGCCGAGTTTGATATTTCTAACATGCAAAATGACAGAGCTATGGAAAGGGGTATGAATGGGGTGCCCGATTTTCATAAATTCCCCAAAAATCAGGGGATGATGGGATTGCCTTGAAACTTGGTGTCCATGTGGACAAGTGGATAAACTATCATGGTGCCGAGTTTGAGGTTTCTAACATGCAAATTGACGTAGTTGTAGAATGGGACAATTTGGGGTGAGTTAAGCCACGCCAAAAATCAGGGGATGATGGGATTGCCTTGAGTCTGGGCGTCCATGTGGACACATGGATTAGCTTTCATGGTGCCAAGTTTGAGGTTTCTAACGTGTAAATTGACGGAGCTATTGAAAGGGGTGTGAATGGGGTGCCCGATATTCAAAAATTCCCCAAAAATCAGTGGATGATGGGATTGCCTTGAAACTTGGTGTCCATGTGGACACATGGATAAGCTATCATGGTGCCGAGCTTGAGGTTTCTAACGTGCAAATTGACAGAGCTATCGAAAGGGGTGTGAATTAGGGTTATGGGTGGTGCATTAGAGGTTAGAGGTCAGGGGATGATGGGACTGCCTTGAGTCTGGGCGTGCGTGTGTGTCCCTGGATAAGCTGTCATGGCGGCGAGTTTGAGGTTTTTAATGTGCAAATTGACGGAGCTATGGAAAGGGGTGTGAATGGGGTGCCCGATTTTCATAAATTCCCCAAAAATCAGGGGATGATGGGATTACCTTGAAACTTGGCGTGCATGTGTATACGTCCATGAGGTGTTATGGTGCCAAACATGAGGTTTCTAACTTGAACAGAAAAAAGTTGTATACTTTTTTAGCTTTCAATGCAACCCTATGGGGGGAAACGGAGCTCCTATCCGGGGCGAAGCAGCCCGATCCGCAAATTGTGGATCTGGAAGTGAAGCGGAGCGGGGGGTCCGTGTACACCCCTAATCCTAACATAGCAAGCTAGCATGTCAGGGAGAAGCTAGGCTAGAATCCTTATCCCTGACATCTAGTTTTCTCTGTGGAGAGGCTGTTTGTTTGTTTGTACCAGCAATTCTCATTTTACAAAGTACGCAGTCATTTATGTCTGGACTCACTTGATTGTTACATTTAGCACCAACACATGCTTACTTGATTTTTAATAGTTGGAGGGAAAAGCACCAAAGCAGCAATATACTAACATAATCTCCGCTGTGGCACCCGGTTGTGGAATGAGCTCCCCAGAGAGGTCCGCCTGGCGCCTACACTGTTCTGCTTTCGTCGCCAGCTGAAGACCTTTTTATTCTCTCAGTATTTTAACACTTAATTTTAAATTAAATTAAAATTTTACTGTTCTAACTCTGTATTTTAATCTTATACAAACTTTGCTGTGTGGTTTTATCCTGGTTGTGCTTTTTATACTGTATTTTATTATTATTATTATTATTTATTTATATAGCACCATCGATGTACATGGTGCTGTACAGATAACACAGTAAATAGCAAGACCCTGCCGCATAGGCTTACAATCTAATAAAGTTGTAGTAAACAATAAGAAGGGAAAGAGAATGCAAACAGGCACAGGGAAGTGTAAACAGGCACCGGGAAGGGTGAAGCTAACAGTATAGAGTCAGAACAAACTCAAAGTTTAAAAGCTATAGGGAAAAGAAAAGTTTTTAGCTGTGTTTTAAAAGCTGTGATTGAGTTGGTAGTTCTCAGGTGTTCTGGGAGAGCATTCCAGGCATGAGGGGCAGCAGAGGAAAATGGACGAAGCCGAGCAATGGAAGTAGAGACCCTTGGGCAGGCAAGAAGCATGGCATCAGAGGAGCGAAGAGCACGAGCGGGGCAATAGTGTGAGATGAGAGAGGAGAGATAGGCAGGAGCTAGACCGTGAAGAGCTTTGAAGGTCAACAGGAGAAGTTTATATTGGATTCTGGAATGAATTGGGAGCCAATGAAGAGATTTCAGAAGCGGAGTGACATGGTCAGAGCGGCGGGCCAGGAAGATGATCTTAGCGGCAGAGTGGTGGACAGAGACCAGCGGACTGATGTGAGACGAGGGGAGGCCAGAGAGGAGGAGGTTGCAGTAGTCCAACCGAGAGATAACCAGTGCGTGAACGAGAGTCTTGGCAGAAGAGACAGACAAAAATGGTCGAATCCTGGCAATATTATACAGGAAGAAACGACAAGATTTAGCTACTGCCTCGATATGAGGAATAAAGGAGAGCGAGGAATCAAATATAAAGCCAAGGCTACGAGTTTCCTTGACCGGAGTAAGCGTGACATCGTTGACAGTAAGAGAGAATGAGAGGTGAGGAGAAGGTTTAGGAGGGAAAACAAGCAGTTCAGTTTTTGCCATGTTAAGCTTCAAGCGACGATGAAGCAGCCAAGCTGAGATATCTGAAAGACATGCCGAGATACGATCGTGAACATCAGGAGAAAGTTCCGGAGATGAGAGGTATAGTTGTGTGTCATCGGCATACAGGTGATATTGGAGGCCATGAGATTGAATAAGTTTACCCAAGTGCAGCATGTATAGAGAAAACAGCAGCGGGCCAAGCACCGAGCCTTGCGGAACCCCTACTGAAAGGGGAAAGGAGGAGGACGAGCTGCCGTTAGCCGACACGCTGAAAGAGCGACCCTCTAGATAGGAGGCGAACCAGTTATAGACAGAGCCACAGAGTCCAAGGTCATGGAGGGAATCTAAGAGAAGATCGTGATCAACCGTGTCAAAGGCTGCAGTTAGATCAAGGAGAATAAGGACGGAATAATGGCCCTTAGACTTGGCAGTGAGAAGATCATTGGTGATCTTGGTAAGGGCTGTTTCAGTGGAATGCAGAGGACGGAATCCAGATTGAAAGGGATCCAGAGCAGAGTTACTAGAGAGAAAGTCAAGACAGCGAGAGTAGACCACACGTTCCAGAATCTTTGAGACAAGGGGCAACAGAAAGACAGGTCGGTAGTTAGACAGAGAAAGTCGATCAAGAGTGGGTTTTTTGAGAATGGGAGAGACAGTAGCATGTTTAAAAGCAGAGGGAAATGAGCCAGAGGACAGGGAAGAATTAATGATGTGAAGCAAGGACGGGAGGATAGCGGGGATAAGATTTTGTAATTGTGCTTTTAACATGTTGGTTGTTTTGTTATGGTTTTAATTTTTGTGAACCGCCCAGAGAGCTTCAGCTATTGGGCGGTATAAAAATGTAATAAATAAATAAATAAATAATCAATACAGTAACTTCTGTAAAGCATATTTTACAAATGAAAGAGATTATTATCCCCAACACATCTCCCATCCCTGTGACATCAGCCATATGATCAATATAATTTTTAGGTATGGCAATGAAGGAAAAAATGGAAAAAGTTTGAGAAATGCAACAATTTTAAGAAACCAAACCAGAACAAACCCCAAACCCAAAAAGACCAGCTCTATTGTTGTTTTTTAAAATCATCTCCACACTTTTATAATACATCTTTCAGTTAATAGCGAAAATCCCAAATTCTCCTAAGCAGTTACAGACTTCTATAATGAGTGCATCTTGTCAAATTGTACATCTGTATTGTTTTGCAAAATGCATCACAAACTTAGAAATAGATTCAAATTGTGTTCAACTCTGCATTTGGTTCCAGAAGGTGCGAATCAGGTCATCTCATATAAAAATGTGAACGCAGCAAATTTCTCACCGATACCTCATCAAAAGTAAATGTGACTATTTTCTTTTGGCCTTGAGTAGAAATACATGTTGAATCCTTCATATGAATGAGCCTCGTGTGGCGCAGAGTGGTAAAGCAGCAGTTTCTGCAGCTGAAACTCTTCCCACGGCCTGAGTTTGATCCCAGCGGAAGCTGGTTTCAGGCAGCCGGCTCCGCTCGACTTCCATCCTCCTGAGGTTGGTAAAATGAGTACCCAGTTAGCTGCGGGAAAGGTAATAATGGCTGGGGAAGGCAACGGCAAACCACCCCGCTATAAGGCCTGCCAAGAAAATGTCAGCGAAAGCTGGCGTCCCTCCAAACATCAGTAATGACTCAGTGCTTGCACGAGAGGTTCCTTTCCTTTTCCTCCATATGAACCATTTCTACATTGATGTAAGTATGGAAAACAATAACCACTCAGTGACAAAAGATGAAAATGACTGTGATAAGGTATTAGCCATGTCTAGTATGAACCAATAGAGGAGCTTCCTCTATTTGAAGACAACCATCAGAAGGAAGAAGTTGTCCATCAGCAGCACCTAGACAGCAGACTTAGCACACGGCACGTAGGTCACCTGTTCAAAGTCTTCCACACTAGAATGAGTTGGACTCCATTTTTATTTTAATAATAATAATAATAATAATAATAATAATAATAATAATAATAATATCTAAATTACATCTGTACATATAAAATAGCTTATACAAATTTTGTACAAATCACTATCGTTTTTTGTTCTTTTCTTTTTTTTGGTGATTCATACATGGTCACCTGACTGATATATTGACTAAATTGGACATGGATATTTACAGTATAAATATTTATTGCTTTCATATCCATTTGACTGTAACAGCTTCTCTCATAGAATCTTAGTTTGGTGAAGGACCTGAGACTTCTATTAGAGGCATCTACCTTCTTCCATAGAACTACAGAAGAACTACTAATTAGTTCTTAGCCAATTAGTTTGAGTAAATTGGGCTGCGGGTGGACCTTAAATACGCACTCACTAAGAAGAAAATCACCCATCCATAAAATAGGGGGTAGGAGGTTAAAGTGTCTTTGTGTACTATGTCTACTGTCCTCGTTGCTTAAAATATCAAACACTTCATGATCATTCATTTCCAGCTGCACGCTACATTATTTACAGTCAAATAAGTAACACAGAACAAAACTGAATAAATATGTACAGGTCACTACAGGGCAAAATCCTGTGGATAGATTTGATGCTTTCAGCATTGGGAATGGCTCCTTCTTCCATCTTCATACCCTCTATTTTTGTTGTTGCTGCTGTTATTGATTCCACAGCTAGAGAAATACTTTGGCAGACGTGGCTTAAGTGCATTTTCCTCCCTTTTCCATAGGAAAATGCAATGCTGATAAAGTCTGCAGTCCATAAATCACGGAAAGCTTAACACATCAGCCAGCGTAAAACTATCTTTGCAAAAAGGCAACGTAAATTATTTAAAATTAAATATGTAAATATATTTTGCTGCCACTCTGAAATATTACTCTAATTTGGCTCAGACATATGCTAGGGGAAAAATAGAAAGAACCAGTGGGCCGTTCTGGTGGATTATGAATTGTCTGTCCAAAAAGAGGCTTTCAATCAAAATATTTAGACCGTTACTCTCTGTGAGCGCTGACTCCTCTCATGCAGAGTTACAAGGAGACATTGCAGCAGAGCTAACAGGTGAATTCTTTAACAGAGTTCTAAACAATAGCCATCAAGGGTCTCCAGTTAAGGCCAGGAACCCAAATATCGCCAGCTTTAGATTTCCAATATTCTGGTATTTGGACAAGGTCAGGGGTGCGAGTCAGGAAATCCCTCACTCAAGTCTTGCCCCACCTTGAATTCACTAGTTATCACTAGGCAAGTCACCATTAACTAGTCTCAGCCTCCAAGGTGGTGGTAATCATGCAGACTACCTTCAAGACTCTTGTAAATATTATTGTGATGTGAAACACGTTCTTCTAAGTACTTCTAACAAGTGTAGAGACATTGACATTTTCCCATCCTATCTAGAGAGACACCAATCCAGCTACACTGCATCTTCCAGACTTTAGATGACCTGGGGTAAGGTATTACCATTGGCATGCTGCAGTCTTCCCCATATCAGCACCCTCCAGATGATGCTGGATGAGGACGATAGGAGTTGTAGTCCAAATCATCTGGAAGTTGCCAGCTGTAAGCGCTGACCCCCTGGGAGGTGGGCAGGCTATGTCAAACAAACAAGCAGGATGTCTGAATGATCAGTTGAGGGATAAGGTTGGGTAGCACAGTGCCAAGTCAACAACTTCACTCAGTGCGCCAGAGCATTTAGATGTGTGCATACATTCTCTGGCTGAGGACCAGACAATGCTAGCCAAAGTGCTGACTCCATGAAAAACATGCAGCAGCAGCTGAACAATTTAAGATTACTCCATCTCTACAGCAAGTGGGGAATTTGGGCCACCAGGCATAAGGCTCAGAAAGGAAATACGAGAACCAATTCCAGATCATTTGAATATATTAACAAAAATCCTTCTGATGTGAAAATCAGGGCGAAAAATCCTGTCTTGGTAAAGATTAATGGAAGTTTTCCCACTGACTTCAAAGGAGTTGTAATTTCACCATTAACTTTTAACATGTGCAATGCATCTGTTGCCATCTTATGTTGAGACAATTAGCAGGTGTCAATTAGGAGAGAGACAATAGATTATGTAACCAATTACTTTCGCTTTCCAGACAACAGTTTGCAATCAGAGGGATGTGTGATAAGGTTTAATCAAAGATTAGAACTTTTTTAATTAAATAGGGCCTTTTGTGGCTAGTCGTTTGACATTAATTACTGTTTTAACTTGATGCATTCTGATTTGAAGCAGGCCTTGAGCACTGCAAAGGGGACAAAAATATATTCCATCATAGAAAGTGCTGAAGATTAAAATGGAAATATAAAGTTTTCTTTCTCATCTTGCTCCCACCAACATATAAAGCAAATGTTATTTCACATGTGAAGTGACCGTATTAGATAAACAGAGCAGCAAGTTCTAAAAGCTCAAGAGCAGATGGCTCTTTGAAATGAGGAGCACGCAAACACTTAATTGTAATGATTGATAAGAACTTCAATCAGTGTTCCTTAACTTTCAGGGGTTAAATAGTTGACGTGAGTTACATTTGTCGTTTTAACTAGATGACTACCCTTTGGACATCTTAAAGCTAACCAACACCACCAGCATTAATAGAGGTCATCAATCAAAACGAAATGCCAAAGCCAGAAACTTTGGGAGAGGTTTTCATTTGTCGGCCCACAGAGAGGCAGATAAATGTTAATAGTGTTCTTGTGATAACTTTAAATTCAGGTCTAGGGATGGACCTGGCAGCAGTATTTGCAAGTCATTCTTCAGCCAGTCCTTCCTTCGCCTTGGCGGCCTGGTTGCTCCAGTTATTCAGTGTAAAGTGGATATATTGACAATGAAAACCCTCTTCTGATTTGAGTGCAAAATGGAGGTGATGGTGGGTGAGAAAGTAGAGAAGCAACCACGGTAGCTGCTACCAGTAATTCCTTCACGGAGTCACAAAAGTATCCTTCTCCATTTCAGAAAAGAGTGTGTATGTGTGTTCCTAATTTCCTTGAAGAGAGGTGTGAGCCGACCTTCATATCCTTTAACACTTCACAGATGAAAATAAGGAGAGCCTTGTGTTATTGTTTTTGGTTGTGGTGCTTATTCTCCCTGTACTTGAAACCCCTTAATTCTCATATCAAGAATTAATTACCAAAGCACATTGCTGGGCAGGGCGGTGGCTCAGTGATATAGCATCTGCTTTGCTTGCAGAAGGTCCCAGTTCCAGTCTCTGGCATCTCCAGATAGGGCTGGAAAAGAATCATGGCTCTGACCCTGGCCTTCTCTGGCTGCTATAAGCGGCATTCATTAGTCTGCAACATCTTTTGTCATGCTGCCTTCTGAAGCAGGAGGTTTTAGGTCAGCTCCACACTTTATGCAAGAGTCATGTTTACCATGGGTATACCGGTGTTTTTCCAAGAAAGCAGGTGAAGTATGAGTGACACAGCTGCATGCCCTTAAACACCTGTGCACACACACCTGAGAGCCCTGGTCCAATCAAAGCTCCCAAGCACATGGACACAGGTGTTGAAGAAAACACACATCTGTTGTTGATGAAGTTTACATGTTTGCTGCAGAGAACACTGGAACCTAAACTAAATATGACTGCCACATAAAATGTGAAATCCCTCCTAGTAAACTGACCACAACAGTTTCCTTAAAACAAAACACACACACAAAATTGTCATGCTGTTTAACACAATGTTTAGAAAATTCTCTTTTGATATTGCAGCCGGAGATGAGATTGTAATATTCAGTATGAGATATGAACTGTTGATGGAACGAATTTCACTTATTCTTTCTTCCAGCTAATTGTACACTTTGAATCTATTGGCTGGAAGATGTATATTAAGAATCTTCAGACATACATACAATTGGATCAGACTACACAGACAATACATAATGAGGTAAACCATTTCCCTCCTAAACATTTCTCATTTCTATAATTCCCAGCTTTTATATTTATTTATTTATTTTAGCATTTTTATCTTGCCCTTTAGCCAAAAAGGCTCTCAAGGAGGCTTACAAAAATATTTCAAAAATATTCATGCACACTAATTGGCTGGAATGTGAGGATGAAAATGTTGTTAACTAGTAAAAAGTTTAGCGGTCAACAAAACCAGAAGTAAATTAGGGCAGGGAACTTGGGCTGAAGCCGTTTTAATCACACTTCCCTCTATGGCACTAAACTCATCTTATGTTCAATCTCTTGGACTTAATTTTGCTTGTAGATCGGACTGTAAATGCTTTATCATTTTTTAAAAATGTAGACATCCCCACAACACATCTCCCATAAAACAGAATATTATCACTCCTGCAATGCTAAGGTGTGTGCATGTTTTAAGAAAACAGAATTCAAATAAACCCTTTTTAAAGTATTAAAAGCATCAGATATGGATTTGTATTTCTGAAAAAGAACACAGTGCAGGGATCTAAAAATTAACACAGTATTTTGTATTCAATGCACCTGTTATTTCTCTAAGAAAGCCTATCAGTTAGAATGATGAATTTTAACCTTTTCCAATTCTTCTAGGGAACATCCAATTTATATTCTTCAAGCTCTTTGCTACTGGCTCGCCATACTGATGCAAAAATTATTGTTTTTGCAATATTTATATAAAGATCTAGTTACAGGTTTTCAAGGACATGGTTCGTATTTTCTTTGGATTTGACCCATCAAGTATAATGAAAGGGAGGGTGGGGGGAGAACTACATAGCTACTTAAGGTATGGGCAAATGTTATGATACATTAAACATACTGCTACAGGCTTAATATTAATTCAGCACTCATGGTCAATAGAAAATACAAAGGTTGCATTATCACAGAGTGCAGGAAGGTTATAGGCATGAATTTCAATAGATCCAAATTTCTCTTTAGAAATCTTTCTTTTTGACCATTCCAGACATAAACTTTTAAAATCTATAATTCCATACTCATGTGACAAAACCTTGAACGGAGAGAAAAAAAAATAAGGAAAAAGAACTTCACCCTTATAGCTGAATCAATACTTATAATAACAAAATGTTTGAAATTTAACTGTTTGTACAGGTCTAATGACAATAGATTGTATTGATTTTACTATATCCCATGTAGATGATTATATGTTCTCATGTAGTTGATTTTGTTCATCCTGATATCTACTGTTCATTATTGTTTCATCTATTTCATGCCCTAATACCTGTAGCTCAACTGCACAGGAAAATGGCAAGACCCTTATTATGTTATATTATAGCAAAAGCTATTGTAAATTGTCTACCGTTGTTAAATGCTAAATACTATTGCATTCCAACAATGAAAGATTGCTACACAAATGCTGACAGACCATACTTTGCAAAGGTAAGATTTATTTATACATTTGATTTCATTTGATTTATACCCTGCGTTTTCACCAAGGAAATGGCATTCAAGGCAGCTAACAAGTATAAGAACAAATTTTAAAATAAAAACCTGTTTAAAGCAATCATAAAACAAATACATTAAAAATAATAAAAACAGCATCCAACCCAACAAACCAGCTTATGTGCAAAAGGCCTGCTTAAATAATAATGTACTTGTCTGGTGACTGAAAGACAGCAGGGCGCTCCAGAGCCCTCGAGCAGCTACCAAGAAGACTATGTCTTCTATCCCCATGACATGTACCTCCAGGGGTGGCGAGTCAAAAAGAAGGACACCTCCATAAAATCTGAAAACTTGGGCAGTTGATGTTTCATTAATGACTGCTAATTATGGGAGTTGGTTTCTGGATAGCTGGGAAGGTCACTGTCTGGCATCTGGAATTTGATATTGGAGGAGGTGTCTGGCATCTGGAATTTGATATTCACCCCAGCTTGGAGAAAGCAAATCCCTCCAGTTGAGAAAAGGGGCAGAGAAGCAGCAAAATGTGGGTATTCCAACTAGAAGCGGCAAACCCCTTTTTGAGCACTGATTTCATGAATAAATTGGGGAAGGGAGCAGCATCTTATTGACGGGGTCCATTTCTCATTCTACATGGCTTCTTTAGAACACCTGAAGAGTGCCCACATGTGTACAACAATATGTATGTGGGCTCTTTTCACACAGTCTAAGCGTAGGGTGACCATATTTTGGAAACCAAAAAGGAGGACAACATGGTCAGCCCCCAAGGGGGAGTGTCCAGTACTAAGGGGGCGTGCCCACCCAAACATAGCCTTGGTCACATGTCTGATTTTACAGCACACATTTAAGAAATATCTGTTCTACATAACATCTTAATGTTAAAATCGCTGAAATAAAGAACAAGTGAGAGCTTCAATGTATCTGAAATTAACTTCACTCACTCCTTCTTTTGTAGGTTTTACTGTACTTTGAAGCTTTTAATATACTCTCTGTGTTACATTCTCCCCTTCCCTCAAATATCTTTTCTGACTGTATCTTCACTCATTGCAAGCTGCTGTTGTTGTTAACAGGGTTTGCTACTGGCCCCAGATCTGTTTCAAATTTGGTGTGGCTAAAGCTCTACCTAAATCCTATCAAGGTACAAAGTTTCATCTCTTTATCTTTAAAAATGACAATTTAAAAAATAATAATTTTAAAACCTCAATTTTTAAAAAAATCCTAAAAAATAATGGATGAACGGATCTGTTTCAAATTTGGTATGACCAAAGCCCTTCCTAAGAGCTACCATTGTGCCAAGTTTCATGTCTTTATCTTAAAAAATGACAGAGTTATAAGCATTTTTGTTAATTCCCATTAGAGCTACTCTTTGGAAAAAAATCCGGATTTCCCCTCCCACTCCCGGATTTGCCATCAAAAACCAGGACAAATCCGGGCAAATCCAGTCATATGTTCACCCTGTCTAAGGAATAGGTGTGGTTTGAGGGATGTGGCGTGTCCTGTCTCCTCAAATGCATTCTCCATGGAATTAATGTCTGAAAGGGGCTACAGAGAGGCAGAGAATGACAGAGAGAACTGAGAGTTTCTAGCTGAAACTTGGGGTGCAGCTTTGGGAGACTGCACAAGTTGCTTTCTGGGGTGTGCTGTCATTTTTGAGGAGTCGGCTTGGATCCCATAAATTCTGCTTGCAGACATGTAAATCGAGCACATATATGGATGCCAGATCTTGAATACCTGGTAAATGTTTAGCATTGACAAATATTCAAAGAAGATCTCAAAGAAGAAATCAGAACCACCAACCTCCACTGCATCTGAGACCTATATAGTAATTATACAGAATTTTGGCCAACTTCCGCTTGGGAAATTCACTTGGTTTGTGCTGCATTTAGAACATTATGCCCTTAGCTAGACTTACCTCATAGTCCACAACGGAGGAGGGAAGATCTCACATTGTGGTTAATGCTGGATCCCTCCTCTGTTTACACGTGAGGCGCGATGACCTCAGGAAGAGAGGCGTCACACCAGCCATTTTTATTATTATTATTTTTAAAGGAGGAGCAGCACGAATTGGGCATGTTTAGCCTGGAGAAGAGAAGATTGAGGGGAGACATGATAGCACTCTTCAAATACTTGAAAGGTTGTCACACAGAGGAGGGCCAGGATCTCTTCTTGATCCTCCCAGAGTGCAGGACACGGAATAACGGGCTCAAGTTACAGGAAGCCAGATTCCGGCTGGACATCAGGAAAAACTTCCTGACTGTTAGAGCAGTACGACAATGGAATCAGTTACCTAGGGAAGTTGTGGGCTCTTCCACACTAGAGGCCTTCAAGAGGCAGCTGGACAAGCATCTGTCAGGGATGCTTTAGGGCGGATTCCTGCATTGAGCAGGGGGTTGGTAGGCCCCTTCCAACTCTGCTATTCTCTGATTCTGGGGATCCCCTGTGCATCATGTGGATGCACAGGGACAATCTTGGGGTTCACCCTGTGATAAAGCCTGGTCTAGCTAAGGCCTAAGACTACACCATACAAGATGGAGTGCAGTTGTGACTGAATGTACAAGAGCACTTGAGGTTGTATATTTAGTAGCATGTCGGCCTTCAATAATGCTCTCATTCCATCAGCAAGTGCATAATTCAGAATTTCATCCATAATAGGTACTAAATTTTTCTGAACTTTGCAGAGAGCTTTGGCTATTTGGCAGCATAGAAATGGAATGAATGAATGAATAAGATACATGGGTATCTCTAGTGCTCAAAGTGGTGGTGATGGTGGGCAGGAAGCTAGCCCTTCTTTTTAACTGATGTAACAGAATCTGCCCTAATTCAAAAGAAAACTATCACACTTCCGTCTCGCTCTTCCCAATTCAGGCACTGGCACTGCTAAATTCATCCAGTGGGTTTCCTTCATTCCCTGCTAATCAGAGTTCAACTTCCTTCAAATTTCCAGTCGGTTTGCTTTCACACAGTTGCAGCTCCTACACTCCTATCATTTCGGCGCCAGGTCAAGACTTTTCTCTTCTCCCAAGCATTTAACAGCATATGCTGAGTTTTTTTTTAACTGACCCCAGAATAGTTGTTTTAAATGGATATTCTCTGTTTTAATGCTTTTTATGGTTGTATGGTTTTTAATGTTGTATATTTCTTTGCAATATTCACTGTTTTCATTTTTGGTAACAGCTAAGAGAGCTTTGGCTATGGGGCGGTATATAAATGTAAATAATAATACTGCAACTGTCAAGTCACCCATCACATACACCTTCAGAATGGATCAAGGGCTGGACTGCTGCTAATATTCACTTTTTCCTTGCCCAATATGGCATCTGCAATTTCTAGGTCTCTGTGTATGGGCAGTTACCATAAATTTGCAAAGTGTTTCATGAATTATCACTGTTCAGCCTGGCCTGTACTGCCTACTATCAGATAAACCACCCATAAAAGTCTGTAATGCTTATATGTCTTCCCAGATGATCTTTGTCCATCTTACTCAGACTGTAAGCCGACTGGAGAATTGTGTTACTTCTGCTAACACAAAATTGGTACTTATTTATTGATGGTGATGATGTTAGCCCTCTTCAAAAAATATTATTAAATAATTTTAGTTTAATGAAGTATTTAAATGCTGATATAATAGACATTTAATGATATTTATTCTTTAAATGAAATTTGGTGGTAACTGTAGTGCTAGATACCAATCAGGGATACATTTAAAATATCAAACATTCTTAGCACTTTGCTAAAGCATGGGTAATATTAATGCTAAATATCTGCCGGGAAACTGACACCCAATGCTTTGAACCTTTAAACTCATAGCAGACAAACAACATTTTTTTTTAATTTTTTTTTTACTCTGTTAGGTTTTTTTTTAGTATTGGGCAATGCCAGAAGTAATAAGCTGCTACATGAAAAGGACATAGAGCCTTCCAAATATCAATAAATGGTGCAATACAGATCTTGCACCTCGAAATATTTATTTATTTATTTATTACAGTTTTAAACCGC
This sequence comes from Elgaria multicarinata webbii, assembly GCF_023053635.1. Classification (NCBI taxonomy): domain Eukaryota; kingdom Metazoa; phylum Chordata; class Lepidosauria; order Squamata; family Anguidae; genus Elgaria; species Elgaria multicarinata. Next base: position 11,417,789 of record NC_086175.1, on the reverse strand, counting down.
ACAATAAGCTCTCTGGGCGGTTCACAAAAATTAAAACCATAATAAAACAACCAACAGGTTAAAAGCACAAATACAAAATACAGTATAGAAAGCACAACCAGGATAAAAACACGCAGCAAAATTGATATAAGAATAAAATACAGAGTTAGAACAGTAAAATTTAAATTTAAGTTAAAATTAAGTGTTAAAATACTGAGAGAATAAAAAGGTCTTCAGCTGGCGCCGAAAGCAGAACAGTGGCGCCGAAAGCAGAACGGCTCCATGTTCTGATTTCTGGTGCACGCCGGACGTCAGAACGTGGAGCCGTCTGACGGCCCCCCCCCCCACGTCCTGGCTTGGCTTCGGCTGGACCCGCCCAGCCAAAGCCAAGCCGGGACACTGGGGGGGGGGGGCAAATGGATGGTTCCATGTTTGGCCCCCCAGCGTTCTGGGACACTGGGGGGGGGGCGTGAACAGACGGCTCCACATTCTGGCGTCCGGCCAGGACGACTTCAGGCGAGGGAAAGGTAAGGCGGCCTCCATCCCCACCTGTCTCTGCTTACCTGGGGTG